>NW_027526422.1:161565848-162244598 GCF_048455015.1 Haemaphysalis longicornis
ACAAAAACGGCACTTCACGCAGTTGGGTTGGCTGGGACGTGAAAAGACGTAATTCATTAAATTTATAACGACAGTTGAGGCAACAGTCTGTACCCTGCCGTACACAAACAATAAGACACCTACGACGCGGGAGGAACACAGGAACCTCCATTTTTGTGTGCGAGAACAAAGCTAGGATCCTTCAGAGGTTCATTCAGGTAATTGGCTAGGAAGTATGCCTCATCTCAAATTATGATAAACATGTTTTGTTTCGTAGAATCTGTGGACTACGTCCAGCTTTGCAGGTCATCCTTCTTCACAATGTGGAAGGGCACTAATTTTTTTAAATCATGACGGCCTCTAATACCAACGCAGTAATTGTTTTCGAGGTTCGCAGATTAGTCCAGTTAAGAGGTATTCTTCCACGCTTGAAAAATGCAGCTTCGTTTATTCCGTCATTGCTGGGCCCGCTCGCCGGAACAGCGTCTTCATTTCTTCGACAGATGTAAAGACATTGTCATTGGGCCGTTGAGTGCGCGTCTGGAAGAAGTTCAGCTCCTCCAATGCGAATCCCTGAGGTAAATGCTCTCATAGCAAGCATTTTAATGCAGACCTTGACGCCAGAAAACTCTCGTGTTTTCAAACCATACGCGACCTTATTCCGTGACGTAAAAAACATTTGCCTAAGCGTTACTGCGTCCCCCCACTTGTTGAAGATCCGCACCCGCTCATGTTTTTGAGCCAATCTTCGGTATCTTCCGAGAGTGGTACCCTGAAAGGAGGGTGGTTCCCGTGGCTACTGCAGGACGAAAGATAACGTACTCGGAGTGCTAGTTTTAGTTGCTGCCTCCAGTTTCATGGGATTGCCTTTAAGTAAAACGAATAAGGGAAATTACTGAAGTTAACTGCCGGCACGGATATTGCTTGCTTAGAGATTTGCGGGCACCTTAGGATACATGTATCCCGCTCCATATAAGCTCCATATACGCTCCATATTTCATGTAGACAAGGAAGACGCCGGTCTCTAAAAGACAAAGCTCATCCGAGCGACCTTGCGCTCCTCTAGAAGATCAAAAAATACGCTTGAGGCGAATGAGCAGTCAACAAACTAACAAGTCTAGGCGAGTTTCGGCGAATCAAATGCCGTGGAATTGCCTTCCAGGAAATTATCTTCCCGCGTCAATCCTTAGAGAGCAGTCGAATGTGATCTATAAGAGGCAAACAAACACGAACATTTTAATCCAAGAACGACAGAGTGATACACTTTTACCCTCAAAATAGATATCCTTAGCCCGCATAAAAAGGACGAACATGCGCCTCAGGTGCAACAGAAATAAATCAGCTGGTCGCTGCCAGACGCTGGCAACGTAAGGGAAAAAAAGAAAACAAAAGGTGTGGTTCGCTTCAATACAGTTCGAAAACTCGGTAAGGAATTGCTGACACGATTTTTTGTGAGATAGAAATGGCAAATCCAGATTTGTGATTCGATACTGAGCAAATATTTAAGCAGAGGGATCAGGATGACTACAACGCAAATCGAGTACAATCATAGCCAGTCCGTAATTGTTATCTACCTGGTCTTGCCTGGAAAAAAGCCAGCTGCGTGTCGAAATGGAAGCGCACGCGTTGAAGCAAGACTTGTCAGGTGGCCCATATTTCCCCTGAACAGGAATTGTACAGCTCCTGACCGGGGCGTTGTTGGGATACCTCATCCCGCGCCCGAGCAAAACAGGGGAGCAAAAGGTGAAAACTACGTGACAAACTATTTGGCAGTGCTTGAGATGCAGCCCTACAGAAAGCATGATGACATTATACTAGAATCCGTATGCTACCACGGTGTTCTGCAGGGCGATTGCTATTTGGGTTGGCGAAGATTACGGCGCCGCCTTTCATGTGTGGCAGTGTCATTGCAATCCTTTAGGTACATCGTCAAAGTGTTTAGCGTCGCAGATTAGGGGAGGTTATGCACAGTTTAAGCGGTACCTTGTAATGCCTAAGCGCTTTACAGCATGGCGCGTGCTTGATAGGGGGAGGTCGGGCACTGCCGCACGAGTGGAACCCTGGAATACAAATTGATTCGCCGGTGTCCTTTCAGTGACTCCCAGGTACTGTCTTTGCGGTTGAGGCGCTGCCTCCAAAATAGACTTCAGTTTGGTTTTCACACTGGTAGACAGGGCAATAGAGGTTCATCTTCACAGAGCAAAATAAACGCGACAAAGTAGATGAACTCACTGGACATGCGCTCGTTCATGTCCCATTATTTTTTGTGCTGTGAAGATGAGCCTGTACCAACTATCCCAGTTTTCTACGCTGCTTCAGTAATGGAGGTTGTCATCTCAGGCTAACAAGAATCCTAAATTGTCCTGTCCTCATAGGTTTCGAAGCACGCTCCGCGCTGGCGTTATTACCGCTCAGATTGAACCGCTTGTGCAGCCACTTATTGGTTCATGGCGGTCAGATCCAGCAAGAGCCACTCATCATGGCTTGGTTACCGACCTCCCGGGCTGTCTACCACGCTTGAACAAGCTTTGTGGCGGAACCCTTAAAGTATCATATCCAGGCTGCGCTATTATGAAATTACTTAGCAGCGTGGCTAGGCTCATACCACTTTTGTGTGATGGTGACCAGTGGTGAACGCCCCAGCTTTGCGTTTTTACCTTGTCGGCTGTAAAACAGGGCGCAACTTGCTACTTTACGTGACAGCGCCGGTCAACTTTATTCTCGCTAGAACGTACAAGCGCATCATCGCTGCTGTAAAGACCATCCAAGCTGTCAATGCCGAGGGTATACCTGGGCAAATACAGATCCCACTAATGATATACCCGATAATATGTAGAACGTTTATTGAATTTTCATGGTGGCCAGAGCCCCAATTTTCAGAGGCCACTTTCTCATGCATTCCGGCCCTTTCAATGTAAAGCGGTGACACATTCTTGATATCTATTTTTCATTCAAATACCTTACAGGCCCAGGGCATTAAGTAAGAGGGGTTACATGAGAATCATAAGAGCAAGCATAAATCGAGCAAGCAATCAGTTCATATAACCAATTTATTGTATATTACAGGCATTGCTGCACCAGTGACTACACCGCTAACTCGTTATCGTGCCATTCTCCACGATGAGAAATTAACGGTATCTACGCTATTTTCGCCAAAGTTGACATAAAAAAAAGGCTCAAATGAGCCTACGAAGCATGATATTCTTTAATAACTGCCGACGGTGGACCCGCTGCCTTCTTTCGGTCCGACGACTTGCAGACTACAATGTCAGCCATGGTGAATTTGATAAGACATATCAAGTGGCATTATATCATCATCCTCATCAGCACAAGCTCAACGCTCATGTCCTCCTAAGGAACCCAGGAAATCCAATGCGCTGTAGGGACTATCGGCGGCTCACCGCAGGGGTGTGGCTGACAGAAATCTGCTGTTCTACCTTAAGAGATTCAATTGCTTTTCAGGGGATGGCAAGCAGTTTCAAAAGCGCAGAGAAAAAAGCTGTCAAAACTAGACATCACTACTCCGCGTGATCTTTTAAAATTTGCCTACATGGCGTTCAAACTGCATAATACAGCGCACTCGTTTGTCGATTCGTCGCCGTCGTCAACGGCAGCCGGCCTTCTGTCATTGCACACACATATGCCATGTCCATGAACGTCAGTTATAGATTATATGCACTAGAAAAGCTGTATAATATTCACGTCCCTTTACAATGAGTTCCTCCCGCAGCATCCTAGTAAACATCCAGAAAAGATAATAAGGACAAAGAACTCTATTACAATCAGTTCTCCCAGCAGCATCTTAGTAAACATTGAGAAAAGCTAATATGGACTATGAACTCATGAGTTCCTCGAATCCCACATTGTCTGCACTGGCATTACACGTCCGTGTAAAGAGTCGATCCCATGAGATATTCCATGAAGGCCACATTAAAGGGACACTGAAGTGATATGTAAACATTGCGGGATTACTTGCGCAAATTGTAGTCCGGGGTCCTCAGGCCATGTTACGACCACTCTGGGCGCGTTTACGCGCTTTTATTTAGTAGAAAACTTAATTCGAAAATGCTGTCCTCCTCTCTTTACGCTCGCCCATTTTCTGCGGCGTTTTCGTGTGACGTCGAGAGGGGCCGAGCTCGCAATTGGCTGCGCTATCTGCACGGCTCCCCGGCCTTCAGACAGAGTCAGTCGGCCCAGCGTTTCGTCCGCCGGACGCCGACGGGTCGTCGCAATTCGTTCGCTCAGTTGAAACGAAGCCAGGACACGTTTGTGAATGGAAGAATGGGTCTTTCTTTACTTGGTTAGTTTGTACACTGTATCTAGCTCCAAGTCAAGGTCGCTTCACACAAGCCCTGCACAAGCGCACATGCGACGCTTCGCTGACTGGTACGCCCGTAGGAAAATATAAGGCCTCTTGAAGGCGGGAGAAGAGTCAGCGAAGTCAATATAGGTACTAAGGAAATAAAATCAACTGATATTTTTACCGTACAGCGTAAAAATAGGGTGCGGGAAGCACTTTTTTGCGCTGGGCGAACAAGCACAGCGGTCAGCAGCACGACTACGCATCTGCGAACGCTTTTCCGTCTACGAAATGCAATTGCTAGACGTGAGCTATTGTGGAAACTCGGGGGACGCTTACTGCACGAGCACAATACAACAAATAGTCACCTAAGCTGCTTGAAATGCCAAAACTAAATAAAAATGTAAACTTGTTGAACATATATACCTTATATTACCATGCTCGCCGCAGCCCGTCTTGTGGCCGAGTTGTCTAAGGCTGCATGTATGTCACCGCGGAGTATTTTGCGAGTCACGGGTTCGATTCTCCGCGGGTACGTGTTTTTTTTTTTTTTTTTTTTGTAAGTTAACTTCTATGTTTTCTGCCGATGTTTTCTACATTGAGTTCACCTTTGTTTGGGCCGCAACGTTCATGGCTCCACGAACTAGTTCACAGAACGCACGCAGGCTGGCACTGGCGCGCTAGCGAGTTCTCGTTGGCGTGCTGTCCATAAGCACCGACTGCTTGCGGGCAGTGGGCACAGGCCAGAATGAAAAGACCCTTGGCCTGGTGCGAACACGCATTTTACGGTACAGGCATGAGTGAGGCAAGCTCCAAATAGGGGGGGAAAAGCCATGACATTTGTGCGTCTGCGGGTACGCGGAGGGCGTCCATGCACTGCGTAGGCCTCGGCTAGTGAATGCTACGATTTCAAGCCGTCCTGGGAGGCTTATCTTTATGCATTTTTACAGCTGACAACATGGCAGAAACGCGGTACGATGATTACAGAGTTATTGAGAATGGCCATCCAACAACGCCACAGGTTGTGTTTTACAGAACCGAAACCGAAACCGAAACTTGTTTGGTTGCTCACCTTGGGCATCGTCCAATCACGGTGCGGCTCCTCCCAACGTCACAGCTTTAGTTGGTGCGGCCGCCGCAAACCGCGCATGGTAGTTTTTCTTCTTCGGCGCTTTGTAAAATAATTACTGATTTGTCAACCGGATAAACGATGAAAAGTGGGCTAATTTGAGCCAGTCTACGCAGTGCAAGCAAAAACGGGAGCTTGACAAATTCACTTCAGTGTCCCTTTAAGAGGAAACTTCGCGAATGGTTAAATATAACAGAAATTTCTGTCATGTTATACAAATCTCAGTCTCCCTCCTTACGTGTTTATGCCGTTTGTTCGTTTGGTACTTATTCTGGTGACTCTGGGCGGTATTGATACCAAGCGGCGTAAGAGTCGCTGTCGGTCATCAAAAGTGCCTTGGAGGAAGCAGCTCCTTTGCTTTATCAAGAGTTGGCGCTGCTCTCAATCTTATACCAATGCGTCCACAGACAGAAAGAGAGACAGAAGCTTTGATTTTCTCAAGTTATAATTTAAAGAAGAGGTGCTGGCTGGGGGAGGATGGTCCACCATTATTCTGGCCCGCCGAGTGAGGATGGCTTTTAGCACAAACGAATTCGAGCTGCCAGTGCCATCGCCCCGTGCTCGTCGACTCATTAGGGAGGGAATGCGTTGTGGGGACATTTTCAGATGAGGTGATGAATGGATTAGACCACTCCATAAGTGGGGCAGCGGAGTTAGGGGTACTGATTGGAGTACGCGCAGTAGGCGGCCGAGGCAACCAAGGGTGTACGCCTGCACGAAGCCCTCTAGGTGTTCTGTGGAGCACGAGAGCGCACCGTCTGGGCAGGATGAGTTGATCCCGTGATATAGGGCAGTGACACGTAATCTCATGGAAGGAAAGGAGCTAATCCCGAGCTGACAGGGCTTCATAGAAGGCATCAAGGCTGAGCACCGCTCCGGAAGTTGGATGTCCAGCGGCTGTTTCTGTCCTCGTTCTTTCCGACACTCGACCGCATGAACTGGGTGACGTGCGCAGGGATTCTGACAAGGGTTTAAACGGCGGTTGGGGAAATGCGACCCCGAGCGAATATTGCAATGGCCGTCTTTCAAACGGAGATTTTGGTCGCAGGGGAAGGACGAAGTGGTAAAGCAAGAGCAAGAGCCGGTACTTCCGCATTCGTGGGAGAACAATTGCAAAGGGTGTGGGTGCAAAGAGGAGGACTGTTGGGACCGTTGATGATTGCGACCGCGTAGGGACGGACCCAGTATAGTTGGTCGTGCCAAACCCCACCTGTAGCTAATGCCAGCTGGCAGTCTGTTATACTTATGTAAGCATAGCCCTGTCGTTCCCAAGCAGGCAAGCGTGTGTTCGCTCAAAGACAGGTGCCCGACATTTGTTTTGATATCCGCCGCTGCAGCCATCTCATCTAATGCGCGGCCTTATGACCACAGATTACGAACCCGGGACCATTTTTTATAGCATGGGCCTTTGCTTATATGCCGCACAAAGTAGGGGGACTTGTCTTCGTGTCGAAGTTCACAACGGACATTCGGTATGTCAGTGAAGACGGTAACATCGCCGTTGGTCCACTTTTTCGCATGGACTTTGGCGCGTGCGTCTAGGCCATCTTATCAGTACCTTTACCTTGCGATACTCGCCAGGCTTCAAAAAGGCTTCTCAGAGGTGGCTAGCTTCCCGGCCTCTTCTACCCTTCGAAACTTGATCAGGTCATCCTCGATGGGAGGACGGCATTGTGCGATTGGTCCGCATGAGGTCTGAGATCCGTTCGACTCTTGATCTGCGGGGGGTAATCTTTTGCACGCTGCACAACATTGCGATTTGGAACACGCGTCACGGAGAGTCTACTGAAGAGAAGACTGGCAGGGATGTGAATACCATCTTGGGTTTCTGAATAGTTCGCGTATAAAGGTGAGCAAACTGCATCGAGTGAAATCGGTGAGGAACTGACTTTTTTACCAAGTATTCCAAGGCATCCAGACCTGCAGAGACTTGTTTGCATTGCTGAGCTAAATTATTACCCGCGCTATTAAACCAATGATCGCGCGCTCTCCACTGATATTGTAGAACTATAGAGTTTCAAAAAAGTCCAGTTTTATTGAGCCCATTCGAGGAATTGTCGCAGGAGCATCGCCTTCATTCAAGGCACGTACTATCGGATGACTTTTTTGTTAAACAGTTTTTCAATTTCCAACAACAGTTTACACCGTAGACTCCTGCGCAAGCTTCACTCCCTCACAGGGATCACAGTATGCCGCAAGCTGTTTTCTTGAGGGGACTTCTTTTCCTTCCTGGGAAAGAAAAGATAAAACAAACGAATAAGAGCTTTCTCCTACGAGGCCAGTGTTGGTAAGCAATAGAAGCGACGCATTAAATGCCGCAACCCAAAATAATTTTTTTAAATATATGTTGGCGTCTTTACTTCTTACAAGTAGTGAATGAGTGATAAATCAAGAAAAGATTATACAAATGGAGCTACTATGCGTTATGTTGTCATTGCTGTGTGAGGTTAGGGAACCAAACGTAATCAAAACCCGCCTGGCAAGAGATCGCCTAAAATTTACCCCATTGGCACGAGCAGATATTACACTTCAAAAAAAGGTCCGGAACAAAAAATGCAAAAACGCCACAAACGTATTGAAACAAGAATGCATAGTCAAGCACTACTTGACAACGTGCGCTGGGGAATCTTAGTTTTGAAAAACACTACTGCTATGCCAGCTGGGTTACTGCACAGTGTCGTCGTTGACTTCACTACCGGTTGATCATGTACTAGGTAGTAAGCTCTAACAAAGTTTAGAACCCGACTGTCACGTCACTCATCGTGATGTCCTACATCAAGGGAATGCCCCGTGAGTAGTTGGAGATGAAGAGAAACTTTGCATTTAAGACTCCGATGGAAGCTATTAGGGAACTATCCAGGCAAGGAACAAAAAAACAGACAGCTAAAAAGGACGGTGAGGTTACCTCGAAGCGTCAGAAGTCCGCCGCGAGTTGATTTAAAGTGTTGATATTAAAATAAAAGCTTTAATCAAAAGATTTTCTCAATCTTTAGAATGCTTGTGCATATGACCCCTACGCCGATGACAGCCGACGAGACGCGCGAACACATGCTCAAACGCCACCGAAGCTAACTGAGCATGACGTTACGCCGTATGAATAATGTTGCTTCTCGCCTCACGCGCTCCCCAATTGCCAAAAGGTGGAACGCGAAGTTTGGCCTCTCATCGGCAGTCTGGCCTGTCGCGACACACGTGAAATTTGATAACAGAGCCCAAGTGCCCAGTGCGGGCCCACTCTGTTCGGTGGGCGCTGGACAAGCAGCAAGCACACGTAAAAGCTAGGGAATGGAGAAGGAAAAAAAAAGACATGAACAGGAGACCCGCATCGACTGACGTTTCTTTGCAAACGCCATTCGTTCCACTCTTGTAAACATCCAGCTATGCGCGGTCCGCCAACTATCGACTTGGTGAATTCTCCATGAATTCGCCATGTTTTCTGTGCAGGTCCGAGGTAAGAAAACAGTGACGTCTGCACGCATAGATCCGACAAAACATAGGGTGATATGAAGCTTCCCTCACCAAGCTCGCCACTAGGCTATCTTTTATTGCGGGAAAACAATGTAGAAATGCTGAACACTTTTTCTACATATAAAGTGAAGGTTGAGGGTGGGGCTGAAAGGCACAATTTTATGATTATACTTAGGTCAACACGTCATGGCGATAAAGGATTGTTAATGGAAATGTGGTAGAAAGTGGTGTTGAAAACTAAAGAACATCATACCATTTTTCTTCAGTTCCTGGTTGTTCCTTTTGTTATTTTATTAACATAAATTTTGTCTTTGTAGAATGGTAACTTGCAAGCTGTGTTTAGTGTCTAAACTTTACCGACCATATTAGCCGTCCCACCTTCGCCTGCTGCTATGTTACAAGAAGTTTACGCCGTCACCACAGAAAAACAAGCCTATGACTATCGGCTCTGTAATGGGGTAAGGGCAGCCGAACGGCCCGCCTGGTAATGGCAAAACTCACTAACTCCGCCAACATACTTGCTAACTTATCTCGAACTCGTTCAGCAGAATAATTTATAACACAGTATTTTGGGTTTTTTTCTTTCTTTGTATTTTTTTTAATATGATCCACAAGCTTACTAGGACGAGTGAAGGCAAATCATGAACGTTTGGTTTCTTTGCAATGGATAGGCTTCTGCAGCTTCCTGTGTTACTGTTAGCCTAAGCCAATTATTACTATTTTATTTCTTTTCGTAAAATTGAATTCAGAGATATCATAATTATGCTAATTTACTGGTGAGTTGTAAGCTGTAAAAAAACAATTCCTGTACTCGAAAGCAGTTTTAAACCGCGCCTTGTGCGACGCTACTCCTGCGTGAACTTCACAATGATTTCGCAACACCGAAAATTTGTGAAATATGTCGCCTCAGTTCGCCGCTAAGGCACACGTAAGTACATGCTACTTTTATGCCCTCCTGAGGTGGCAATGTGTGACGTTTACGTTTCCGACAACCGGTTATTATCAGTTATATCTTTGGAACCAATCCCAAAATGGACAGGCCCTGCAATTAAAGTTCCTCTTGAATAGCAAACTCGTGCCTACTTTGTTATATTTGTATTTTGTCCAATTTTTCAATGCCGACCAGAAGTTATCCACCTTCAGTAG
The DNA here is from genome assembly GCF_048455015.1 of Haemaphysalis longicornis. Taxonomy (NCBI): domain Eukaryota; kingdom Metazoa; phylum Arthropoda; class Arachnida; order Ixodida; family Ixodidae; genus Haemaphysalis; species Haemaphysalis longicornis. The sequence goes on from NW_027526422.1 coordinate 161,575,871, forward strand.
TCAGACAAAAGGTAAACTATAGAACTGGCGCCGGCACACGTCATAAATGGCCGAAATGGGGTTGAACGGAAGGAAGTGAGAAAACAGAAGCCCAATAAAACAAACTGTGTGGTCAATATGGCCAGTTGACAGATAATTAACGAGGCCGAGAAGAAGACTCACGGAGGCCAAAATTCTTCCTGTTTCTTATCGAGTAGCGTATCGCGTTACTGCATGTCGCTCATCGCGTGAATTCCGGACGCGCTTTCCTACATAAGCCGAAGGTGCAGCAGGCTGAAGCCTGGCGGCTCCTTTCATGCACAAATCGCTCCTTGGTTGCGCAGATGACGCATTTTAGTATGTTTCTCAATGCTGATGACTGGTAATGCCATGCCTTCTTCGTTTGACGGCATCAACAAAATGCCATCCATAAAGTTCGACTCAAAATTCTCCCCGCATTCGTTATCAGAAGCTACGTAGATAAGCGCGAGCCAGCACAAATGCACGTCTGCGAGCATAATCATGCACTGGGGGAGGCAGAAGGGTGCAGTGTCGCTGCAGGAATCGGAGTTAGTTTGTACGACCTACTATAGACATCCTCTCTTAGCTGGATGTTAGCTCATCGCTTGTGAAATATTTCTGTTGTGTCAGACAAGCTTGCAGGTCGTACAGTCGGCCAAATCTTTAACTGGCGTGCGCAAGCGGCGACTTTTCTGTGCGTCAGCGCCATATGATGGGGCCAAGTTGAAAGCTGCTTGAGGCTAAGTGCATGCCCAGAAAGCCGCGCTCAGTTGTGCCCATCGTCTGCTAGGCTGTTCCTTCCTTTGCGCGTCACCCCTTATGAGCTCACTGCAAACGATCCAGGCAGCGTGATAAAGCGAATGGGTTTGCTCTTATTTTATTTTCCCAAGATTAACGTTGCAGCAATCAATCGAGTAAATTTCAAGATACGCCGAACACGCTCACTGATGAGATAAGCTGAAGAATAGGGTTTAATCATTTTTTACTTTGTGACGTAAACGCTTTTTTTGTGTATTAAGGGCAGTTATCAGTCGTATGCGCGCTTGATATCTTCAACGTGGCTGTGAAACTATAAGGCCGCTGTGAACCTATGATCAGTGAAGCTGCTCTCCAGGTTGTGCTTGCAGCAGTTTTTGGCAGTCACCAAAATGCAACCCCGAATACCTCAAGGGAAAAGACTCCAAATTACAGGAATGTCAATGAGCGGCTTAGGACACAAGAAAATCGCCCAAGCAACTGGAGTGCCTGAGGCTTCAGTTGGAATAATACGTGCCTACCGGGACGAAGGCCAGATTGCAGATGCTCCTCGCTGCCTCACCAAAAAAAATAACCGAAGAAGAGGACTTACAGATTGTTTCTGTGTGAGTGACAATCCGTTTATAACAGCGGGTGAGATAAGGGCTGTCCTTGGCCTAAATGTTTCTAATGAACTTACTAGGCAACGACTAAGAGAATCAGGGATTAGAAACAGGATTTCTGCGAAGGAACCCCTACTCGGTGACAATGCCATAGCAAAAACACTCGCCTTCGCTCAAGAGCATCTCCAATGGACAGTTGATGACTGGCATAACGTCGCGTTCACAGACGAAAGCAGCTTCACCCAGTGGGACCAGACACAAAAAGTATACCGGCCAGTCGCTACAAGGTAAATCATTTTACTTTTGGCTTTCCACCTGGTGCCTTGTTGTATTATATACCGTGTAATTAGTTTTGCTAGCGACGGTGAAAAATTTGCATTTAACAGGTGTGATCCTCGTTACCTCCAGGACGTCAAGGCAAGTGGCAGAAGGTCTGTGAACGTGTGGGGGGTTGTCACGAAAGATGGCCTCGGGCCCCTCCACCGCATAGATGGGTGGCTGTGCTTCGAAGATTACATAGCAATCATAGATCATCAGCTGCTTCCTCATGTGCTGGATGGACCATACAGCGACGGAAAGTTTCTGCTAATGCATGACGTTTCCCCAATCCATACTGCACACAGAGTGACAGCGCAGCTCGAAAGGCTTGGTGTGATGACGCTCGATTGGCCGCCCAAGGGCGCGGACATGAATGTCCTGGAGAACGTTTGGGGAATTTTGAAAGCAAACTTGTCAAAAATGGGCCTTGACACAGCAACTTCTGATGAGTTGTGGGAAGCTATCAAAATCCAGTGGGAAGTGCTGAAGGCCGACCCCGACCTCGTACCCCCACTGTACGACTCCCTTCCACACCGCATGTCTGCCGTGGTAGAGCTTGGCGGCAACTTCACCGGCTGCTGAAAGGCCCGTGCAAGCCGCATATTGCTACACACCTTCAATGTTATTTTTTGCGTATCAGCCAGTATGCAGCGCATGATCAATAAATGGTTTAAAAACGCATTACGTGCTGTTTCATTCAGTTGCAAACAACGTGATGCAATATTTTTGACCGTAACGAAGAATATTCATTGCAACCCTGGCAGTAAATCGGTGGGTAAAGAAGAGTTTGCTAAGTAGCTAGCCTTTTCAATAACATCCCAATGTCTGTCTTGTCTTTTGAGATATACGGTGTTACATTTTGGCGACTGTTGCGAATCGCCGCGAGCACAACCTGAAGAGCAGCTTCACTGATTCGAGGTTTCACAGCGAGCTTACAGATTGGTGCCCGTGCTGAAGCATAGTCTCCTTTATAACGGCTTGTGCCTGCTCAGTGCCAGAAATGTCGCCGTTCTCTCTGGTGGCGCCCTAATCCCAGGTTCTCCTGTGCTGCCGAGGGCATGGTCAACATTTGTCTTCACACCTGGTAACAATGGGTGGTTTAAAAAAAAGTTGTTAAGGCCCTTTGCAAAGAAAATACTTTTATTGTATTAAGTAGAATCTGGCTCTAGCACTGTCGGGCAGGTCCTTATTGAACAAAAAAGGTATAAAAATTCACGAGGCCTTTCACGAAGCAGACGAATAAAACTTGACGGTGGTAATTACAATGAAGATGGTCTTTCTTGGCCTACCTTGTTCGTTTGTAAATAATTTAACGCAAAAGTTTATTTCTGCGTTTCACTCGATTCAGTTAGAAAAAATACGGGTGAGTTCGCTAGTGGGTTTGTGACCCACTGTGATTGTAGAGGGAAGAGTGAATGTAGCGGGGAGAAGTATAGAGAGAAACGAGCTTAGTCCACGCTGAATGCTTAACCTAAGCTTATACAAGGGGCCTCAAACACTGAGTATCGCCTTAAGCTAAAGCTTGAAGTCGTCATTCTTTTTGAGAAGCCCGGCATTGTCGATTACCGCGTCGTCAATAATGCGTGATTGCACGATTTCGTGGAGCAGCGGCGGCGGAGAAATAAAGGAAACAGGACAGTGGGCGCGTGCCCTTTCGGGGACCATTATTAGATATTAGCGGCAGAACAAGACTGAATGGACTCATAAGTAAAAAGAGGGAGATCAACGGTTTGGACTTCTTTAAACAAAATTTAATTCGTATTACTAAATTACCACTGAAAACCGAATCAGGCGTAAATATTTTTCACTTATCAACTCCTAGAGTGTGTTAGAAAAGTTAACTGTGTCTTATCGCAATGACAACCACGGTCATGTATACATTTTATTGGGAAACTGCCGCAGCGAACCCAAAAGTGTGAGCGTGCAGGCGGAAACAGTACACTGAACGCAGTTAAGTAGTTCTGCGACGCCACGTATAAAGCTGAGGTTAATACTGACCCATAAAGTTCAAGCTCGGCTTTTTTGCGGACTTTTGTAGCTGGAAGTTGCCTTCGCGTAGCAGACGACGGCGAGGTGCGTTTCAGTTCACCTCCGCCTGAAACATCTGTTCGCATTGGAATGGCCATCGAAAACCTGGGAACTTGGCGCCCCCACAGTGAACGGGCTGCTGCAATGGGTTTCTAGGCGATAGAGCAGGCACAGTAGGCTATATAGGAGGCTATGGCTGAAGCTATAAAGTAGGCATCTACAGAAAAAAACGAAAGAAGAAATAAGTAACCCATGTTCTTCGGATTATCTCATAATTGGGCGTGTTGGCGTATCTTGAAATTTACTCGATTGATTGCTGCTGCAACGTTAATCTTGAGAAAATAAGAGGAAACCCATTTGCTTTACCACGCTGCCTGGATCGTTCGCAGTGCGCTACAAGGGTTGACGTGCTAAGGAAAGAACAGCCTAGCAGACGATGAGCACAACTGAGCACGGCTTTCTGAGCATGCGCTTAGCATCAGACAGCTTGGAACTTGGCCCCGTCATATGGCGCTGACGCACAGAAAAGTCGCCGCTCGCGCACGCCAGTTAAAGATTTGGCCCACTGTACTTTCCAGAATAGGCCCTGTTCGCTACCTTTATCTGCGCATGCGCCTGCAAAGGCTGTGATTACCTATGGTGGGTGGCTGTCATCTGTATAGCCGTCGATGCCGCACGCCTTCAGCAGCCCGGGCCGAACTTAAAGGCTGGCATTTGTTTGTGGATGCCAAAGCGCCTTAGCGTCCCCCGGCCATACAATTGCATTGAAAAGCGTAATAAAATTAGCCCGAAGCGGGCTCAAAGGAGCGACGTTTGGGCAGGAAGGAAGCCACCACGCTTCTGCTTCTGCTGCCTGTCCATCACGTGCATGCATGCATGAAGGCGTGAGGAGTAGTTCACGTGATTCGACGCGTGGTGCTGTTGGGGGAGGGGGGGGGGGGGGGTAGAGAAGGTACGGATTTTTTGCAACGTATAAATGGCCATTCCTAAAAGCGGAAATTTTGACGACAGGCCGTTTTTTACCAACACAATAACACATAAAAATGTGGGGCCAATCCACGCTATCAAGGTGGTTAGAATGCATTTGCGTCGTGTATGCTTTGTGATCGTGAAACTACTGTTAGCGCAGCGTTGGCTTCGTTGTCTAAATTTTCGAACTCGCACACAATCGAAAATAAATAAGAAACATTTGCCAAATTACACAGCTGTGTCGATATGCTGCTACGTCCGTGTGTAGTTGGGAATTTTCTTGGAATCGCACATAATTTTTTGTGTGGTGCTAGGCCCTACATGCCAGCCGTTATTGGGTTCATCCAAGTATGGCTCGGGCTCTTCGGGTTCCTGCAGGCCTAGGTGCTCCCAGAGATAAAAAAGCACAGCCTAAGATCTCGATAATAAATACAGGAAGATTCGCACCTTAGTAAATAACTTATTTGAGCAAATTCTTCATATCAAAAATGCATTCTAAGATATCAAGCACCAGAATACTTTGTAGTAAGAGTTTCTGTTCTATTTATTAAACGAATTTGTGAACAGCACACTATTAAAACTGTTTTAATATTTTCATATGGGGCTTTACCCACAAGTATGGGGAGACACCATGCAAAGCTCTGTGTGCAGTAAACATCTGTATACTATCGGAAATTTGCTGCCCTTATCTGTGTAGATTAGCGTCAAGGACATTGGTGAACTTACTGTTTTTGTCGGAAAAGGCATCAGACCCAGTCTCCGCCACAGAGGGAAAAACAGTTCACTGGTAAGGTGGTTGGCAGTATTGGGTGCCGGCTGATTTCTTCCTGCGTGATTCATAAAGCGTGAACTTTTCGCTGCAGTGTTGGGCTATTCAAAAGAATATGAAATTTTTATAATGTTGTGTGGTTCTATAAACAGCTAAATATTGGCTATAGGAAAAAAAAATGTTTCAGTCCTCCAGATGGACTACAAATTAAAACAATGTAAAGAAACACCGTACCTTACAAGGTTTCGCAACTTTTCCGCGAATAACGATAGATATGGAAAGCCGGTAGAAAAATGACTAGTAGAAAGGGTAGCCGAATCAATTAGCACTGTCACCAAAGGCGTGCTTGAAGCCCTGAAACTAAAAGTTATGATGCAGCTCATCTACCCACCGGTCGATATTTTGCGTCACGTCGAGCAATGCTGGTTCCATACGGACATTTGGTCATATGAAGCCATCGTCTTCTCATAGTTCACATTAAATTATACACCCATTTTAGCTACATGACATTAGCAAAGATGGGTAACAAAAACGGTCCCATCTCGTTTGGGTCACCTATACAAGTAATAAAATTCTATTTGAAGCTATGGGCCATCGTTAGGTGAAAAGGCCTGAATGAAGTAAAAGCGGTGTAGGTTCAAATCAAACAGTCACACCACTCCTGAAGAGAAGTATAGTAACTCAGCCTGTTTCAATAAACACTATCACAAATCGAAAGCATAAACTTCCCAAAACGGAGAATGCTATAAACTCTATATATTCTGCCAGTGAAATATTCAACAGAAGTGGCTCTTTAATTGGGCTTGAGAAGGGGGTCACGCACAGAGAATGCTGACACGAGCCTCCCGAGGGAACAATCAACATCCATATCCACTACCAAAGAGTGCTCGGCGGTAACTGCTCGAGCGGTCTTCGCGTGTTTTTCTGTTGAATCAACGTTCCGCAACAAATTCAAAAGTATAATTTTTGGAGTTTAAAATACCCACGCCACACTTCGGCATCATCTGCATGGTAGTCATGGGCTGCAGATTAACTCTGATCACCTGGGGACCAGGGGCGTTTTCTTTATAATTTTATATATTCATCGCAAATAAATTTCTGTATAGCAACCATAAATCAACACTGGAAAGCCCCAACATCGTGTAACTCAAACAAAGCAGATCCCACCAGTGCAAGGTTTGTTGGAGGGTCTTTCCTCTTCACAGGTTGTAAGCGCTGTTAATTTTATGTTAAAAAGTTACGAATATTGTGTTGCTACTAAAAATATTCTTTAATTTGTAGAGTGTCCTGCTTGTTATTCTGTGTTTTAAAATTTTCCGCTCTACCTTTCAACTCAATTTGAACTGCGAGAAATGTCTAGCGATCTATAGTGTAACCGAATAGGTATATACGGCTGTCGTGCATGCATATGTATTCGTAAGCAGAAGTACAAACCCAGAAAAACGCTAAGCAGAAGTCCTCCAATGTAGGTAGCAATTGCACTTACAAAACTGCTCCAATGCATAGACAAGCGAAACAGAGGGAATATTTCGTCCAACCTTAAAGAAGAAATGAAAAATTACGACTGAACACCACAAAAGCACAAACAGAAAAGTGTTTCCCAGGAAAAAGAAATTGTGGCCCTTAAAATAAGCGTAGGAAGCAGCGAGCAAGCTGTGCTTGCTAGTTGGGCCAGATCATTACATCATGCAAGGGGGAAGGAGAATACATTTTTAAAGGCATCGCCCCTCTATATGCCGATGACGCTGAGTTTCCTCTTGTCCCGTTACAGCTTTATTAACAGGACTTTGTCATCCAAAAGTACTGAAGAAAGTATTTTTGGAATGATCACTATACTGTCATCACAACATGTTGGTTACCGTAAAGGAGGTTCTGTAGCAGTGGGAAAAGAACGTCAAAGCATTTTTGTTTGTTTAAACAAGGCGCACTCGAACTACACAAAAGCAAACCATCCTACTTATTGTATTGGTTTAGAGAAAAGGATTTAGGCGAATCGCCTGCTACACTTCCTGCACTGCACATTCTGGTTAAACAATTTCTGCTCATCACAAATGTGCTTAAAAGGCGCTAAGAAATTGTTCTCTTCATTACCATCATGCTCTCTTTTTTAAAAAGTTGCCTTGGTTCATGTTTTAAAAAAAGATTTTTAGAGCGTGCCTAGGGTGCTTGTGTGAATTTTGCTGATGTAACATGAAGCCTCCGCCACCCCTTAAACGTGAGGTTCTGGAGAGCACTTCAAACTGCTGGTTTTATAGCTAGTTTGGGACGCGGGTATGCTCCCACCCTGACCCTAAGCCTATCGTTTATCCTTGGTGTTTAACTTTCACAAACTGTTTCCGAAGCGCCCCTAACAATGAGTACGCGTTAGTTGGCCGGTCGTTATCCGAAGGTCTGGAAGGCCAAACTGAAGATCTCTACCGGCACATAATTTGCTAGGGGCAAGATCTTTTCCACATATTAATTGAGAAAAAAAGGGACGGCACAAACGGGTCAGAATAATAATGACGCTTTCAAGACCGCATCTATGGAATCACAGTTATTTCTGAAACTCAACCCAAGCATCAGGAGAGGGGCATACACCAACTTGGTTGTATTGCAAGGTACATTACCAAACAGAAAATGGCCTTGATTGTTTCGATCAATCAATCAATCAGTCAGTAAGTCAGTCAGTCAGTAAATCACAGTTCACAAAACTGCAAATGAGCCTAATTGGTTCAACAAATCAGTCCATCAAGAAAATTAGAAGCACCCGGAGGGTTAACCAGAAGAAATCGGGGTGGGTACTTTCAACCTTGTGTGCATACTCTTAAGCATAGCAGTTTTTTTCACGAGCGGTAGAGCCTATGCGCGGTGTGAATACCCACTGCTTTATGAGCAGTTGCCTACGGCGCTTTTACGCTTATTTTTTGTTTCTTGCAGCGGCAAACCGTGAACAATTTTGTGATGCCCCTTTCCTATTGTCAAGATGGCATTCAAGCTCGTGCAGGAAGGGCAATTTAGGTTGTCACAAAGGTACATGAGAAGTACAGGAACGTTACATGAGAAGGCCAGAATGTTTTATGGGAGAGAAATTATCGACACAATGAAGGAAAAGCAGGTGTCGGCACCTTAACAGTAAAACAGCAACTGAAATATTGTTGGCTGTGAACGCTAGTACACACGGCCTGACATGCCCATTGGCTGCGACACGACATGCTTGTGATACGCGTGTATGTGCCTTCAGAACTGATAAAGCTCCAGCTGCAGGAAAAGACGAGGATAACTTTTTGCTGGGCTAATTGGTGAATAGATGCCATGATTTGAAGCGCAGCAAAAGCACACGGACGAAGAACAGAGTAGATAAGACAGGTGCTAACTTGCAACTACCAGGCGCTAACTTGGTTGGAAATTAGCGCCTGTCTCGTCTACTCCGTTCTTCCTCCGTGTGAATTTGCTGCGCTTCAAGTCATGCAGGGAAATTGGAGTGTGCACGCCGGCCTGCCGTCACACGCAACGCCGCGTTTGTTACTGCGTCACCAGCAGGCGAAGTGCTGCTGTTGAAGTAGACAAGGAAAGTAACGCAGGTGCGGTGGTATCACCCTGAGGCGCTGCAGTGCCCAGTGTGCCCCAGTGCGCTCTGTGGGGTACGCCGCCGTAATAAATCCATGAACCAGAACTTTGGCTACATGGCGGCGCCCACAATACCGACTTATCCGTTTGACAACTATTACTTCGCGAAGGGTGCAGTTAGAAATTGATGCGATCGGAGTACAAGTTCACAGAAAGTGTTAAGTGTACTCGGACTTTCAGCATACAAACGAAACACGGACATTGAAATATACCAGTAACGAAAACTCCCGAAATTTCGTTTCGCTGCTCCTGAAAGAATCCGTGGTGGTTGTGTCGTTGTGAAGGTTTGTTTTCCAAAAACTGACAATACACGAATTTACCCTGCGTTCGATGAGGCCAGGGTGACATTATACGTATTCCCAAAGACGGTGGTGTTGTCCGGGCAGTATTCGGTGTTTAAGGGCATCTTTTGTTCGCGCACGCCGCTCTGCAGTCTGCTTAGCATGTGTCCCAGCTGGTAGGCCACAACGACAAGGGTTACGGTACCGGCACCCTGCGAGAGAGACAAAAATTTGCGATTCCCCTGACCGGGATGAATATTTCGCTGAGGAGCTGTCGTAAGAGGAACAGCCGGGAAACGGTGCCCGGAAATGCACTTAGCTACGCGAATTGGCGGCGGATGAAAAGCACAGACAAAAACTACGCGACCTGTATGCTCGCACAAGCTAGACGACCAGCTGCACTCAAGTATGAAATACGTGTTGCAGTGAGCACAATTTTATTCGTGTGCTTTTTTCCCCATGTTAAACATGTAGTTACACAGTAGCAAAGACTCTCAAGGAATGCTCATCCGCGCAGGGTGCTCCATCTTCGAACGTTACGTACTCCTCTTCAATGTGTCTATAAAGCCAGAAAACAATATTGTACGAGATACAATTCATTTACTATGACTGACCATGAAAGCAACCGGAAATATTTCCAAAACAACAAATTCAGCTCTGCAATCAATAAGGGGAGGTACAGGCCCGCGCAGAAATAAACGGAGCACGGGAGCGGTGGCGGAACTGCATCGCTGCGCCGTGCATGGGCGCCGACGGGAACCATGGAGCGCCGGTCAAAGAGTGTGTTCGCACTGCCCCCACCGCCCTATCTGATATGTTTAATCGCCGCTCTGCTGGCGTGTCATGCTCGGCGAGACGGTCTTCAAAAGGCAGAGCTGGGCTATAGAGGGGCGCTGGTTGCACTGCCGCTCGCAGGCATCAGCGGCGACCGAATCCGCTGCTCATGAGCTCGACGAAGCTGCGCGCGCCCAGAAACGTGCCTTGCTGCACGCTGTGAAGGGCGGCATAAAATCGTAGGCTGCCGTGGTTTGGCATAGCATGTCATTGCGATATAATTAATTGTAAGCCGGCAACGAAATTGTTCTGTAAAATATAGAAACCACATTCACAGATATTTTCGTTGTTCGGAAAAAAAAATCTCGCTTACGAGATCTCTTCTTTAATTTTGGGTTTGTCCCAAGTTATTGCTGCCGATCAGTCCAGGTCTGTTCTGAACAAAGGGAAATAAAAAATGTCCATGCGGTGGAAATTCTGCATTAGAGAACACCGTAAAGAATAGGTACAATCGTTGCCTTCTATTACAGTGGGCCTCATAGGACGCATATTTTTTTGTCGCATTAAAACTGACGTAGTTATTTTTAACGAGCACTTTATATTAGTTAAGAAAGTGATGCAGATTTAAATAAAACTCCGATGATGATGATGATGATGATGATTTCTATTGGTTTCCGCTTTGTATCGGGGTGATGACATGTCATCTTACCAAAAAAGACTAATATACCTATGTTTTACACTTTTGGTTCAATACTAGCGCTGCTTAGGGCAGGCACAAAAAGCTTATTAGGCACAAAATACTTTTTTTTTTCTGTTACAAGTGGTAACTGTCCTAGGCAATATTCCCCTCTCTGCTTTTCGTCCACCAGCATTCAAATCTTCTTTTCGTCCCCTCGACAGCCTTGAAGTTCACTTCCTCTGTGATACCTTTAAATCCTAGGGCTTCTGACAGCCCAATATTCCCTTCATGTAGATTTGGATGGATACCCTCACATTCTAGCACGATGTGCCGCATAGTTTCTGTTTCTTTTCCGCAGACCACGCATACCCCATCATTTTGTGAATACTTCCCCACAAAACTCTCAGTTCGCAGGCAACCTGCTCTAGCCTCAAAAAGCAAAGCACTGCCCTGGGAATTATCGTAGAAATTTTCCTTTCTGATGTTCATCTTCTCAGCCCTGTACCTCTCTAACGACGTTTTGGCTTCCATTTTTTCCCTCCATTTATTCGTTTCAATCTGCCTTGCCTCTTTTTTGGTTACCTTGGCTGTTTTGGATTCCCCACTGTTCTTTCCGTATTTCATCGTTAGCCTTCTAGTCTTTCTTAACCACTGCGTGTCCACGCCTTTCAAGTATAGGTACCTAAAAACCTTAGCTGCCCACCTTCGTTGATCCATTGCCCTCAACCTCATCTCAAAGCATATTTTACTCTGAGCTTCTCTAACTTCAAACGACGCCCAGCCCATATCTCCCTGAACTGCTTCGTTAGTTGTTTTTCCATGCGCGCCTAAGGCCAGACGTCCTACCGTTCTCTGGTTTACTTCAAGGCGTGATAGAACGTCTGATTTTAAGCAGAGTACAGCATTCGCAAACGTGAGACCCGGAACCATTACTCCTTTCCACATTCCTCTTACTACTTCATATTTGTTATACCCCCACAGAGCTCTATGCTTCATTATAGCTGCGTTTCGCTTTCCCTTAACCTTAAGTTGCTCCTCGTGAGTACTTAAGTAGCTATCCCCTTCGTTTATCCACACTCCCAAATATTTATATTCCTTGACTCTAGGTAATTCGCCTTGCTGGATAGACACTACGTCGGTGGTAGCGTCATTGAAAACCATTATTCCTGATTTTTCTGCACCGAAATTTAACCCGAGGTCAGTGGCTTCCTGGCCGCAAATATTTATTAGTCGCTGCATATCGGTTTGGTTATCAGCTAAAAGAACAATGTCGTCTGCGTATAACATTCCCGGAATATGCTGTTGTACCACTTCGCCTTGCAGCATATGGGTTAGGCTAAACCCTACTTGACTTTCTTCCAGTTTCTTTTCTAACCCTGCCATGTAAAGCATGAACAGTATTGGGCTCAAAGGGCATCCCTGTTTCAGTCCCCGATGGATGTTGACCTGCCGGGCGCATTTCTGTCCTTCCCAAGTAAGGTGCACTCTATTGTCTTTATAGATTGCTATAAGGAACTGTACTAACTCGTCATCTAATCCCTGGAGTTTCAACATTCTCCACAGCCGTTCTCTGTTTACGTTGTCATATGCCCCTTTAATGTCCAAGAACGTAATCCATAGTGGTCTATTCTGTGCTTTCGCAATTTCAATGCATTGCGTTATCACGAACAGATTGTCATCCAGTCGCCTGTCTTGTCTAAATCCATTCTGCAGTTCCCCAAGTATTTCATTTTCTTCCATCCATGCTTGAATTTCTGATTTTATCGCCTGCATTACGAATCTATACACCACTGACGTTACTGTGAGTGGTCTGTATGACTCAATACTGGCTTTGTCTCCTCTGCCTTTATATATTAAATTCATCCTACTTTCTAACCAGTCCTCTGGTACTTGTTTGGTTTCTATTACCTTATCTATTGCCCTCATAAACGATTCCTTACTTTTAGGTCCAAGTAGGTTTATCAGTTGCATTGGTATTCCGTCCGGGCCCACTGCTGTCTGAGGGGAAACCTTTTGCTCTGCTTTTTTCCAATCAAGGTTGCTCAAACTTATTTCCCTTTCCGCAGTCTTTTGTGGCGCTGATGTTATCGGTGCCGGTTTCCCTACCACTATTATCCTAAACTTCTCACTAATCACTCGATGAATATGCGCCAACGCGTGCTCTCCTTCTAAATGTTCCCCCTCCTCATCAATCAGGAATTTTTGATGGTTATCGTTTTTTGAGCTTAGTGATTTTACATGGTTCCAAAACTTCTTGGATGCGCTTTTGTCCTTCTTCCGTATTTCTGCCATCCATTGTTCGTTTTTCTGCTTGATCTTCGCTTGCACCATTTTCTGCACTTCTAGTTTTTTCCCACGGTAGACATCCCACTTTTCCTTCACTACCTCCGGTTCCATACTAGTTCTTTTTGCTTCTCTATGTTCTCTCGACGCCTTTCTTCGCTGGTCGATAGCCTCTTTTATTTCCTTATTCCACCAGCTTCTCGGCTTTCTCTTCCCTTTCCATCGGTTTCGTTCCTTTTCGTCATTAATCTTACCCTTTATGAACGCAATTATTTCATCGTAATCCCAATTTTTGCATGGGTATTTTTTGATTTCATCTTCCAATCTATCAGCGATGATCTTTAACTGCTCATTATTCAAATTATTTCCTCCTATTGTACCTATTTCTGCATTTGTCCGGGTTGCGCCTCCAAAGTGCAAGCTAAACCGCTTGTGGTCGCTTCCTAAGCTGTCTGTTCCATTTTCATCTATCCTCATTTCCCGCAGCCTTCCGTATACTGTCTCGGATACTAAACCGTAGTCTATGCTGGACTGCCTGTTACCGCTTTCCCACGTTATTTGTCCGTCACACTTGCTTTCCGTGTTTACTATTACAAGCCGGTTTTCCTGACATAGATCTATCACTAGAGAACCGTTGTGGTCTGTGTATCCATCCAAACCTTCTAAATGGGCATTCATATCTCCAACTATGATTATTTCGCCCGAATCTTTGAACTCGTTTATATCTCTTCTCAAACAGTTTACCATTTCCTCATTTTCTTCCTTAGCACTACCTCCGGTCCACAGATACACCACTCCTAACCATGTATTTTTCCCCTCTATGGTGCCTCTAACCCATAGATGCTCTTTACAACTTTCATGCACTCTCTGCCAGTCGGTCCCTTGTTTAATGAGCATGCCAACACCTCCCCCTTTCTTCATTCCTGTGGTCCTGTTGCAACCTTCCCAGACATAATTGTCTATGATAGGTGGGGCTTCTAGGTCCCGGAGGTTAGTCTCGGCTAAAGCGTACACGTCTATTCCTTCCCGTTCAAGTTGCTTTTGAATTTCCACCCACTTATCTGGCTTTCTGCCTCCCTGCATATTTATGTAGCTGATTAAATATTTATTGCATTTGTTTTTCCCTCTCCGCTTACGGGGTCTGTTTTTGTCGTTTACAGAGTTGTTTGCTCCATTGTTTCCACTTAAATGGCTTCTGTCAACGCTCTCAGTTACGTCCGTAGGTTCTCCGTTTAGCTCTAGGCCTGGCTGCCTCCCCGTGTTGAGTGTGCATGTGTCTCTTGCTTCCCCTTTGTCTCCTAGTTTGCCTTCCTTAGCTGCGCGGGGCCCCCTAAAAAAGCTACCGCTCTCCCACCTAAGCGCCACCCCACCTCGTTTCCTAGCCTGGGGCTGAAGTGAATCCCGTCCCACTGAAAAGCTTGCCTATGTCCGATGCTGCCCACTACCCTGTTCACGTCTATCACTTCAAGCCCAAGTTCCCTGCCGCACCTCACGATCTCGCTGTTAGCAGCGAGTACTACCCGTTCGGTGTGCACGCCCTGCTTCATCACCTCCGGCACGGTGCAGACAGGAATGCTCACATTTGGGGCCGTCGCCCGCAGGTCCTTTACCCCCTTCGCTATCTCCTGGCCAAGTTTACCCTCCTCTCCCTTTAGAACATCGTTAAGCCCCGCGGCAATCACCACAAGGTTTCTAGCTTTACTAGACAAGGCCAGCTGCCCCTTCGCTGCAGTCATCACCGTCTGCATCGTTTGACCTGGGAAACACCCCACCTTCACACGCTTATCCCCCTTTACCCTTTCCACTATGGCAGCGCCGCTCCTCTTCATGTTAGAGTCACCCGCAATGATTACCACGCTATCATCTGCCACGTGCCGCTCTTTACTGGTACCCGGCTTATCGGCTGGTTTTGCTGTCCTATCTTGCAGCACGTGGGAGTAGCTGTTGCCTATCGTTGCTTCCACCCCCGGTGTCCCCTCGGCGCATGCCTCCGCTTCGCTGCATGGGCCGAGGTGGTCGTCATTTGTTGGCGAAATGACGCTCCTTTCTAGCTTCCTCTCAGCTGCTTCTAACTTTCCCTCAACGGCCCTCCGTTCCTCGCGTTCGTTACTTAGCGCTGCCTCCAGTTCTGCAACCCGCATAGCTAACCCCGAGTTATCCGCTTCTACGCGTTCTAGCCGCGACACCACTACGCATAACCGACACGTACCTGCCCCTTCGTCTGCCTCGCCGCCATCCCGCTGAAACTCCTCTGCGTCTACGTGCCGCGGACAGCTACTACACTTTACCAGCTTTCTACGCGCCATCTAGGCTGAAACCCCGACACAACGAGAAAGAAACCGTGCAGGTAAATACTCAGCTTCGGCTGTCCTCCGCTGTCTCTGCCGTTTCGCTGTCCTTCACTGCAGAAACACGCTGTTGTCGGAGCACCAGAAAAGCACGTCCGAACAGGTCGACTGCGCACTGCGCACCCAAGTATTGTTGAAATACTTTCAACATTCTCCACAGCCGTTCTCTGTTTACGTTGTCATGATTACCACGCTATCATCTGCCACGTTGCAGACAGCAATGCTCACATTTGGGGCCGTCGCCCGCAGGTCCTCAGTTACCGCATTGAATTGAAAGATGACTTCACCGCATGACCCCAGTGGCTTGCAAAAAAGCGCCTTCAAGGCCTCGAAATGACCAATGACGAGGATAGTTGTCATGACCGATGGCGACCATACTCTTAATTGGTTAATTTAGTACAAAATCTAATGACGGCTATCCGCGTCAGCGTGAGTGAAGGGGTTAATGCGACAACCAAATACGCGCCCTATCAGGCACGCTGTAATAGCAGGCAACAAAATGTCTCGTAAACAAGTCCGGTAAGCCAGATTTCTTTTGGGGGGGGGGGGGGGCGAAACAGGGCTCACTTTGTTATGGACCTCTCGCCGCGTTTGTTTATGCCGACGAGGGTCCAAGGGGCGTGTTGGGTAACTACCGCCGACACTCCCACCATCCCACCCGCCCGCCCTGACGACCCAACCACCTTCACCGGCCAGCACTGATGCTGACAGCAAGAGTTCTCTCGTACAGGTCTGAAATAAACCACGTATTTCTCTCTCTCTGTAATAGCAGGCAACGATTGCACCTATTCTTTACGGTGTTCTGTAATACAGAATTTCCACCGCATGGACATTTTTTTATTCCTCTTTGTTCAGAACAGAGCTGGACTGACCGGCAGCAATAACTTGGGACAAACCCAAAATTAAAAAAAAAAATCTCGGAAGCGAGATTTTTCTTTTCCGAACAACGAAAATATCTGTGAATGTGCTTTCTATATTGTACATATCAATTGTGTTGCCGGCTTTCAATTAATTATATCGCTATGACATGCTATGCCAACCCGCAGCGGCCTACAATTTCATGCCGCCCTTTACAGCGCGCAACAAGGCACGTTTCCGGGCGCGCGCAGCTTCGTCCAGCTCGTGAGCAGCGGCTTCGGTCACCGTGATGCCTGAGAGCGGCAGTGCAACCAGCGCCCCTCTATAGCCCAGCGCTGCCTTTTGAAGACCATCTCGCGGAGCATGACACACCAGCACAGCGGCGATTAAACATATCAGATAGGGCGGCAGGGGCAGTGCGAACACACTCTTTGACCGGCGCTTCATGGTTTCCGTCGGCGCCCACACGCGGCGCAGCGATGCAGTTCGGCCACCGCTCCCGTGCTCCGTTTACTTCTGCGCGGACCTGTACATCAGCAACCAACAATACAGTAGGCGCAAAAACGTTTTTTTTTTGCGGAACCATACTTTAAATGTACACTTCCTGCAACAACTTTACCTGCGCCAAGGTAGTTGAAATTTGCGAGTCTTTTGGACTGGATGATAGCTGATACAAATGGGGGAGGACGAACGTAAGCTGGAGCAAGCTGAATACAGGTGGCTGCTTTTAAGGGATAGGCAATGAAGCAGTTCTGCCTCGCTCTTACAATCAAGGAGTATACGCCGCAACAGTGGTTCAACAACAGCAGTTTATCCGCGGCGCACAATAATTGGGGCTTGACAGTTGAACCCAGCGCCAAGGGCAATCTTGGAAGACGGCGTGCTCTTTCTAGAGGTAACGGCGCGCCTGTGCGTTCACTGGCGGCGCCGGCGGCCCTCAGCGGTGGTCGCCGGTTCTCATGCGGCAGCGTGCGTAAATATGGGTACCATTCAAAACAGTTCCCAATACTCAGTCGGTGCTGCGGTAGACCGGCGTTATGGACGACCTGTTAATTCCCGTGGAAGAATGCCTAAGAGCACTAGGTTACGCCAAAACTCGTGCACTGCGGTAGTGGTGCCCTGGCAGTCGCCGACAGCGGTCTCTGGAAAGAGCGCACGCTTCCCCGTCCGGCCATGGCGGAAGACTGTTACATGCAATTTTCCGCACCAGCGCGCCAATTTTTGTGCCGAGGTAATCATGCAGCGCATTCGAAGTGTGCATAATTGCGAAGATACGCTGGTCGTGCCGTTCATGCCCAGAACGGATACAGCCGTTTCGTACAGCAGCTAGGACAGGAAATGAGGATATAAGCATGTGAACATACCACAGCGAACAAGACAGAGACGAATCGGTCGAGTGGCATGAAAACGACTCAATGAGTAACCAAACAAATATCCTGCAGCCTACGCGTTATCAACAATAGAGGCGTTTCGAACGTACAACCCATGTACGAACTGGCTGCGTAGACTGATGCGGAGGTTTGCTCTCGCATAAAGCTAACGCTCAAAAAGACAGTGTAGGGCAAGCTTTAATTTTTGCACCTGCTTCGTTGGCATCCTGGGCTTGATCTTGAGTCAGGCCCTGTGTGCGATATTGCAAAAGGTCTGCTTTAAATTTACATATAAAAAAGCAAGGACGCAAATACAACCTACTTTTTATTGAGAGGGGAGAGGGTAATACTCTGCATAAAAATAAGTTTCACGGCTGCTATTTCAGCGGCTGCATTGCACTTTATGTATTTGCAAATCGGGATTCCTAGGGCCCCATAGGTGACCAACAAGGCGCCCTCCAAAGTGCCATCCAAGTAGTACAACATTACCTGCAAGCAGCGGGTTTAGAATGTGCCCCCGAAAAATCCGCCTTACATACACGGTGTAAACAAAACACCTAAACAGCGCGCCAACTCTATACCGGATCCTGACCTCAGCATCAGGATGCTGAGGTCAGGATCCGGTTATTAACGACCCGTTATTAACGTCCCCTCCTTGCCTAGCCCTAAAACCCTCCGAAAAAAAAACTGAACAACGCGATAAGGCAAGCCTACAAAACCACACTACGAATCCCCCTCAACCGGCAACACGCAAGTTACTAAAACTGGGCGTCCACAATACGTGGAAAGAAATCCAAGAAACGCACCTAATTTCTCAATTCCCACGCCTACAACTCACCACAACCGGAAGAGCGACCCTCCACCGGCAGGGTATTCGACACCACAGCAGCAAGACGAGAAGACGCTCATTCCCGGACCAATTTGATAACACATCAGAGTGGCTCCGATCCCACGTAAAATGCATCCGACCTATACCTAAGCTCAACGAGCAGCAAGGGCACGAGCAATCCAGGTGCAGTACGACAACCTCCCGTTCACTCGCTATGCATACGCCTCTCCATACCCCCAGAAATCTGCCCACGCTGCTAGTGGGACCGACGACAACGGAAAAGAGTTATCGCAGTCACGACCATTAGAAAATCTATAGAAACAGCCAAAGAAGATCATATCGCCCTAGCCGCTACCGCTTGCGAAGACTACACAGTTATAATGACAGACTCCCAAGCTTCATGCCGCAATTTCCTGATCCCACGAATATCCCTACCAGCATTGGCAATACTAAAAAAAATTAAGCGACTTCCTGAACTACGGATTGTCTGGTCACCTAGCCACAAAACCCTCAAAAGAAATGAGTCGGCACATGCCCCTGCGCGCGCGCATACACACAGGGGCGTTTCCCAAGAGGGTGATAAACTACAAGATAACGACATCCTCAAGCCTACGCCACTAAGAAAATACGCCGATATACTCTCCCACTACGGGCGTGGGCGCAAACAATACCCAGCACCCCACCCACACCTATCCAGAACCAATCATACCATACTTCGATGACTACAAACTCTTACCCCCACAATACCCTACTCCATGCAAAGTACCCACCCTCTCACCCACATCTTGGAAATACTGCCCTCATCCTGGCACCCTTTTGACGCCCCCATATCAGGGGGTGTCAACAAACCCCGCACCTTAGTCCTAATCCCCAACCTACATACGAGCCGTGGGCTGCAGAGCTGACCAGCTCCGACCTCTCCTCCCAGCGTAGCCTGGTAGAGAGGGCCCGAGTGGCCAGCGCAGGCCAGGGTATCCCGGACTAGCAGAAACCCCCCACCAGGCGGGTGGCCAGACATCAGCACTTAAGGCTCGCATAAATAAAGTTTATTCCTCCGCCTCCACAAAAAAGAGCATAGCAACAGTATCCAAAATATATATTGTCAGCGAATATACTTCGTCAAGCGGGATACATATAGTGCACCAGCCGTGCAGGTAGATTCTACAGCATCTAAGAAAGTATCCACCCTAGCCATAAATATCTTAGAAAAAGTACACCACTTCAATTAGCGATAGCAGAAGACATGGACCTATTTACCGTATTTCTTACACAAAAAAGGTTTTACTGGAAGAGCTGCGCAGTTACGTAGAAGAAATAAGCCACAAGTTAGGCGTCCGGCAACAGCATCCATCAGCCGAGATATTTTACATATTCACATAGCCTACGCTACCAAGTTTGCCAGTAGATTTCACAGTCTTTAAAAACGGCTCTCAGATGAAAATTACGCCCGATTACTATTTCTGCTTTAGATAACCGGGGAATATAAATAAAGCGAACAGAGCAAATTATATGAATACTACAGACACTTTTGAATGAAGGAAGAGCTGAGAAAAAAACAGAATAAGTCTAAATAATTGTTAAAAGATAAAACGCAGAATTGCTCTCTATAGACCCTCTGAGAACCAGCAATTCTTTATGCAAACCCGTATATTAGTATATAAGTTTCAGGAACAGGGAACCAAGTAAAAATAGCGCTATACAAACTTAAAGGTCGTAGTGCCATTCTTAGCAAGAAATAAAGATCAAATTCCAAAAATATCCAAACTGTGCAGGAAAAGGAACCTATAACACACAACAAGGGTTTCTAACATAACCGTTATTAAAAACACCACCAGCAATTTTCACGAGGAATGCAAAAAGGAACAAATGGAATGTTCACATTTTAATAAAATGAAGGTGTAAGAATTCCACTAAACTGTTTGATGATCAGCGAAGTATAACCACACAGGTTCCAATTGTATATACTTTAAAATACTTTCTAATACAAACGACAAAAATTGAAAATCCAATCTCCGGGTTGATAGCTTCTGCAGCTTTTACAGAACGGCCCGATAACAATTGACTTCGAAAGAGGCTCTGTACCTTCCACACAGGATATTTCTCGACCAAAAATACCGAATAAATAATAAATACAGAAGCACCAAAAAGCTGAGCAAGAATTTTTTTAATTAAGGAAAAAACAAGATTCACCAATGTTTACCTTATGAACGCCTTTTAAAAGCAAATTACAGGAGAAACATTGACAAGTGCCTCACATCAACATAACTTGAGGGATAATGCCAGAACAACTGCGACAACCACTGTTTCATGATAAATCTCTTTCAAGGACCCTAATGTTAAAGTACTCAGACGTAGACTTTTAACCCCGATAAACTTTGCGGCATGGGAAAGGCTTGTTTTATACTGCCATTATCGGAAGGGTAATTATTGGCAGCGTTGTGCGCTGACTAATCGACACGAAGTGACCCTCAGTACCTTAGTGCGAAGAGCAGAAAGCTTTGTGTTTTGATAATTCCGCCCTGTGGGCAGGTTGTTGATAAAACCGAGTTCTTTGTTTTACAAACAATCTCTCTCTTTCTCTCACTCTCTCCCTCTCTTTCTCTCTCTGTGTCTGTCTGGACCATAAAATCCAACTTAAGAAATTTCGGTTAACTAGTCAGGTTGTTTAGCATGAAGGCTTGTAATTTCTTGTGGCAGTTTACTCTTTTATTTATTTATATTATTTGTTTACATACCCAAAGGACCCGGACCAGTCTAGAATAAGAAAATTTGCGAACCTATGTTTTATGCTATGTCAAGTTAATATTAAGAAGAAAACCGGCTTAGACTCGAAACTTGTGGAACTCCTTATAAAAAGTAGGTCAGTTAGCGAAATATTACTCTAGTTTTACCGATTGGAAGTGGTTCGCAAGAAATTTCAGAATGCATTGGGTTGTCTTCTTGCCAAGCTTAATGTTCAAATTGTTGACTTCTAAACGTTTGTAGAGCACCTTAACAAAGACCTTAAAAATCAATAAAGATAGCAACAGCATGAAGAGAAGAGTTTAGTGCAAAACGAAAGTCAGGAACTTGTTAAAAGAGTTCCGATTAGCATGACGGTTTTGTCGAAAACCATGTTGATTGTTTAGTTGGAAGTGTTTTAAAATAAAGCGAGCCATCGAAATTGCAAAAAGGATATGACGTCTGGTGGAATAAATGTTTATGGAGCCTAGAAAACCGATGCTGTGCGAGTCTTGTCTCGCGTCACGCCCGTCGACCGGGCCTAGGAAGCTTTGTTGGAGAAGTCTGAAGCTAATGTGTGAGAGGGGAATTGGTCTGTAATTTTTAAACTGTGTATTATCAACATGTTGGTATGTTTAATTGCGTGACCAGATTTTCACACCTCCAGGAGATAACCTGTATCTAACAATTACCGACGAATGAAAGCGAGCAAGAAGATTTTAGAGTCTTCAGGCCTTGAGGCTATCAAATATTATTCGATTATGTCAAATCACATTGAAGAACATCCACAAATGCCCATTTCGGCCACGAGGCGTCTTGGCAGCTATGCAAGAATTCGTAGTAAGAGTCACGCCTGCTTGATAAGAAATAATTATCTATAAAAAATCACGAGAAGTGAAGCTCAGAGAACAATTACTTTGTTGCATGCTGATAAAATATTCAATATGGTTAACAAATCGTTATCGCACCAACAATCGCAACCTTCAACATCGTGACAACTATATTTTGAAAAAATAAATCACCAAAGAATTTTAACCGGTATCATACTAAGACCGCCGAAAATTATCAGTATATCAATATCTAATGAGAACAGCAAATGAGGGGCTCCTTGGATAAACAAGACGACAAAGTCTAAAAATCAATAACGGTACTAAAGGCATGCGAAAAATTGTTCGCCATATATTTTTCTGACAACAAATGTGCATTTATTCTTCGAAAGGTATAAAAAGAAAGAACCACGCTCCTGTTTCGACCCACACCCATTATCTTCAGAATATCGGACTGATGCCATACCAAGGAAGGTACTGGAGACGCGGGGCTCATCTCCACTTTCTTGGGTATTTATGTGAAGGTAATGATTTCGTGTGCTTGGGGTGGGAGCAAGAACCGTTTCGACACCTCGGAGTGAAGGAGCCTTCGTTTTAGCCCGCGGACCGTCACTAGAGCGTGTACGATCTGTTCAGAGCAGTCAACCAATACGGACGGAGTATTCTATTCCACTTTGGGGTCGTTATCTATGACAATGATATAATTTTCTGAGCAGAGTTTTGGGTCCCACTCGGGGAGCATATTTCCCCAATTTTTTTTCTATCTTCCCTACTTCAGACAAATGTACATTTGTTTGAAGATGAACTCTTCATCTTTGTCTTCTTTGGCCCTCTTCACTGAGAGCCTTTATTTTTTTAACGAGCCCCTTTTTTCAACTTCTGATTAATTGCATGCATTGTGAGGCTATCAATTCTGGTTGCCTTCGAGACATACGTACCTGAAAGGGTTTCCTACTGATTGACCGCTCCAGAACGTCCTAGACGCGCGAATTACGGCCTGCTGTAAAAACACGTCTCCTTTACTCCGGGGTCTCAGAACGGCGCTGGCTTCTATCCCCATGTGCAGGAAAAAATTTCACTCGCATCAATACCCAAGTTATGGGGCGGGGAGCACAGCCTCCCTGATAGCCTATATGCAAAGGTCGTCAGTTCTACTTTTTGCTCCGTTTTTCGCTCTCCAGTACTTCTTTCAACAAAAAGTTTACACGCTTTGACAGGAAAAGCGGGAGAATTCTTTCCTCTTTGCCAGAAGGAATTGTGAAGATCATGGGTGATGATGCAACCCGGATATCGTTTTTCCTCAGAATTCTTGATTTTTCTTTTACAGAAATTCCACGTAATTCAACAAAAAAACCAGTTGAATTTCTTTCCTATTACTTTCCTTGGCGTTTCTCACTGCTGGCCCCTCTTTCTCTATTCATTACGAGCCGCTCATTTTCAACTCCAATTCGCAACGTGTAGAGCGGGGGTTCTGGTTTTGGCACTCCCGCTGCCAGTACCGGCCCCAGCATGCCGCAGATACTCGACGCGCCGAAAGGGGGTTAAATAAAAAGAAGGTCCCCTTACCCATCATTTGTGCGGCCGGCGCTGGATAACCCTCTGAAGCACACGAAACAGTATTCTTAACCCCATACCAAGAAACTCTGGGGTATTCATATTCATTATCTAAAACCAAGGTGATACTGGGTTTATATCCTGGATGCACGGGGGTATGATGAGTGGCGTTGTAGCGGGCTGAGGAATTATTTCGACAACCAAATGATCTCTATTGTGAGCCATAGCCTGAAAGCTGGACCATTTTCGTTTTTTTTCCTTCAACAGAAAAATGGTCGCACCAACCTGAACCGTAACCACGTCTTAGGGGTAAGCAGCACCAGTCTTAGGGCAAGTAGCGGCCGACCCACTCTGGTATTACATGCATTAAATGAAATATCTAAACCAATGGGAGAGGCACCAGTCACTGTCGCCTTCAATAATGTTGCGGAATTCTTTCTTGCTGAGAGCTTTGTTCCTTTCCAGCATACAATGATCCTGCTGACCGTGCAAGCTCAGTATAGTAACGCTAAGTTTATCTCTCTTGGGCAAACAGTTCCACTGCTTATTCACAATTCATTTGTTCCTGAGCTTTACAAGGCACCGTACGCGTTTTACTTCCGTACAGCTTCCTCTGAGAACGCAGTTCTGCAGATAAAAAACTATAGACGAGAGGGAGCTTGAGCAACAATAATCAGGTATATTGGCACAAGTGTGACTTCCGAAGCAAGCGCCGAATACCTTCGAGTTGGCAAAAGGAGCTGTTAAACCGAGCAAGAGGAGTCCTACAAAGGGTCCTGTGACCGCCGCGTTGGCGAGAATGAACATCTGCGAGTAAATTGAAAAAGGAAAGAATACAATCAAAGCTTCCCTATTTGCAAAGCCATGCAAAAGACACCACGGCACTCATTTCGAAAAGAAAAATAAAAAAAATGTTTTTACCACTGTCTAGGAAGGAGGCCCCTGCCGAACATATTTTGCCATCATGTATAGTTTACCTCTTTGGCAGTATGTGCTAAATTCTGATTTCAAGAAAACTGCAACAACAAAATCAATTTCAAAATTGAAGAACTACAAACAACATATGAGCGTTCTTTTGCTCAACCTGTAAATATTTATAAAATCAAATAAACACAGTTCATGAGCTGATCATAGCAAACCATTTTTATTGATAGGAACTTGTGAGCGCATTACTCCTGGCGCACCAGTTTTTTACACCATTGGTTTGACTTTATTCGTTGTTTCAGTAGTTATGTTTGCTGTGTAAACGTTCCGTTCGTAAGCGAGTATAGCTTCATGTTTGCATACATATGACAAGCTCTTTATACCTTGCAAGCGGTTGTCAGATGCAACGGCGAAACATTTCACCCTGAACAGAGAATGCAATTTAGGTTCGAATAAGAGCATTCAGCTTCCATGCAGTCGTCTAAAATGACGGCTTATCGCTCTCTTCTATGCCGGAATGAAGAATGTTATTTATAACTCTGTATAAACGCCTTACAGGCAAGTAGTTGAATATTTATTGCTCCTTTTCCTGGGACAATGGCTACAGTTTATATTGATTTGTGGCTCAGAAACATTTTTTTTTGTAGAAGTGAAGAGCTGAAAATCCGCATTAAAATAGTGTCAAACATAATTGTGAATTCAAACTTTCTGTGAAACTGCAGCGCAAATGTACGTGATCACGTCACTGTTTTTTATAAAAGCCCTTTGGATTATGCGTTTGCATAATTTGCGGTAACATAGTTCAATAAATTTAGGTGTTTTTGTATACATGTATGCAACATCTTGTTCATATCAACGACGACACTACTCAGCAATTTTGCATTTCAAGTAACGGCAAAGCGGAGTTTCCAAGAATAGTTGTTGCCAATACGAACCAAGAGGGTTTGTGGTTTTGAACTCTACGGGAAAGGGGATGATTGGACATTAAAAATGTGCAGACAAATCTTTGCTTTTGATCATTGTACTCTGGGATGAAGTTGTGTTATTTTAACATTTAAAGGTATCCCAAATACGCCATAGTGTATGCAAATAGGTACACAGGGCATATGTATAACTCAACTGCCTCCATCACTTACCGGCACGGCTGACCCGAAGTATGGAATAGCCAAGCTACATCCAGTCATAATGCAGCCAGCGGCAAATGCTAACAGGTTGAGGAGGTGAGTTGTTATTAGCCATCATTGAATAGCTTCAAAACAAGGTAAGTAGAAATTTATTACCGAGCATTGTTATGGTATAGGTGACCCGTGCGCTTGGAACTTTGACCAAGGGGGTAACCACATCGAAGTATAACACGGCGGCCTGGGAATTCACCATCGACGACACCGTACTGCCAAGATAGGCGACGAAAAAGAATAAACCTTGTGATATAGTTAAGCCAAACAATTCAGCAGCCCTCGTAATTGATACGTTTACGAATATCTAGAAATTAATCCTTCAGACACAGTTAATGAGTAGTTACATAGGTGAATGCGAATTTATTTTTATACACGCACACACACAACAACTAAACAAAACGAATGTGCAAATGAACAAATGTACATTTTTCGGTAGATGTATAAATATACAGTGAAACCTCACAATTCGAAAATTCGAATTAAGGAATTAGGGAATTAGTTTGAATTCGGGAAACTTTGAACTAACTAAAGTGTAGTACAAATCTGCGCGATGAGATTCTAGGACATTAGAGCATTTTAACAATTAAATGCTTGCAAAATACCGCGAGTGAAATGTGCGTTTTAGACTTGAAGGCGAAGGCAAGCAGTCCTTTGTTTAACGGGCGAGGGTCATGAGAGGCCTCTTTTCGCGTTCTCCCATACTGAAGAAGAGCGGCATGTCACCCGGCCATTACTACCGCGCGATGGCCAAACTAGTGCTTGGTCCGTCCGCTCCTCGTCGTCACTGGTAGCGACACGTTGTACGTTATGACCACAGAAAAGATGCAATATGTGACCATGGCCGACCACCTAACTTGTATCGGCCTCCACGTAGTCCGCAAAGGAACTCGTTCTAAACATCCGCTTTCGGGTTTTTGATTACTCTTACTCGATGAAAATTATCTCTTTTCCTCTGCTTTCCGGCAGCGGCGCAGCCTGGCATGTAGGTAGCGGGGCCGCTTCTTGGTCCGTGTGCCAGGCACGAAGCTGCCGTCGTAGTTGGGCGTTATTCAAATTTTTCATTGCGTAGGCCTCTCGTGTTCGAAAAACGGGCTTTTCAATAGATAGGCTCTTAAGAATACTGCGACTGAGTAAATCCTACAGTTCGAAATATTCATATATTGTAATTCAATAGGTCCGAATTAAAGAGATTTAAATGTATTGATTCACTTTGTAAATGTTCTAGCACACGCCAAGAACAGCAGGGATGTTTATTCAAGTATCGGTGAGGAACTTGCCTTCGGAAGAGTAAGGTTGACATGACGTTATATGATGTAAATATAAAAATTATGAAGGCATGTTCCTTGTCGATACGTCAGTAGACTTTCTGGGAACTGTTCACTGCGTGTGTTCGGGTATTTACTCACACTATTTTTCCACGCTGTGTGTCAGTTCTCTTTTGGTATCTGATATTGTCACGAAGCCAAGGACGACGCAGTTGTCTTGCAGGAGAAACAAGTTTATTGGAGCGAACTTGTGCTCCCCTAACAACTCAAAAGAATACAGAGGCGGCGAAGCAGCGGTCAACAAAGTGACTTGCGTCAGCGAGCGTCGCAGAATCGAATGCCCCGGCGTCCGCACTGCAGGCTTTTTATCTTTTGGCGCGCGTGGTTCTCGAAACGTCGATTCGCATCGAGAACATAGTAGACCCAAGAAGATTATTCCGGGCTGTTCACGTTAGATCGGAATGCTCTCCCTATCACAACAGATAACACATGCGGCACAGAAAGAAAGAATTGAACACGCGCTTTCCTTGGCGCAGAGATAACACAGACCGGCACAGCCGGGCGGTAAAAGCAAAATACAAATAAACAAACCCAATGTATGGTTCGCGGCATTATATATATATATATATATATATATATATATATATATATATATATATATATATATATATATATATATATATATATATATATATATATAAATATTATTCTGTGAAGAATTCGTAACGACAAAACAAAAGCCGGTTAAAGAAGACGGCGAAAAGAAACTACGAAGCAGACGAGACGCGCAAGATGCTCCGCCATGTTGATTGACACCAGCTACGGCACCGAGTGCTCGCGACCATGGCACGAGCTCGCGCCGGCCATCAGCGAATCGGGAGCGGCCAGCAACAGCGACCGGCGGGCAGAGGCGATCCCGAGGAGAACACCGAGAGAGAGGCTGTGAATTGTGGAGCGTGACCGGGATGCGCGGTGGTCGGGCGACCAGACCCGTGCCGTGCACCAAGAGCTCCTCCACAGGCGCAACCTCGAAGCCATGTCGTCCGCAAGGAAGTCGTCCCGCCGGGAATCGGTGACGACAAAGGTGCTTCCAGAGAGCTGCGTTCCCCACGACTGTGACGGGAGCTCGGATCGCGCTGTACTACCGCGGCCACGACACACTACATGGACATTTCAAGGCTACTTCGACCGGTGTCGGAAACCACTACGTACCGTGTCTCTTTCTTTAGTTCCTTGACTCTGACTCTTCCGCAATTTGAACTAATTGCCGTTTTCTATACCGCGTCCTCGCAGCCCCGTATAGCAGTTTCGTTTGTATCTGTTGATTGTGTGCATTTTGTTGTGATTCAGGGTTATAGAAATATAGTTCCGTTTAAAGAGTTTCTTGTCTAATTTATTAATGTCCCTCGAACCTGACAATAATTGGCGTCCACGGCAGGACGAGGCTAGTTTGTCTGGCATATCCCTAAAAAAAACTAACTCATAATGGAAACGGCAGAGCTACATAAACTAGGGAAGAGGCTAGGCTTGAGCGGCGCGGAGCTTAAGCAGTGGGTGCTCGAGGAGCAAAATAGCTGGCTCGATGAAACAGTTGTAGAACTGTGGGCGGCCAAAGAGCTAGCCGACAGGAAAAAGGAGATTTCCAGAGCGTGACGAGCAGGTGCGAGCGCGCATGGAAATTGAAAAAGAAACTTTCCAGCTGCGGTTACGCCTCGCGGAGCTTGAGGCGACGCAAAGAAAAGTACTTCAGTCAGAGGGCGATGGAGAAGCCCCAAATGGAATGCACATAGTGACATTCTAATGAATGTTGGGCCGAACCGCATAGAAAGTCACGAGCCGGGACTACTTTCTCGCAAATTCACACAACTGTAATAACTGGATTGATGTACAAAACGGCAGACTACAAGCGGAAATCACAGGTGCGGATGATTGCGGACAAATTCATCAAGTCATACGCTCACAGACTGGAATCGCAGAGAAGAGTCTGAAGTCTGGATGTGACGACTCGGAGCCGCACTTCTCTGGCTGGGCACGGGGCAGGTTACTCGAGTCGTTGTGGAGGTGTCTCGCTGGAAAACCACGTGATGGTGGCCGATGGCTAGCGGCGGGACGGAATGGCTTAGGCCTGCGCCACGGCGAGGCCTCGCTGCCCGCGCTCCACGCCACCGACACACCGCTCACTCTTGGGCAGGACCCCGGCTTCTCCAGGAGGCGTCCAGGGCTGTAGTCGGGCCTACACCGCGACGCACGGAAACTTGGAAGGAAGCGCCGGTGACGGACCTCGGGCCTTCACCGCGAGGGCACCGTCCTGGTTATCGTCTTGCCCGACCGCTTCCGAGCTCCTTCCTCGTCTTGTTCCCCAGCCTCGATGCCGCTTTCTCTTGCGCAAACGTTACGCCACTGGTACCGGCGGAGTGGCCACCACTCTGCACCGGCCCTTCACTACACTACCCGCCTTTTCAGAAAGTTCTTAAGAGAACTATTCTGGAGACGCTGAGGGTGAAGGCCAGTCCGTATCGTAGAGATGGTAGACAAACTAATCCATGTAGCAGAGTCATACAGCACAGTCACTTTGTTCGATTTTGTAAAAAAGAAAACAGTTCACACAAAAAAACAGTTCACAAGAAAACAGTTCAAAAAAAGATAGCACACGGAGCTATGTACAGCCGAAAGTCCTTGTTCAGAGTCATATTTCCAGGTCCAGGCACGCCAGAAAAGCCTACGGTTGCTTGAAAAACTCGGCGCCTCTTCCGCGTCGGGCAGCACGACCCTCTGCTATGGAAGACCCACTGGTGTCTATTCCTGCGCCTCTTAGTAGGGTGTTTGTGTTCAGACAATCGAGTAGAAAAAGGGCCGCCTGGAATTGTTGGAAACGTATTACGCTGTTCGCGCCTTTGTAGCTTTGTCCTCCGCTTACGTCTTATTTTACCCCGCTTGCGCACTTGTTTGGTTGGAGTGGCTCTACGATGGGCGGCATTGAAAGCGGAAATGCGGATAGCAGTGGTTGGTCCAGCGAAGAGGTTTCCCATCCTTACACTCCTACGACGCACTGAGCCCATGGAAAATCTCTTAGCCTGGCACATCACATTGCATTTGCTTTTGCGGCTCAACTTAGGCAAACATCGAGTCTGGCAATGGTAAAAACGCCTTTGACAACCTTGCTTTAGAGACACGCGGCTATGCGGCGTAGAGACAGGTGTTTTTGATGTTTTCGTGTCGGAACGCATCGCAGTCTTCTTGCGGCTCTTTCGTTTCCGCGGTAGCCTTTGTGAGCTCGAAAACATCTCGCTGCCACCTTGGCGTTCTTTTGGAATATTGTCTTCCGGGCCGTTATTTGAACATGCTTCCGGATTAAGTGAACCCTGTGGCTCATCTGCCTCAGGACTTTCTGCGTTAATGTCATTGGTGTCAGGTGCCTGTAAGAAAACCCTTCTTTGAACAGGCACTGAGTGGGTAGGTTGGGAGCCTGGCACATGTACGGGGGGAAGAGGTAGGTCGTTAGGAAGAACGAGACATCTGCGCGATTCCAGAGCGGCGATCTGCTTCTTGAGGGCAGCTATCCTTCGTTCATCCTCGTCCTTCCTCTTCTCATACTCCCTGAGTGCCTCCTTTTTCTCTTCATCCTTCTTTTGCTCATATTGCATGAGGGCCTTTTCCTCTTCATTTTTCTCATGCTGAGTTTGTCGCAGGATCACTTCGGCGTCCGCATCACCATGGTTTAGCATTGCTACATCAACACCAATTCGCCAGGCCTCTCTTTTCAGAGCTAATTCTGCCTTAAGCTTTTCGCGCTCGGTGTCGAAATATTTCCGGAGCTCTGCCCCAGTCAGTCCTAGCTCCTCTCCGGCTTTCGTTATTTTTTCCAGTCCGGCTATGTACATCTTGGTGTATGGCGAAATGCGAACAGAAACAATAGCAAGGCTCCTTTCTACAAATGTTAAAATGCGGATCCTGGCAGGCTCGCCACTTTTGTAATGAATGTTGGGCAGGACTGCGTAGAAAGCCACGAGCCGCGACTACTTTCTCGCAAATGCACACAACTGCAATAACTGGATTGATGTACAAAACGGCAGACTACACGCGGAAATGACAGGTGCGGATGATTGCGGACAAATTCATCAAGTCATACGCTCACAGACTGGGATCGCAGAGATGAGTCTGAAGTCTGGATGTGACGACTCGGAGCCGCACTTCTCTGGCTGGGCACGGGGCAGGTTACTCGAGTCGTTGTGGAGGTGCCTCGCTGGACAACCACGTGACGGTGGCCGAAGGCTAGCGGCGGGACGGAATGGCTTAGGCCTGCGCCACGGCGAGGCCTCGCTGCCCGCGCTCCACGCCACCGACACACCGCTCACTCTTGGGCAGGACACCGGCTTATCCAGGCGGCGTCCAGGGCTGTCGTCGGGCCTACATCGCGACGCACGGAAACTTGGAAGGAAGCGCCGGTGACGGACCTCGGGCCTACACCGCGAGGGCACCGTCCTGGTATCGTCTTGCCCGACCGCTTCCGAGCTCCTTCCTCGTCTTCTTCCCCTGCCTCGATGCCGCTTTCTCTTGCGCAAACGTTACGCCACTGGTACCGGCGGATTGACCACCACTCTGCACCGGCCCTTCACTACAGACATCTCTTTTGACTGTTGACGAGTTTGTTGAACCTCCGGGTAGGGATGACCATAAAGCGGGTGTGCATGACATCCTCCCTCAGGAACGCAACTAAATAAAAGAAAGTCCCCCGATCGGAGACAGGTGGGTCATACAACCGCGGACTTTCACCCAGAGTGCACAGAAAGAGTTCAGAACAAAACAACCGCCGCATTAGCTGTGTAATAATTTCAATCGGACAAAGCGGCGATATTTAGCAACAAAGAAAAAGATAGGCAGGGCGGCAAGATGGGCACAGCCAAAGCCCAACAGTTCAGAAAAAAACGCCACCGGTAGGCAGAAAAGTTACCGTGAACTTTTCTCTGGGAGCTATCACGAGTGCCCTCGCGTTTTGATATTTTGTAATAGTAGATGTAATCGCAACCCTGGCACGCGCGTTTACAGAAAGGCAGGAGATGGCACTGCAGCCACTGTCGAAAAAGGCACGAACCACCTGCTCGTTTGCATTTATGATTGACGTCTGGTCCGAAATCTCACTTGAATGTCGTGTGTAAAGATGGTTGGTATTTTCACTCATTATGTACTCTGATAAGTGTATTTTGAACGCGTGTTTTCTCTTGGGGCATTTTAAGTGCATTTCTGAGGACTAAAGCCTGTGTGCATGGCGGGGTAGGACTGCAAAAAGACATTTTTCACGGAAAAATGCTTGAGTAGGGGGACATGTCGTGCGAAGAATTCGCAAGGACAAAAACAAACGCCGGTTAAAGAAGACAACGAAAAGAAATTACGAAGCAGACGACACGCGCAGGATGCTCCTCAAAGTATATTGACACCAGCCATGGCACAGGGTGCTCGCGACCACGGCAAGAACTCGCGCCGGCAACCAGCGAATCAGGAGCGGCCAGCGACAGCGACCGGCGGGCAGAGGCGATCCCGAGGAGAACACCGAGAGAGAGGCTGTGAATTGTGGAGCGTGATTGTGATGCGCGGCGGTCGGGCTACCGGACCCGTGCCGTACCCCAAGAGGTCCTCCACAGGCGCAACCTCGAAGGCATCTCCTCCACAAGGACGTGACGTGAAGTGACGGCTGTGACGGGAGCTCGGAGCGTGCTGTACTAACGCGGCCACGACACAATACCTGGACATTTCAAGGTTACTTCGACCGGTGGGTGTCGGTAACCACTGCGTACCGTGTCTGTATTAGTTCTCTGACTGTGACTCTTCCGCCATTCGAAGCAATTGCTGTTTTCGATAGCCCGTCCTCGCAGCCCCTTATTGCATTTTCGTTTGTATCTGTTCCTTGTGTGCATTTTGCTATGCTTTAGGGTTATACAATTAAAATAAAGGGTTTCTTCTCTATTTTAATATTTTTCCTCGAGTCTGACAATTCATACACACACACACACACACACACACACACACACACACACACACACACACACACACACACACACACACACACACACACACACACACACACACACACACACACACACACACACACACACACACACACACACACACACACACACACACACACACACACACACACACACACACACACACACACACACACACACACACACACACACACACACACACACACACACACACACACACACACACACACACACACACACACACACACACACACACACACACACACACACACACACACACACACACACACACACACACACACACACACACACACACACACACACACACACACACACACACACACACACACACACACACACACACACACACACACACACACACACACACACACACACACACACACACACACACACACACACACACACACACACACACACACACACACACACACACACACACACACACACACACACACACACACACACACACACACACACACACACACACACACACACACACACACACACACACACACACACACACACACACACACACACACACACACACACACACACACACACACACACACACACACACACACACACACACACACACACACACACACACACACACACACACACACACACACACACACACACACACACACACACACACACACACACACACACACACACACACACACACACACACACACACACACACACACACACACACACACACACACACACACACACACACACACACACACACACACACACACACACACACACACACACACACACACACACACACACACACACACACACACACACACACACACACACACACACACACACACACACACACACACACACACACACACACACACACACACACACACACACACACACACACACACACACACACACACACACACACACACACACACACACACACACACACACACACACACACACACACACACACACACACACACACACACACACACACACACACACACACACACACACACACACACACACACACACACACACACACACACACACACACACACACACACACACACACACACACACACACACACACACACACACACACACACACACACACACACACACACACACACACACACACACACACACACACACACACACACACACACACACACACACACACACACACACACACACACACACACACACACACACACACACACACACACACACACACACACACACACACACACACACACACACACACACACACACACACACACACACACACACACACACACACACACACACACACACACACACACACACACACACACACACACACACACACACACACACACACACACACACACACACACACACACACACACACACACACACACACACACACACACACACACACACACACACACACACACACACACACACACACACACACACACACACACACACACACACACATCACGGTTGCAGTCATCATTGCCAGTGCTATTCGGCTGTTTCCGAAACATTTATTAGTGCCGAATGACGTGTGTCTGTCATGTTTATTTTTGATACAGTGATAAATAAGCGAAAATAGAAGTCGAGAAAAAATCCGCCGTTTTTTCCGGGAGCGGGACTCGAACCCACATTTCCGCATAACCGGTGCAATGCGTTCGCCATTACGCTATCCCGCAGCGGCTTCTCTTTCGACTTAACAGCGGGGGTTTATTAGTTGTACCTGCCCGCGGCAATCGCCGGCGAACAATATGGAAGGGGTGTTGTACGTGCGCGCGCTCCCAAGACTCACGTGCGGGGAGCGCGTGTTTTTCGTCGGTCCTCAAAGACACACCGCCATCCACTTCCCCCCACCCTTCCTGCTCAGTTCGCGCAAACCGTAATGTGTCGCCGTGTCGGAGAAACCTTGGAAGGAACAGGCCGCCCCCAGTCGCGCCGGCGCAAGATAAGCTATCCGAAAGTCCGAATGAGAGTGATTATGTCTGAGTAAGGAGACATGAATCACATTGCATGCAGAGACAGCGAGAATAGTAAGTCAACGTGAGCGATAGGGGACACATTATTGCGTGGTTGACAGGGGTGATGAGTTGTAAGCGCCCGCGGTCAGTGCCCGTGAACAATATGCTAGGGGTGTCCTACGTACGCGTGCTTTGAAGACTCCCGAGCGAGTGGCGCATGGTTTCGTCGGCTTCCGAAGATGGTCCCCCATTAACTTCCCTCTACCCCCTCTCCCTAGTCAGTGTCGGCGCCAAAGCCGTAATGTGTCTACGTGTTCGAGAAACCTGGGAAGAAAGAAGGCGCCCTTTGTCAAGACGGCGATAAGAGGGCTAAGCTGTCGAGTGAGAGTGATGATGTCTGAGTGGAGAGACAGTAAAAGTAGTAAGTCAACGGGGGGAGAAAAAGAGAGGGATACCGGTGCCACAAATCAAAACAGAAACCGGGCGAAGGTCAAAGGCAATGGACGCGCGCACGCGCACACAAGCAATAAACACGCACAAACGACCAAGTGGCCATGAAAAGAAGGAAAATCGCCAATGGCTTGACCGATTGACCCAAATAACGAAATCAACCGAGTGGCCGATAAAGCAAGCAAAATAAACAGTGACAAGACAGTTTCTTTTGATGCGCTGGTACACTGGGCGAGAAAAAACATTATCAATGGTCTCAAGAAGAATGACGTATAGAAACAATCTTGTATAGAAACAAGAAGAATGACGTGTAGAGACATTCTTACACCATTCTGTGCTTATACATACACACGCGTACACGGTAAACTCCTAAAAAACACAATGTTTATACATAATTACAATGAGGAGATATTTCGCATTACCACAACCTACCGACTCTTACGTTGTGTGTATCAGTAAAAAAGGCAGCAGATGTGTGCGTTACGGGGACAAAAACAAAAGCTTGCCCTCTTGTTCATTTATTCCACCTGCAACTGTGTTGAATTTGTGGTTTATAAATGATTCAAACATCTCTCTTTCGTGGTGTGTTCTAAACTTCGATTTTAGCGCGGTCACCATAAATTTGTCAAAAGGGTTACCAAGGCAAGTAACGTGTTTCGAGACAGGGACGTGAGGCAGCGTTTCGGTGTGTAATCTGTGGTTATTAATTCGTACTCGCAGTGGTGTTTCCGTCTGACCGATGTACTGTGCGCTGCATACAGTGCACTGAAGAAGGTACACAACATTAGCAGTATCACAATCGAAGGTTCCGCGTATTTGAAAGGAGAGGCTAGGGCAGTGCTTTTAGCAACAAGAGTTTTTGGCATCATGGGGCAAAGCTTACAGCAGGGTTTGTTGCATGGTCCACAGCCTTAAAATTGGGAAGGATCAGTTTTTGAACAAGTTATGATATCTTTCAGATTTTTTGCTCGTCTATATACGACGCGGGGCGGTTCAGGGAGGACACGTCGCATTCGATCACTTTCCAGAAGGATGTTGTGATGTTTTCGCAAAATTGCTCTTACGGTCGGAGCGGAGACCGAATATGTTGGAACCAAGTTGGTTCGAGGTTTATCAGTTTGAACGTCGCTGCTGCTGTTTATTAGTTCAAGCCTGTCCAGTGTTTTCGAGTTTTCATTGGCATCGTTTATTACGGGAAGGGGGTATTGTTGGCGGGTTAAATCTTTGCGTAGTTGGTCACAGTTGGCGGCAAAGTCTTGAGGGTTAGAACATATTTCTTTGAATCGGATGGACTGGTTGTAAGGAATTCCGGTTATGCAATGGCGAACATGGCTGCTGTGAAAGTTTAGGTACTGGTGTCGGTCAGTGAGTTTTCTGGAAATTGATGTTGTCAGTCTACAGCCAGATATTTGCACGGTTACGTCCAAAAAGTTTATGCTACAGGCAGAGTACGAGTGAGAGAACCTGATGTCGCTGTGGACATTGTTGAATGCTTCAATAAACGTAAGGAGATCATCCTCTCCGTGAGGCCAGATCAGAAATATGTCGTCACTGAATTGCTTATAGAAGAGCGGTTTTAACGGGTAGTCGCCTAGGAACTTGTTTTCCAAAGTTCCCATTAAGATGTTGGCATAATTAGGACCAATCTTTGTGCCCAAAGAGGTGCCACTGATTTGCACTTAATGTGTAATATTAAACTCAAAGTTATTCCTTTCTAGAATTATTTCCAAGAGTTCATGGCGCTATCATCCCAAAGGTCGATACACTCCGAGTATTCGGTCTGACGTTTCAAAAAGACGGGGCAGGCGCTGCCACCTTCCAGAAACTATAAAACACTGTACCCATTTCATTAGGCCAGTAACAAGCCAAAAACACGGGTCGAAGGAAGAGGACACAATCAGTATGGTACAGGCCGGGGTAATTAGCAGAATCACTTATGGTACCCCTTACTTGGTGTTTAAATTGCTTAAATAAAGAAACTCCACAATTTAATTTGTCAAATCTACAAATTAGCACTGGAACTCCAAGCCAAGACCTCTACAGGGAAACTTTTTCAGTTAGGAATTCACAACGCATGGCAAGAACTCACCGAAGCGCATAAAGCCAGCCAAATGGAGCCACTCAAGCTTACCCCGCCCGGCCGAGCTACCTTGTACCACCTCGGTTACTAGCCAAGCATGGGACCGCAAAACCAAAAACGACGCATCCGCGATGCCTTGAGGGAATACATCATGGTTGGAAACGTCCCACGCATCATGCCCCCGTTTTACCGCAAGGGCGAAGGGAAGCCAGGGTCAAGCCTTGCGAGAAGCCTACAGCAAGGACAGCTCAACAACATACGTCGATGCTGCAAGGTACCAGGCACGAACCAAGTTGGAGTACGCGGTTAGTGTGGCAAGCAGTAAAGGAGCTGTGTTGTGCTCAGCAACCGTAAATACAGATGACAGATACCCAAGGCCGGGTGACCGTCATCACCGACTCGGAAGCGGCCTGCCGCATTTTTAAAAAGTGCCGTAGTTCAGCGATGGCACTTGATCTCTACGTAAGGCTTCAAAAGCACGGGAAACTCCACTGGGCCTTTATAGCATTTGGACACCACGTCACGAGTCCTTAGAGGGTAATGAAGCGGCAGATACCGCAGCCCGAGGCCACTCACACCGGGCTTCAACCCTCATAGGCACTCACCACTCTGCCGACAACCACCCGTCTATCCCCAAGCGCAGAAGAGACATTAGAGCACTAAAGGCTATCAAGAATACGATACCCGCCCCCCCCCCCTGCCCCCCCCCCCGAAGCTAACCAAAGAAGAAACCACACAATTCCGGTTACTGCAGACAAATTCATTTCCGCACGCCATACAGCTGTTTAAAATACACCCCACGCTCTTCAGCTACGACTGCAACTTCTGCTCTGGGACGCCCAACACCATGTACCACATCGTGCGGGAATGTAAAGGCGTCACCGGAATACCTGAAGTCGTCGCACCGACACAGGAGCAGTGGGAAGTCCTGCTGACTAGCGATGTCCTGGAAAGCAAGCGTGGCCGGGTGACCAGGGCTATTCGAGCTGGCTGGCCATGGCATCCCGGACTAGTGACACCACCCAAAGTGGACGACCGACAACCATCCCGCGCTCCTTTCTTCCCGTTCAATGGGAGCAATAAACGTTTTTTTCCTCCTCATCCTTGCCTATTGAACAAAACTATACACTATTACGGACAAGTCAATAAACTGACTGACTAGTATACTCTGAAAATGTTGTTCTACGCAAACTGCCAAAAGGAATTGTCCACTAAAACTCTAAAAGCCGTCGAAAACAAGAAAAAAACGTTTCGTTCAGCTCGCAAAAAGGCAAGGAGACCGACTAAGTGGTAATCGTTTTACTCAGCCCAAAAAGCAGATTTATCGGCTGTGCAACACCCAAGTAATTTCTGTTTGAACATCGACCCAATAAACATGCTAACAACCAAAAATATTGCCAGGTTTTTAACCCCCCGCATGTCACCCCTACTCTTTTAATCAGTATATCATGAGAAGTTCTCACTGATAAGAAATTTGCTAACATGTTCAAAATGGCTGTCTCGTTCTTGTTCACCAAGAAAGTGACTTGGCAGTCACGGTACCGCCGACTGTAACAGAATGTGCTTGCCGCCCTAATCGTTCACTATTACTAATCATTTGCGGTTAATCAAAAAATTAAAACTGTCCTACTTTTCCGGGATTTAGGAAATCAATCCGAAGTTCCTAACCAACACAAAAGATGTCTGTGCATCTTTGTAAGCTTGCTCTTCTTCCTCTCACGTTTAATAGAAAATCTCTACCAGTGGACTGGAAGAACAGGAAAGTCGTTCCAATTTACAAGTCAGGTAATCGATGTTTCAGGCATGAAATTTTTTATGTAAACAAAGTATACCACCCGCACCCACGCACAAAGTTTCGCGAGTGCCAAGGGTCTTGGTGTCTTATTTATTAAAGAAACTAAGAAGGAAGACAGGAACATATCTAAGCAATGACAGCTGAGATTTCACTTTAATTTTATGGTGTGTGAATTTGAGAGGTTAGCGGCAAAGTAAGATCAGAAATGATTGTAATTGTATTCGAACGCCGTAAATTGTATCGGATGTGCATCTGAGCAAAAGGCATCATAAGCAACCATGTAGTCTTTGGTAGTATTAACCCTTGAACCGGGAACACGGCATCTTAAGGTGAGTTTATGGTTTTGCTCAAAAAACGATGCAAAAAACGATAAGTGTTCCAATTCGTGGAGAGGGAGCTTGTTCTTTTTCAAAACTGGAGGAGCTAAAATAGTATTCGTGACAGCTTGATGTTATTTTGTGCAATATTGTGCAGCCCTGAGAAGCTTTCTGATTACCCAGTTCCCGTCAACTTTGAAACAAATCTAGCAATTGAGTACAGCTCAGATCTTTTGATCCCTTGCCTGCAAACTGCCAAAAAGAGGGACGAATTTATTTACAACACCCAAAACAAACACATTTGATACGCTAGCTTTATCATGGTGACGATTGATACCTTACCTTACTGATGCACTCACGACACCAGCCAGGAAGATTCCAGAAAGGCCTGGAAGGTTGCGGAAATCTTCTAGGATATAGAACGGCAGGAGCTGCTTCATTAGAATATGGAAAAGCAAAAAGGTGATTAATGCTGCAAACAGGGTTAGTATGTGGGGGTTTTGCGAATAAATCGAAATTCGTGTTGCTCGTTACTCGAAGACTTCGCGATGAGCGTATTTATATTTTCACGTTACTACGGTTATATTGTTCCTGGCGTATATTTGTTGCATGAGCGACATGCGTCGTAAATGTAGCCACCTAGAGCGGAAAAGCGCATTATCTTTTGTGAGTTTGATTTGTATTTTTTGTAAACGGAAAATAATCGGCAGATCGAAACAAATATTTAAACATTGTGCTCTTTTTTGTATAACACCAGGAATGGGAGAGCAGAGTTCGGCACCGCCATTAGAGCAGAGGAATACTTTGTTACATTTCATGTAATGCAGAAAGATTGGGCTCAGCTACAGTTGTCAACACATATTGCTGGCCATTCTCTCTGGTTAATTTTATGATTATTTGGGGACGCAGTGAGAGACAGCAAGTAATTGGGATAGTCTTACTCACGTCACTAGTTCCGTTCTGCTGAGTTATATAATTAAGGGCTTATATCCACCTAAATTTGCTCGGAGATGTTCCGGTTCTCTTTCGTCAATCTCTCATTTTCGGTGAACGGCTGCGCGTGCAGTAAATGATCAATATATTGGGTGGTATAAGTGCCAGGGTTTATTTCTTATAGCAAGGTTGTCAGTTGTTCTTAATTCTGGGACACTGGCATCTTTGCATGACGGAAGTGGAAGCTCCGGTATCTGTAAATCAATATGTGAGTGTGGTTTCCAAGATGCCGTCAAATGTATGGGGGTGAAGTGGGTACTTTAGTTCTACAATAGCGCATCTGTTCTCCAAAACTTTTTTGATTAGTTTTTGACGTTGCACTGAGGACACCATGCATCAGAGACAAGAAACGGCAACGCGGCGATGGCCATTGGCAAGAAGTTATGGGCGTCAGTCGCAAAAGATTTGCGTGGTGGTCGGAGAGACGTGTGGCTAATGACTGGTGCTTTGTTAAGATACTGCAGTCGCAGATGTTGCGGTGGTACAGCCAGGTAACTCTAGAAGCGGGCAAAGTTACCGAGAAAACCATATGTCAAACATACCAGATGAATATTGATAGTGCATCTTGGGTTAAGGGAAGATTTGAACTGAATAGGGGGACGCGCTGGAATTGGCCCACCGCGATGAATAGTCGGACTTGTGCGGGGATGTCGGGCCACGACTCCCGCGTAAGCTATACGCTTTCTTACAGGCGCCTGCTGAGAGACTCGGTGTAACAGCCTCAGCGACCTGCTCTCGATAAATTTCCTGAAGTGGTGATGGTGCACAGGGCAATGGAGCGAGCGAAGTTGGGGATGTAGGCCGTAAAAGGAAAGCTCGTCGCCCGACTTTTTGCTCTACAAAATTGTTTACGCTTTCTTGTATTCACTGTTCATTGCAGGATGCAGGACAACGTAGAAAGACAAGCTTGAATATGGGCCTCCAACTGTGAGAAAGTAGGCGTTGTTTTCATAGGTAGTTATAACCTTGGCGAAAGCTAATCACAACAATCGGGATTTTGAGGCGTTAAAACGCGCGTTTTAGGCACTAAACAAAGACCGACGGAACAAAATTTTAGGCTTCCAAAGTCGAAAATATCAGCCCTATAAATTTCAACATCCTCTTCATCGGCCTATTAACGACCATGCAGGGCAAAGACCTGTGCCAAAATCTCCAATTATCCAGGTCTTGTGCTAAACGCGACCAATTTGTCCCTGCAGCCTTCCTGGTCTCATCTGCCGAGCTAACTTTCTGCCTCCCTCTGCTAAGCTGGCCTTCTCTAGGAATCCACTCTGCTAGCGTAATGACCAACGTAATGACCAACCTTGTCTTTGCATTACCTGCCCTGCCGACACCCATATCTTCTTAATTTCTACTAATATGTCCTTAACGCGTTTGTTCTCTTACCCACTCCGCTCTTTTCTTATCCCTTAATGTATAACCTATCATCTTTTGTCCCATTGCTTGCTGAGTCACCCTCAATTTAAGTTGAACCATTTTAGTGAGCCTCCAAGTTTCTGCCCCGTAGGTCAGTACCGGTAAGATGGAGCGGCCATACACTTTCTTCTTCAGGGACAATGGTACGCTGCCATTCATAATTTTAGAATGTCTGCCGAATATACTTTAACCAATTCTTATCCTTATGATTGTCATTGCCTCATTGTTAGGATACGGGGTCACTACTTGGGCTAAAAAATATATTCGCTTATCAGTTCCACTGCCTCGCCACCTATCTCAAACAGCTCTGCTCTCTTGAGGTTATAAGGAATTACATTAATATTCTGCGTAATAATTTTCAGGCCCACAATCCTACACTGCTTGCCCAGTGTGATAATCATGCTTTGAAACTCGACCCTCGCATTAGTTAGCAAGGCAACACTATCAGCACATCTGAGGTTAGTGAGGTATTCTCCTTAAACTCTTACGCCCACCTGTTCCCAATCAAAGGTTGTGGATACCGCTTGTAAACATGCTGTAAATAAACTTGGAGATATGAATTACATTAGAGAGACTGTTAAAATAAATGCGAATAATTTTAATAACGTGCGGTGTCTATACCTACTTCAGGAAAACGAAGAATGTTATGGCTCAGAATCGAAAAAAGGTGACAACATTTGAGTGTGGCCGTTCAGTTCTTCAATATCGCTTTTCCCCATTTTGCCTTTTTTTTAATGGCCAAAGTCCCTAGCTCGAGCGTAGCATTTATTGAACCAGGCACAAAAAATAAGACTTAAATGCTGAGAATACTTATCCAAAGCGGTAGTTTATGGCTGCATGACGCAATTGTACTACGATGCAACAAAAACAGACACATATAATAAAGGCTAGAGGAACACTGGTTAAATAAGAAATAACTTGTTCTGACATAAGGACAGTCAGGTGAAGCTGTAGCAATTTTCTTCTGTACAAAGATAACAAAGTTGCACAGACAAGACGTCCGAACGCAGCCAAATACTCCTGAACACATTTGAAGAGTGTTTGCATCAGCTGTTTAGCATCTATCCAAAGTTTTGACGAAAAGCGTAATTTATACCCAGTTGGAAGTACAAAATATTTGTAAGGCAATGAAACTGGGCATTCGTGCTTCGCAGCTGTCTCTTTAATGCAGCAGTCATCTGCTCACAACGTCCTTTTTGATGCTCCATCGGTGCGTTGACAATAGAGATAAATTAGTGTCGACTCTAGAAACGAGGGTGGGACTGCTAAAATTGAAGAAATCTTTTGGAGGGTACGCAGAACGTCACCTAAGAATCAGTGTGAAAATTGTGGAAACAGTAACAAACTCGTATAGGCGGCGATTAAGAAAATAGCCCTTCTTCGCCATTTAATGGCTTCTAGGCAGAAACGACCACATAGACATTTATAGGTACTAAAAACACCATAAACGCCCATCCTAACCTGTAACTTATGCTCACGTATCAAAGTGTGCGATCGACCCGTAAAAAACAAAAAAAATTCGCTTTCTACTAATCACTTCAATAAGAGTTTGCAGCTTTTCTTAGAGCAACATCAAGCACCAAAGCACCAAAATTAGTAAGTTGACTGCACTGCGCGAGTCGTGTATAAGCTCCAATTTTCTTGTCATAGGGCTGATGTTGGACAAACAGGATGGCGGCTTAATCAACGCCTCCGTGAGCATTCCAATCTAGCGGAAAAAGGCAAAGACGGGAACCTAGTCAGTCATTGGCAGAACTGCAAAAGTTCGCCTAAGCCCAATGAATGTACGGTTGTGTTTCGCGATCCTGATAAGCGCACACGGGATATTGTGGAGGCGGCCGAGATTCATCGTGGTGACGAAAATTGCGTGAGCATGAGCACCGTATCTTTGACAGCGAAAGAGCTGGCCTTCGTGGGTGCGCATATGCCAAAAGAAACGTGTGCGCGCTTGTACAGTGCGCACATACTCCGGTTTCGAACAATACGCACTTTGTTCTCACCGTTTCGGGTCTATATATATATATATATATATATAGAAACCCTGGCAGTCTACAACGCCAAAGAGGGCATAGGGGAATGGTTAGAACATTTTTTTTACCGTTAGTGACGTTAAATTATTTTTATTAATTACGTGAGAAAGAAAGAAAGAAAGAAAGAAAAACAGGCGCCCAGAGTGGGGACCGAACCCACGCCTTTCGATTAGATCTCGAATGCCTTACCAATTCGGCTATCTGTGCGACTGTGTTCCGCTTCACTTTCTGGGGTATTTATATTTTACTACAACTGTATCTGACGCTTGATGGTGGTAGCCAGAGCCACTCAGACTACACGGGGAGAAGGGGGCCTTCTTTTCTACCCCCGGGGCGTGACGCGAACGTCTACAGCCTGTCATAAGCGGGTAACTGGCGGGAAGCCCTCGTATGCTACCTTGGCATCAAGGCTGCCAGAACCGAGGCCCTCGCTAAGCTTTCGCACGATAATAGGGTTTGGAAATGAGGGGCTCGTTAGAAAATACAGAAAGAAACGCTGGCAGTCTACAACGCCAAAGAGGGCATACGGGAATGGTTAGAATATTTTTTACCGTTAGTGACGTTAAATTATTATTTTTATTATTTACGTGAGAAAGAAAGAAAGAAAGAAAAACACACGCCCAGAGTGGGGACCGAACCCACGCCTTTCGATTAGATCTCGAATGCCTTACCAATTCGGTTATCTGGGCGCCCAGATAGCCGAATTGGTAAGACATTCGAGATCTACTCGAAAGGCGTGGGTTCGGTCCCCACTCTGGGCGTGTGTTTTTCTTTCTTTCTTTCTTTCTCACGTAAATAGTAAAAATAATAATTTAACGTCACTAACGGTAAAAATATTCTAACCATTCCCCTATGCCCTCT
The DNA here is from genome assembly GCF_048455015.1 of Haemaphysalis longicornis. Lineage (NCBI taxonomy): Eukaryota > Metazoa > Arthropoda > Arachnida > Ixodida > Ixodidae > Haemaphysalis > Haemaphysalis longicornis. The sequence goes on from NW_027526422.1 coordinate 161,620,748, forward strand.
TTGGCGTTGTAGACTGCCAGCGTTTCTTTCTGTATTTTCTAACGAGCCCCTCATTTCCAAACCCTATTATTGTGCGAAAGCTTAGCGAGGGCCTCGGTTCTGGCAGCCTTGATGCCAAGGTAGCATAAGAGGGCTTCCCGCCAGTTACCCGCTTATGACAGGCTGTAGACGTTCGCGTCACGCCCCGGGGGTAGAAAAGAAGGTCCCCTTCTCCCCGTGTAGTCTGAGTGGCGCTGGCTACCACCCTCAAGCGTCAGATACAGTTCTAGTAAAATATAAATACCCCAGAAAGTGAAGCGGAACACAGTCGCCCAGATAGCCGAATTGGTAAGGCATTCGAGATCTAATCGAAAGGCGTGGGTTTGGTCCCCACTCTGGGCGCGTGTTTTTCTTTCTTTCTTTCTTTCTCACGTAAATAATAAAAATAATAATTTAACGTCACTAACGGTAAAAAATATTCTAACCATTCCCCTATGCCCTCTTTGGCGTTGTAGACTGCCAGCGTTTCTTTCTGTATTTTCTAACGAGCCCCTCATTTCCAAACCCTATATATATATATATATATATATATATATATATATATATATATATATATATATATATATATATATATATATATATATATATATATATATATGTGTGTGTGTGTGTGTGTGTGGGTGTATATGTATGTATGTCGTTTTTGTAAATAAAATTTCATTGCCCATGTCCCGCTCGTCCCCTGCCTGAATTTTTTGCGTTTAAATTCGCACAATGAATTACCAACTAGCTCGAACTCGTATGTTGTTAAATCAAGAAAGCGTCTGCATGGATTACCTGCGGTATGTGGTAGTTGTTTCGTACTCAGAGAGTGGGGAATGCATGTGCATACACACTGGACGACGGTTTTCTTTATAGCAGGTAAAGGTCTCAACGGCCTAATGTGACCGTCCCACCAAGCGATGCTCGGCGTGAAACGCGCGCACAGCGGACTGGCCGTAGACTTCTGTCAAGATTGCCTAGAATGCCTCCCACATTTAATTTCCGCTTCGTGGTTTATAAATCACCCGTTGGAGACATAGGGTAAATACAAAATGGCGTTCAGAAGTTTTTGGCGTCACCCCACCTATTGTGAGTACTTAACCTCTCCTAGGGGGCAACCTAATCTTCAACAACACGATTGTCCATGCCACTACGTATTGCGGGGTAGCATTTGACACTCGCCCAGGAACATACGAAGGCCGTATATGGTTGTGTGTGGTAAGGTACGGCGAATGTTAGTGTCTGGTTTATCTTGTTGTTTGCGAGGGAGTAGGGCTGTAAGGCGATGGTAGGTCAGCGAGAGGAGACCAATTTGAGCGAGCTCAAACCACTATTGTCAGCACTCGAGACGAGCGTCCTGAAGGGGGCTGAACCAATGCTTTTGATGCTGTCCCCAGAAAAACTGGTGCATAACCACAAATCGGTTGACAGCTATTAGTGAACTGTTGGCCATTATACACCAGTGCTTCCGACTTCAGAGATGAACAAAGCACGATGGACTGCTCCTTGATACACACACAATTGTTTAGGTGTTTGAAATTAACATTTTGTAAATAATATTCATCCCTAAATTTGTCAATGTATAAAAAAATATGCGGGTACGGAATGTCTGTCGCGTATAAATGGCACCGCCTCCTCAAAAGAATATCATTCTTATGCTATAGTTACCGAGTACGACCATGGCTGTAGTGCTGCGTTCCCGCCGCAATTCTCTGCCATCCTTTAGGTTAAAGGGAGAGTTCAACGTTCACCAGAATTTCTTAGAATATTTCCGTAGTGCTGGCTTATTGGTGCAAGGAACTACTCAAAATATTTCGGCTCCTTCGGATGGAATACTGCTCAAAGTTACTTGATACTTTTTCCAGCGAATGTTGTGTAGCATTATGTATATTTGAAATCTTCCGAGTAGGTATTGTGGCTTATCGTTACTCTGATGACAATGCTGCACCTAAACACCATTCCACAATAGAATAGAAATAGAATAAACACAATAAAAAGGCAAGCTGACAAAATATGAAAGCAAGTTGACAAAGTGCTTTTGAGCATGTTTCTACATTGAAACGGGAGCCTGGTAAAATATTTTGAGCCACTTCTTAATAGCAAACATTGCTTCAGAGTAAACCGGGGTCATGTTTTTCTACTCAGTTTTATACACTTCATCAACAGCGATTTTAGTAGAGTAAAAAAAAACTCGCAGCGGTCACGCTTGTTGTCTGCTGCATTTTGGTAATGTCTGGTTCGGGTTTTTTTGTGTTTATATTTTTCTGAATCCCACTTGGTTAAGCCGTACCCGCCCCTAGGAACTGGCCATCAGTTATGCCCGTTCTTGGTAGCATGTCCACGTCGGATACTTTACTGCTGCTTGGTGGCACCATTATGAACAGCACAGTGTATGTTGTTTTCCTTTCGGAAAAATTGCCAGGACAGCCTAGACACTGTATTGTAATGCGATGCTAAATTATATGAGGTACTAAATTTTAAACGAGTTTTCAAAGTTTTCTGCACATTTCTCTATCTGAGAGGCACATGCCAATTGTGTTTTACTCTGTGAACGGGCCGTGTAGAATGACTAGTTGATTGCACTTCTCTTCTTTAGAAAACACGTCTGCCCTTGTACTGCTCGTAGTGTAAATGTAAATGCTTGCGAAGCACAATTCTAGCCGGTGCACGTCAGTGATTTTATCATTCCAAAATGGCTGCATTGCGGTGAGTGTCAAACACGAAGGCAACGTTGTTTGTCACCTTCATAGGGAGCGATCTCCGGCGTTTAAACATGCTTTGTTTAGCAATGAATACAATTTATTGCAGCATAAAAATACTCGAGAATACCCATTTCGTTCAAGGGAAGTTCAATTTTGGGCAAAGGCCTTAGCAGCTGCTTACTTTATGGTGTTTGCGGATGGTGTTGCCTCTATGGGGGAGTCACGTGTTTTCTTAACGTTGAGGTATTATTAAAAAACCGTTCTATGAAGCCGACTTAATGTGCCCGACTTGTATTTCGGCATCTTTATGCCTACCAACTGCCAAATCTTCTCTATAAGCAAAACCAGACATTTTGGGACCTAAAACAATAAAGGCACCTGCATTAAACTAGTTTGCAGGCCAACTTCATGGTATTGTATAACCAACCACTAAAGCGTATTTTCCAGCTTTACCGTCCCAAAAAGTTTGTTTTGCCTTTGAAAATATATTTTTTATTAAAATGGTTTTTTTTTTAAATGTTTGCGGGGCTACAAAGTTTTCACAGCATACATCCACAAATTTGGCTGAACCACCGATATTTTCGTACCTGATCATGGCTCTGGATTAGCCCCAACAACAGTGGATCGCAGCCGCTGTAACGGGCACTTAGGGCCACGGCTTCGGTGGTTGCAAGGGCGACGAAGAAGCAGGTCATCACGCTGCCAAGCGCGACGGTCCTGCCGAAGCAAACGGGAGTGGTAACCCGATATTTCCAAACAAGTTATTATTATAGCACAGCAAAATATTACTTCGCGGAAGCGCATATTAGAGCACCAAATGTACCGTTTATATTATAAGGTATTGATTAGCTTCTGTTTTGATATACGTCGATAAAAAAGTACATGCAACAAGAACATGTTTATCCCAACTACTACTGCTTGCGATACCTGGAAACAATCAAATCAACCCATTGAAAAAAACACAATGCGTAGATAGTGTGGTGGCCACGTACAACGCTCCAGAAAGGTTTTACGATTTTTCATCACTGGATGCTTTGGCGTCGGTCCTTGTGGCCTGTGGCCGAAACTGTTAACCTTATTGACTAGTCCGGGTCTTGCTAGGCAAAAAAACTCAGCGAACTTGCACTCAGAATGGTGAATGCTAAAATGGCGAAGCTGTTGACGTGTTCATTGATTGATACAAAGTTGCGCTTTAGTACCATTATGGTGTCGTGGGTGACGTAGTCGGCATGCCATTTGAGCCTATGTTGAGTAAGGCCAGAGTGAGCTCGTCGTAATTTTGGTCGACGGTTTTGTACGCCACTCGGAACGAGCAAATTATCACCTCTAGAGGGAGCCTTGCAAGCCAATCCTCTCGAAGTGCGGCCTCTTCCTCGGCAGTGCGAACTATCCGCGACTGGGCTATGTATAGTGAACGATCAGATACAGCAGCTTCGACTATAAAGACACGGACTTTCTACGGTACAGAGCGCATGCGCGTGACAACCCGAGGACGAACTAACGAAGGGTGTACGGTACGAGTCTTTCTTGCTCCGAGCCAGTCCTCACACGATATGGCGAAGGCTGCAGGTTTTTTTGTTGTGGACAATGTCGGATAATTTTCCTAACTGTGTGGGCTTGGCTTGAATAACGTACACTGGAGTCACGCGGAAAATACTAGAGTATTTTTCACCTATATTAAATAATTTCCCTGAGTGGTAATGTTTAGCTGGAACATCGTGCGCTCGAGGCTCGCGTGCACGAGCGTTCGGCGTTTTCTTGGTAATTTTAACTGCAGCACCATACACAAACGATTTGCTCAACAGCTGCGCGGCTAAAACAGAAGGGCTGGGTGTGATTAACGGACGCCGGACGTGTTTTTGTGGCCAATGTTGGCCAATGTGCCCGAACTGAGTATGCTTAGCTTAACAAACGTACGCTGTAGTCACGATTGCAGGAGCACTCGGTATTTTCCTGGTGTTATACTGCTCACGCTACACAAAAAAGATTTGCTAGACATCTTGGCTGTTGAACTGGGAAATCGTAACACAAAATGTGGGACATTTCAGAAGCAGAATAAAAATTTCGAATAATTTCGTACCTATACTTGAAAATACTCGTGCCAAGAAATAACATGTGCAGGTTTGTATCAAAAATCACGCTGGGAAAGATGCGGTGGAGGTATTTTCGGTCCGCTTAGCGTGACATAGCCCTGCTGAATCTAAAATGCGTACACTGCCCACTTTTCGTGTATGCATTAGGCGGTTTTCTTTCACCGCTACCCCAAAATACAAAAATCCGTGGAGGCAGACTGTTAGCGTTTAATGGTCGGACGGAATAGTGTTTCCTGCCGATGAGGAAGAGATTCTAGTTCTCGCGAGCACCGATATCCAGTTGCCCAAGCAGCGCAGATGCACCGAAATTGAGCACGCAACTGCGCACAGCACTCCAGAGCTTAAGTCATCCTAAATCCTAGCAGCGCCTGCGAGTGGTAAAAGCATCAGGCTAATTGAATAAACTTTATTCAAGGAAAGCTGCCTAATGAAGTACTTTAAGCATGCGAGTAATGTGTACTTATTTAAAGAAAATTAAGACAAACTTTTATTTTACCGACCATCTGTAAAGAATAGTGATAAAGTTTTGGGTAGCGAAATGAGAAACAAAAACAAGAGACCGAGTCGCAGAGCTTTTCACGCATAAAATGCAGTTAATAAGCACTACAAAATATCCGCACAAGAAGTCGAGAGGACAACAATACACACGAGAACACAAGCTCCTACAGCGCCTTGAGTGGTGTTACATATTTAAAGCGACAGGGACAAGAAGAGGACGACGAATCTGGCATGAACTGAGGGAATGGGGGGAACGAGGTGGCGCGTGCCATCATGATTAGGTTTTTTGGAATGATTCTGGCCGCTGGCACAATAAAGTGGTCCTCTCTCTACGTCGCCCGCTCCTCGGTTTTCAGCAGATTTGGTGCCGTGACCTGGATGTGAAATCCTACCGTTGAAGACCCCACCGAACAGCGAGCGTGCGGAAGAGAACCAGGGCCAGCGCAGAACAGCGGTTCGAGATCCAGACCAGCGAACCCGTTCACAGCAGTTTGGTCGCGAACCCGTTCACAGATATGCCATGGATCGGTTGAAACAGAAACGGGCGCATCTTCCAGCAGCCACAATGAGGGTGATCAACGAACTCAACGCCTTGATGGACGCGACACCCATCTCTGCCGGTGAGATGAATGATAAACTTGGACTTTTAAAGAGAAAAGAAGGGCCACTTGCCGCATTAGATCAAGAAATTGAACGGCTTGTGAGGATGGTGATTTAGAAGAAGAGTTGACCTCAGTAACCCGCTATCAAGAGTCTATTGCCCTTACCAAGTTTCCTGCAGAACGCCTTCTTTCGTCCACAGCGCAAGCTACGTCCACAGCGCAAGCAGCGCAAGCAGCGCAGGCGCAACCGTCATGTGCTCCTCACGCGATTGGTGCGCTGGCACACGGTCGAGCTCAGGTCAGACTTCCCAAACTAGAGCTGACCGAATTTGAAGAACCATTGCGGAGTGGTCTGCCTTTTGGGACCCATTTGAGTCTACCATTCACGGCAATGATTCGCTTGCAGACGTACGTAGATAAATTGAAGTATTTGCGCAGCTACCTTAAAGGAAAGCCAGAAATGTCATCAGCGGATTACCAACAACTTATGAAAGCTACGGAACCGCAATTGACCTTTCATAGGAACGATTCGGCCAGACGGCGCTTAATAATAAACGACCTCATGAGCAAGCTACTAAATATAAAAAGAGTTGAGTCCTGCGATGGTTTAGAAGGCCTCTAAAGATTGAATGAGGACTTGCAAGCTCAGTTGCGCTCTTTAAAGAACCTCGGAGTTGACATTGATGCCCACGGTGTGCTACTGAACTCGCATTACTCCGCGTTCTGGCGAAAGAGCTTGTACTAAAGTACAACCAGCACTTGCTCAAGGAAGCATCATCGCAAGGGCAAGGAGACCGGCAAGATTATTTGTCTTCGCTTCTCAACATCTTGAATATCGAAGTACAAAGCCGTGAATCTGCAGAGATGATTACTTCAAGAGACAAGCGCCCTCCGTATAAGTCAACACAGTGAAGATCAAAGAGCGACACCTTTCAATGTTCGGCGTCAATGCTGGCGGTTTATCAGAATGCTGGTTCCAGCCTCCTTTGCGACACCCAAGATCATACGACGGAGGCCTGCACAGCTCGTATGACGATTGGTGAGAAAAGGGCCAAGTTGCAAAAACTGGGTTGCTGCTTCCGCTGCGCGAAACCCTTTCATCGCGTTAAAGACTGCAGGGCGGCGCGAAGATTGCAGTGTGTAAACTGCGGGGGACGCCACATATCATCCATCTGTGACCCCAACTGGAAACGTGAGCTACGAGATTAAGTAACCACTGTTTCCAGCTCGGCGACTGACCAGACAGAGCGTACAGTTTTTCTGCAGAGAGCGCTTGTTTGGGCCAAGGGTACAGAACTAAACGTTTTGTAAGAATCCTCTTTGATGGAGGCAGCCAGCGCAGCTTTATCACACAATCTCTAGTACGACGTCTGCAGGCTGAATCAATCGGACACGAACTGTTGACCCTTTCGGGCTTCGGAAGTTCTTCTTTTCAAAGAAAACAATATCGAAAGGTGAGAGTCACGAGAGTCACGCTGTACAGTCAGTACGACAACCGACCATTGGAGATCGAGGCACTGGAAGTACCTTAAATATTTAACGACCTTTGCCCTCTAACGGAGCAGCATGCTTTCCAACACATGAAGGATGATCAACTTTCCATTGCTGACGTTGCCATCTTTGACATCCAGCCTGACCCAGGAATTAACATACTTTTTGGCGCAGATTTTTACTGGACGTTGGTCAATGGACATGTCAAGCGTCTGAACGAATCGTTGACTGCTGTAAACACTGCTGTCGTATGGATTCAACACGGGAACTGCGCGTGCGTTACCAACAGCGGCAGAGTTGAAGAGATAAAGACCTTCCACGTGTCGACTGAAGAAATCTCAAATCAGCTTAAGACATTTTGGGAAACTGAACGCCTCGGATTGAAAGATGAACCACAATTTACAGACAGAGAAGACGACGTTTTCAAGACCTTTACCAAAAGTACTCTGAAACACAATGGTCGTTATCAAGTAGAGCTACCGTGGTGACCAAACTGCTGTGAACTCAAGAATAACAAAGTCATCGCTCTGCAGCGACTTGAAACTCTAAAGAGGAAGCTCAACCGTGACCCAGAGTTCAAAAAAGAGTATGACGTCACAATAAGAAGTTATTATGACAACGGCTTCGCCGAAAAGGTTGATCCCATCACACCAAGGGAAACGATGGTCTACTATATGCCTCACCGAGCTGTGGTCAAACGTGACAGAACTACAACCAAAGTCCGTGTTGTCTTTGATGCGTCTTCCCACGCACCCAATTGCCCTTCCTTGAACGACGTTTTGTGGACAGGTGGAAATTTGAACGCGAATGTCCTTGATTTGCTTATCCGATTTCGAAGCTACAAGATTGGAATATCCTCCCACATTGAAAAGGCTTTTTTACAAATATTTTTTGCTGAAAAGGACAGAGACGCTTTTCGTTTTCTTTGGTATGAGAAGGAGGATCGTCTAAGTTCGAAGAAGTACGAATGACCCGAGTACCCTTTGGCGCCTCGAGCAGCCCCTTTCTTCTTGCTGCAACGCTGTGGCACCACTTTCAACAAGTTAGAGGGGCTTACCCCCAACTCGCTGATCAACTCAAAAATCACTTCTACGTTGACGACCTTGAGATTGGGGCTACCAGTTATGAAGAAGCTAAACGAGTGGTGGAAGACTCTTTCCGGATATTGGAGGAGGCGGGAATGCGTTTTCCCAAATGGACAACGAACAGCGTAGCTATACAAAAGTACTTCAATAACAGAGACACGCCGGTAAAGTTTAGCACTGCGCAGGAGAACAAGATTTGGGGCTTGTATGGAATATTGACACTGATACGCTGAAGCCTTCGTTAAAAAAGTTGCTGGAATCAATTCAAACCACCATGGTTGCTACCAAGCGGCAGGTTCCAAGTCTTGCTTCGTTGATATACGACCCGTTTGGAATGATCGCCCCGTGGGTCCTCCCAACTGAACTACTCATTCAAAGGTTATGGGTACAAAAACATCCCTGGGACGAGCCACTTGCTGACTCACTGCTTACAGAGTGGACAGCCAGGGTGAATGGACTTTCTGAAATTAGTCAACTTGACTTCCCGCGGTACTTCGGACACACAATAAGGAACGAAGATGTGGGGACAACAGTTCATGTGTTCAGCTATGCAAGTCCAGCAGCTTACAGAGCAGTGATCTACTTGCGAATGCAGCGCGGACTTGAAGCACCGACTGTTCAGTTACTTCTTGCAAAGTCAAGAGTGGCACCACTGCGAAAGATGACGTTGCCACGGTTAGAGTTGATGGGTGCTGTAGTTGCAGCCCGACTTTTTGCAGCTTTCAAACGAGCGCTCGGTATGGAAGAAATCGATGTTGTCATGTGGACTGACTCGATGATTGTGCTACACTGGATACGGAGCACAGCTAAAAAGTGGAAAGAGTTCATAACGAACAGAGTGACTGAAATACATTCCTTGACCAATGTAAGTAACTGGAGACATTGCCCGAGTGAGAACAATCCTGCCGACTTACTTACTAGAGGTGTGTCGGCGAAACAGCTTAGAGAAAGCACAATTTGATGGAAAGGACCGCAGTTTCTTAGCACTGACACCAACTACTCAGAGGATTCGTTACCAGCACTAGACACACTTCATGTTTACACAGGAGAGGAAGCTCCGTCTTCTGCCCCAGCAACAAAGGTGTTTGCCTTAGTGGTAAATGCGAGCGCCTATAGCTCTTACAGCCGTCTTCTGCGCGTTACCGCATGGTTGAAGAGATTCACAGATAACTGAAGGAGTCCTCACTCAAAACGCCACGGTCCTCTCCAAACAACGGAGATCGAACTTGCCGAAGAATACTTGATACGGAAAACACAAGAAGAAGCTTTCAGTATAGATGTTAAAAAAATCGCCTTGATATTACAACCATTCAATCCGTATCGCGACGAAAAGGGATTGCTACGAGTAGAAGGAAGACTGCAGTTCAGCGACCTTCGAGATAACTCAAAGCACCGGCTCTTACTCCCAGCCACTGGGACTTTTACCAGGCTAATAATTTTTAATGAACACCGTAGGCTCTTACACGCTGGGATTTGCGACGTCCTAGCAGAATTGAGGGAAAGGTTCGGGATACTACGAGCCCGGCAAGTGACAAGAAGTTTCATACACGAGTGCAGGGTTTGTCGGCGCTTCACTTTTAAACGCTTCTAAACCCTTTGCCCCACTGCCAGCGGATAGGACGCACCAGTTCCCGCCGTTTGAAGTAACCGGCGTTGACTCTGTTGGGCCACTGCTCTACAAATCAAAGGGAATACTTCAGAAATCGTACATCCTGATCTTCACTTGCGCGGTTTGGCGAGCAGTTCATCTAGGACTTGTCACGAATCTTACGATAGAACAGTTTAGGCTCGCTTTTCAACGACTTCTATCTAGACAAGGACTGTGAAAAGTTGTTTACTCTAACAATGGCAAAACTTTCAAAAGAGCAGTGAAAGATCTGAAAATTTTCTGGTCCACCATGCCAGGAAAAGATGTTCAGACATACTTTTTGAGTCACCGGATTCAATGGAAATTTATTGCTGAACAAACTCCTTGGTGGGGAGGTTTCTGGGAACGACTCATTCGGTACATCAAAGCTACACTGAAGAAAATACTTGGAAAGACTTGTCTCACCTATGAAGAATGAAGAACTTTCCACTATCCTCACGCAAGTAGACGCAATGCTTAACTCTCGGCCCATTACTTGCACATAGTCGAAGCCCTCTGAACCCAGGCCCTTAACACCAGGACATTTTCTAATCGGACAACGACTGACCATGGTACGTTATAGATCATTAGTTCTAAACTCGACGAAGCAGCAGTCAGCTGAGATGCTGCGTAAAAGATGGAGGAATTGGGAAACGCTATTGGATGCGCTTTGGGCACGATGGCAGCGGGAGTACCTTCTAGAACTTCGCTCTGCACCTATCAAAGATTGCAGATCACGAGCGTCCGTCAAGCTGGGAGACGTAGTCATTTTGGAAGAAAGAGACACACCGAGAGAAATGTGGAAGATGGCGGTTGTGACAGAACTTTTCCCAGGCAAAGATGGAAAAGTTTGTGCCAAATTCGTACCTCTTCTGGGACAATTTTACGCCGACCTGTGCAACTTCTATACCACCTAGAAACCCCCGAGGGTAATGTTGACATGGATACACGTGGTCGAAATGGTAAACACGGCCTGGTATAATGTCAAGACCCGTCACCCAGCTGCAACCTGTTGCTTCATAACTGGCCGGCCCGGAGCCTGTTATATATTCAAAGCTTCAGGGACAAGAAGAGGACGACGAATCTGGCATGAACTGAGAGAATGGCGGGAAACGAGGTGGCGCGTGCCATCATCATTAGGTTTTTTGAAATGATTCTGGCCGCTGGCACAATAAAGTGGTCCTCTCTCTCCGTTGCCCACTCCTCGGTTTTAAACAAGTGGGAAACGTTTCGTCTGTACCGTATCCTGATAGAGACAAATTGCAAACCGATACATAAAGAATTCTTGTTGTCTAAGGCTTTCTCACGTTTAACTATCTAATTTTCATTGCTTTTAAAATTTTTTTTTATATTATGTGTACACACTCTGCCATGGACAAAAAAAGTGCGAAAGCCAAAGGATAAACCGGAACGCACAAATACCACCATATTTTTCCATGCACGTCAAAGTGACGTATCTTCTAATTACAGAAACAAATGTGGAAAACGTGGCTTTCCTAATATATCATTACGGTGCCATTTCTGAACATCCATGAGCAGTAATCCTCAATTTTGGTTGTTTTGATTCATATTTTCGTGTTCCTATTTTATTTTTCCGTGAATGTATGTGTAATAATTCCGAACGACCCTTGTTTCCGGACAGCCGCTTACCATTTTGCTTCTTGGAGGGTCCTGGAAGCGAGGTATCTCTGGACTATCATTTGGTCCAAGCAGACGCGATTGAAGAATGTAGGTGCTGATGCAACCAGTATCGCCCAAACGGTTTCGTCGGTAGTCAGGTCCACATTGACGCTGAAAACAAAATTACCTCTTCTAAAAACGGTCGCACAAATCATGTATATTCGTTTTCAAGGTCATATATTTTGACAGTGCATTTGGGTCTTTATAAAAATTACAACTAGTTTGGAATGACACTGTTGTGTTAAACTGTTTGGGTTTTTTGTTTTTGGAAATTGCAGTCATAAAACTGCCATTGCTCCCCATTGTACAAGGTTGGCCAAGCTGCTCGGGAGGAAACCTTGTGGCAAGCGAAGGTTGCTGGTTAACTTTTAATAGCCCCTGCTAAAAAGTATGCAGATACACTTGGCATTGTTTACTCGTCGGAATGCAAGACCACAGTACCGAGATATACTGTTCCCATTCAGGCAGGTGCTTCCCGCGCGATGCAGAAAGCTGTTAAACATCTTGATAAGCTGTGCCAACCGCTAAACCAAACACGCCTATTGGTACAAAACGCGTAGCGCTGAGCCAAATGAACTGTTTACAGCACAAAATAATGGTCACTAGAAATTACCTAAACAACGACACCAAAATGTGGAGAAACGGCCGTTTCGGTTTCCCGTCCCAGTTAAACTCATTTTGTGTCTTGTTTTCTTGCGGTCATCATTATGACGGATATTAACCAACGTGCCCAACTCCCAGCCCTTTCGAAAATAACGGGTCAGGAACTACTCGCACACCACCCTCAGTTGCTCGCGCCAACGTTCGTCATTCGGCCGCTAGGCTACAAAGCCGAACACCGGGCTCTTATTACATCTGCTCAAAATAGATGAAGGAGTATTCGGAGCCAACCTTTGGATGGTGCTGAACACTTCTAGAAAGTGGTGAGCTTCTACCGGAAAAAGAAGGAGATCTCGCCAAAATACCACTGAGTTTCTCTACTGCAAAGGTGCGCGTTCAGCGACATGGATATACTGGGACCCGCTCGTATCAAAGTGTGCGGTAGCCCAGCAATGGGTCCAGAGAGCCACTACGCTTCTCTACTGCGCAGTGCCTTTCCCGGAGGTGACGTGAGAGCTTATTTCCTTCTTTTTGACGCCGCCTACGACGAGCGTCACTTCACAGGTTTGATGGGACAATTAGGGCTTTTGAATTATTACTCCAGGCAACAAATAAGTGACGCATAAGCCAAAATGGTTACGCCATCGCATGACATACTGATACACTGCTACATCAGCCACAAACAGCCATTATCTCTAGGAACCAATAAGGAAGTGTAACGAGCTAAACTCGACAAAAGCCGATGTGAAGGCAAAGATGTCTGAATTCTACGCAACGGAGGCTCACAAAGAAAACACGAACACCAGCAGGCTTTCAACCTTTGTCTAGTAGCTCTACCGAGCCAGTCACTCGTCGAACCCACTCAGCTAATACCGTGAGTTCATTCTCGAGAGTCAGACACCTTACTCACTGAGCCGTCACTGCGGGAGCGGAATCATGCCAGCTGTTCTAAACCGAACACGTGATGTGCTAAACGTTGCACCTGCGGCTGGCTAGTTCAGTTGTGCGCGTTCTTTTCGCTCGCTCTGCTTCTTCAGTGTGCTTCTTCGCCGTTATGCCAACAGAGGTGGATTAAAGGCTGCTGAGTAGCGAAGAAGTAAACCGGCTGCAGCTCTGGATGTAAACCGTCGTGATAGTCGTGAAGGCTGCGTACAGCACCGCTGCCTTCAAGTCTTAGGCTTAATTGTGAGTTTCCCTAATTTTCAACTAAGGCGCAAAACAGATGATACTCTGTATTTCATACTAAACAATTACTGATGATATTGTCATACCTGAAAGATTACCGCGAACTCAGACATCTAGATACTAGTATTTTTATTATTGTCTTAAGCAGAGTGAAATTAACGATGATGTACTCGCCCGTGCACTCCGCGATCTTCTTGTCCCTTAATGTTACAGCGATCATCTTCGGTTCCATTGCTCGCTGAGTCGTCCTCAATTTAAGTTAAACCCTCTCACTGAGCCCTCAGTTTCTGCCCCGTAGGCGAGTACCGGTACAAATCAGCTGTCGAAACCTTTATTCTTGGAGGACGATGGCAAGCTGCCATTCATTATTTGAGGATACCTGCCGAATGCACCCCACCCAATTATTATTCTGATTATCTCTTCGTCATGGCGGGGATTCGGGGTCACAACTTGGCCTGAGTACACATATTCGCTTGCCACGTACACTGCCTCACCACCTATCTCAAACAGCCGTGGTGTCCCGAGGTTTTTCATCATTACTTTAGTTATCAGCCTATTAATTTTCAGTCCCAGGGCTCTACTCTGTCCAGTGCGGTAAGCATGCTTTGCGATTCGTCCTCCGAGTTACCTAACAAAGGAACGTCATCAGCTAAAGCTGCGTTTACTGAGGTATTCTCCATTAACCCTAACTCCCACCTGTTCCCAATCCAATGTTCCCAATACTTCTCGTAAACCTGCTGTGAATATCATCGGAGAGATAGTGCCTTCTTCTCTGGCGCCCTTCGTTATAGATTATTTACTTGTCTCCCTACGGAGGATGAAGGTAGCTGTGGAGCCATTCTAAGTATCCTCCATAATTCTTACATAATGCTCGTCTACACACTCTTTTCGTATTGACTGAATGAGTTCTGAGGTTTCGACCGAGTCAAATGCTTTCTTATAATCAATGAAGGCGATATATAGGTGCTCAGTATACTCAGAATATGGTTCATTGTTGAATAGGTTTTACGAAACCCTGCTTGTTCCTTAGGTTGACTGAATTTTAGGGTGGCCGAATTTCTCTCAGCAATTACCTTGGTAAGTACCTTGTGGACGACTTATCGTAAGCTGATCGGCCTGTAATTTTTCAAGTGCTAATGTCACCTTTCTAATGGAATGGGATGAGGTTCGCGTTCTTCCAAGATTCCTGTAGACTCACGGTCATTAGCCCTTGCGTCTTTTCTTGCCAGTTTTTCTAATGCCATTTTCCTGCAATCCTTCAAGAGGTCTTCTATCTGCTCTTCCCCAGGTGCTTTGACCCCTTTCATTTTTTTTCACAGTCTTCCTTGCTTCTTCTGTCATTACTGGTGGGATGTCTATCTACTCCGAAGTACTTTCTCGTTCGACATTATCCTGGATTTCCCGGTACTGCACAGATCTCCAGATAACTCCTCGGCTACTACTACTATATATCCCTACTTCTGATGATATTTCCTTGCTTTGTCTTTAGGTACATACATAATATTTTTTCCCTGTGCCTAGCCACCTCTTCACTGCTTTCAGGCTGCCTCCGTTCTTTGCAGCATACTCCAACCTGTTTATAATATACTTGCGTATGTCACTTGGCTTACGCTTATTGAATAACTTCGAAAGCTCTGCTAGTCCTTTCTGTCAGCTCTAGTGGAGATTGTCGTGGTTTGCCGGTTCCTACTTAGATCTTTTGTCCCCTGGGAATATTTACCAGTATCCTGTCTAGCAATCGTGCCTTAACTTCTACTGAACACTCCGTGACAATGCGTGTAAGACGTTAACTTAAAACTCCGCTGAACTACGAGCAAACATCCATCCTATTCCAGGCATCCTGGTCATGTATATATATAGATATAAATATATATGCACAGAAAGAAATGCCGGCAGTCCACAACGCCAAAGAAGGCATAGGTGAATGGTTAGACTATTTTGACCGTTAGTGACGTTACATTATTTTTTTATTATAATTACGTGAGAAAATAAAGGAAAACACGCGCCCAGAGTGCAGACCGAACCCACGCCTTTATATATATATATATATATATATATATATATATATATATATATATATATATATATATATATATATATATATATGCTCGGTTGCGAGAACTGAAGCGGTACATATCCCACTTCCATGGAAACGCGGAAGGCAGTTTTGACCGCTTGTTACATCGCGGAATCAGTTTCTGACGCACAGCGTACGATAATATGGTGCACAGCCATGGGCACCAGTGGTATGAAGTGACCATCGCGATGAAAGCCTATGCTAGCGCCGATAAGCGCAGCCACACCAGTCCATGTCAAATTCGGCCCCAGTCAACAGATCAAAGGCGGCATTCTCAGTTTTCGCATTTTCATGTCCGTTTCAAATTGTCCGTTTTGAGTGAGCTCTCATTTGCTGAAACCACATGTGACGAAGAATAACCATGGCAAGGAGTTGGTTTCTGCACACGTGATTGGTCAGAGGCCTCCAAAGTGCACCTACGTCAAGACTGAGAACACGGCAAAACTGATGTGTTTTAAACAAACACAACACAGAATTTAGCCCTCGCTGTTCGTAGCTAATATGTGCTCAAGGCGACGAATGCCTGGCGCTCAACGTTCGCATTTTTTTCGTCACAATTGTATGTGCGGCGCCAACGCTTCTCGCTGCCCGCGGTGCGTTTGGACATCTGGCGTGGTAACTGACGATCCCACCGCTCTGTCCTGTTTGAATTTCGGACCGTGGTAGCCTGGAGGCACACGACACGCCTCCGTTGCTATAGCAACAGGGTGCATGCGCACACAGCATTGCGACTTTCATCAACTGCAATAAAACTGTCGCCAACCTTGGTAGGAAGCTAACGCTGTAAATGTTTTTTAATAGAATGAACGATGCACTTCGAGCAATAGATGTAACATTGGTCCACATGTTGATTAATGTGAAGACAAATGACACCGCATGCATGCAGGAAATAGATATTTTACATCAATTATTCTCACTCCCGTGTAAGCACAACCTATATAATGACCAGTTCTCAGAGTTATATAGTAGTTTAACGTCTTATTGAACGTATGAAAATTAACGCAGGTGCTCTGGGACACGCGAAGCAGCAATCCAACCATACATTTCCAATATCCGCACTAAATTGGACCTCGATAACAACCAAAACGGTTCTTCAACTCACTCTTAACGAACGAAAGCTCAGCGTATTCTGGAAAAAGGTATGGTAATCTATTATGCATAATATGTTACCGCTGGATCTCAAGAGGTCCCGAGGATCCCGTCCTTACGCTGACAAATACGAGGAGACGCACAGTCGCATGGACAGACACCAGCACCACCTCATAGACGTTGCTGTACCGCGAGTAACCTGGATTTTATACTTTTTCCTGTCACACGATTCTGGTGGAAACCGAATGGACGCCTTTATGTCCTCTCACCCGAGGTGTCGAGAGCCCGGGAAGACATGCCGCTATTTCATTCTGCAACAAGTTTGCTATTGTGCTCGGAGACAGCACTGCCCAGAGTACCCTCCCGAAGGAAGAAACACGATGAAGGAATAGCCAGAGGGCAGGCACAGCAAAGATTGCAAGAATCAGCTCTTCGACTGATCTCTCGTCTAAGCGCCCTCCTCTCCCCTCTCTACAGCCACTCCCTCCCCCGCTTTCTGTATTCTAGTACTGTTGTATGCTTTTATTCGCTCTGGGTCAGAACCATCCGACTTTTTTGAGTGAACTGCTCGCTCATACTCCCATCTTAATTCGCTTTGGCCACGGGCTGTTGTTTTCCTTGTAGGTAAAGCGACAGAAAATTTAAAACAGTAATACACTCATCCGATGTGAAGAAAATTGTTTATGGCAAAATATTGCGCAGAGGGAAAATATCCCAGCATAGCATACTTGAAGAAGTACTTGCTAGAGTCCAGTTCACTCAAGGGCCGTGTCTTGACGTGTCCAAGGCTCCCGTCGAAAGCCACCTTGGCTATAACAAGCACGGGCACGGTAAGGGTGAGCACTCCTTGCAGGCAGTCAGCCCACACGACGCCACGAAGACCACCCTGAGGAGAAATGTGTCGCTGATTGCAGGGGGGACATAGCTCTCAAAGCACGGAAAGCGTATGTCACGGGGTCGCATATACAGGCTTGTGCTCTTCGTGATCATGACATCATCGATCATTAGTGAGAATCGCTCCTAGCCACTACGTTTAGAAGCATCTGAGAGCCTAACTGCGTTTACTTTCTTGCGAAGCCAAATTCCGCCAATGTGTTACCTTTGGCCAATATGTTACCTTTGGCGTCGTCAACACCATGTTGGCGTATTTAGCATAGCGACTCTCATCTTCCTCAATTTTGTGACCTGGCCTTGAATATTATGCGTTGTTTTGTGCGCGGGGCAAGATTGTGGTGGCTAACGTTGTGATTCAACGTAAACATCGACGTAAATTACTGGCGTCCGGAGCTCTCATCGAGTGCTCAAAGCGGTCATAGGGTGCGCTCTTTTGCCATCACAGTATGAGTATCGGGCCGCTGACTTTAAACTGCTTCTCTGCAAAGAGCAGACCGAACACCCTAGACTGGGCGGTTAAGATATGGCTTTTGTTAGGCTCAGAGTTGCTCCTGCTGGCCACAGAAGTTTTCAATAACCTTCAATAAAACGCACACATATACACAAATACAAGCATGCACACGCACGCACGCAAACACATGTAAATACAGGCTTGCGCAAACACACATACACAAACACACACACGCGCATACATACCCATTACCCCATATAAACGCATACAGAGACACGTACAGATGCAATCAGAAAGAAGAGGTAGTAATTATGAATAGAAATGAAGGCAAATGGAAAATGATTTATTATTTTAGCTATCGAAATTTATTTTGTGCGATGTTATTAAGAAGTTGACAATAATATATATCTTCGGTGCCACTCGAAAATATGAGATTTAAAATACCGGTCGGATCCCACACCAATAAGGTAAGGGTAATGCTGTGCTCCAGTTATCTTTGTTGGGCATTTATGGGACTGTGATTGTATAATACGCTTGGAAGCGGGACGCGCTGTCTATCGCCTTCGAGGGTACACAAATGTGGCGGAATAAGTTAGAGACTGAGCGAAATAGTTTATTTCAAACTATGCGTGAGTGAGTGCCTTTTCGTCCTAACTTTTGCATATAAAACAACCCGCAGCAAGAAATCCCTCAGTTTCGCTAAGTTGGTTACAAAGCACATGTGTCTGTGCATTTACGTGTTTGTTGCGCTTCTTTATTGTATTTTTGTTTGCACAAAGTCAGTTCGTTCGTGATGAAATTATACAGTGTATGCTTCCCATTAGTGCCAAATGAAACTCCAGTTTCGTTGCGAGAGGCTCTTGTGTAAGAATACATGCACCAAGCAAACACTCTTGTTCGAATAAATTTTTAGCATGTTTGAAGCTCACCCTAGCAGTGTACAGTGTTGCGACTATTCCGATGCAGGCGGAGCACCAAGTTGATGGGGCTTTAAAAACTGAAAAAAGGAAGTAGTGTTACCGGAAATTAACATTAATTCGATTTGGAGTGATTTCAAATGCTGTTTGCCACCTCCGATATCCAGATTTTTAGATAAGTTTGAGATGAGTGCTAAAACTTTTTTGATGTATATGCTCTAAGTTTTCATCTCAAAACTCCCACGGTATAATACAAAAACCTACTGTCCAGTACAATCGGAAATAGGTTGACATCATGATCATTGTACCAAGTTGCTATTGAACCGCAAAACGCGTTGTGTAAATTAGGGAAAAGATTTTCATTTCATTACAACACCGTCCCGGCACTCCGCATATTTTGTTTTTTTCCAAACTGGTTTACACTTTTTGCAGCCGAACTTCTCCAGCGTCGGCATTTTTTCTGAGCATCGTAGACCACGAACCGTGTAATGCCCTTTATTTGCACAAAATAGCTTAAAGCGTGAAATCAACACAATTATTCAGTAATCTTACGCAACTGTTAATAATTGGTAGAAACAAGACAGGCAAAAAGGCATAGCCAAACAGAACCGGAAGTGGTGTATTTAGTCGAAAAAAGTTCAGAGGGAACTTAAAAGACGTAAAGAGGTCAATCTGGTCACTTATAACCAAATCTGCCCTTAAACCCTTTGAGGGTGGAATTTTTTCACCAAATGCAGCACCCCAGGGCCGATTTTTTTATTGCTGATTTAAATTCTTCGGATGAATCTATTTCGAGAAAAAAATTACCGTATTCATTTTAGGATGACCATAAAGTGACAAAAATTATTTGTGTTGTTACATATATGTGGTTTATTCATGAGTAACACAAGAACAATTCTAAAGAAAATACCAGAGTAACAAGCCGGCAGGTTTTAAGTGAATCAAAATCAGATAGACAATAGCTTCGCGGGCGCAAAAAGCGGTAAGCGACCGGAGGACGATACCGAAACGAGCCGCTGAGCGCGCACGGGCGCGCACGGCCGGTAGCGGGGGGCGATAGACGGCGCACCGCTGTAGCAGGCGCAAGAAGCGAGAGTCACCCGGGCACCCGGTGGCCGATACCCAGCGCGCCCGCTCGTTAGCGGATGCGCACGCGATAGCCAGCGCGCCGATGAAGTAAATCATAAAATATTAAAAAGAAGTTCCGTCAGCGCAACAAAAAAATATTTGACGTATTTCCGAGGTGTGGCAGCACATGCCAAGCAAGAGAAGTTGGCGAAAAATGCGCGCTTTTTAAAAATACAAGCAATGCCGTACATGTACGCCATTGACCATTTTGAAAAAAACTTGCCGATGCCGTACATGTAAGGCCGTATACAAGCGCCGCTACAATTCTTACGCTATGGAGTACAAGTCTCAGAATTTATGCGCAAGGTTTGCTTTCTTTGTATCTCTGATACTTGTTTCAAAAATGTGTATTGAACCGCAACTTTCGTTTTTCTCTGTGTGAGAGATTTATCTTAAATTTTATTCTCGAACCAGGGTGCGCAAACTGTTTCCATTTGTCTAAAAATATCCAATCTATCTGAGCAGATATAAAAATCCTCATCCGTTTCAGAAAAAAGACAAACAACAATGTGCGATTATTGGATTCTTTCATTTGCAAAAATCCGCATCTTCCAGCTCACTCCAAGAACTCGTTGCAGTCTTCTTTGTAACTGCTCATGGTAAACTTCTTTTTTGGGTCATTCTGCCCAGGCATTTATTTCCGACGGGTATTAGACCATAGGCTGTCCTTTTTACGGTCGTGGATGGCTTACGGCAACTGGTTGGCTGTCGGCAACGGCGGGTGTTTACGCGACTGGGAAAGTTAGTCTGGCATACTCCTCGATAAATATGTGTTGCCAGCAATGTCAATAATATAGTGACGTGGCAACGAAGGGGATGTATTTAGAGATAGTAATGACAAAAAAGACTGAACAGTAAACACCGACAAGTCAACTGCGATGTCAAAGGTTGCGCGTGCACACCAACATCAGCGAGCGTATTGTTCTCCAGCCTATGGGTTCTCTTATCCCAGAGGGCGCATACCCGTGGAGAGGGGTTGGCCACTAGTTCAGTTTATAGTAAGGAGCCAAGGGACCGAGCCAGTGACATGACCCCCTGTGGTAAAAGCAACGTCCTCGTGCTGAAGACGGTAGAAGTTTAGGGCTAAACTTATTCACGGAAGAAGTACGGCTTCACGCGGGACACAAGCACAATTTGCGACGCTGGTTGCACAGTTTACGGCGAGGGCGTGACTGGAATAATTTCGTACGTCATTCCAGTAACCAGACGAATGATCCGGTAGGCGCCTGATGAGCGGCACAGGAGTTTTTCAGATAGCCCAACATATCGTGAAGGCATCCAAAGGAGGACCATGGAGCCAGGTGGGAAGCACACATCACGGTGGGCCTCGTCGTAGCGGCGATTCTGACTTGCCTGTGAAAGCGTAATCTTGGCGCGGGCGATCTGGCGGGCCACATCAACCTGGGCAATGAGTTCACGTGCGTACTCTGTTCGTGGCGTGGTCGTGTCAGGCAACATGGTGTCCAAGGCAGGGTAGGGTCACGGCCTAAAAGGAGGAAGGAGAGGAGCTGGCAGTGTCCAGACGCGACGAATTGTAGACGAAAATGAAGTAAGGGGGAGAAACATCCAAGTCACGATGGTCGGTGGAGACTTACATAGTGAGCATATCCGTGAGTGTCGTGTTTAATCGTGCAGCGAGCCCATTCGTCGCGCTGACAGGCCGTGGTGAGGCTGTGCTTAATGCGGCAGGGCCAAAGAAGATCGTCGATGACCTGAGATAAGAAGCACCGACCACGGTCCGTGATCAGTAGACGAGGAGCATCCTGTTGCCGAATGACAGCGTGTTGCGGAAAATCGACGATGTCGGTGAAACAGCTGGCAGGAAGGGCACTTGTGATGGCGTAACGCGTGGTGCATTCGGTAGCAATGGCGATCCACCTGTTACCAGAGCGGGATAACGGGAAAGGACCGAGAAGGTTCAATCCAACACGGAAAAAAAATCAGAAGGTATATCAATTGGTTCAAGAGAGCCTGCTTTAAGTGACCGAGGCGTCTCGCAGAGTTGGCAAAGTTCACAGCCGTGATGTACCTTCCCACGGATAACTAGAGGCCGCGCCAGTAAAAGCATCGTCGCACATGGTCCTAGGTCGGAGCGACGTCATGACGGCCACAAGTCGGAAAGTGATGAAGCTGGTAGAGTATGTCGGAACAGAGATGCTGAGGTACGCGAGAAGGGCGTCAGGGCCATCCGCCCGGGCGTTGCAGCGAAATAGGACGTCATTACGCCGTGTAAAGGAGGGCAGGAATGAGTCGGACGGCTCTGAGTTAAGACGTCGCACGGTCTGTACCCTGCCGAAGCGAGGGATCGAGTCGTTAGTGGGTGTCTATGTCGTGCACGTCGGACAGCGCAAATACGCAGGGGTCATCATCATACCATGTTTGACCAGGCGAATAAACAAGATTATGAGACAAGCAGTCGGCGTCCTGGTGCATGCGACCAGACCTGTACATGATCGAATAGTCATCGTCCTGGCGTCTTAATTTCCAGCGGCGGAGTCGTTCAGACGGGTTTTTCAGTGAAGAAAGCCAACGTAGGCACGATGTTCGGTAATAACCGCAAAGGATTTGCCGTACAAATATGGACGGAACTGGCTGACTGCCCAGACGAGTGCGAGACATTCACGATCCGTGAAGGAATAGTTACGTTCGGCCGGAGACAGAAGCCGTCTGGCGTAAGCTATCATCCTGTCGTGACCAGTCTGTTTCTGAACCAATACTGCCCCTATCCTTTGGCCACTCACGTCCGTGCGAACTTCTGTGTTGAGCCAACAGATCAGAAAAGGCCAAAACTATGCAAAGAGTAGGGCAGTTAACGACAGCAGCAAACGCTGCGCTTTGCGCATTTCCCCAGGAGAAAGAGGTGTAGGCCTTAAGGAGATTCCTCAATCACCAGTCCATCCCAGCTAAATTCTCGATAAAACGACGAGAGTAGGAGCATAGTCTCACAAAACTGCAAACGCCCTTTGCCGAACGCGGGATTTCAAATTCTTGGATAGCGAGTACTTTATTGGGATCAGGTCGGTCACCAGCAGCATCGACTATGTGACCGAGGGTCTTAGGGTTCCTGGCCACCCAAACGACATATTGAGGAATTCAGTTGAAGACCGATGCGATGGAAAACCTCTAGGATGTCTGCAAAACGATGGAGATGAGCTTCAAATGTCGGTGTAGAATCGATGACATCGCCTAAGTAGCAGATGCAGGTCAACCACTTGAAGCCACATAAGAGGAAGTCGATCATTCTTTCCAAGGTAGCCGGCGCGTTGTAGAGACCAAAGGGCATCACCTTGAATTGGTACAGGCCGTCGGGCGTCACAAATGTGGTCTTTTCACGGTCCGGGGCATCAAAAGCAATTTCTCAATACCCGAACCGAAGGTGAATAGGAGAAAAGTACGATGCACCATGGAGGCAATCTAGGGTGTCATGAATCTGAGGAAGCGGATAAACGTCCTCTTTGGTGACTTTGTTCAAGTGCCGGTAATCAATGCAGAAACGTCACGACACATCTTTCTTTTTCACCAAAATGACTCGTGACGCCCATGGACGGGAAAAAGGCTCAATTACATTCTTTTTCAGCATTTTATCGGCTTTATCTTCATTGATTTTGAGTTCGCCATGAGATACCCAGTGTGGTTGCCGACCGATGGGATCGCATTCGCGGTGTTGGTGCGGTGGGTTATCGTGGATGTCTGTCCGAAGGGACGATCGTCCACATCAAAAATGTCTCGGTACGACGAAAGCAGGCGATGAAACGCGCCAGCTTGTGACAAAAGAAGTGCCGATGCTATCATTTTTGCGATGTCACCAGGGGTGGGCCAACGTGTTCCTTGCAAACCATGCAGGCGTCAGTGGACACGGCAGAAATTTGGCATTGGTCCAGGGGAAAAAGCATGGCCAGTGACATGCCCTCGAGGAGACCTTGGGCCAAAGAACCAAAAGTAAGGAAAGGCAGGCTGATTTGATTGTTGGTGAAGGTGACGACAGTGTAAGGAAGAGCCGTTGGAGGAGGACGTTTGTTATAGGTGAAACGACATAGTTGCCATCCGCAACTGGTGGCCATGGTAACAAAGGGGGTTAGACATTTTGTTAGAAAGCATGCGTACATGTTCTGTGGAGCAGAAGTGGTTGGGGAGCTTTGTGTCGTAACAGGAGTGGTGAGCAGGTCAAAACGAAAAATACCCGTGGCACAGTCAATAATCGCGGCATTTTCGGTAGAAAGCTAGGTCCGAGAATGATGTCATGGAAGCATGCATAGAAAATGGTGAATACGACAGGAATTTGGTGGTCACCAACACAATCCTGAACGGTGCACAGTCCTTCGACGGTGGGCGAAGGGCCGTCGGCCCCTCTGATGACAGGAGATTGGGCAGGCGTAAGCACCTTACGAAGGCGGCGGCGAAGGTTGGAGCGCATGATGGAAAAACTGGCACCGGAAAGCACTGGAAAGCTCTGGAATGCGCTGAAAAGCGCTGGAAAGCACTGGAAAGCGCTAAGACGAACACCGTCAACATCAACGTCAAGCAAATTGCGTCTCGTCGTCTTAGTCAATAGAAGATTTTGAGGACAGCTGGGACGTGCAGCATCACGTCCAGGAGCTGCATTGGCTAGTTTACCGGAGAGGTGCGTGCGTAAGGAGTCGGCGGCGAAGGGCGGCCGGGCTACCGCGAACGAGATTGGCGATGTTGTGGGGACGGGGAGCGACCAGGGCGGTTGCTATGGGAACTGTCGGGAACATACTGATGTCGAGTGCCAGGGGGGCATTGAATAGACTTATCGTCAGAAAAGTAGGTGGTGGCCAAAACCCGGGAGTGTTGAGGGGACGTCCAGCGTTGTCGGCAATTACGGGCTTCAAGACAAATGCGAGAGCCTTCGATGCAGATAGGCCTGTCGTCATGGGTTCTCCATTCTGCAGGTTTCTGCTGGCAGTAACAAAATGGTGCGTCATAACGCCAGCGGAAGCTATTCCTGGTTCTGGCGGACGTCCGGACAAGCCATAGCTCACACAGGGTGGATGCCATGCTTGGTGAAATCCTCACCTACCACGGCCTGTATAAGTGATATAGTCGGAAGGGTATGTTTGTGCCTATGGTGTTGTACAGGAGCCGGGGTCATGGCCTTGATTTCGCGGTGCACGATCTTCGTCAAAGTGTCAGAATGTGGCATCGGGACTGGTGCAGTTGGTAAACTGGCAGGCGCTGTCAGATCCGCAACCTATGAGGTTGCGGCGGTGTGATGTAGCCGGGTGAACTGCTGGGCTATGCGGCGACATTTCACCTGCTCAAATCGGCGAAATTCGTTCACCACCGAGTCAACTGTGGCACACTCTTTAGACATAAGCCGATTGAAGGCATCATCTGCTACGCCCTTAAGTACATTCCCAATCTCTTCGGACTCCGGCATCTTGGAATACACTTTTCCGCAGAGTCTCCACGTCCTGTATGTAGGTGACATAGTACTCAGTACAGGACTGAGCATGCGAAAAAAGATCTTTACGGCTAGCTGACGGACAGCGAACTCACTGAACGATGCAGGAACTCCTTTTTGAAGACGTCCAGCTTGTTAGCGTTGCTTCGTTCTTTAGGAACCAAGTCCCGGCTGTCTTCTTAACATGGTAGACAACATTCGCCGGCGTTTTTAGATGCAACGGATCTCTTGCTCTGGGGTATGTCCCTCCATTGTCGTTGTCGCGTCGTTGTCCGCACGCTCACTGCACATGCTCAAACTCTCCTCCGTTCTTCTCGCCAACAGCTGTGTGCAACGCGCTCTCTCTGTCTCATTATCATAACAGCTGCGCGCGCTTCGCTGCCGCTTCTCTCTCGCATTTGCTTTCGCTGCGCATGCACAACTCCCCTCCGTTCGTCTCCTTTCCTTCAAGTGCTTAATTTAAAGCGGTGAGCGCGCTGCGCCGGTTCAGTCAAGTGCGTTCGCTTGACTGCGCTTGACTTTGCTTGTGCTTCGCTTGACGACTACGACTCCGTTGCTTCTTCCGATGTAGTGCGATGGAAGCAACAGTCCCGTCAGCGAGTGGTTTCACACAATCGAGTACCAGCGTCAATCCAAACGCTGTTGGAAACTCTATCATGTCGCGTATGCATGTGCATGAAAAGTAAAATTACGCCCATCTTCTCGCGTATGAGAACACCCGCATGTGATGGAATGCATCATACGCGTTCACAACACGTTTCATGCGATTTAGAGAATCATCCCAACGAAAACGCCAATTGAACCCCCCCGATGCGTGGCGTCACAACAAGGTTCCCTCGCGGGAAGATGGGCGTAATTTTGTTTCATCCCACAGGTTGTGAACTCTGACGCGTTCATACATGCGGAGCCATTCATCCGCGTCGACTTTATCAATGCCAGTAAAATCACCGGGAGCACGGCGTTGAGAAACAACGACTATTGGCGGAGTATATCGAGGCACAATGGGGGACGGCATTGTGCAGCTGTGAACGGGACGCCCTATCCGAAGTTCCGTATTTTCTCAAATTGATTTCGCGAACCGTACGGGGACGGTTAGTAGCACCTTCACTAAAAGATTTCACGTGGCAGCGAAGGGAATGTATATGGAGATAGTAATTACAAAAATATACGTGATAGTATACACAGGCACGCAGCTACGATGTCCAAGGCACTGCACGTGCACCAACATCAGCTAGCGTCTTCTTCTCCAGCCTATGGGTTCACTTATCCCAGAGGGCGCATACCCACAGAGAGGGCTTGGCCACTGGTTCTGTTTAAAGTAAAGAACCAACGGACCGAGCCCGTGACAATATTTTAAACGACTGTAATGTTTTGAAAATCTTACCGCAGGGTTACAAAATTATACCTGAAACAGTTATTTTTGGCATTGGAATCCCTGCTCGCAACGTGTGTTTGTTTTCTTTTTAATGATGCACGATAGATTACTAACATACTTAGTTCGAAAAACACTAGCTTGGGTTGGCGTCCAAATGGGGGCATTTTAGCAACAGAAACGGTTTGACTTGTTTAAGTGTTGTGAAGAACCATAATGAAACCTTCCAATTTATTATTTGTGGACAGGACAGTATAGCCTGCTATAAAGGAGAGCACGTCGTTGTTTTAGTGTTGTGCAAGTTCACACATCCCCATTGTAAAACTTAACAGTGCAATAGTTTTTGGAGAGCTAAATTTGGTATATTGGTAATCAGGTGTAATAAAGAAGAACTTACTTGTAGACACAGCAACCGAGGAGGCATAGATTGCGACGGCCCCTGACATTTGCTGAAAAAAACATGTGTTTGATATCGCAGTTTTCACGCTTGCCTCGTGTACGTACCGACAACAGGATGTACGTGGCAGCCGCCAATAAAGATGTGGCCGTGTTGTAGCGCATCTTGATATACTGAGAAAACATCAAATGCATTGTGCAAGAATTAGCTCTCTTT
This sequence comes from Haemaphysalis longicornis, assembly GCF_048455015.1. Lineage (NCBI taxonomy): Eukaryota > Metazoa > Arthropoda > Arachnida > Ixodida > Ixodidae > Haemaphysalis > Haemaphysalis longicornis. The sequence goes on from NW_027526422.1 coordinate 161,648,298, forward strand.
TACTAATTTAACTTCGCAAATCGTGATCCTAAACGAGGCTGCCTGGCTTTTCCTAATTTGAAGCCTGAGAATCATAGGACTTCCGAAAGACACCAGATAGATTTTTGTGCGCACCAATTCCTCTTTCCTGTTACACTGCTCATTTAGGTACTGCAAGCGTTGGTTACTTTTAAACTTTAAATGCTGTAACGGGGGGGGGGTGGCGCGAGAGCTTTTTGTTTTTCACAGCGTATGTTTTATTTGCTACCGCAAAAACGCAGCACACGTAATTTTTGACTAATAAACACTGCAGATATCGCGTACATATTCATGTCGTCACTCCGACATGCTCCATGATTTCTTTGTGCTCATCCTTGCTACGAGTATAAACAGGGTCACCAGATTTAGCAATTTGGAAAAGCCTTGCCTATACAGTTACACCTAGATAAAACGAAGTTGACAAAAGTTTACAATAATTTGTTACAGGCACGTTTTTGTAGAATGCAGGTTTCGAGTTTGTGTTTGCATGCATCAGGCAGAAACGAAGCGATAATGCAAGACATCAGTGATTGTGAACTCAGCCTTCAATGATTTATTTAACAGTAAATAAGTGCGTGGCTTCCGCCTCAACACAGCATCACAAAGAAGCAAGGTCACTTACCCCAAATTCACAAATATAACTTGAGTATCACTTTTGCCTTTTGACGCTTTTCAGTGCCTTCACTCGCACCAAGGGTCAACCGAATGCTCAACGAATGCATGTTCGCGAACTTGATACTGTTCTTCGCATTTAAAATTGTTGAGAGTGTGCTATCTGAGATACTGTACCTGATGGTGACGTTCTTTCTCGCCGGCGGAGACGGAATTTACAGTTGAGAGTTGTCTTGAAAAAACAAAACGTTTCGTTTTGTGACAGCACTCACCACCGACGAACAGACACCACGAATGGAAGTGGAGACGATAAAATAACGCTTACAGACAGGCTAGCACCTTAACGACATCACCCTCACACTGGTAACGCGTGATAGCTTGCGGTGCGAGCTCACTGGGCCAAATTGCTTCCCTCCTCAACCGATTTCCCAGAAAAATTACAAGGAACAACTCCTTATCAGCGTGGCGGATTTGGTACATCATGGTTAACCATCACGACACCTTCGTTACTTTGGGGTCCAAAACACAGGAGTTTCTAGAAACTACCAATGGCGAATTGAAAAACTTCGTTAAATCCAGGAATTCCACAGAGCTTCGTTGTATTCAGGTTTAACTGTGGAAGCGTCTCGCTCAAGCGAGCTTCTAACTTACTGCATGTGTGCTGGGCTCGTTCTCTCCTCCCCGCTAGGCTATGCCCTCTGCAGTTCACTACAATAGCGTTTATACATTTCTTCCCATCAAAGCATAGACCAAAGACGCATTTGCTGTTAAAAAAAACATCAGCCACCTAACTGCCCTTAGAAATAAATATTTTTTTTTAAAGGGCTGCCGTAGCGTTGGAGTAAGAAATGCTTGACCCATTGATCATATTTTAATAATATAAAGAGGAGAATGAAATCTAGATGGAGCTGAGACAGAATTCTTCAGAAAAGCATGCCTGCAAACCGAAATTTAATCACACCTATTCTACCCTTGAAGCCTTGATCAAAGGGTCAATGTTGTCGTAAAATAATCCCGACTAACATGCAGCGTTCAGTGTATGATGGTTTGTCAAGGATAGTGTTTATAATTGTGGCCCTATAATTGTTCGCCCTATAATTGTGGCTGCCGAAAAAACATTACTACAATGGCCATTTTCTCCAATGCGGGTTCCATTGCATTACATGCATGCCAGTAAAGCCTTGTCACATTTTTCAAACTGCTACTCTAAATCCAAAGCAGAAGCAGATTTCCCCTAATCCACGAATCCCCTAATCCACAAAACTAAAATCCTTGAATCAGGAATTGTAGTCGATTACCTATCGCCACAGCCAACTTTTTCTTGCTGCATATAGCCTAATAGCTCGCAATTAGCAAGTTTGATCACATGCCCGGCACCGTCTACCACCCGAAATGAAAGTGACCAAAAAGGCCGGCGTTTTCCCCATCTGTCCGTCGCATACGCAAGGGATGTGCTGAATGGCATGTGAAGTAAAATGTTACATCCTCCTCGATGCAGCCGTACGGCTACAAAGAAAAGAGAAACCTTTCCAGCTTTTTCAGGAACTTCGCAGTTGAAGGAAAATTTCTTCTGGTCCGGGATTCGAACCAGGGACCACATCCTATTTAGGACAGTCGCTTTAACAACTGAGCTAACCAGGATGCTAGCTGTTCATAGGGCGCGAGCGAATTGATCAACAACTCGAAGTCAAGGACTGATATAAATAGACCATATTTAGGCGAAATCGCCAAGGTGGAGCACGTTCATGCGAGGGAAAATGTGACATCCACCTAAAGGTACCCGTATGAGTACAAATGGCATATATCCGAATGTAATTCCCGGTCCTTGTATCCCAACCACGCTTGACCAATAGGGGGTACGTATTCCGGAGTGGGAATGCCCTCCGTCGAGCCAGTGCCAAAGCTTCAGAACTTACGCTGATGAATAAAGATTATTTCTCCCACAATTCGCTCTACGGTTGGGGGTCATGTGTATGTGGGCGTGGGTCTGCAGACGACATTTCTCTCAAATGCAACTAAAAGCTTAGTAGTTCCGCCGGGATCCAGAACAATCTTAGGCGTTCTGGCAAGCTGCACCCCACATCCAAACCACGCTAAAAGATACCAAACCACTGGTATGTTTCGGAAAAATGCGTAGAATGGCTGTAAAGGATTGTTGTTTTCAATAAGTGATCCGATAGCTTCATAGATAACCAACTACCCCTCTGTCAAAACGAACATGATGGGGCAACGCAAAGCTTTCCTAATCAAGCTCAACACCAAACGATCCAACCAAAAAGCGGGCGGTTCATGTGTATGTCTATCAGTATGCAGGTTATGCCATTCGCACCTTATGTGTTTGTAAGGTAGTGTAATGTGGGTCCGTTCACTACTGATACAGTATCACTTTCCCTAACGGTCAAGCACCATAGTTATTTGACAGATGAATGGATTTCCTATGTTTGCACGTCCATGCACTTTTTTCCGAATGCAAGCTGCTTGGGCGGTGATAGAATGGCCGATTTGGTAGTGGTGGGCTTCATAATTCGACAAACCCACTTTGGATTCAGACAGCAGGAATCGGTTTATTTTTCCGCGTCATCCACGATCATGATGCTTTTTTCTTACCAAGGTTTTCATTCAGTGCGTTTTGGGTGGAATACAGAACCGCCAGTGAGAGGCTGAAAGGTACGCTTTAAGGTTCTTATTTTTGACAAGGCTTCCACGCGGGCCAATATCATAAAAGACTGCAACTCTACACCTCCAGCGCGAAAGGGAACTTTAATAGGAGCATGAACACAAAATAGAACTGTCGTTATTTGGAAGGAACGAACTCTCGCTGGACTACCAATCTCCATTTCTTCCGCGAAAGGCTTCGTTTTAACATGACAAAATTGGTGCAACTTGCACAAGTAGGGCAAGGCTAGAGAAACAGCAAACTAGGGCATGCCCTTGCTTCTCACCGCACTGACAACAGATGCAACGAGAGAAAGGGCAGCCAGACTCTAAAAGTCAAATCCGTTTCATACGGCGATGTAGAGCGAAAACCGAAAACATGTATACAGTCGTTTATTCGGTATCAATCGACGTCATCCCTTTAGGCGTCGTCCTTCGATGGCACAGCCTAACAGGGCAAATCCTCTTGTAGAGCGTCCTGGCTTCGCTAGGCCCCCACTTCTACCGTAGCTGGTCCGGTGGCCGTCTCCACGCATAAATTATGAATGGATGGTTCGACAGATTTGTCGTCATTGTCTTCACCGCGGTCGTCCGGTGGCGCGCCGTTCGCTAAACTACGTGGACGATGAAAGCGGGGAGTTATTCACGACGCACCGGCTCACGTGCGCTCCGTATATTCTTTTTGCTGCAGCCACTGCGCGAAGGTCGTGCAGAGCGCCTTGCGCCGGGGCATTCTGTTTCTTCGTTTTTTTTTGCGAAGCCCAGAAACCATGCTTCATGTTATACAGCTCTGCTTTTAAAAGGCAATAAAAACTAATAACTGTAGCGGCATGTTCATCTAGTTTTGGCAGCAGTGACACAATATAAACCATCAATAAAGTAGTTATCAGCCTAATAACGGCCCGTTAGCATTGTTTGATAAAATGCCCTCCAAAGAAATACCCCTCTACAATGGCACGGTAAGGTTTCAGGCCGTGAACTCAAACAACGGCCGCTAATCGCGCAAACAATAATCTGTAATTCACAAGAGAAATCGACGGAAACTGGCTGCGGTGTCACCACTGGTTCATTTTGTTTTACTCAAAAACCCCATTTTTATATGTTCTCAGTAAATATGGAGTGATTTCAACCCAACAAAGCAGTCTTTTTAGGAAACCACACCTGCATTTATTCTTCCGGGTCCTTTTACGATTTGCACAACACTAGCGGGAGTGTTTAAAATGAGCTAATCGGAGGTGCTGGGCGCTTACGTAGAATGTAGTGAATGTCGTTGTCTTCAGCAGCAACGACGTATACTTTAGAGTTTGTTGCCTGTCAATGACACGCTGTCCTAGTGTACGACTTGATTATTACGGTTCGAAAATAATACATCTAAATACCAGTGTATGAAAAGGTGTCATCATCATCATCGTCATCATCATTATCATCTTATCTACTCCCACTGTACGGCAAAAGCCTCTCTTATCGATCTCCAAGTATCCTGGTCGTGTGCTAAACGCTGCACATTTATCCCCGCAAACTTCTTGATGTCATCTGCCCATCTAACTTTCCGCCGCCCACTGTCATGCTTGCTTTCTCTAAGGGTCCACTCAGCTACCCTAATGACCAACGGTTATCCTGCCTTCGAATTTCATGCCCTGCCTACGTTCATTTATTTCTCATAATTTCTCCTATTATGTCCTTTACACGCGTTTGTTCTCTGAACCACTCCACTCTCATTTTGTCCCTTAATGTTACACCGATCATCTTCCGTTCCATTGCTTCCTGAGTTGCCCTCAATTTAACTTGAACACTCCTAGTAGGCCTTCAAGTTTCTGCCTCGCATGTGAGTAGCAGTAGGGTGCAGCAGTCATATACTTTCGTCTTCAGGGACAATGCTAGGCTGTTACTCATTATCTGAGAATGCGCGCAGAATGCTCTCCACCCAATCCTTATCCTTCTGATTATCCCTGCCTCATGGTTGTTATCCGGGGGCACACTGCCTAAGTAGATATATTCGCGCACCTCCTACACTGTATCGCCAAGCATCTGAAACCGCTGTGCGTCCCGAGGTTATTGATCATTACTTGAGTTTTCTGCATATTATTTTCAGGCTCACAGTTCTACTCTGTTTGTCGAGTACGGTAACTATTCTTTGCAACTCGACCACCGAGTTACTTAGCAAGATAACGTCATCAGCAAATCTGAGGTTACTGAGGTATTCTCCATTACCCCATACTCCCGCCTGTTCCCAATTCAATGTTCTGAATACCTGTAACCCTGCTATGAATAACATTTGAGAGATTCTGTCTCGTTGTCTGATGGAATTTTTTTCAGGTATTTTAATGCCCTCCTGATGTAAGACGATAGTAGCTGTGGACCCATTGTAGATATCCTCTTGTATTGTTACGCAATGCTCGTCTATACGCTGATTCAGAAATGCCTGAATGACTGCTGAGGTTTCTACCGATTCAAATACTGTCCCATAATCTGAAGGCTATATATAGGGTTCGAGTATACTACGAGCATTTCTCTATCACATAATTGATCGTATGAATAAGGTCCATTGTTGAGTAGACTTTACAAAAACCTGCGTGTTCATTAGGTTGACTGAAATTTAAGCTGGGAAAAATTCTGTTAAGATTTACCTTGGTATGTACCTTTCAGACGTCTGACAGCAAGCTTATCGGCATGTAATTTTTCAAGTCCTTCATGTCACCTTACTCCTGGATTAGGATGATGTTCGCGTTCTACCAAGATACCTGAATACTCGTGGTGAATAGCCATTGCGTATACAGGTTTCCCAGTTTTCCTTGTACAATTTGCCAAGAGGTCTACTGTAATCTGATCCTCACCAATGCTTTCACCCCTGATTTTCTTTCAAAGACCTCTTCACTTCTTATGTCGTTAGTGGTGGGAGTTTTATCTCCTCTGGACTACTTTCTCTTACGGTGTTATCCTAGATGACGGGGCTACTGTACACATCTCTATTAAACTCTTCGGCTACTGCAACTATTTTATCCTTATTCGTGATGTCATTGCCTTGCTTGTATTTAGGTGCATGTATCTGATTTTTACCCAACCCTAAACGCCTGTTCACTGCTTTCAGGCTGCCTCCATTCTTTAAAACATGCTCAATACTTTCCCCATTATACTTCCGCATGTCAGCTGATTTACGCTTATTAACTTCGAAGGCTCCGCTAGTTCCATTCTGTCATGTGGGGTGGAGATTGTCATTGTTTGCCGTTTCCTAATTAAATATTTTGCCTCCTGGGACAGTTTTCCAGTATCATGTCCGGTACCATTCGTCTCCTTTACCTGCCCATCGGCAGTTGCACCAGACTCCATAAATAGATCCTTAACCTGAAAGAAACTCGGCGCAACACTGTGCACGCCATGCTCCGTTTATCTAATACGTTTGGTGGTGTCAATCAACAAGATTGCACAATGCTTGGCCATGCAATGGCACGCGGGAACTTAAATCACGGTTTTGCGGTCTATGATCTTCGCCCAGCTCTGGTAAAAGATCTCCATATACTAAATAATCCGTTCAACCAGTAGTCTTCCTGAATTCTTCACTGTAGGCGTTCTACACCGAATGGCACTCCTTCCCTCCACTCATACGCTCATCGAACAGGCCAAGTTACGTCTTTAGGACCATTTTGACCAGTCCGACAAAGCAAGGCATGGGACCACAAAGTACAAGGCATGAGACTATAACGACACGAAATTCGACCACACTGGTTACACAGTGTCGCTTCCACCCTGGGTGCGGCCTACGATTACCATCCTTCGGTGTCGCACGCTACCTCGGTGGAAGGCAACTGCATTCGAGTTATACGTTTGTACCATTCAGGTCGACGAGATGGAGTACAAGATCGACATATGCACGGACGCCACGGTGCGCTGAACTGAGACTGCGATCTCATGAACTACTTTGGACACCCACTTGCTAAACGGTTCCTTGTAGATCTCGAATAAATATGGCCTAGGTGAAAAGCCAAACTAATGGCTATCTTGGGCACTGTCCGCTCAATCCTTGGCCAATGTGACTGTTTCATCCCGAGAATTCCGCATCAGTACGGGATTTCACGTCACGTTTAAAAAAGTGAACATGATATCTCATCCTAATTATACGACAAGTGTGCTTTATGCCATACTTAACCTTCAACAGGAAGGCATCGCCACCCCACTGTCTCGTCCCCAGAACACACGCTTGGGGCGCACGGCAACGGCGTGGCTAACACCGCCGCAAGGAAGAGACTTTTCACATCTACAATTATTTCGAGTGCCCCACTGCAACACCCACCACGACCAGACTGGCAACTTTATACGAGGAACTTCTAGGCAGCAGCCGGGAGAAACTGGAACACACCAAAATTGGATGTACTAGGCCTCCTCAAGACGGAAGCACTCTCGGGGTAGATGATGGCTAACATGATCGATGCTAACACTGCTTTAACCCGTATTGTGGTGCACAAATGGACGAATGGGGCCAGCTCGCACATCCAACGCTGCCCGTATTGTGACAATAGATGCATCCTTAGTCTATATGATTTGAGATGTCACTGTGCACACTTGACGACTCGTCGCGAGCAAATATTTGAACTCTGTTCCCCACTTGCGGACGAAGAAGCACATTTGCACGCGTTTGCAGTAAACATATTCCTCCTCCACCGCAAGTACAAAAGAAAAAAGAGCTTGGCAATCTCCGAAGTTTTTACGTGAATTATTTGCTTATACCGTTATTGTTGCGTAGTTCTGTCACAAATCTGCATTCATATTTGACTGCCAATCATTCCCTTATACTATATGTGATGTTCTTTCCTGTAAGGAAGCATCAAGGTAAGTAAATACCCCAAGAAATGGCAGCAGCTCCACTCCGTGCATGATGGTGAGGGCGCGAAGTACAGGGTCTCGAAATGCCATGCAAGTTGCGCCCCGAGTCACATACGATTTGCGCCATGACCGTCATTAGATTTGAGCCATAAGGTGCACCTTTATTAGTCCCTAAATAAAACTGCACCTCACGGCCCAAATTGAATTTCGCTTGATTTTTGCTTGATGGTGGTGGGCTCACGGATGGATGCGTACAGGCATTGGGAGGTCCTAAGGTACTCCGCACCGTTACAGGCGAGGGATCAAGCCGTTTGACTTTCGGGTACTAACTCACGGTCGTAGCCTATTGGGTAAGTCGACCGACAGTAACTCTGTCTGGTCTACGAGACACAAGCTCCATTCATACCGGTGCCCGTGTGATTTTTTGCGATTGTAAATGCTACGCGCACGTACGCGGACGGACATTGCGCGGTCCTAAGGTAGTCCGCACATAATATAAGAAACAAATATAGCCACTCTAAGAACCTCTTTGTTGTTCGGCCGCGAAGTGTAGCGCATAGTTTCGAACCGCTGTTCATCTGTGGGATTTCTAAATCGGCACACCGGCGGGTAGCCAGGCAGTTTAAAAGTTACTCGCGTTAGTGTGTATGCTCCTGGAATGCAAGTGGGCATGCTCATGAAATATCAGTTACCGCTTACACCCTATCACTATTTGCATTCCGTAAACGCTGGCCACAAAGCATTTCTTTGCAGAACTCGTAAGTAAAGAAATAAATAGTTTCGAGCTAGACTGCTTTAAAACGGATCTGAAACGGCGGGCACCACACGTTTCAATGTGGGGATACGAAACCAGCTTCCCTGTGACTGAAAAAGATCAGATTAAAAAATCTGGCAAACATAATGGAACGAAAAATCTGACAAACTTGTAAAAGTGTATGGTAAGGCAGCTAAGAGTTCAGAGGTGATGTTTCCTACTGCAATGTTTAATAATATTCTTCGAAGAAAACATACTATTATGCACATCGCCTAGCGGTGCATCCGAAAAAATGTGACCGCAGCAAAAGTTGACTTACTTGAAAAATTGAGGTGATCTTGAGGTTGTACAGAACTGGGACCACCAGGCCTACGGCAATAGGAATGTACGCTAGGTACAACACAACAGTCCAGCCTAAGTGAAAGCCGTACGCGTACAAGTGTGCCGGATATCCGATCACACCTGTTGCCGAAGCAATGCTGGCTAGAATGGACAGGCCAAGGGGAAGCGTCTTCAGCGACTTACTGCCAAGAAAGATTTCATCTGTGACGGACAGGGGCTGAGTCTTTCTTACGACGGAAAAGTACAAGCCAATGACAAGGCTAGACCCTGTGAACAGCAAGAAAGCGGTGTAGTCTGCAACTCGAGTCATGACTGGAGGTCTTCCACCCTAGGAGTGGTGGCTACCCATGCCCTGTCTTCTTTGTCACTGGCCAGAGTGCAAGCAGCATTTCTCACTACAGAGTACCGAGTGCAATAAAACAGTAAAACGCAGTCCACGTGACCTATCTGAAAAGCAAAATCATTCATGGAAAGGAGGCGCTTGTTTGCCTTTTGAAATGTGCGCAGGTAGAAATTAAAATTTTTGTTGTAGGGTCCCTCCTGAATGAAAAGCAAAACAATGCCGCCATCCCTTCTAATGAGGTTCACCTCGTCATTTGGTTTGTGCAGTATAGTATAAATATTTGAGTGTGACGAAATAAAACCGAACGTTGAGGAAACATGTCGGGTGACCAAAGCCTGGCTTGCGTGGTAGGGCAATGATGTGTGGCTCTGAGATTTTAATTAGTTTTGTGAAAATCAGATTTTTGGAATGTGAACGCCTCTATCTCTGGCTTCTCCTACAGTGGGGTATTGTCGAGGCTGGAACGCGTGTCTACGGTGTGGGTGCATTTCCGATGAGGATATTCTGATTAGCAATTATCTTTGTAATATCTGAAAATTTTATGTATTTATGGCTTGTGTTATGGCTTCAGGGCTTGTAATAGGGCTTGATGTCTATAAGGAGCGAAGCCGGAATAAAATTGGCGAACAAATGTAGGTACGACAGCTCTGCCTACGCGATAAGACTCCAGATTTCCCAACGTTTTCAGCATTCTGGACGTAAATAACAGGGACAGCGGCCAGAGTGAGTAAATCAACGAAGCTGTCACAGCGAGCACAAGTCATGAGTCCCTTGTTTTTCTATATGTTCCGGCAACTGCTCACATAGTGCTGTACAGCGAGAATAACCAGAGCGGGCATGGCAAATTAGCGGAGCTGTCATATTGCAGCCACACGATAAATCTCTTGTGGCCCACTCACCTTTTTATATATTATAATCAACAAGTTTAGCCGTGACAGCAGCCGCAATCGAACGCTGAATCAGCCGAGCTATGACAGAGGTGCCAAGCTAGGAGTGTCTTCGTTTTTTTTTTCAGATTTGTGTATCGGTATACATTGAATCCAAGGGCTAAAGGAAACCAAGCCGATAGGGTACGTGAGGGGACCTGTCTCAGCGCGGCTTAGCTACAAATCGCCTTCGTGTTTGGTCGTTTTTTTGCATCGGTAGATACTGAGCACATCCCGAGAATTGTTTGTTTGAACGCAAGCTGAGAATTGGAAGAAGAACAAGACTCACAATGGGCGAATAGTATGCTTGAAATCAAAGTGAAAAATATAACGCATGGCTCCTTGCGTCAGTGCAAGAATATTTGCAGCACGTTTGCCTTATCGGTGCGGCGCCCACCGCTTTACATTTGGAAGCTAGAACCAAAAACAACCGTGAATCTATTCTTCGGTACACGTCGAAGATTACCAGGTTGTTAAAGTTATTCAGCAGCGATCGACAAGGACATTTCTTGCAGCCCGTGCGTAGCTACGTGGCGCAAACGTCCCCCCTCGCAAAATAAACGTTTCTCAGTAAGATGGTAGCCTTTCGCCATCTCCACCCCGAGCGCTAGCTCATAGATCCTCCAATTCCGAATGCAATCAAGGGTTCTTGACATTAATTCAATCTTGGAGCCTTCTGACTGCCCTTGCGCCATGTTCTGCGAAAACGTGCTCTCTTCAGCAAGCTTGAAAACTTTTTTTGTGTTTATGCTCTTATCATGTAACGCCTAGACTAACCACATATGAACCGATGGTGGTACTTTCGGTTACGTATATATTTTGGTCAATATAGCCTCAGATTTTTTTTCGCCTAATAATTGTGACTTGCATAAGCCAAGGAGGATTTCATTTGCTGCGAAGCTATCAGAAGCGCGGCTATTGTTTCGGTCAGGTGGCAACGGGCGCATCGAATGACAGATACACGGACCCACCTACCGACATACAGATAGACGCAGTTTTTGTCGGTTAGGGTGTCTTTAAATACGATATACATCGTCTTTCGCTATTCAGGAAAGCTTTCACTAAAGCGCAACAGCTGAACGGCGAAGCTATTACAGGTGATCACTGATGGACACACAGGTGAGTTTTAGTATCCCTGTAGTGCCGTGGTTGACGTAGGTGGCATGGAATTGATATTACGTTATGTTGAGCAAAGCCACAGTAAGCCCGTCATAGTGGTCGACGTTTTCACCCGCCACTTTGCACGCGCGACCTATCGTCTCTAGCGGATGCCTCCCACGCCGAGCCTTTCGAAGCGCGGCCCCTTCCTCAGCCATGCAAATTACCCGCGGACGAACCATACGGAGTCCATGATTACTCACAGCAGCTTCCACATTCAAGTCGCGGTTCCTCTACCTACATATCACATGCGCACGACGACACGAGGACTAACAAACGAAGTGTGTGCGCTATGACGTGTGTTTCTCGTTCCGTACAAGTGTTTCCATGATACGGCGAAAGCTGGAGTTTGTTATTTTCTTTGCATTGTCGTTGTATTTTTAACTGCGGACACCATGCACAAACGATTTGCTCAACGGCTCCTCTATAAAAGCATGCAGTGTCTAGAGCACCCTCTCACGGTGCTATAGCTACGCGCTTAAAGGGACACTGAAACGATTTGTAAACATTGCGGGATTACGAGCGCAAATTGTAGTCCGGAGTGTCTAGGCCCTGTTTCGACCACTCTGAGCGCGTGCACGCCAATTTATTTAGTGCAAAAATCAATTCAAAAATGCTGTCCACCTACTTACCCCCTCGTCCGTTTTCTGTTGCGTTTGGGTGTGACGTCAGGAGGAGGTCAGCTGGCAATTGGCGGCGCTAATGCACGGCTCGCCGACCTCCCGACAGAGTCAGTCGGCCCATAGCGTCCGCCGGGAACCGACTGGTCGTTGCAATTCGTTCGCTCAATTGAAACGAAGCCAGGACACGTTTGTGAATGAAAGAATGTGCCTTTCTTTACTTTGTTAGTTTTTTCACTATATCTAGATCCAAGTCAAGGTCGCTTCACACAAGCTCTGCACAAGCGCACATGCGACGCTTGGCTGACTGGTACGCCAGTAGGAAAATATAAGGCAACTTGATGGTGAGAGAAGAGTCATCGAAGTCAATATTGGTAATGAGGCAATAAAATCAACTGATACTTTTACCGTACAGCGTAAAACTATGGTGCAGAAAGAACTTTTTTGCTCAGGGCGAACAAGTACAGCGGTCAGCAGCACGACTACGCATCAGCGAAAGCTTTTCTATTTCCACGTCAACAGCGCTCGCTCGTGGCCGAGTGGTTTGGAGCGCTAGGTATCATGTTTCAAGTGTTTGGAAGGCACGAGTTCTCATCTCCAACGGTACATTTTTTTTTGTTTTTATAAGTTGACTTTTTCATTTTCAGCCGATGTTTTCGGTGCAGAGTTCACCTTTTTTGGGGCCGTAACGTTCACGGTTCCACGACCTAGTTCACAGAACGCACGCGGGCTGACACTGGCGCGTTAGCGAGTTCTCGTTGGCATGCTGTTGCCATAAGCACCGACTGCTTGCGGGCAGTGAGCACAGGCCAGGATCAAAAGAGCCTTGGCGTGGTGTGAACACGCTTTTTAGGATGCAGGCATGAGTGAGGCAAGCTGCAAGTATGAGGGAAAAGCGCATGGCATTTGAGCATTTGCGGTGACGCGGAGGGCGTCCATCCACTAAGTAGGCCACGGCTAGTGATTGCTGCAGTTCCAAGCCGTCCTGGGTGGCTTATCTTATGCATTTTACAGCCGACAACATGGCAGAAGCGCGGTACGACGATTACTGAGATATCGAGAATGCCCATTCAAAAATGCCGTCGGATGTCAAGCATGTGGTTTTACAGAACCAAAACCGAAACTTGTGTGAATGCTAACCTTGGACATCGTCCAATCACGGTGCGTTTCCTCGCGTCATCACAGCCTTTACTTGGTGCGGCCGCCGCAAACCGCGCATGGTAGTTTTTCTTCTTTTGCGCTTTGTAAAATAATTACCGACTTGTCAACCGGATAAACAATGAAACGTTTGCTAATTTGAGCCAGTCTACGCAGTGCTAGCAAAAACGGGAACTTGACAAATTCAATTTAGTGTCCCTTTAAGGCATGTCTAGAGTGCCGTCCGATGGCATTCGAATGTTTAAGGCAGAGCTGGCATGGATTGGAATAACTGCAACGGTCGAGTAGAGGTTCCTTGCAACTACCGTGAAACAAAGGACTGTTGGTTAAGTACGGCTGTTGCAAGTTACATTCGTAAAATTTTACTTTCAGTTACCATAGTGAAGAATCCCTGGATCCAACAGGCCGCCATTGGATTGTGAGTCTAGCAACGTTTAATCCGAGAACTTTATCTCTCGAGGTGAGTCTGGAGGTATTGGTAGAGGACTAGAGGGCATTAAATGGGATTTAATAGGGGTTAGGTGAAGACAGGTGAAGCCTTTACAGTGCTGCGAAATAGACACGTCCTATGTTACCGTTGTCTAGCGGACAGGAGGGAACAGAGAGCGAGATTTTTAGTCTATAAAATCATAGCTGGCAACATAGACGAATACTATACCATTAACGAAAGGGTAGCCGGTCTTGTAATTACGCTTAATAAGTACAAACTCCCGGTGGTACGGGGCTGCACGACTACATCTAGCTACGACAACCAGCCAGAGAAACGCTACAATGAATATGTGGAATCAGAAATGGCTAAAGTAAAAACACTTAACACCGTAGTTATGGAAGCATTCAATGCTAAAATAGGCTAGAATCCGAGTGGACACAAGAGAGTTGGGAACTATGGTGTGCGCTGTAGAAATAACAGAGGGCACGTATTAGTAGAATTCGCCTAACAGAGTACTCTTAGCATCATGAATACCTTTTTCTGCAATGGTAGAGCCCGACGTAAACGTGGAAGAGTCTGAATGAGCACACAGAAAAACGTTACACCATCTTCCCACGTGGGAACCATGAGGATATGCAAAGCATCTCGAGTTTGCACGAGTTTTCGCGGCTTTGCACGGAGTTTGCACGGAGTTCCACCAACATTCCTCAGGGTTCCACGTGGGAAGATGGTGTAATTTATTTTGTTGTGATTAGTAGCGTGTTATTTGATTGTTAGAGTAAAGACACGTGTAGCAGCGTGTTAAATTTCTTCTTTATTTATCAAGTAGTGGGTGACGTTTTGCCTTTATTATAACGGCTTTATGGTCCGTAAAGTGCAGCGTCAACGGCTGTCGTATTAACGGTTCGATCTTGAAATTACTGAACGCGAGGTCTATGCACGTTCCCCGTATAGTCGTCGCTTCTTCGCAACATTGTCAGAATCGTTGGCGTCCATTGTCAGCTCATCGGATGGCGCAGCGTTGTCTCTACAGAAAGCAGCAACTGAAGGAGCAGCGGCGCGGACCTGGTTATCTGAAGTGGAGAGGAGGAGGCGAGAAGAGGAGAAGCGCGCACAGGTGGTGTAGAGAGGGGTATGGAGGAGCAGAGCGCGCGCTATCGCACAGGTGGTTTGGAGAGGAGGAGGGGAGAGAGAGCGGCGTTATCACAGCTGTTGTGGAGAGGAAGAGAGGTGTGGACGCCAAACTCCGGACGACAGAGCCTCTGCTAAGAGATGCTTTGCATCTAAAATGAAATAGTCTTCATACATTGCGATAACCCTGGCGTCGCGCCGCATGTGGACGAGTTCGGAAGGGTGACGCGTAGTGAACACCGTATGGTACGATCTCGAATAAAGCTAGATATGAAGAGAAACTGTAAAAAATTAATACGAAAAACGCTGATCAATGAGCCAGCAGTAAGACGAAACTTAAAACATTTAAGACCTCGCTTGAGAACACATATTCAGGTCTATCCGAGGAAGCAGAGTTTACGACATAGGAGGCCAGCGACAATCTTACACGCGTTATCACGGAGTGTGCAGTAGAGGTGGGATGCACGATGGCTAGACAGGGTACTAGTAAACGTTCGCAGGAAACGAAAGATCTAAGTGGGAAATGGGAAACCATGACAATTTCTACTGCAGCTGACAGAACGAACTAGCGAAGCGTTCGAAGTTATTAAATAGGCGTAAGCCAGCTGACATACGCAAGTATAATATGCAGAGGATGGAATATACTGTAAATAATGGAGGCAGCGTGAAAGCAGATAAGAAACTTCTAGGAGTGAGGGAAAAGAGCAGATGTACTCCCTCAAAAACAAGCAAGGCAATGTCATCACATGTAGGGATAAAGTAGTTATAGTGCCCGAGGAGTTCTATAAAAATCTCTGCAGTAGCCGCAACATTCCGGATACCACCTTACGAGGAAGTAGCTCAGAAGAGATAGCAATCCCTCCAGTAATGCCGGAAGAAATAAAGAAGGCTTTAAAACAAATGAAAGTGGGCAAAGCACCTGGTGAAGATCAGATAACACCAAACCTCTTGAAGGAAGGCGGGGAAATTATACTAGAAAAACTGGCAAACCGGTATACGGAATGCCTAATGACCGCAAGTGTACCGGATTTTTGGGAGATTATGATCCTAATCTATATGATGAACTTGAAACATTCGCTAATCGCTAACAGGTAATCGCTAACAGAATTTTTTCTATCTTAGATTTCAGTCAACAAATGAAGAAGCAAGGTTTCGTAAAGGCTATTCAACAGTGGACCATACTCACACCATCAATCAGATGATAGAAAAATGCGCTGAATATACTAACCCCTGTATATAGCCTTCATAGATTATGACAAAGCATTTGACTCTGTCTACACCTCAACAGTCATTCAGGCATTGCGGAATCAGGGTGTAGACCCGCATTACGTAAGAATAATACAGGATATCTACAATGGGTCCACAGCTACTATCGTCCAACATAAAGTGCCTATTAGGAAGGGCGTCAGACAAAGATACACAGTCCAATGTTATTTGCAGTTTTTTGACAGTTTTTGGCTACAATCTTTCCAATGAAGTTTTATTACATGCACTGACATGTAAACTCTTCTGGGGCTGAACAGTGGACAGCACCACGGACGTGAGCAGCGTGCTTATGTAGGGCGGGACGCGGTATGTCGTAAGAGTAGCACCAAACACTGCGGCCTGGTATGAAATTTCATTTGGATCGCGCCAATGCGTTGAAAGGTGAAACTGTCGTACCGCAGCAATGTTGCCTTTCTATAACTTTAGGTGGTCTTCCAGTCGCCAAATGAATCAGGATTACGCTTTCGGCATTTCTGTGTACTAGTCAGAGCCCCCGCCTCAAGCAGTGCGACAGTACGCTCGCTTACGCCAGCAACCTGAATACCCGAACTAAATGAGGAAACGACGGAGAGTTCCGGTTGCGTCTGTCTCAATTAGACGCACATGTTACAGATGATTTGCCTTGTTTGTTTCGCGGCTTTTGGTTATCAAGCTTCTTTAAAACAATGCGGCGAGTGATGTGGCGAGCTGCCGGACGGAAAGAAAACTGCCGTCGACGTGAAGGCCGTGTTAAATGCAGAGCATTTTAGTAACTCACGATGTCACCCGCGTTGACGTCCGTAATCTTAGTCCGCACCCTTCCACCTACACTATACAAAAGAAAATACTATCCGGCGCCAGGTTTCGATCCCTCGACCCTGCGGGCGGAACGCAATGTACATGGTGCTCTACCCACAGCGCCACAAAGCCGACACATAATGGGACGCTACGAACGCGCCTTATATCGTTGACTCATTCAAATTACTGCTGACGAGCACTCTCTCGTCAGCAGTTGCCACAAGTGCAACAACATTAACGTAACGCAAAATACTTAACGTCGTGCGCCCCCTGAAATGCTCTGCATTTGATCGTGCCCCTCGCGAGGGGGATGTTTCGCACTTGTTCGCACTTCTACTGCTCTCTGCGCATGCGCCCCGTCGCTATAGCAACGGAGGCGCGTCGTCTGCTTCCAGGACGCCGTGGCGCCAAATTGAAACGGGTGGTCAGCGGTGGTGCCGCACGCCGCTCGTCCAAACGCGCCGTCGGAAGCGAGAAACGTCCTCGCCACATCTACGATCGAGATAAATAAATGCAAACGTAAAGAGCCAGACATTCGGCGCATTTACCTCATCCTAGCCACGAGCAGCTGATCCGACAATTTTTGTCTCGATATGCGCTGGCTTTGGCTAGGCTAATCGGCGCTAGCATTTTTTTTTCCTGAAGAGAACCTTTGTGACGCCATGATGGCAAACGCGCAGCCAAAAAAAAATGATACAAAAATCATGCTCTCTGTTTCCCATACTCTGGTTAATGATTGAGTGGAATTATCATTTCAAGGCTAAAAACTAAGAATTATATATTTTTAATTGCTTCCGTTACCCAACAAATTATATTTTGTTGAACTTCTTCCAGCTGCGCTGCGAAGCACGGTGGTTTGGCTCCGTACCTGTGACGGCATTGCCACAGTAAGTTGTCTTCGAGTATAGACAACGACTGCCTTTACAGATAGCGAGCTGCCCATCGCAGCCAGAAACTATGGGACCTACTTCTCCAAATGAATGCTCTATAGCCAAGGTGCGCTCCGTCAGGTGGAGCTACGTTTAACCCCAAAACTCGCCAGCTTCGATTCGCTCGCCTTGTGGCCGGCGACTTCCCACTTAACATATACCTTAAGTACCAATCAATTCCGGTAGCACCGATCACTGTCTATAATGTCGACCAGCAACAAGATTTCACTGTTAAATCTAGAACCGTTTCTTAGCTATCGAAACATCAATGTACACAAGTATTGATTGATTGATTGTAGGGTTTAACGCGCCGACGCAACACAGGCGAGGGAAGGCGCTATAGTGGAGGACTCCAGATTCATTTTGAGCACCTGAGGATATTTAACGTGCGTCGAAAACTCATACACACGGGCGTGTTTGATTTTCGCCTCCACCGAAAAGCGGCGACCACCACCGGGAATCGAACCCGCGACCTCGTGCTCAGCCCTGCGTACACAAGTAAACCACACTGCTACCATATGCGGATGCTCGACTAACATTCCTTATTTTTGGGCAGTTCTTTTCATGTACACACTCAGAAACTCCGTTAACTTTCGCTTTACGTCCACCAGCCTTCTTTTGACAAGAAGCTCTGTAGAAACTCTATAGGTGTCACCATTGCTGCCCTGATCAGATCACCATCATCTCTGCCCGTATTCGCGTGAGAAGCTCGCGCGCGAGCTGCTTCTTCTTCCTCTCATTCACCATCCGTAAAATAGAACCACCATCGTATCACCCGGACGTCGCGGCCTTTGGTCTTTCCTCTCATTTTTTGGGGGCCGATAAACTCGGGAAGAAGGGCCTGTGCGATTCGGAGTACTCCGAAATTTGTCCTATTAGAAGAAGAAACCCTCCATGGCAGCGATGTACCAGTGTAATGAGCTGAACCGGTGGCGGTGCCCAAAGGTGTCCGAGGTGATGGGCGGACTCTACGACGACGAATACTAACTTCCGACGATTTCCCTCGATGGGCGGCGATTCCATAAAGCGTAAGGGCAATGCCGCAGGGCATCGCGCAATGAAAGACGCTCTTCATCTGCTACACGATTTCGGCCTCGCTCTGTCTATGATGCACGTTAAGAAACTAAATTAACACGTGAAAAAGAGCAGATAATAGTTCAGCACTGTGCAAAGACACAATAGGCCTGTCCATGACGAGCGGTGGCGTTTGTGATGCGTTGACGAGGTTGCTATATGAGCTAGAAAATCTGAAGTTAGACTGAGATTACTGAATAAAGAAATAAAACCGTTTATTGTCGTACACTACCTAGATGAAAAATATTCCACTTATGAAATAAGTAAACAGCTAGAAAAGAAAGAGGTAGTCCGTAGCTGTGGACGGGTAAGCAGAGCTAGAAACAAAATGAAAACCTGGTGGCGTGACTAAAACTGGACATTGAGAATTTGATACGATCCGCGAAAGTACTATTGGTATGGGACATGAACGCCCACATTGAAGATCTAGAGGGGTACACAGACAACAACGGACATCTCATGCTGGATATGTATGAAGAACACAAACCAATCAGAGTAAATAGGCGACAGAATTTGTGCAAGGGTTATATCACGTTGAATGTGACAGGAGACAGTCGAGTATCGAATACTGCCTAGTAAAAGGAGGGGCATCATGAGTGGTTGGATGGAATGAGTATAGATCAGGAAGCCGGTCGCAGTCGGGGCAGTGACCGCAAGCGTATACAGTTGAATTTTGGTAATCCGGGAGGAGCAAAACCGGACCAACCGGGGCAGTACACAAAGTTAAGCGGTAAACAATTTGCGGCTAGAGCCAAAAGTATAGATGCGGAAATAGAAAGAAATCCCGGAAAAAAATATGGGAGTATGACAGGCTCATCAAAACTATGCAGCAAAAAATAAGTCAAGGCAGAAAGAGCAAATCAATGGAATGGAAATAAAACGGCCAGAAGCTGGTAGAGCGCAAAAATCAAGCAGGCTATACAGAGGCATAAAGAAGCGTATAGAGACCACATGCTCGTCAAAATGGGATGGGAGGCAACAGTTTGAGGTGGTCATAAAATGGGTGCAATATAAGCAACAAAAAGTGGAAGAAGTGCAGGCGAAGATACAGGGCGACAGCGAAAGCAAATACGCGGGAAGAGTAGAGATGCGCCGAAAAAGTATTAAACCATGTTCAGGCATTCGGGAAACGCATGGGACATACAGAAAGGGGTACTTTAGAAAACGAAGCGGGGCAGACCCTCAAGAGACAACAGGCATTTGCATACCTTCATAAAATTGTCCCTGAGAAGTTCTGTAGACTTGATAGAGCGGGCCCGCTGCGCAACAATGATGTCACGACGTGGAGGCCGCAATGTTTGGAGATAGAAGGGTACAAGCTCAAGTGGGGAAAAGCAGAGGGAAAGGTCCCCAAAAGTACCGATAGAGTTGATGAACTAATAGACCCAAAGAGCAAGGGAAGGCTACTACACGCCATACGCACAGGAATACAATACAAGGCAATACCGGAGACGGTACATACTAGCAGGTTTAGCTTAATGTATAGGGACAAGGGCGATACAAGGAAATACCGGACACGGTGCATAATAGGAGGTTTAGCTTAATCTATAAGGACAAGGGCGACGAGATTAAACCGAGCTGGTATAGGACAGTGACTTAGGTTGGCAAAGGACGTAGGTTGGACGTAGGTTGGCAAAGCATATGAACTAGAGCAGTGGGCAGAAGAGAATAAAGTGGTCGGGGAACTTTAAAATGAGTTTCGAAAGGACAGAAGACTAGATGACAACATATTTGTAGTAAGCCAATACATAAAGGTCGCGAACATGGAAAACCAACCTTGGTGGTTAGCTTTTCACGACAGTAAAGCGGCTTATGATAATGAAGACATGGAGAGGCTACCGAGTACCCTGGAGGACGAGGGAGTGGGGCCAGAATTCATTACCTCACTAAGCGAGCTATACCGTGATGTTCAAGGGAAACTAGTGTGGGATGGGATAACATACGAGTGCCTTGTATACACCTACAAGGGTTTGAAAAAAGCATGTCCTCTCTCTCCACTGCAGCTTATGGAGGATTTAGAAAGAAGCTAGAGGGGAGCAGGCTGGGATTGGATTTATCATATATTAAAAACGCACATGTGGTGGAACAGCGAATCCCATCAAAAATGCATGCAGACGACACATTGCCGCGAACCATGTATGCGTTTGTTTATTTATTGTTTGCTTTTACCGCACAGCTGCGCTGGTCTGCGTTATATATGTGCCAAGGGAAGCGCGTGTTTCATTCTTTTTTCTGTGCCACATGTGCTATATGTTCTGATATGCACAGCGTTCCGAACTAACGTGAACAGCCTAGAATATTCTTCTTTGTACGGGATGTTAATCGACGGTTCCAGAAACACTCGTGCCGAAAGATAAAAGCACACACAGCCGACGCCACGGCATCGAATCGTCGACGCTCGCTCGCACACGTAACTTTGTTGACTGATGCTTCGCCGCCTGTGTATTCTTTGAGTTGTTAGGGGAGCACAAGTTCGCTCCAATAAACGTGTTTTCCTTCAAGACAACTGCGTCGTCTCTGGCTTCGTGACACAGGTGGAGGTGCGGGCTACGCACCCTTTATGCTCACTACGACCTCTGGAAGCCCCCAGGCCAGTCCGACTAGACCCAGCCGCCGACACAAGGATTGCCGCCCGAGTTCGGCCTCCTGCCAGAAAGACCCAAGACAATGTCTGCTGCAACCACCACCATGGTGCAAGAACCAACGTCGCCAATCGTGCTGCAGCGGCCCCGGGAACCTCTAACATTCCGAGGAACACCCGCTGAAGACCCCGAGGAATGGTTAGAAAAGCTGGAGCGCGTGCGGATCTTCAACAGGTGGGACGATCGATGAAGAAACCTTCCGGCATGTTTTCTATTACTTGGGTGGATGCAGCTCGAACTTGGCTGGTAAACCACGAGAGCGCCTTGACAGACTGGACGCAACTCAAATGCGAGTTCCTTAAGACGTTCATGACCATTGGGAAAAAAGAACGAGCTGCGCTTTTACTGGAAACTCGAACGCAACATGGGAACAAAGGAGTCGTAATCTTTGTTGAGGAAATGAAGCGACTATTTCGTCGCGCGGACCCGGATATGACGGAAGAAAAGAAACTGAGTTTTCTGATGCGAGGAGTAAAGCAAAAACTTTTTGCTTGCCTTGTCCGCAACCCCCCCAAATCGGTGGCCGAATTCGTGCCTGAGGCGGCCGCCATGGAGAAGACGTTGGAAATTCGCACGAGGCAGTATAACCATCCAATCAATGCGCTAGTTGTGGACACGATTGATGCCGGGGTTCTGGCGGATGGCGGATGAGCGCATAGGTATGCAGGGCCTGATGAATATATGCGGACAGGAAGCAACGCACTTTGGGCAATGCTTTAGCAGAGAAAAATCAGGTATCATGGTCTTCATTGACGACACGGAACACAAATCGGTGTCAGTCTAAAGAGTGGTAATACCAGGGGTAAAGGAGTACAAATATTTAGGATTATGGCTTAATGACGGCGCAGATTACACGCATCCGCTTGAGGCCCACAGTTAAATTTCGCCTCTCCATCTTCTTGGCGAACTGATGAAGACGAAATAGTGATGTTCTTTTGATGGGCGAGCCGAGAGGACGATCTCGACTCGCTCCGATGACCGACGACCGATGCTTGAAGCGGGTGAGGGATGAGGACTGCCTTCCTTGCTGGATATTAGGTTTATTTACATTATTTACGTTACTCCAAGCTGACATCAGGTCAGAGTGAGAGTTACATTGTCACTCTGAGAGCAGCAGCCTGTTCGGCCGAGATCTATACTGAACTAGATCCCCTCTTGACTGACCCCCGAGAAAACCCAACACTCCGGTTTTGATAACAAAAACCCCGCCTCCATAAAGGGGGCGTACAAGAAAGAGAAAAAACCCCTTTAAACAATTAATAGAAACCCACTGATTGCCCACAGGAACCACCCAATCACACATGTGTCCCCACCTGCGGTCACGTGACCCACCCCTCTTGTCTTATGCACTCAAAGTGCGTTTCCCACGCACGCTGTTGCACCCGGCCAGAAAACACAGGACATCTGCGGCCTAAAGTGAACCAACCATTACGTTCAGCGGGCGGCATCTGCCCAAAAGCCAAGCCGAGGGCCCGGAGCGGTCCCCGCGCGGCTAACCTCCCTCCGCGCGACGCCTCCCACGACGCTGTGCGTCTGCGCGCGCGGCGGGACAATGAGGGTTGCTAATTCCCTCCCAGACGAAGGGCGCCGCCGCCTGCCGCCAGTCCAACCGGAAGACGCGCTTCAGGCCCACTCGGTGGTCTCCGAGGCGATTGACCCATCAACGACCAACGCCGCCGCCAGAGTCGAAGATTTTCCAAACTTACACCGCGCGCGCTTTCAACACTAAGAGATACGATAATCTGGCCTCCCGTCAGCTTGTTAAGCCGAATGACCCAGCCCTCCAACGCGACAGAGATACTCAGGCTAATCGCCCCCGTCCTTTGACACACAAAAGGATGGGCACAATACACGCTCTCCGCGTCTCCGAACTTGGCGTCCGTGCGGCTACATGAAAGGGACACAGGAAAGCCGCTACCAGCGGAGGCGACCCAAACTTACACCGCGCGCGCTTTCAACACTAAGAGATACGATAATCTGGCCTCCCGTCAGCTTGTTATGCCGAATGACCCAGCCCTCCGACGCGACAGAGATACTCAGGCTAATCGCCCCCGTCCTTTGACACACACAAGGATGGACACAATACACGCTCTCCGCGTCTCCGAACTTGGTGTCAGTGCGGCTACATGAAAGGGACACAGGAAAGCAGCTACCAGCGGAGGCGACGCGGATACATGAGCCCCCGGCGGCCTTAATTAATTACATGCGGAGCCCGAACTTAACACCTCCGCACTAAGAATGTTGTCCGTACACTAGCTGTACGTACAACATTAACTCTCACTGCACGTTATGTCTTACTGCAGAGCCAGAACTAAAAAAACACACTCAAGCCGTTACGCGAGTACAATACAATACAACAATACAAAACTACCCCGGCACACACCAACGCTACCAATACTAACAGCCGGCCAACTACACCAACAACAGATACCACCCGGCACACTTGGTGCCTTGGCCTAGCCGTGGCTTCCACAACATTAAACAATAAACAAAAGCACTCAACCACAGGGCCCGTGAGAACAATCTCATGGCACCTTCTACCATTAAAGGAGCCATGAAGAGAGAACACAAGTTTGGTTCATTCAAAAGATTGTCTCGTTAGAATCATACTGACACCACTTTTAACGTAAACTTCGCTCAAATAAGCTACATAATTAGGAAAAACGGGAATGGTCATGCGACCCAGCAGCTCATTTCCCGCAACAGAACCTATGTCGTCACATGAGCTAAGCTCTGCGATTGGCGGAGGCTGGCAGAAGCAGACGCAAATTACGTAGAACTTACAAACTAGACGAACGAGCGATTTGCGCTTAAATTTAGGGCACATTCTTTACAAAGCAATAAGAATGATGGGAAAAACAGTGGAAGTTACGAAAGCACATGTAAACGTAGAAGTATTGATGCGTTCTGCTGTTCGTACTGCGCACAGCATGCCTGGTTTCGCTGCACAGCACTACGGGGCTTGGGGTTGTCTCAGACGACACTGGCCGATTGACGCAAGCAACGGTGTCTTACGTGACCCCATTTGTCGAGCGAGCACTGTTTCAGGGAACGAATATTTTCTCCCAGAACAAAAAGAAGCCAGGTTTAAATGCGGGCAAAAACAAACCAAACGCTTGCCACGGTATGGTGGCGCCATCTAGGCTACGGAACGTAAAGAAACGCGGGAACAAACCAACACCGCTGTACAGGGTGGAGACAACCTTCAAACGGTCCCGTGCCGCCGCAATTGGGCCAACGGGCTCAGCGCGTTATTCTTTTCGTTTCCCACGAGACCTAGCAACGCGAAACAGACAATATGATTCAAACTTCTTCAGTAAACCGCGTTGCGGCGATAATTTTAGCGCGGTTTTGACACAATGACTTGCTTCGGCGGCGAGCGAGCAACCAAAAATGGCGGCGCCAGCGTATACGTGTCTCTACCCTGTACGGCGGATGCGTGAATGAAGGTACTCTAGGCTGCAGAGCGGTCGGTTTCAGTGATGTCACTTGGGACCACGAAAACGCACGATTGAGAGGGAAAATCAAAATTTTAACCTAAATTGTTTAATTTCTCAGTGAATAAAGCACCGTTTGTATCCGGACAAGCGCTGGGGGCACTATAAAACACGAAATCTTTCGAATAAAACCAACTTGCGTTTTCTCTTCATGGCTCCTTTAAAGGCAACCAACCCCACGGAGAGTATTAATGTTCAAACTTGACAACTGAATGAGTGACACCCTCCACTTTTAAACGTTCAGCGCATAAACGAACATTCTTTCACTCTAAGGAAAGAAAAAAAAACACCCGAACAAAACCAAAAGTACCAAATGAGGCTACTCCTGTACCAATAACAAAGCGTTTAAAGAAAGTTCTCTTCACGCACTCGCGGACGCCGGTTCTTTCGGAATGCGACACAGATTGTTCGTCCCGATTGCGGTTCACTTGCTGTCCACATGCGATGCACTGAAAGTTCATTTTAAGTGCGAATGCACTTTATAAGCGACCCCAAACCATCCACCGCCGGCGGCGGCGGCGGCGTCGGCGGCGTCCGCAGTGCTCCTCTACATTTAAAAAAGAAACAGCATCCGGCGCCAGGTTTCGATCCGAGGACTTTGCGGCCGCAGCGCGACGCGCTACCGACTAAGCCACGGAAGCCACGCTGATATCAGTGTGAGTAACGCGCCTTATATCTTTAACGCATTCAAACTACGTCGTCAGCGGCGTGCGTTGGCGACTCAGCGGCGTTATAGCGGCTTGATAACTGCGTGGTGTACACGTGATACTACAAACCCGATGGAAGAGATGGAAGAGAAGGCGGCGAGGCGGTGGGCTGCGGGGGCCGAGCGCAAGCGCCGCAAGCGGGCCGACAATTGTGCATTCGCACTTTCACATTCTCCCCCTCGGGGAAATGCGGGGGAATTTTTTTTCAGTATCTCAAACACTAGTTCGCACACAAACGCCACAGTTGGGCCCTACTTGCACATTCCATGGCCCACCATGACTACATGCCAACGGCACAAATAAAGGAAGGCACTCGCCATTGTACCCAAAGGTAAACTTCCTACCGTGCTGTAACCGCGGCTCTACTTCACAAGAAGACAACGCTAAAACCGCCAAACTACGCTACTCGAAAATCACGCAATACGACAACTAAACGCAACCAAGACATGCAAACACACAAAAGAAAACCACCAACAAGCGGGAGAACTACAGTACAGGTAAAACTAACAATAACTCTCATCTGAGCGAACCCTGCGCCCCCAGAGAAAAACACGCTAACCAAGTGTGCGCCAAACAATACTGACGTGTTCTGTCTAGCACTGCACACTATTCAGTCACCCCCCCTTTCCACGGCCGCACACACCGACCGTCGCACGGAAACTGATTCCGTTTCATTAGCCACCAGCTGATTCTACAGAAACCCTGGTTTGGCTCGCGGTGTCCTGTGCTCCTGGGAGAAAAGGAACACCCTACCCGGCGGTAGCGCGTACGACGATGTCGCACCTGCGCCGCCACACCTTCCCCCGCCTTCAGCGTTCTCGGGCCCGTCGGAGTCGACCTACGCGCAAGACGCCGTGGGCCGCCTGCGCATTTATGCTTCTCGCACGCAGGCTCAACAATTAGGCCCGCCGGCCCGCTGCCCTCACATGACGGCTGTGCTACCTCTGCCTACTCCGAGATGACCATGCTTTCGATAGCTTCGCTCGATCTCGGAATTAGCTCATCCATGAGAGGCTCCTTGCAATCGGCCGCGGACTCTATGTCGGCGCATGGGGCGGTCGGCGCATGGGTCGTGGTCATCCTTTTACACTCAACACTTTCCTGCGCGGCCGCGGCAACATTGCCCGCCGCCACAGAAAGAATTGCTGCAGCTAAGACATCTGTCTCACGAGATTTCAGAATCTCATGTGTAGCAGTGGGAACGCTAACGTGTTGCCCAACAACCGGGGTGGCTTCGGCCACCTCCACTACATTCCCACTCTCCTCATCCCGTGGCGCTCGAAGCGCCCACGAGGGAACAAAGACCGTGAAAACATTGGCGTCCTCTTCGAGTTTAACGATCCTGTGGAGCTTCGCTTTTTCGTAAGCGATCTCCGCTCTTCCTTGGGCTAATTGAGCACTGAGCTCCTCAGCCGTCCACACGGACGGGCTACCCGCGCCCCTGCTACCCGCTAGCCTTGCTTTTTCCAAAGCGTGCTGGGCATTTTTGAAAGCTAATTCAGTTCTCAACTCCTCAATTTCGAGCGCAATGGCACTAACCTTCTGGTCGGTGCCGCGACATCCCGTTAGAATAGTGGCCACGGCGAACCCGAAGAAAGTAAGTCAGGGCCCACCTGTGCCCGCTCCGGGTTCGGCCGGGTCACAGTGTCGCTGGTGCAGCAGCTCGTCGACCCGATGCGCCGCTCTCGCCGCTGGGATGGGGCCGTGCTCCCTGGGCCGGAGCCCACGAGACCTCCCGCTGAGGTGTCGCATCATTGAACTGCGGCTTACGCCGCCCTGGGCCGGAGCCCACGAGGCTTCCCGCTGAGGTGGCGCCCCGTTGAACCACGGCTTATGCCGCCCTGGGCCGGAGCCCACGAGGCCTCCCGCTGAGGTGTCGCCCCGCCCCGTTCCACCGCGGCTTACGCCGCCCAGGGCCTGAGCCCAAGATGCCTCCCGCTGAGGTGTCGCCCCGTTGAACCGCGGCTTACGCCGCCCTGGGCCAGAGCCCACGAAGCCTCCGCTGAGGTGTCGCCCCGTTGAACCGCTGCTTATGCCGCCCTGGGCCGGACCCCACGAGGCCTCCCGCTGAGGTATGCCCCGTTGCCGTTGAATCGCGGCTGCTGCCGCACTGAGCCCTTAGGTGCCGCCCCGTCGATGCTTGGAGTCCGGCTCGTCGTTGGTTGGAGCCAAACCTTGCGTTGAAGGAGTCTCTCCGCAATGCCCCACCAGCTCCAGCCGATGGTCGTGGTCATCCTGTCGACGGCGCCAGTTAAATTTCGCCTCTCCATCTTCTTGGCGAACTGATGGAGACAAAATAGTGATGTTCTTTTGATGGGCGAGCCGAGAGGACGATCTCGACTCGCTCCGACGACCGACGACCGATGCTTGAAGCGGGTGAGGGATGAGGACTGCCTTCCTTGCTGGATATTAGGTTAATTTACATTATTTTCATTACTCCAAGTTTACCTCAGGTCAGAGTGACAGTTACATTGTCACTCTGACAGCAGCAGCATGTTCGGCCGAGATCTATACTGAACTAGATCCCCTCTCGACCGACCCCTGAGAAAACCCAACACTCCGGTTTTGATACCAAAAAACCCGCCTACAAAAAGGGGGCGTAAAAGAAACAGAGAAAAACCTTTTAAAAATTAATAGAAACCCATTGATTGGTCACAGGAACCAGCCAATCACACATGTGTCCCCACCTTCGGTCACGTGACCCAACCCTCTCTCTTATGCACTCAAAGTGCATTTCCCACGCACGCTGTTGCATCCGGCCAGAAATCACAGGACATCTGCGGCCTAAAGTGAACCAACCATTACGTTCAGCGGGCGGCATCTGCACAAAAGCCAAGCCGAGGGCCAGGAGCGGTCCCCGCGCGGCTGACCTCCCTCCGCGCGACGCCTCCCACGACGCCGTGCGTCTGCGCGCGTGGCGGGAAAATGAGGGTTGCTAATTCCCTCCCAGACGAAGGGCGCCGCCGCCTGCCGCCAGTCCCACAGGAAGACGCGCTTCAGGCCCACTCAGTGGTCTCCGAGGCGATTGACCCGTCAACGACCAACGCCACTGCCGGAGTCGAAGATATTCCAAACTTACACCGCGCGCGCTTTCAACACTAAGAGATACGATAATCTGGCCTCCCGTCAGCTTGTTATGCCGAATGACCCAGCCACCTCCGACGCGACAGAGATACTCAGGCTAATCGCCCCCGTCCTTTGACACACAAAAGGACGGGCACAATACACGCTATCCGCGTTTCCGAACTTGGCGTCCGTGCGGCTACATGAAAGGGACACAAAAAAGCAGCTACCAGCGGAGGCGGCGCGGATACATGAGCCCCCGGCGGCCTTAATTAATTACATGCGGAGCCCGAACTTAACACCCACCTTAAAACAAATAGAAAATGGAACGCGGCTTTCTTGAACCATAAACCACTTTGTGGTCTACAACAAATACGAGATGGTAAGGGGAGTCTAAAAGGGGGTGCTGGTTCCAGGATCGACTTTCGGAAATTCGTTTATATGCACTAATCAAGAGACACCAACGGGATTGGAGATAAATGAGAGGGCGGTAGGCAGGCTGGCCCTGGGGGGCCATAGCAAATCTACGAATGAAGCGTTACAGGGGGATATGAACTGCTCTTCTTTTTAGGCAAGGAAGACGCAGAGCCAGATAAAACTTGAAGAAACAACGTGACATGGAGGAGGTAAAGGTACGCGAGAATGTTTAGGTACCTAAAAATGGGGATCATGGACACGCGGTGCAGACGGAGGGCCAGACAGCTGATCAAGCGGTACGGAAATTACGTAGCGGCAGGTGGGGTATACGCAAGAGTAAAAAGCCCGTAAAAGCCGCAGAGACGCCGAATTGGGTACATAGAAGGGAAAGGAAAAAAAATCCTGGAGATTTATACAACAGAGAAACTAGAAATAAGGCAAGAAGTTTTATATGGCAATACGTGAGGCAGTTCATTGCTGTTTGAAGCACGGGCGGGGTGTCTGAGAACACGGGAATACAGGGCTCAATACAGACAAGCGGACGAAACTTGTGTATGCTGCGGAGGGGATGGGAAGACCGTAGAGAATATTGTACAGAGATTGTACAGAGATAAGACCGTGGTGGGACGATGGGGAAAAGACATCAATGGAGACTTTGGGATTTGGTGTGAGGGTAGCCTCAACTCCAGGGCCATAGAGGTGAAGAAGAGGCGGCTGGAGTGCTGATGGAACAAAAGTAAGGAAGAGACTGGAACGTATTAATAGTACTATATCGAATTAGAAATTAGAACACAAGGAGCGGGCGGGTAAACAGGTGTGCAAAAGTAGAAAGTGGAAGGGTAGTGATGGGAGTTTGTAACGGGAGGGGGGGGTGGCGGACGGGCAGTGGGGCTAACTTATTACGCTACTTAAGGGTCTGGCAAATAAGTCGAATATCACAGGCAGGTAGGTTGGTAACGACCAACGTCGCGATACAAAGGGAGAGCATCTAATCATATTCAGCATCATCAAAGTTCCATTCTACATACACAACGGACAAACCACTTCCTGGTCCGAAGAGGCAAAGTGGAGTTTACACGGGATGCAACCGCTTCTACATGCAGCGCGAAGTGGCGTCGCCGGCCTTTTCACACTAAGCTGCCCGTCCACTGTTAAGTTAAGACAGTTAAGCCTCAAGCAAGATATAATTGAATAAACAAATTCCACTTAACAGTTGCCGGCGCCGTTGGGACTCTGGGGCGTGAAATCATGCTCTTCAGGGGCCGCCCACACCACAGATCAGTGTCTCCATTGGTGGAGCATTCGCGCCTTCTATCACACATATTATCGCTTCCAGGTGGCGATGCACACAACCACACGCACACCCTTGCAGTCCTCTCTTTCTCCGCGTGAGTGGGCTCTCAGGGTTTCGTCTTCGTATTTTATTTTTCATTTGGGCGGTGCTGCTGCTGTTCAGATTGCGAAATTACGGTGTCCACGCTGCGCGGAGACAGTCCCGCGGTTGTATAAAACTGGTTTTGTTGTGATGAATCACTTTCCTCTCGCCATTGCAAAATGTTTTCTTGTAGGAAGACCAATGCCACTTTATTTTTTCGCGGACGCTCCTTTTGCGATAGACAGGTGGCTGCTCTGATGTCTTCAAAGGTATAAAAAGACAAAATTTGGAGACCATTGCGGCTATTTTTACAATCGGAACGGTAAGAGCGGCGCTATATGCTGCCCTGATCATGGTGTTTATTTCACCTTCTTCAGAGGGGCAACACGATTCTAATGCTCCATGCTCTAGGTATCCGGCTCATCATCAGTACCCGAACAAGTTTTATCATTTTTGCTTCATTCCTGGGTGCACTTCTACTGTACACATGTTTTACAATTTGGATAAATATCTAAAAATTTACTTTACTTTGGTGATTGTGAATTAGGCTCCGCCGCTTCTCGGTGGGGCCATGCCTAGGATTCTTATGCAATTTTTAGCTGAGAGCACATGCTGGCTGTTATTATTCTTTTTTAAATATACCGTGTGGCACCATTTCTGGTAAGCCGCATAGATTTTGCGGAGCTGACACGACTGCAAAAAGATTTCACTTAACAACGTGTGAATTAGAGGTTTTTCTTAACCTATGATGGTATGCTCAAGCGCCAAATATTTAGACCGGGGACGTAAAGAACAGAGACAAGCGCTCGATATTTAACTTTTAAAGGTATTTTAAATATATGTATTTAACCACTCTATGGACGGGTTGTTTCTTTCTAGGGCACATTTTAGTTGGTTTTTAGTTACAATTGCTTTCCTTGTTTTTTGAGATCCTTATGTTATTCTTTTCCACCTTTTGTAGGCTAGGTAACGCGATGTTACCGCCAGCGTCATCTTGCGTCGTCGGTTTTGTGCTGGTGAGCCCGAGGACGCGGATTCCATTCCCGTCCGTGGCGGCCGCTTTTCTGCTGGAGGTCAAAAGCAAACATGCCGGCATGTTCGAGATTTTGGCAGGCGGTTAACATCCCCATGT
The DNA here is from genome assembly GCF_048455015.1 of Haemaphysalis longicornis. NCBI lineage: Eukaryota > Metazoa > Arthropoda > Arachnida > Ixodida > Ixodidae > Haemaphysalis > Haemaphysalis longicornis. Next base: position 161,680,142 of record NW_027526422.1, read on the forward strand.
GGGCAAAATTAATCCCGAGCCCTCCACACGGCGCGCCTCTTCGCCTGGGAAGCTTCCGTGCGTTAAACCTCACAATCAACCATCGAGCATTTTGGTTCTGGCGTAAGTTGCAGGCACTGCTGGCGATCATGCCTGCTTAATATGAAACTATACAGGCAGTGTAGAACTAACTTCTGTGCGCAGGCGCGGCACCGGCTCAAATGACATATATTTTCTTTGCCCTCCGTCGTGTTATCATTTTTATCGTTTCCCCAATCTAAACACCCCTGCTCGACATTCCCGATTACCCCGAGCCCTTGTGTCAGGCTGCCTAAGCTGTAGCTCCCGGTTAGCCATGATGACGTAATTCCGCGAAGGCTTCGTGAGCACGGCTGCCAGCGGACGCTAGCAGCTACAGCATAATTAAAAAATGAACCTAATAACGGTAGTTCATTAAAAATGCGTGTGTACGCCCACGTTCTACCTCTCGTGCAATCAGCCCATAATGACAACCCAATGCACACTCAAAACACTGTATCAAGAAAAGTCGGCGTTAAATTTTAATAATACAAGTAAATGGTCAAACAAAAAACACTAACGAAAAAACAAAAGTAAAACTATCTTAGGAAAACCAGCACAGAAAATTTTTCAGTACTTCACAAAAGCGTAGACGGTGAGTAATTATGAGTAATGACGCAGGCAGGTAGGTCTGATCTCGGCTAATTTGTGGCAACAAAGCACGCAAGTATTTTATGAAATTGTGGAGCAGAATATGAACTTTGTAAGAACGGTGAAGGCCTTCCAATATGAAGGAAGGTTGCTTCAGCCAACATAATTTTAATGGACCCTAAATTGCAGAAGCAAGTTGGCCTGCATTTGTACATTACGTTCGCGACAATATAAATTCATCATTCTCGACACTGTAAGTTTTTTGATAAGGCTGAAAACGCCAGAAACGTGATAACAGGCGACGACGCCACGCACGCTTTTGGTACTACGGGTTGGGACGTCAGAAGCGTTTTGAACTTCGGGGAATCATTGGAGAAGTATCTATAAACAATTTTTTTGAAAAAAAAACACTTCTTAATTCGTTGAGAGCGGGAAATAAAAGAAAATGAAAACTTTCGATGGAGTCACCTATTTTAAAAAAACACAGACTACCGCTCGTAAAAATTTCGAGACAGTCTGCGTGTCTCACGCTCGCGTCATCCATCATGGTCCACGGCCTTCCCAGCTCCAGGGACGTTCTCTTCTCGTACCGGGAGATCACACAACTTTACTGCCTCCTTCGCCGCGACTATCGCCCGTGCCCCCGCCCCGCCCACCCCCATCCCCAGCACCCCACCCTCATTACAGGAGGCCAAAACCTGGTGCCTCCTCCAGACGCTATCTTCCCCTGCAGAGCCTCCCGCTTCTCTTCCCCCCGCTTCTCTGCACAACGGGGCCTCTATCAACTACACTCTCTCTGCGACTTCCCGCCCTCCCTCTTCCGCCTTTCCCCACATCCACCCACTGGGAGCACGCCCTGCAAAGCTCGAGCCTGGAAACCCAGACCACGCTCGTCTCCAGACCCAACAGGTTGCGGAGGCCCTCTGGGCCACCACCACGCCCTCCCCCTGACGCAGCCGTAAATTAAGTGGTTCTCTCTCTCCCTCAATCAAGCTTTCAGCTTCGTTATGGAAAACTGTTAGTGCGCGATTAATTTAGGACGGTGAACGAACGTGCTCCATCAAGCACTGAAGCCGGTAGTAAGCGGCAAAATGAACACGATGTGGTTAAGTGACCAGTCTGAGTGAATCGGCCGTTCTTTGACCCCTCATGTTGGCACAAGCAAAGCAAGAGCGTTTTCGGTTCGGACCTTATCGCAGGTAAATGGTAGTACGGGGTACTTACTTCAGGTTGTTGTGCGAACAATCTTACTCTGTTCTCTTCTGTTCGGCATGAGCTTCTGCTGATCAAGAATCCAGAAATGCATGCGTCACAGAGCTCCGTTCTTTCTATGTGTGGGTCAGGGAGACCCAGGTCAACGTACGAGGGCAGTTGGACACGGCTGTTTGAAAGAGGGTGTTTAGTTCAAGCTGAGTTTGCGCGTGCGAGAGAAGGGATTGCGAAATGGGTGTGATCACAAGACCCGGTAAGGTGAAAGCGCCCGCCTTGCTGGCATGAAAACGCGCCGAGCAGGTGCTCTTGCAGCATATTCAATATGGCGCTTGTCGCTTCAGAACTCAAAAGGGACGTCACATGTGTTCGTTGTGGTGGAGTCTGGGTGGATGGTTTAGGCGTGCACAGCGGCTGTTCGAATATTTGAAAGCTATTTTCCTTCCGTCGGTGACAAATCACAAAAGTACAAACAATTTTCCTCGACTTGTAGGGGGCGGCCGTGGCTTCTTGACGTAAAAACTACCGTTGAAAGCGTGAGGGCGCGTGGCTTCATTCGTTACTCTCTACAAGGCACCGGCTCCTGGCTCTCACCCCGACCCATCCTCTGCAAAATGAAGCGTTGTGCGTAGCGCGGTTATTTATTCACGCAGATGACTTGTTGGAATTCGAGCACCAGGCGGATCTTCATGAGAGGGTTCAAGACTGGATATATGCTTTTCAACGTCTTTTGATGCTAGCAAACGTAAAAACTACCGTTTTATAGGCACATCTTGACTCGCCAATTGCTTTGCCTTGGTAAATAGCTCAGTCTCAAGGATTATTCAGTGCCCTTTCGCTGTCCTAACTTCAGTATTTCGTATACCCACAGTCGAATACCCCCATTAAAAACTGCAGGTACCACCGATTACAAAGAATCGCAAGTGCTAGTCATGTGTGAAGGACGACACTTCGCAGTTGCGTCCTTGACACCGCGCACATACGTGTGACGGGAATGATACGTGGCAATGTTGCACTGTAGTGAACTGCACAGATTCATACCAAGTGTTAGATAAAAAGTAAGAATGAACCAATAAAATAAAAATGTATCTGGCGCATACAATTTAAACGCCGCGGGTTGCGAGCAAAAACGCAAAAAGTCGAATTTTTTAAGTGGGGAAGGCACAAGGCATGAACAGCGTCAACAGAATATCCAAAATATATGCTGTGTGTAGACATCATGAAAATACTGCGGAAAAGACAGAATAGATTATTCGATGCGGAGAGCCTATAGAGAAAAACCTAAGGCGGGGTTTTTGTTCTTGGGGCCCAAACAAAGTTGAAATCGAGGCATTAGCCTTGACCAGGCAGCGAAACAAAGAAGGGAATTTTCATTCAAGAACTAGAAGGAGCCAACAAAAAATTTGGAAACGGAAAAGTTCACGTCAACGTTGGGTGATAGGTATAAGAGCAAAAAATAAAAGTGGTGCGTAAAAAGTCTGGAAAATATAAAGGCGTCGCAAAGCAACTAAGGATTTGTAAACCCGGGTACAGGAACATAGTGGTAGCATAATGCTGGGGGATTACGCTTATTGTACCCACTAAGAAAACTCTCTCATTTATTCGACAAAACGGGCGTGACAGCAACTCGTGGACGCGAGGTAGCCACAGGGAAATCTATAGAAAAAGTTTGGCACCGAATCTTCGAACTAAAAAAAACATTACAGAAGTGTACCAAAGAAATTGCTACCGGGGGAAAATAAATAACACGGAAGACATCGACCGCTTGGGCCTAGTGAGCAAGGAACACTTTATTAGCAGCAAGATAACTCACGTTTACATTAAAGAGAATTTTGTTACAGTAGCGTGAAAGGCAGACAAGGATAATCTAGAAAAATGAGAAAGAGCTGGACAGGTTTTGACCACGGCTTTCGAGGGTGTGTCGAGTTGCTATAAAAGCGTTGAATTTTGATTGTAAGAGGAGAATAACGAAATGTTTTTTTTTTCTGCAACACTACCAACAGCGGTGGCTCAGTTGCTAAGGTGTAATGCTGAGCACGAGGAGCTGACCTCGATGCCGGCCTAGGCGACCGCTTTTCTGATGGCGGCGAAAAGCAAAAACGTCCGTGTCTACGAGTTTTTGGCGCATGTTAAAGATTCACCAGGTAGTCCATTATAACACAGAGCCCTCTCACTACAGCGCGCTTCATCACCTGCGTTGCGTCGGGGCGTTAAACCCTGAAATCAATCAAATAAATTTTTACTACTGTAGTAATTTCGACCGCATTCGCGCTTAGAGAACAATTTTTTAAGGAAAGTCAGTCAATGTACAGAAGTTTCGGCCGGCCATGGCCGACCTTTCTGGGCAATGTTTTTTAAGGTGAAATATTTTACCAGAGGACGAAAAATAATCGCTGTGATATATTATGAAGGACGAGTGTATCGATGCAGAGTTTCTATGGCTGCTCAAGGCCTTCATTGAACATAACAAACTTCAAAGTGAATTGCAAAACCGGTAAAGCACACACACACACACGTACAGTAATGAACAAATTTAACGCGAACGCTAAAATATAAACCAGAACACGCAAAATTGGAAAATACTCTTCGTAGAGATCCAATATTGCGATGGTATCAGTATATTTCGAAAGCCCATTCGTCATCGTTGTCCCTTTATTTAGGCCACGCGTCAGCTTGGCTTGGATGGAAAGGGATCACGCGATTTCTGTGTTCTGGTTCATATATTCGTGGTCGTGTTTCATTTGACCATGACAGTGCGTTTACACATGCGGGAATCGTTCCTCAGTGATGTCGAGCGTCATTACAGGAGGAAAAGCGTACTTAATTGGCGATCTTTGCCCACTGCTCGCCCCAACCTACAGTGAAATTATCCGTCGTCCGCGTCACTTTTTACGCACCCATACGAATGTGATCATCAGCGAAGACACTAAAACTTTGGATGTGTAAATCAACACTGGGTGACGCTGGAGGCGGAAATGCCGCGTGATCCGGGAAAGCTGGAGCGTATTATATCAACAATACATCCAATAGTACGCAACGTCTATTTAACTTACCACATCATCGTCCTTACCTGATTGCGGTTGAGAGACGCCAATTATAGCTCAGTAGCTTGTGGTGTTCGTGTCGCAGCAGCTGCAGCATTTAGCCTCGTGCAGGCGGCACATCTCTCATGATGACAAGTGCCGTAAGGCATAGACAGGCGTTTTCCTTTCTCCAAGGGAATGGCGAGGCATCAGAAGGCCCACTCGGTCAAGGAAAGTAGCGCATACGCATTGGTTGGTTATCTGAATGGGCCATCTGCTACACAAAAGGAAACGTGCTTCACAAACGTAGGAAATAATTGTTCATCCATCTCCAAGCATCTCGAATTGTCACAATATTAGGAGGGACACTCTTCCTTGCCAAGCTAACGTATACTTATTTTCCTGTCTACAAAGCTCCAAGTCCCTCTTCTATTATGATTCAGTAGGGAGGGTAGGAAGTGGCAGCTCTGTGACTTCGCTTACCCTATTCAGACGCCACACTTGTCTCTTACTCAGCTCGTACAAAAAGTCATTATGCGAGTGGTAGTCGCCTACGCTGGCGCCTTCTACACGTCAATCACAACTTCCAAGCAAACCTCGAAGTTAGAGACTTAAACGCTCCGCATGGACCTGCGGTTATTTAAGGAACAATTTCCGGGGGCAGCGTGTTCAGTAAAGGTTTATTTTGACGAGATATAAACGGTTCAACACGTCTTCACACCTGGCGGTCGGCAAACCCACCCACACACACCTGATTCTCCGGACCTGTCTTGGGGGCTTGAGCAGGATACTCGATCGTGGTACTTCGAGCATGACTGCTCGGCGAGTGATCATCACACCGCTTATATCGAGCTTAAGGCAGAACAGGTGGCAGGACGTTCCTGACGCTGAATGGACATTGATTGTAACACGTTCCGATCCGTACTTTTTTTTACTCAAAGAACAACAGACTGAAGTCCCAATATTTATTACTAAAAGGCACTGCACACGTCAATACACATTTTCTAGGTAGAGTAAGCCTGCACTACGCCAGACTGCACCTGCTCGGCTTACGAGCAGCCCACCATCACTTCGAACTCACTGACATACAGACATATCTTCATTTTCAGTTCTACATTAAAAAGGCAAAACAGTGGAAAGGAAGCTCAAAGGTGCTAAAACACCTGACAGAGGCCGTCGCGCCCTTTAAAAACAAAATTCAAAACAAAATAAAATAGAAACATGGAAAATACACAACACAAAAAATGCATTAGACAAAATACCCAGATCTATCACAAATAACTGACAATTCAAGCATAAGAGGCATTCCTTGTCCTCCCACAATTCAAGCGCGAATGAATGATCGGAGTAATGCCAGTCCAGTTTATTCAACTGGTGAGCACCTCTTAGGACCTACACAAAGACCAAGTCGACCTTGCGCACGTTCAAGGCAATAAAAGTACGGTGTAGGCTGCAAAGCTTCTTGGAAAATGCTTGCCATGCATATGGCATTTTTTTGCCAGGCTTAGCAAGGAAGGCAATGAAAGGCCTAACTATATTGGATGGATGGTTCGTCATTCATTTTCCGTCATTGAGGGAGGATAAACCCCTTACTACAGAGCAAAAAGCTGGTTTTCTTTCCGCGTTGTAATGGTGGATTTTAGGCAAGAATTGACGCAGCGGGCGTACGGGACGTATCGAGTCCCAATAAGAAGTGTTTAATTGCTGTCTATGCGCCTCGAGCTTCGCGATCGCTGCGCCGCCTGCCGGCGTTTCTCCGCGGCGTTTACGGGATTTGCGCTGCGTGGCTACTAGGAGTTAGTGCAGTGTTTCGGTTCTGTTCGCATCTTTTCGCATTTCTGCACCCGGTAAAAACCTGTTATGGTGACGTCTATAAGCAAAGATCACGTTTAGGCCACTTAAAAAGCAGGTGGGTCTTTGTGGAGTACTCGAACACCCACAAGAGCTACGCGAAAACGCGGTTCTGCGCGCTTCGTCGCCGCTCTTCCGGGCGTCGGCGACGGCAGTAGCATATCATCACTGTCACTTCCGAATACGTCAGGCACAAGGGAATTCTACTGTCGCCTCGTTTAGACCGGATGCTGGCACATTACCCGCCGCGGTTGCTCAGTGGCTAAGGCGTTGCATTGCTCAGCACGAGGGCACGGGTTCGATTCCCGGCCGCAGGGGCCCCTTTTCTGATGAAGGCGAAAAGCAAAAACGCCCGTGTGTGCGAGATTTCGGCGCAAATTAAAGATGCGTTGCGTCGGCGCGTTGCATCGGCGCGTGAAATCCTACAATAAATCAATCAATGATACTGGCATAGTAAGAGGTTGGTTTCGTTTTGCTGCGCTGACAACGAATGCGGCTTCGTTTCGAATATATACGTCGCATCAAAATATGTTTTGGGGATGTGATTACGCAATCCCGGACATAGACGTATGCAATTTATAAGAATATGAGGCATGCGAAAATGTTAAGTATTCTACAAGGCTGTGCTTCGATAAATATGTGCCCACTCCCGCCTTTAGCAAAAACCAGGCAAAGTAAATGAAATCACGGAAAAATAAATGCTGTTCAAGTCCGGAGGAAACAGAATAGCTCTAACGGGAACGAAAAAAAAACCCCGGTGCCGCTCCTAATATGCTAGCGACGTTCGTCGAAACTTAAGCCAGGTAGGACTCACCAGACCAAGTAGACGCGAAATGCACTGCTATTTCATGAGACATGGGCAGGGGAGGGGAGGGGGACGCTGCGTACGAATGCGGAGCGAAATCAAGCACTGAACGTTTTAGTAATCACAAATAAATCTCGCACTCAGTTTCCTTTTGTGTTTCGACTTCAACGAACAGCTGATCGTTCGGCGGACGCATTTTTGGAACTATACAGGGTGGGCAGTTCACAAGCGAAGGTATCGTTGAAAGAGTGTGATATCTGATTCGGCCCTCTGATTTCAGTTCGTGCTTTATTTTGCAGGCTCCCTGTGGCATATAAGGATATTTAGAAGAAGCGTTTAGTCGGGGACGCGGAATATATTCTAAGCCAGTCTCCGCTCTGCTCCCGGAGGATATATGTAGCAGATGAATGTTTACTCGCGCTCACCTCACGACAAGACGACCCTTTGTGGTGTGCTGAGCCCCAGATATAATTCTGCATTATCCATCGTACGTTCGTTGAATGTTAGGGAAATTAAGACACACTTACTTGTAAATGGTGGTGATCAATATAAGAGGTATAATATTGGCAAACGTAACTCGCGTGTTTTCAGGTATTAGTGCTCCGCTAGATCATTAAAGCCCACCAAATTGATTTACTTCGTAGTGCGTAGCCATAGCATGAACATCTGAGGAAACGGTGGTTACGGAGGCAGTGTTAGTAAAATTACAGGGCAGTGTAACTACTATCAGCTCCACGCATACGCCGGTTCCACGACGCTGTACTGTGAAACATACTTGGCGCTTATGAAGGCTGAATACACCTTACTAAGTTCGCGTCAGAAACATTTACACTCTGGTAAACACACCCCATTTGCGAACAAAGTGACTGCTCTACATAAACATGGATTTCCAGCGCCCACAAACGGTAAATCTTAGTCGTGAACTATGCCGCAAAAGCAGAGGCGACCGTACGCAGCGGGACGGAGACTCCCGCGGCTGCAGTCGAAACCTGCCGCTAGGGGGATTTCAGTGGCGCCTATACAGGCAGCGCTCGAGGCGTATAGAACTCCGCCTAGGTCATAATAATTGTAATAAACATATCTTGGACGAAGGCAACCGTATCCATACAATTGAATCATCAATATATTTGCGTAAAGAAAGCATAAACATCATCGGATATATTCCGCAATCTACGGCCGTTTGCTCGTACAAGCACTCTACGCAAGTTACAAAGCGTGTATTAGCCTAAAGGCTATGCTTTATGCCGCAAATCCCCAATGAAAAGAGCCTGGAAACGATATCTCCACCTTTGATCAATGTATGCCGCAGCTCTCGTATGCCGCAGCTCTCGCAGCTCTCGCAGTTCTATTTTTGTTCTGGATGTTAAAAAGCATACGACAGCCTAAGCCATGAAGCTATCCTCCATCAACTATGCGGCTGCCGGACCCTTGTCGTGCCCTTGATTGAGGCTTCCTTCACGCACCGGGATTTATGAGTCAATGTCTCAGGACGGGCGTCAGGGATCCTCTCCACATGCAGCGAGGTACCACGAGGATCAGTCCTGTCCCCAATATTATTCTGCCTGTTCCTTTATTTGAAATCAATGCTTTATTTATCTTTCATATCTCTGTTAGCCTTCTAGCGGTCTCATTGATTAAAGGTGGCCTGAGAGGTGTGAATCGCTTCATTTATGCGGACCCTCTGGTCGACCCATCCATACACTGGAGAAGAAGAAGAAGAAGCTCTACGGAGGGCCTAAATCAGTGACCGCATGAGTTAAACCTTTCTATCTAAGTCCCTACTCACATTATGTCATGTTAGCAGTCGTCGTATATCGGCGGGTTTGAGAAAGACTGCCCAACCACCCCCTTTCCTTTAGAGACAATATTGGGAAAGAAATTAAAAGTAATGAGGTTTTTTCATAAACGTCATAACTTCGACTTACCTACACTTGAAATGGTATTTTACTCATTCGTATGGAGACATGCAAATATCGATTTATGATTCTAACTCCTCATCCGGCTTGATGTCAAAACAGTTCAAGCTTTTGTGCAAAAGCTTCTCGATTACGCAATTTACGCCATGCTTCATGAAATGTTGGCAAACTTGCTTTGCAAACATTTTTAAGTGCGAATGCACTTTATAAGCGACCCTGAATTCCGTCGACCGCCGTCCGTCCGCAGCACAGGTGTTATCGCGCGCCTCCTCGCCCCTAGCAACGGCGCGGAGCGGAGGGGAGCGTGTGCATAGCAACGGCGCGCGCGTGTAGTAACGGAGCGCGCCACGTGATGGCGCGCGCATCGACGGCGCTCCGGTGGTGAGCGCGGGCCGGCGCGCGGGCAGCCGCGGCGGCCTCGCGGCGGTGCGTTCCTCCTCTCCCCTCTCTCCTCGCCGTAAACTGCGGGCGCTGCTCTCCTCCTCCTCTCTCCTCGCAGTGACTGCTAGCTTTGGCGCGCCTCGTATACTGTACATACTCTTTCTACTCCTCGACTCTTTAATCCACAAATTAACAACCGTGCATTCGCACTTACACACTCTCCCCCTCGGGGAAGTGCGGGGGAATTTTTTTATCCCGCTACTGAAATGTGCTTCCTCTGTTCGGTAAGCACATCAAAAATACTTCATAGACATAATTGAATTCATCCACAATTCAGCTGCTCGCTTTATAAATCAAAATTACAACCGACCTTCTTGCATCACATATATTAGACTCGAAGACGTCCCCAGTCATTGCACACACGCCGCTCTCTCGCATGCATATGTCTTTTCCATGAATATATTTAGGCCTCGACAACTATATCGTTTATTCTTCGATGCCCATCAAACACGTCACGCCGACTTTATGAGCACTACAGCTTTTCACACATTTACGGCGCCACACATGCTCATCTTACTTCCCACGTGCTATGCGCCTTTAGGACGATCTTTCGGATAATGTGGCATCCGTTTCATGCAGCCTCGTGTCTGATTACTGCGCATGTTAACTTTTCCCAGAAATTAAGTGTGTTCGTATTTTGACACTTCAAGCTGTTTCTCGTCTTCGGCAAGTGTCAGATTTTTGAAGTGCATTTATGTGCTTTGTGCGTCCTGCATGATTATGTTAATCGTTATTACACGGAGCCATATGGGGGATAATCAAACACAATTTCTGTTAACACGACTCGATATCGTGAAGCCAGCGCATATGTTCCATATTTGTGTGTGTGTGTGTGTGCATCCGGGTGTGTGCGCGTGTGTTTGCATGTGTGTGTGGGAGTTAGCGTGCGTTTGTGTGTGTTTTATTGCGTGTGTGTGTTTCAGTTGCCTTACGTGCTGTTAGTTTTGCCTAGCGGCGCCTATAATTTTTGCGTTCCCTGTGTTAACATTATCACGAAGCCAACGCAGTTGGCTTGAAGGAAAAGCAAGTGTATTGGAGAGCACTTGTCCTCCACTAACCGCTTAAAAAATACACAGGCGGCGAATCAGCAGTCAACAAAGCGACCTGCGCGGGTGCGTGTCGGCAAATAGAATGCCGCGGCATCGGCTCGGAGGACGTTTATCTTTCGGCGTGGGGTTTTCTCGAACCGTCGAATTACATCCAGAATACTGTAGATCAAAGAAGATTTTTCTAGGCTGGTGACATTAGTTCAATACACTCTCCCTATCAAAGGCGATAACACATCTGGCATAAAAAATAACGAATGCAGCACGCGCTTCACTTGGCCCACAGATAACACCGATACCACAGCCCGGCACAGCCGGGCGACAAAACCAAAACATAAACAAGGAAACCCAATGAACACTTCGCGCCATATTTTACCGTAGATACTAGGACAGTCCCCCTTTGTGGGCACGTACAAGAACCCTGCGCCCATGCCTGGTGCTAGAGTAAGTCAGCCGGCTTCGCCCAGACCCCCCCATCCGTAAACCCTTGCTGCCTGCCATTTACTGGTTAAGCGGCACTACTAATAAATAGGAGGGTCACCACCTTACGTACATGTCTACACTTTGTACACCTCTGTCTCCTAGGAAGCAAAACTGGTGGAGGAGCTCGGTTTTCTGATGCCAGGATGTTTTCCCGTCCCCAGGCGAGGAGGCCGTGTCTCATCGCAACCCTGGCAGATTGGAGCAGTCGGCGCTGGCTCTGTCTCACTCCTGTATCACCGGGACTTTCCAATGTTGATTGATTGCGCGGTTTTCCCCGCCCACGGTTCACACGCGATTAGGCGTAGCGTAGTGGATGCCTCCGAAATAATTTTGACAAACTAGGGATCTCTAACGTGATCCTAATCTCGAACACACGGGCGTGTTTGCTTTTCGCATTCGTCAGAACAGCGGCCATTGTGGCCGTGAAACGAACCCGCGTCCTCGACCTCAGCAGCAGAACGCCTTCTTAGTCACTAAGCCACCGCGGCGGGTGCCGTTCCAATGTACTCTAGAAGAACGAAGAATTGTGCTTGTTGCTAACTGTTCATTTTGGTCGTGGAAGAGCTTACACAACACGGAGATAGATAGAGAGAGAGAGAGAGAGAATATCTTTACTTCCCTTTTATAAAGACTTAGGCGTTGCTGAGGGGAGGGAGGGGAGGGGCTGCTATTAGCAGTCGCCCAAAGAACTACTCTTCACTGTGTTGGAGGAAGGCTTCTCAGTGCTCCTCTTCTGTCAGTCTTAATGAGGTGGTCTAGTGCCTGACTGAGGGTGGGTACCAGCCGGTGGTTTTTGTGCGCTTGCGGAGAGCGTATTTCAGCTGTTTCTTGGGGTCCTCTGAAGGGTAGAGCCGTTCCGCCCAAGTGCTAGAAGAAGGGAAAAAGGAGTCTCTGTATATGTTCCTTGTCTGTATAATTTCTATGCAGTCCCACGGGTAGTGCTGGTTGTTAGGGTACCTGTCGTGACTACAACAACTTCGGTAAAAGAAACGAACTCTATTTACATCATATCACAGACAGAAAACGTCCGATCACCACCATCATTCCTCATCGTCTTTCTACCAACATCTGAGATCACTTCTTTGTCCTCGGGTGAAAAAGTTCCAACAACCTCCCCCCACGGCGAAAAAAAACAGTGATGCGCAGGGGACAGTAGTAGTGGATAGTCCTAGGCCTTTGCCTCTGTACTTGCACCAGCGCTGTCGTTTCAGGCATGGCCCGTTTTCAGTCATTCCAGGCAAACGGTCGCCTGGCTGGTGGTTTTTGCGCCGGTATTTCCAAGTATGGCGAAATCCAGGGAAATAATTTTTACGGTTGACATCGCTGGAATGTTCTTCTGTCGAGATATCATACTGCCACGGCCATGACCAAGAAGTCTGCCAACCACGGCCGGTGAGATGCGAATTATTTGTTCCACGTCCGTGTGTCGGTACTGCTACAGGTTAGAGGCAAATCGGGCCGTGGCGTGAATGTTGTTTTCATGTATCCTTTTGTATTTGCCTATTTCATTCACCACCGTTCCGTTAGTTAAGGTATTAGCCGATTCAACCAAATTCATGTCAGGTAAACCGTGTTTGCAGGACATGCCGTTCTCAAAGATGTCGTTACTTGTGGCTTCGTTTTCACTCATTGACCGATTGTTATTGGGCCAGTCGTGCTCTTCTGCGCAGTCTCACATCCGGTACTTGCCTTCAGGAGGAAGCCAGGGAACCAACTTCGTTCTGGAGTCTTGCCGAGGAGACTCGCTACTTTGAAAAATGATGCCCAGGTCGGAGCCAGAAGCATTTCGGTTGCGAGATCCCCCCATGTTGCCTGGCTGTTTCGGTACGGCTATTTCACTGGTCGGTTTCGGGAAGTCCGGCACAACATTGGTTGTGGGCCCTTCTTCGCACGTATATCCGGCTCTTCCGATTCAGGTTTGACGGTAGCTGTGAGTGTAACTTCATGGACATACGTGTCGTTGCTTGAGTGTTCGATAGCAATAAGTGGGGAAGTCAGAAATATGGTTGAGGTTTCAAGAGGCGTGTCATCTTGAGAAGCGTCACCGCACCATCTGATGTTTGGTTGTTCGGCAGCAGGGATTTTAAGGCGAGGTGGGACTCGTTCATACGTGCGACCCACTGCATAAAGTGCACCTCGCGGTAACTGCGTCGCTTGTTTGAGTATTGATTGTGAAGTTATGATGACGTCACGGAACTCAAAAGTGTCCATAAACTCTTGCTCAGCATAGCTGCCAGTCAGAAAGAGTTCGATGTCACGGTCGGTGTTCTGTAGTTGTCAGGAGTCGCAGTCAAGGCGGTCGGTAATGGACGAAATTTATTCTTCTGTTGTATACGAGTTCAAAATGGCAGGCTTCGCTTTGGAGATCAGCGTGGTTGTAGTACAGCATCGAAAGCTTCGTATTCTGAATAACTGATTTCCGTTAGGCTCCGTTCGTGGGCCCGTCATGATGAAGTCGCTGTCAGTTCCTTTCAGGCATTGGTCACAACCGTTGCGCACATACCGTCGTTCGTTCATCCGGGGTTTCGGCACCACGTTGTCGCGACTAAAACACCTTCGGAAAAGAAAAAAAACTGTATTAAAGACGGTAGTCTTTCTTGGGCTACTTAAACCGAGCAATTTCGGTCTGTCTGTATGTATGTAAGTCTGTATGTCGGCCTGTCTGCCGGTCTGCGACTCGATTCAGCCTCCGGGCCAAACCACAGCAGACATTGCCCAATAACCTTATATACGTAAGACAAGGGTAAACGTCTAAGCCCGGTTTGTATGTTCATACTTCTCAACTTTGTTGAACAAGAACAAGATATTACGCAAATGTAAGACCGGAAATTGGTACACAAGGCATATTTACAGTGTTCTTTTATTAAAAAACTCCTGGATGCTCAGTTTTTTTTATAGCAAATGATATTCTACATCTACTGCAGAAGACCGCCGCCTGCTGTTGCCCGCGCCGCTTCCAGGTGGCATATAAAAAATCCCGCGAGATGACGATGATGATGTCCTGAAAGATTTTGGCAGCACCCACAAGGGGGGATTGGCCAGGGCTAAATCGGTTGTTCCACTAACTAGGTTCCACGTTCTGCTTTGAACGCATGTGGAACATGGCCACGTGGTTCTATAAATCTAAAACTCGTCCGCCTCTATTCACGCGCGTCCCCGCCGTACTGCAGCGCTGGCATCGAGGAACCCTTCCTGTAGCCCTGTAACGCGGTAAATTAAAATTGCCTTGAGCAAACCCTTGGTGTGTTTATCTTGGGATAAGCACGATGGTACAAGAACAGCATGATAGGTGAGCAGGAAAGCAAAATGGGGCATTTCCTAGGCAAATGTCTACAAAGACTATTGTCTTTTGCCGATATTTGCAACAAAAGAAGCAGATACGCGGCCAATTTTACATCACATCACAGACACAACACGTCCATTCACCGCCATCATTCATAATCATCCTTTTACCAACATATGAGATCACTTCTTTGTTCTCGGGGGAAAAGTTACAATAGTACCCGTGACCGCACCGTGGGCAGCTGGGGGAAACAGGTTTATTTTCTGTGAAGTGGATGATAGGCGGGGTGCATAGGACAGCTGCTTCAGCTCGGCGGATGCAATTTGTCTTCGATCACGGCCAAGAGATGAGGGAAACGCAGTGTGTGTCTTCATCTGTGCGGAGCTCAAGCAAGTTTTGGTGCCTGGCTTTTCTTTCTTTGACGCGGCTGGTGTGGTGGTCGTATTCGAAAGGGAGCGCAATTGAAGGCTCAGCGTTCAATTCAATGTTTTTGTTTATACTTCCCTCTCCACAATGCCCCGACTGCACAGCACACAAAACAGTTGCTCGTATTTTTTGGCAACGTCCTCACAACTGCTTCCCTCACATCTCTTCTGAGGACTATTGGGAGGATGCGTTCGGCAGCTAGAACCCTCGAATCCCGCAAAGAATGGCTGAATGAGCACACCAGGTCACCGGCGCCCACTAAACTCCTTGACGCAGCAGACACTCGAAAAAGGTTCAACCATTTCTCTCTCAAGCAATCACCGCCGCGCTATTTCTACGAACCACAGACCCCCCATACTCCCGCTGGCTTTGCACTTGGAGGATTCCCAGCCCACCAAGGACAAACTAAAAGAAGCACCTCCGGTAGTTAAAGTAACTCTCCTGTGGGAAAAGCGCGAATCCTCCAACGACAGAACGGTGCACCGAATTCCAAGTCACACGTCGTATCACATCCTGATATCTGGTGTAACCCTGAACTGACGGCTGGACACAACTGCCACATGTCGCGATGCAGGGCTCACAGGAACAGGCGCCGCCAAGCGACACCGCGTGGTGATTGACTACTAGCACGCATACGACGTGGGAAAACGCCCCTACGTACTATGCACACGAACTGTGAATACTACTATGTAAGCATAATGACACGACAACTTTCGATTGACAGCTTAACGCTTACATGTGAATACGTGTCACGTATTTTAGGGGCGAAGCTCCTTAGGGCGTGGGTCTGTCCATCCTAGACGTATGTATGTAGCCACCTCTAGTTTAGTTCTTGGATTGTTTACTAGATGGCGTGGCTACCTCTAGTTTAGTTCTTGGATTGTTTACTAGATGGCGGTACTTGTATATGATGAAAATATGTGCTTGGATTGTTTACTAGATGGCGTGGCTACCTCTAGTTTAGTTCTTGGATTGTTTACTAGATGGCGGGGAGCGTTGTAATAAAATCCGTTCGCTGTTGGCGCGCGCTCGGAGTCGCCCGATGGATAAGGCTGCAGATGTGCGAGCCCGCGAGGCAGAAGCGCTCCGTGAAGCTGCGGGACGCCGCCGCCAAGATCCTGCCGTACGAGAGCGGGAGGCCGAAGCGTGTCGTCTGGCTGCGCGACGACGCCGCCAAGATCCCAGCGTTCGAGAACGAGAGGCCCAAGCGCCACGGCAACGGAGGGAGGACCCTGCCGTACACGAAGCGGCAGGGCTGCGGCGCGAAGAGGATCTCCAAAACGTCAGAGAACGGGAAGCGGCGAGAAAGCGCGCGTATCGGCAGGCAGACCCCGATGCAGTGAGAGCTCGTGAGGCGTCTGCAAAACGCATCAGGCGAGCTCAGCCCGAAGGTGCCGACGCGCGGTTTAAGCGAGACTTTCTAGACGTTACGTTCGGACACAGATGTAGTGGGCGAACTTACACTGAAGAGTCACGGTTTTACCGATGATTTCCCCTCAGGAGCTTCGCCCACTCATCATCATTCACCCCATGGATATGCTCTGAATTTTTTAATGAAGCACCCCACAGGCAATCGGATCGAACATCATCCGGAAGGCTTTTGAAACGACCGTGTAGCACCGGTAAAGGTTATCCATCGACAGCCATGGCGTAGCGCTGATAGACACGGGAGACGACCATTGGGATGCGTGGCTTATCCAGGACGGAGCTAACAAACAAACCTCTTCGCCCCCTCATTACGACTGACAGAAGAGGAGCACTGGGAAGCCCTCCTTCATTGAGGCAGTTCTTGGGGGCGACTGATAACAGCAGCTCCGTCCCCCAGCAACGCAGAAGCCTTTGTAGAAGGGCAAATAAAGATGTTTTTATATGCAAAGCATCTCTTACTCTACCCTCCGTTGTCAGGCGTCCCCACCTCTCCTCCTCTTCACAACAGCTGTGGTAACGCCGCTATCTCTCCCCTCCCCCTCTTCACACCACCTGTGCGCTAGCGCGCGCTGCTCCCCTTCTCCCCTCTACGCACCAGCTTTCGAATCACGCGCATGCGCGCTGCTCCTCCTCTTCATTCCCTTTGCTCTGCAAAATAAACTCGTCCGCGCACCGTTCAGTTGCTTCTTTGCTGCGCCGTCCGATGACAGAAAATGGATGCCAACGATTCCGTCAGCGAACTGGCTTGCACACCTTCAAGTAGCGCCAGCCAGCACACTGTCATAACCGCGAGCACCTCCGAAGAGAAGGCTGCACAGAGGAGTGCTCGCGACGCCGAACGTAAACGGCAGCGTCGAGCAGCGGATTCTTCGCTTCGAGAACGAGATGCCGCTTTGAAACGCCAGCGGCGAGTATCTGATTCAGATGGCATTCGGCAACGTGACAACGCTTCGAAACGACAGCGTCAAACAGCGGATTCCTCGCTTCGAGAACGAGAAGCCGCAAAACGTTCCCCACTACTCGATAAATAAAGAAGACATTTAATACGTTACTAAACGCGTCTTTACTCTCACAACGAATTAACACGCTTCTATGAGAATAAGCTTGAATAAAACAAACACAAAAAGAAGAGGGAGATACACACACTGCTGACTATCAACTAGAATTTTACTGAAAAAAACACAGATATATACATACAAAAAACACGAAAAATACAAAAACCATGCTCACGTGAATCAGTTAAATGATACCAGAGCCATTCTTCAATAAACACGCTACTACTACACGGCTTTGCCTCCCGTCCGGGTTCCCACTTGGGAAGATGGTGCGACTTTTTTTCTCTCTATCTCCCAACCGCAACCAGTAGTGCTCGCTGGCATCAGTAAAAACAAAATTCAATCAATTCTGTTAAAATCAACAACGAAAACGAGTAAACGACCATAACGTAGCCCCTTGCTGCCGTTAAGATTGACCTGAACTAAATTGTTTGGTATGGCCAAACATGGTCACAGGAAGGTGACCGTGGGGAAGGGAGGCTTCCAAGCGGTTGGGGCCCGGCGACCGGCTTGACGCGGGTTGGCGGTTCGCCATGACGCTGGGTACATTGCTTGATGCTGCAGTCACTTTAGCTATCCCAAACTACTCTTTTTATAAACATCCTGGCAATTCGTCGTACATATCGCAGAATTAGTGTCCCGAAACGGCGGCATGACCGAAACAACTTTTAAGTGCGAATGCACTTCTTAAGCGAGCCTGAATCGTCCGCCGCCGTAGTCCGCATAGCAACAGCTGCGGGTGCGCGCGCTCCTCGTCTTCCTCCTCGTCTTCCCTAGCAACGGGGGGAGATGGGCGCGCGCTACTCTCCTCCTCCTCTCTCCGCTCAGCGACTTCGGGTGTTGGGCGCCTCCTCATGGCACATACCCACGTGAGGGATTGACCAGGAATCGGGCGTGAGAAGGGCTAATGCACCCGCTTAAAGGAGTACTGACACGAAATTTCAAAGCTGAGATAACTATGTAAAACGCTTCCTTTTTATCAGGAGATATACGCATACTGCGGCGACGGTATCTTCGTGCTAACCGCCTACCTCGCCCCCAACCTCTCGCGCGAAGCGGTCCTCCGGTACGTGGACGCGGCCATGGAGAGTGTCTGCGCGCGTTCCAAACCCTCGGATCCCGTCGTCTTGGTCGGCGACTTCAACGTCGACGTCCGCAAGGACAGAGAGTGGTTGGTCGACTACATGCACGCCACGCACTCCATGTCGTGCGTACCCCTCGACTCGCCCACCACCGTCTACGGCGGTTTCATCGACCTGGCCTTTGCGAGAAACTGCCAAGTCCGCACCGTCCTCCAGGACCCTTTGACGGTCCATTTCACGGACCACAAAGCGATCCTTCTAGCAATCAAGTACAACGACAACACAAATAGGTGTCTGTGAATAAATGCATCTTTCTTTTAAGTGCGAATGCAACCGTGCATTCGCACTTACACACTCTTCCCCTCGGGGAAGTGCGAGGGAATTTTTTTTGCGGCACCCATTCCTTAAGATACTGTGGCACCGGGGTTCTTGCACCCGGCCGCGCTTCCCCAGAAAGACACTGAGCCCCCTCAATCACACCTTTACTGGGAGTCCCGCTCCGCCAAGGTCTACTGCTCAGCCGATCCGGATGCGCACACCCCGCCCAGCCGAGTCCGTCATGTTCTAACCTCGCTCATCTCGAGCCACATCTTCATTCTCACCAGGCACATGTCCATCCCGTGGGATTGTCTGCCGCCACTATTGCCGGGTTCCCACACTTTCCCCCCTCCGAAGAAAAGGCCGAAGCACAGTCCTCGAGCCAACCGAGAATCGATCAAGAGTATCTCGAAGGCATCGGCATCGGAGCCCCAAGATGACGCCAGAGTCCACTAAACAGCTGTCAACAGCACGCCTGAAAGTCGGGACATCCTCCGGGATAGCAGCCACAGAATCAGGCCAGCCTAGGTACAACCATAGATGCCGCTGGATCACTGGCGCCATTGGAGGAATCCCACCAACCGATGAGGGTCTGTACAACAGCTCGAGAGTGAGGAGTTAGGGCCTCCCGGCCAGAGGTACAAACCGCCGGAGTGGAACCGGGAGCACCACCGAAACGTCAAGTTCAGGGCCCACAGCACACACGCCAAGGCAACACAGTGTAGAGGAGAGAGCAGGGACGGCCCGGAGCAAGTGCCGTGGAACCGAGGTGGCCCCAAGGCCAGGGAGACAGGAGCTCAGGATGCCACCGGGGCATGCCAATGCGCATGTTGATGCGGCAGTGGTAAAAGTCCTCCAAACGGTGCGGCGGTGAATGCGGGGGCAGCCGTAGCGAATGCCAAAATGGATTCTGGACGTGAAAGAAGCAAAAATTAACGCCCTCAAACGAACACAATTCGATCTGGGAAAAAAAATGAAAAAATAAAGAAGCGTATCAGGTGGGACTGATCAATCATCAAATTCAGGGCCAAGAAAAGGTAATCCGAAACAAAAAAATTCCCTCGCACTTCCCCGAGGAGGAGAGTGTGTAAGTGCGAATGCACGGTTGCATTCGCACTTAAAAGAAAGATGCATTTATTCACAGACACCTATTTGTGTTGTCGTTGTACTTGATTGCTAGAAGGATCGCTTTGTGGTCCGTGAAATGGACCGTCAAAGGGTCCTGGAGGACGGTGCGGACTTGGCAGTTTCTCGCAAAGGCCAGGACGATGAAACCGCCGTTGATGGTGGTGGGTGAGTCGAGGGGTACGCACGACATGGAGTGCGTGGCGTGCATGTAGTCGACAAACCACTCTCCGTCCTTGCGGACGTCGACGTTGAAGTCGCCAACCAAGACAACGGGATCCGAGGGTTTGGAACGCGCGCAGACGCTCTCCATGGCCGCGTCCACGTACTGGAGGACCGCTTCGCGCGAGAGGTTGGGGGCGAGGTAGGCGGTTAGCACGAAGATACCGTCGCCGGAGTATGCGTATATCTCCTGATAAAAAGGAAGCGTTTTACATAGTTATCTCAGCTTTGAAATTTCGTGTCAGTACTCCTTTAAGCGGGTGCATTAGCCCTTCTCACGCCCGATTCCTGGTCAATCCCTCACGTGGGTATGTGCCATGAGGAGGCGCCCAACACCCGCAGTCACTGAGCGGAGAGAGGAGGAGGAGAGAGCGCGCGCCCATCTCCCCCCGTTCCTAGGGAAGACGAGGAGGAAGACGAGGAGCGCGCGCACCCGCAGCTGTTGCTATGCGGACTACGGCGGCGGACGATTCAGGCTCGCATAAGAAGTGCATTCGCACTTAAAAATGCCTAAAAAGGATAGTCTAGATACATCCCATAGAAAGTTAACATGACGGGTGCGCAGACGCCATTGAGAAACAAGAGGCGTTGCGGCAAAAAGCAGATCAGTCCACGTGGTACTGTTTGAGGTCTGTTATATTAACCGGGCCTGCATGTTCACCTGTACTCCTGTGGCATAAAAGATATGTTATGGAAGACAGCTTCTCGCTTACGGTAAAAGGGCCCTCCCATTTAGGGGCTAGCGACGCGGCAAACTTGCGTGAGGCGTCGCTCAGTGGATGACTGCGCCGGAGAACCATGTCGCCAACCGCAAGCTGAACATCTCGACGACACCGGTTGTACTGCTCCGCCTGCTGGAGACGAGCAACGTCAAGCTGCTCCCGGGCAGCCTGTATCGCGTCGCGCAGGCGGACGGCCACAGCATGGGGCGACAGACCAGAACCCGCCTCCTTTTCTGGAAGTGTCCTGTCTAGAGGAAATGGCATTTCCCCACCGTAGTTCAAATAAGCCGGCGTAAACCCGGTAGAACGATTCACCGGGGTGCGAGTGGCAAATGTAATCTCAGGCAGCTTAGCATCCCAATCCTTGTGTTGCTCCGTATGAGCAATTAGCATCGCCTTGATGTTGAGATTCACACGCTCAGTTATGTTTGCCTGAGGGTGATAGGTGGTCGTACGTTTGTGTTTCACGTCTACAGCTCGGCAGTTGTCCTGAAACAATTTGCTCGTAAAATATGTAGAATTATCCGTTATGAGCTGTGCGGGGAACCCAAAACGGGAAAACACTTCCATTAGGCACCTCCATACATTCGGTGTATTGGCGGTACGTAGCTGGAACAGCTCTACCCACTTCGTGAAATGGTCTGGCACCACAAATAAATAACAATTACCACGCGGGCTGCGGGGGTAAGGGCCCATGATATCGCAAGCAACGATTTGCCAGGGCCTCTAACTCTCAACAGACTGCATCAATCTGGGTGGGCAACCGACTCGGGGTTTGCTGTCTGACACACGTGACAGCTCCTGAAATACCTCACCACATCCTGCCTCATTCCCGGCCACGTGACAGTCCGACATAACTTCTCCTAAGTTTTGCAGCCAGAGCTGTGACCAGCCAGTGCTGAATCATGAAAGTGAAGGATGAAAGGCCTCTGAAGCTTACGCGGTACAACAGCGCGGAATGGGGAATTAGCTTCGTCATCGTCCTGCGGGATATACCGTAGCAGGAGACCGTCTTCCGCCAACACATATGTATCAAACTCAATGCTGTTGCTCGTGGGAGCAGCGCCCTGTGCCCTGACGTGCTCAATGATCTTGCGGCAAAGTCCGTCGGCACGTTGCGCCGCGGGAAGATCTGCCCTGTTCACCAGCGTACCCCAGCGTGCGTCAGCATCTACTGCAGCCACCAGCGCCAGCGCTTCCGCATCCGAAGATGGCGGCAGGGGCGCGCGCGATAGCGCGTCAGCGACTTGGTTCTGCGAACCCTTCCTGTGCTGGATAGTAAAATCGTAGCGCTGAAGCGCAAGCACCCAGCGCGCAAGACGACCAGTAGGGTTCTGCAAACGCGGCAGCCACGTTAATGCCATGTGGTCTGTCTGAATGGTGAAAGAGGCACCGTCAAGATACATGCCAAATTTTTTTAGTGCAAACACAATTGCTAGACACTCACGTTCTGTGACCGTGTAATTGCGCTCAGCCGGCGTGAGCGTATGGCTAGCAAATGCGACCGGACGGAGAACGCCCTCAAACTCCTCTATCAGCACTGCGCCCAGTCCGTAGTCGCTAGCATCGGTCTGCAAGACAAATTGTTTGTTAAGGTCCGGTATCTTTAACGCCACTGTTTCCACGATTGCGCGAGACAGTGCTTCAAAAGCTTGCTGTTCAGCCTCCTCCCATTGCCATTTCACGCCTTTCCGTAGTAGCTGGTTTAGCGGACGTGACAGCTCCGCATAATGATGGATGAATATACGGTAAAACGCTATCATGCCCAAGAAGCGCTGCAAGCTCTTGACGTCATGCGGGCGCAGATACTCTGTAATTGCTTTCAGTTTGGCATCGTTAGGATGAAGCTCTCCGTTGTCCAGGACAAAGCCGAGTAAGTCAACCTTGCTTGACGCGAGTTGAACCTTTTTGGGATTGATGGTGAGGCAGGCGCCTTTCATGCGGTCCAGCACGTCTCTGAGATGCAGGAGATGCTCCTCACAGGTGCGCGAAAAGACGACGACGTCATCCATATAGGCCATCGCGTACTTAACACGCACATCGTCAAGGACGATGTCCATCAATCTTTGAAACGAACTCGGGGAGTTCTTCAGCCCAAACGGCATGCGCACGAACTCCAAAAGACCCCTGTAGCATGTGAAAGCTGTTTTAGGAATATCATCAGGGTGCATTTCAATTTGCAAAAAGCCGCATGAGCAATCTAGAGTGAGCAATCTAGAGTGAGCAATCTTTTCGCGGACCATTACTGAATGGAACCAGCTTACTAGCACCCAAGTACAACAGCCTTCACTTTCCTTGTTTACATCATCTTTAACTTAGTGCTGAAATTATGTCATTTATTCTTTCTTATGTACCTATGTATTTGTTGTTTCCCTTTTTTTGTGATCTCCTCATCATTTGTACCCTCCTGCCAAAATCCCAATGTGGGATTGCAGTATCAATAAATAAAATAAAAATAAAAATAAACACGCGGGCACCACCAAGCGAGGAAATGATGGATTCTACGGCAAAAAAAGCATATGCGTCTTTTACAGTTAGGTCGTTGAGACGACAATAGTCCACGCCGAGACGCACACTGCCGTCTTTTTGGGGCGCCAACACGACTTGAAATGCATGGGCACTCTGCGACGGCCGCACAACCCCCGTGTTTAGCATCTCGTCAAGGACGACATCCAGTTTCGCCTTCTTCTCGATTCTGAGCGGCCGTGTATTGCAGCTCCAAGGAGCGGCGTCTCCCGTGTCAATGCGATGCTGAAGGACCGTTGTCCGCCCAGGGGCCTCCGTGAACATTTCAGCAAACGGCTCCAACACATAGGCGAGATGGTCCCTCTCATAGTCACTGCAAGGACACTCCCCAAGCAACTGCCTGATTCGCTCAGGCAACACGGATTTCGTTGCGACTGCGGCTGACCTTGGCACGGCACAGATATGTGTTGACGCCAGAAAAGGTATCAATTGTGCGTCATTGCCCAATCTGTAACCACCTCCCGCCAAGTCAAGCAGTAGGCCCTCGCGAATAATGAAATCCCGGCCCAAAATCATGGGTACCGCCAAGCCAGGGCAGTACGTAAAGCGCTGCCGACACCTTCTGCGTGCGTAAGAAATGTGCAAGCCCACAGCCCCACGCGCTTCAACCACAGCACCATTGGCCACTTGCAACCGGGTGCTGCATTGCCGCAACTTAACACCACGTGCTCGGCAAAGTGCAAACACGGTATCACCAATGAGCGACAAACTGCCGCCGGTATCAACCGATGCAGAAACATCCGTTCCAAGAACGTGAACAGAAACATGTGGTGCTATGGGCTGTGTGCGTGTTTCAACACGGCAAGCAGTGGATAAAAAGCACCAGTCCTCGCCACCAGCCAATCCTGGGCCACTCAGTGATGGGTTACTCACCATCATTGCCTCGGGCTGCATTCCTTCATCTCGATGGCTATTTGCATTTCGGCGACCAGCCATCACACGGGGACACTCACGACGGATGTGTCCTGGCTGTCCACATTGGTAACAGCCGCCAGCTTTATTTCTGTCAGGCACGTAGCCTCGCGCCCCTCCCGTCTCCACAACTGGACGAGAAGGACCTCTGGAGTTCAGGAGATTTCGTTGCCGACCCCAAAGGGAGAGACTCGGGTCGGGGAGCGGTGAGCCTGCCAGTAAAGTGGGCCTGTTTTCCCAACGCAGGAACTCTGGCTCAAACCGCTGCGGTGAGTTCCCGCCATGGGCTGCACCATCTAGTGGTCTTCCGTGCTCCAACTGCCTGTCGCCAAGGGCAGAAGGATCTAGTGCGTGGGGGGAATTCAAGCTCGCCGCCGCAGTACGCGGCTGTGGACTTCGCTCTTGCGAAGTCTCAAGGGTGTCTCTCCGTGCAAAAGCTGGCTCGATTGCTTCCCTACTGGCGGAGGGGGTACATAATTCAGCTCCGATATGAGAGCTTCCTCGATTGACCGGCCTGATCGTGCGATCTCATCCAGGTTCGAGTACTCACCACCACGTAAGTAAGGTCGGAAGCGCGGGTGGCATCGTCGTAAGACGTGCATCACCATTTCTGCATCGGACGCATGCGGGATAGCTCTTTTGAAGAGCTCCTGGATAGCTCGGATGTATTCGAGCAAGCCCTCGCGCGGGTGCTGCGTACTTCTTCCAACTCACGGCGGATGCGGTAGTCGTAGTAGGGAGGCAGGAACTCCTCGCGGAAGCGGGACACGAAGTCAGCCCAGGACGCGAACGGAGCCTGCAGGCGCCACCAGCGACCGGCGGATCAGTCCAACGCAACCCGCAGTACGCGGGCCAGGACGAACTCGTCCGAGGCACCCGACGCCGCCTTGTATACGGTGAGGTCACCCAGGAAGTCCGCCACTGTCTTGCGGTGATCGTATCCCGTAAACCATGGTACCTCAATGTTCGGCTGAAACGATGGCCCGTGCTCGGACCCCCCGCGTTCTAGCCCGAGACCTGCCAGCCGGTTCGTGAGGTTCTCGCAGAGGTCCATGATTGGACGGAGCACGCCGACGAGCCCAGTGGCGTCCGCATCCCTTGCGGGCTCGCGCGAAGCAACCAAGGGCCTCCGACGGGTAGCGGCTCCACGAACAGGCATGTCCCTGGGACGAAATGCTCTCGCGCGCCGCGAAGCGAACACACGAAAAAAATGGTGATAAACAACACAAGCCACTAAAAATGCGCCTCAAAATACCACAAGGACTACCAAAAATCCCGGCGCTCACTAAAAAACGCCAATGTAATTAGCCCCGCAAAACACAAACCGCGGAACACCAGAACAAGGGAGGAGACCACAATTCCCTTCAAAGGAACCACGACCGGCCCCACGTTCAGGGCGCCAAATGTGGTACCGGGGTTCTTGCACCCGGCTGCGGTTCCCCAGAAAGACACTGAGCCCGCTCAATCACACCTTTACTGGGAGTCCCGCTCCGCCAAGGTCCACTGCTCAGCCGATCCGGATGCGCACACCTCGCCCAGCCGAGTCCGTCATGTTCTAACCTCGCTCATCTCGAGCCACATCTTCATCCTCACCCGGCACATGTCCATCCCATGGGATTGTCCGCCGCCACTATTGCCGGGTTCCCACAATACTTACAATTGAAAATCATTGAAAATAAATAACATACGGCAAAAGCAGAAAAGTTGAATTTGTTGCAGAGGGGTCACGCGTAGGCACACCAACAATGTTTACATCTTTCTCGCCTAAGACTACCCTTCAGGAAGAATAACAGTGCACCGACATAAAAGGGCTGCAACCTACCTGTGAAAACAAGATAAGCATTTCAGCGAAGGAATGGCTTTGTGGGTGTGTTGAGCTGTTGAAAAAAAATAAATAGGGCACGTGCAAATACACCATGCGTAATAAACCAGCCCTGAGGATCAGCCATGTTGGCTTCCCTCCTCGAGGCTGCTCTTTCGCTCTCTCAATAGCACGTAGAACAGATTCGTGTATGCGCATGTATGGCAAACGAGAAGGAAAAGTGTCGCGGGATTGCCGGTTTTCTTACAGAGCTATGTAGCAAGAACTACAAAGAATGTAAAACTGTGTAGCAGCTGCAGCCGCTATAGGCTAATCACTGTTCAACACGGTCAAAAATGGATGCACAAGTCTGCATGCTCGCACAACACGGACGTTGTCTGGAAACGAGGTAAAAATTCAGCTATGCCATTGTCGGAAGGACAACGATGGAAGAACGCGAAGCTTGCGAACATCAAGTTCCACACCAAACCAAGCAACCCAAAAGTGAGCGGAGTTGATGAGATGATTTTCTTTAATGGCGCAAGGGCTTCTAGCCCAAAGAGCACAAAAACTAGGTTGTGTAATGTCGCATGAGAGTTATATGCTGCATGCTTTTCTTCAAAAGATGCTTATGTAATATTGGTGTATAGATGAATGCGTGTCTGTAAAAAGTAAATAAAGCTAGTTGAGGGAGTAGAAAAAAATTTACAGCATATCCACGGGGTGAATGATGATGAGTGGGTGAAGCTCCTGAGGGGAAATCATCGGTAAAACTGTGACTCTTCAGTGAAAGTTCGCCCACTACATCTGTGTCCGAACGTAACGTCTAGAAAGTCTCGCTTAAACCGCGCGTCGGCACCTTGGGGCTGAGCTCGCCTGATGCGTTTTGCAGACGCCTCACGAGCTCTCACTGCATCGGGGTCTGCTTGCCGATACACGCGCTTTCTCGCCGCTTCCCGTTCTCTGACGTTTTGGAGATCCTCTTCGCGCCGCAGCCGTGCCGCTTCGCGTACGGCAGGGTCCTCGCGCCGTTGCAGTGGCGCTTGGGCCTCTCGTTCTCGAAAGCTGGGATCTTGGCGGCTTCGTCGCGCAGCCAGACGACACACTTCGGCCTCCCGCTCTCGTACGACAGGATCTTGGCGGCGGCGTCGCGCAGCTTCACGGAGCGCTTCTGCCTCGCGGGCTCGCACATCTGCAACCTTATCCATTGGGCGACTCCAAGCGCGCGCCGACAGCGAACGGATTTTATTACAACGCTCCCCCCCATCTAGTAAACAATCCAAGAACTAAACTAGAGGTAGCCACGCCATCTAGTAAACAATCCAAGCGCATCTTTTCATCATATACAAGTACCGCCATCTAGTAAACAATCCAAGAACTAAACTAGAGGTAGCCTCGCCATCTAGTAAACAATCCAGGAACTAAACTAGAGGTGGCTACATACATACGTCGAGGATGGACAGACCCACGCCTTAAGGAGCTTCGCCCCTAAAAGATCTTGGCTAAAATCAGGGTGCCTCGGAAAGACTGTTGGCCTAGCACAAAAAAGAATAAGTGGCTAGGCCAAAAGGAGACTTTTGACCTAGCCCCTGAGTGTCACGTAAAAGTAGCTCAGCAGTGTCCTCATTACTGAAGGACAAGCTGCGGCCATGTGCGATAAGAAATTTTTCTCAAAATTTAACCTCGGCCAATTAGTCTAAACCTTCTTCGTAACTGATTATTCCTTCATCCTAGAGAAAGTGTGCGGGTGTATGGATATGTGTTGTGTGCACAGATTAGCGAAGTGTCTCTGTCTTTGTCTTTCGCGTACCCTACATTCAACTAGGATATGAAGTACTGAAAGAAACCCCCCACATTTATCCCATCTTGGCCGTGGTGTTTCGTTCAAAAGGTATTCATGTGTGCCATGTGTGTGCCCTATTCCTAAACGACAAATAGCAACTTCTGCAGACCTGTGTAGTTTTCTATTATGTGTCTATCTATTTATCGTTGAATTACATGAAGTTTGTTTTCCGTTTGCGTGTCCCACTGTTTCTGGCAGCGTTCCCGGAGTTTTCTTTTTATGATCGAATGCTGCTGATAGCGAGGCAGCTCCTGCCGCTCTTCGTAGAAATGTGGACTATATGTCAGTGCTTTACTGTGACCTCAAATCTAGCGGAGTTGATTTATTTATTTCTAATTTTGCTTGTCGTGTCCCCTTTATAATTCAAAGTCCTTCTCTCGGCGCCTTAGTATCGCTTACCGAGGCGTAAGGGGTCAAGGTATTGCCGCGGTCTTTTGGTCGCACACACGCCGTCCTCACACCCAATTGAGAAGATGTCATTCTGCTCCAGATGGTTGCTGGGCACCAGCCAATTAGATTGGTTAATGTAGATCATAACATTCTTATGAATATTTTTAGCGGAACGATTGCAGAGTGTTATAAAAAGAGTAGTAGGGCCGCATCATTACTGTGGCATAAAGGAGCAACGTATAGTAAAAAATGTCAACGTTTCGCGCAGTCCTGTGGTGTTGGGATATCTTTTCCAAATTGGTCGCTATGCTTCAAAATTGATTTCCAGGAAGCGTTCGACCGTGCGTGCGATGAGATTCTTTTTTTTTTGCATTTTGAAGTATTTATATGTTGGCGATGTGATCATACAGGGAGTGAATATGGCATGCTGTCACGGCGGCACACAACTGATACTCAACAAGAACGTGACGGAATGTACTCCCGTGCTGTCTTCTGTGCGACAAGGGTGTCGAGAATCTCCTCTTCTGTTCGCAATTTTTTTTACACTTTTTGTTTACGAATTATTAGTGACAGTGTCGTACGTGTCTTTTATTTTCTACACCACTAGCGGCGGCCGCTTTTCTGATTTAGGCGTAAAGCAAAAACACCCGCGTGTACGAGATTTTGGCGCATGTGAACAATCCCCGGGTTGTCAAAATAATCCGGAAACTTCCACAATGGCGTGCCCGATTTTCTGCTTTGCGTCGACGCGTTAAACTCAATAATCAATTTCTTGCAAAAACACTGCGCTAAATTGAAATTACGAAGACGAAGGACGGCGGAACACACGATGCACACTTACGAAACCGCCTTCCTTCGTCTTCGTAAGTTCAATTTAGCGCAGTGTTTTTGCAAGAAATAATGTACCAACTAGCCCAGAAGTGAGCTCTCATTGCCCAATAATCAAATCAAGCTTTCAATATCAATCAATCAAGTGAAGCTACTAACATACGCTGATGATGTGGCTGTTTTTTGCGAACCTGAGTGTAGTGTGCACGCATCCATGTCAATAACGTGCGAGTATGGTAGTGGTACTATTGGGCAAAGTGTGCGGGATACTTTTCAGGGGGCGTGGAGGACAACACAAGCGGCGTTTAAAAACGTGTCTTGGTCCGATACATCAGTAAATTATGTGGGAGTTTCAATAGATAGCTATCATAATGACGGCGAGCACTGGAAATCCAAGACGCCGAAATTGCGCCAGAAACAAACAATTGGGGTGGTCGGTCAAAGTCTTTTCACACGTTCCACACTATGCAACTTGTTTCTTTCGCCAAAGATCTGGCACTCTCTGCAAGTTCGTAATTGTTGACGGACCCATGAGCAGCGATGTACAGAGTAGTTTCAGTCTTGAATTGGTCACCTGTGTGGGAACGCTCCTGGCGAAGTATCCTTTTCCGCGGAATAAGGCATGGGGGTGTTGGCGTGTGCCACGTATTTCTTCGTCAAATTGTAAACCGCTTTATGTTTTAGCGGGACACAAAACTTCCATTTCTTCTCAGTTTCATGCAGATCATGATAGTAAATGCATTGTCTATGTACATTGTTTATTCTGTACACCAAAGATGTGGTTCCGTGAAAAGCTATTGAATGAAGTGGTCGATTATTTTTGGTTCCTTAAAGTGCGATTTTCAGTTGAACAATTAACCAATGTTTCGAAAAAAACCTTACAAACAATTTGAGTGAAATGTTGTTCTTGGTACCAGGCTATCTCGAAGTGTATAATTCTGGTCTGGGGCAAGATTCTGTTATCCCGTGTGAAAAATATGGCAGTCCTTGAATCCGTGAAGAATTCCTTTTTTATATTGCGTAAAGGAACGTTGCCAGTTGATTGTGGCTGGAGGAGAAAGGTTCGTTTATTGGTAAGAGAAACAAGTGTGCGTTGTGCACAAAAGCCAAAAAATTGGAGCATGTTTTGACGGAGTGCATGAACGCCATATTTTGTGGGACGGCTTACAAGGTTTGTTGGTTAATTGGCATGTTCATTGGAGCTTGTGGCTATTACTACACCAGGGTGGCCAATCCTGCTCTGGTGAATGAAGGCGATACCGGCAGTGGTCGCTGGGGTCAAGCCACACTCCGAGCGTCATTTTGCAATTGAATCAACACACGTATTTTTTCCCATCGGAATTTTGCGGCACCGGCATTCGATCCACACACGTTCTGCACGCGAAGCGGTTGCTCTACTTCTACGCCACCGCTGTTCTCAAACAATGCTAGATTTTCTGATGACGTAGCGTTGAAAATTATCTCAGGGGATGAATGGCAAAGCATGCTTACCGCATCGGAAAAACAAAGTGGAAACTTGGGCCGGAAAATTATTATGCAGAAAACTAAAGTAACGATCAATAACATCGGGATAGTACAGTGGTTTGATATAGCTGGTGAGGCAGTGGAGTTGTTATATGTCTAAGTTAGGACAAGTTCTGACCAGCGATCCCAACCATGGGGCAGAGATAATTAGAAGGATAAGAATGGCATGAAGCGCATTCGGGAGGCGTTCTAAGATAATGAAGTGCAGTCTACCATTGTCATGAAGAAGAATGTGTATGAGAGCTGCATCTTACCGATCCTCACCTACTGGGCAGAACGTGGAGGCTCCCTAAGAGGGTACAACTTAAACTTAGGACGACTCAGCGAGCAATGGGACGGAAGACGACAGGTGTCACATTAACCGAAAAGAAGAGAGCGAAAGAAGGAGAAAGAAAAAGAAAGAAGACAGTCAACCTCTCCTATTTTTCTCTATGCAATAAAGAAGAAGAGAGAGCGGAGTGGGTCGGGGAAGAAACGCGTGTTAAGGACATATTAGTAGAAAGTAAGAAGACGGGGGCAGGGCATGTAATGCAAAGGCAAGACAACCGTTGGTCATTAAGGGTAACAGTGTCGATCCCTAGACAAGGCAAGCGGGCTGGGGGCGACAGAACTCAGATGGTTAGATGGGAACAAGAAGTCTGCGTGGATAAATTGGTCGCAGTTAGCGCAGGACCGGGAGAATTTGATAATAATGGGAGAGGCCTCTGCCCTGCAGTGGGCGTAGATAGGCTGCTGCTGCTGCTGATGAGGATGGTGGTGGTTATGATGACAAAGAACGTTAAGAAAGGACCTGCCCATTTCAATGAATGGCATTCGGTTCCTTACTGCGGGCCTCGAAGATGGTGTACCGTTTCATTTGATCATAAAACTAACTGGGGTTTTGGCAAGCTGTTTTCCATTTATCCGTGACTTATTATAAAGATTATAAAGATACAAGAAAGTGCTGTAGTAGCGCACTGGGATTGACGTCGGCATTTTAACGCGAGGGATCCAGGTTCGATTCGAATCATGGAACGTGTTTCAATTTTTTTCACTTGAACCACGATCCTCATCATCGTCAGAAAAAGTCGGCTTTCCTGCAGTGGCCCTGGGGGACAACAGATGACGTCAGTGGTCGGCTGAAAGATTCTCTTGAAACAAAAATGGACCGCCACATATGCTCTTAGAAAAAGACTTGAATGGTAAAATTTCGTACAGCCGCAATAGGAACATGCACCTCGTACCCAAAACAAGCCCTCCTAAATACGTGGCCAGATTATGCTACGGAGGCGCTCTTACGATACGAAAGACAGTCCGTATCCAGCTGCTTTGTTGCGCTAGCTGGTGCGGAATATTTATTTCGGTCGCCACTGCATATTTTAACTTTTTTTGGTTCAACACATGACCATTTAAAACCATTTTTCAGGGCAAGTAAACTGAGGCCAGGAAAAAAGCAATAAAAAAGTATTGGCCTAGGGTTTTCATTTCTTTGTTTGTGCTTTTACGGTTCACAATGTTATCTTAGCAACGTCAGTTATTTTGCAAACCAAAAACATACAGATTGTACACTTCGAAATCTTATGCGAGTAGCAAAATCCCAAAGAATCACATGATTTACGACCGCGCTGCCTTGTGATGGCTCTTAGTTTTCCAACTTTCCAATTGTCGCGGATGCGAAATAGAGTGACAGTGGACAAAACTTAAAGGTGAATCAGCGAAGCTGTGCAAGCGAGTACAAGCCGCGAGTTCCTTGTTTTTCCCTATCTGCGGGTATCTGCAGACATCGAGCTGTAAAGCGACATTGGCTGGAGCGGACACTGCAAATTACCGGAGCTGCCACAACGCAGCCGTACGATAAATCTCTTTGATTTCTAACCTTTCTCTGTGTCGTAGACAACGAGATTAAAAGTGACGGCAGCCGAAATGAAAGGGCGAATCAAGGTAGCTGTGAAAGAATGGCCAAGCGAGGCTTGTCTAAGTTTCATTCCCATTTTTATGTATCGATATACAGTGGATTTACGGCAAAGGGACCGGTGCAGATGACATAATTAAGGGAGTGGTCACAGCGTGGCTCATTCATAAGTCGGCATCGTTATGTCTCGTTTTGTTTCGTTGGTAGACCATTCCATACATTATGTGGTTCGTATGCTTCACGGTAAACTCAGACATTGACCGAGAATATTGAAGGGCCGCTACAGAAAAAAATGCTTTTAGGTAAACCTAAAAAATTGCAGCGTATCTGCTGGCTTCGGTTCAACTGTGTTCCAATGACGCTTGCCCAATCACGGAAGCCGCGGCCGCTTTGCGTTTGTAGGGGAGAAGCGACGACGTTCGCGAATTTAGATTTCGGTGCAATTTGAAGATCACCAGGTGGTCAAAACAAGTCCGGAGATCTTCACTACAGAATGCCTCTTAAACCGATTATCGCTTCAGCGCAGTAACCCAGCCCCCCTCTCAGAAACAAAATTGCCGCAAGAACGCAGTCTCCTCTTGCTTCCGCGACAACCACCTTCTTTTTCGCTTCCAAGCGCACTTGCAGTTTCTCTTCGCTTTCGCTCTTCCCATGCCGAATCAAATCAATAATTCGTCAAATCAATTCAATTTTCCCGCATTCGCACTGGCCCTTGCGCCATGTTCTGCCGAAACGTGCTGCTATTTCCCCTCTCTCTGACCCCGCTCTGAATACGTTTTAGATGCGACGCATCTCTTTAACTCACCTTGTCCCTCCGGCGACTTCCGTTGTTCATAGTCCACATCCCTCCCCCATGCTCCTCGCAGCGCCAGCTGCGCGCTAACGCCGCTCTCACCGCAGCCCAATCGGCGTGTTAGCGCTCGCTCCCGCCGCCGAGCCAGCTGTGCGTCAGCGCGCGTTAGTGCCCGGTTAAGCATCTAACACATGCGCATGCGCTGCTCACTCTCATTCCCCTCACCGTTAAAGCGCGGTATATATAAATGCGGTAACTGCGCCACTCCGCAGATTACGCCATAAAGCTTGTTAATCAAAACTGGACAAAGTTTTGCGACAGCATCTCGGGCCAGCTAGGCGTGGCGAAGACGTGGAAGGTTCTTAAAGCAATGATGGAGCCGACTGCCACGAGAACTGAGCATGCGAATCGACTTGCTAAGCTGGTGCACCAATACCCCGGCACGGACCAAGAACTTATTGACGACATCAAGGCCAAGTATCTCCGAACAGACCGCCGGGGTGATTACCCAGATTACCAAGGAGAACCCAACGAAGTCTTGGACGAACCCGTCACTATACACGAAATCAAAACTGAGCTCGCCAACATGAAGAAGACCACAGCCCCGGGACCAGACCAAATCACAGCGAGAGCCCTCTACAACCTAGGTGAAGCAGACATTCAAGCTTTGGTCGACCATTTCAATCGGGAGTACTGGATCCCCGGTTCATTACCGCAACAGTGGAAAACAGCGGAAATTCGGTTTATCCTGAAACCGGGAAAGGACTTGAAGGTAGAGAATCTTAGGCCCATCTCGCTAACATCCTGCCTGGGGAAACTTTTCGAGCGAGTAATCAACATTCGATTGCAACGGTTTCTCGACGGCACAGACCAACTTCCGCACACACAGTTTGGCTTCAGACCACACCTAGGCACTGCCGATGTGCTTTTGCAGGTCTACAGGGACGTATACATTCACCCAGACCGCATGCAACCGTGCGCGGTGCTAGCCCTTGATTTAAAAGGGGCTTTCGATAACGTCCTGCACTCGGCCATACTACGCACCTTAGCGCAGACTAATTGCGGCTCCAGAACCTACAACTACATCAAGGCGTTCTTACAAGATCGGAAGGCCAAGCTCTCTATAGGGGGACTCGAGTCAGATCTAATTGAGCTGGGATCGCGCGGTACACCCCAGGGTGCAGTTCTCTCCCCTTTGCTCTTCAACTTGGCGATGAAGGATCTGCCGCCCAGACTGAACCGGGTGCCAGGCATTTGTCACGCACTGTACGCGGACGACGTCACCATATGGTCAAATCAAGGAACTAGGGCCGACATAGAAGACAGCTTCCAATGAGCGATAGAAATCGTGCAGACCTTCGCCCGGTCCCGTGGCCTGGAGTGTGCACCAGATAAGTCGGAACTACTGGTGGTCCAGCCCAAGAAGCCCAAATACCCGAAACAAAACCCCATCAAGCTGCACGTGGATTTCATGCCTACCCCCGCCAGGCAGGAGATCCGTGTCCTCGGCGTGCACTTTTCCAACATGGCACACAATACCACAGCGGTGAGTCGCCTGATAGCGGCGGCCAACCAGGTAGCCAGAATGATCAAGCGAGTGACCTCCAAAAACCACGGAATGAAGGAGACTGAAACCACTAAGCTGGTACAGGCCTTTGTGGTCTCTAGATACACATACGTTGCTCCTTTTGTGAACCTCAAACCCAGAGAGGAGGACAGACTAGACCGGGCTCTTCGTAAGTGCGTCAAACTATCTTTGGGCCTCCCAGTATCTACGTCCAATGAGCGCCTAATGCTCTGGGGGTCCATAACACCACAAAAGAGCTCATAGATGCTCAGAAAATAGCGCAACAGGTGCGCCTCACGAGGACAAAAACAGGCAGAGCCATCCTAAATAGACTGAACATAACCCCTCCGACCACGGTGCAGGATCGATTCGACATCCCTCGAGAAATAAGACAACGCATTCCCATCCATCCCCTCCCCAGACACATGCACCCAGAACACGATCAAGTCCGCAGAACACTCCGGGCCCAATACCTCTCCAAAACGTGGGACTCCCACCCTGCTACAATCTACGTGGACGGTGCCGGCCCCACCAATGGGGTGACCACAGCAGCAGCCTGCTCGTCCAGTGGTAACCCCATTGCAATGGCATCCATCAAAACGACGGATCCGACCCGCGCGGAAGAGGTCGCCATCGCCCTGGCCATCTCTGCCCATCCTCGCACCATTATACTAACCGATTCCCAAGAGGCTTGCCGAAATTTCCTCAGAGGCAGGATATGTCGCCAGGCCCTTCGCATAATTACGAATCAGCCGCCTGAAGGGGCACAGATCATATGGTTCCCGGGTCATCAGGGACAGACCGGGTGAATGTCGCCGCGCACGCGTTAGCCCGCGATTCCTTATTCCGGGCGTTCACCCCCGCTGGTTGCCCCCCAGGCAAGAGAGCCAGCCGATCACCTTCACCCCCTTCACTGCGTACCGCCTACAGGGAGATACTGCTTGAACAGAGGCTCGGCAGGAGGAGATTTCCAGCCCCTCATCCATCGCTCACAAGAATGGAGGAGGTGTTACTCCGACAACTTCACACAAACACACTTCCAATTCCCGCAACCCTACAGAAATACTATCCGGACATCTACCCAACACCACAGTGCCCGCACTGCGACCAGACGGGAGATTTACTCCACACAATGTGGCACTGCACACAAAACCCCAAAATGAAGGACATCACACCGAACAACAGATCCACAACACAATGGGAGGCCACCCTGCTCAACCCGCATCCAGCTTGCCAGAAATGGCTTGCGGACCGGGCTGAGAGAGCTACTCGTCGACCATTGGCAGCCCCGGATTAGCGGGCCCGACCATGGCTCTGAGCAAATAAAGTTTTTTTTTCTCTCTCTCTCTCTCTCTCTCTCTCTCTCTCTCTCTCTCTCATTCGTTCCGAGTTCCGATGACGTCCGATGACCACCGATGATTTCAATGGAGACTAACAGGCCCGCATCTCTTTAACTCGCCTTGTCCCTCCGGCGTCTTCCGTCGTCCGTCGTCCGCATCCCTCCCCCATTCTCCTCGCCGCGCCAGCTGTGCGCTAACGCCGCTCTCACCGCAGCGCCATCTGCGTGTTAGCGCTCGCTCCCGTCGCCGTTCCAGCTGTGCATCAGCGCGCGTTAGCGCTCGGTTCAACATCTAACACATGCGCATGCCCTGCTCTCTCTCATTCCCCTCACCGTTAACGCACGGTGCATATAAACGCGGTAACTGCGCCGCTCCGCTCAGTCGTTCCGCCGCTCCGATGACATCCGATGACCACCGATGATGTGAATGGAGACTAACAGGCCTGGTATCGCGATGGTCGGCGCAACCGTACGTAATATAATGAAAAACACATCAAATTGACACGCTAAATAGAAACAACATAACGGAAACGCAACGGAAACCCCAGGATGCGTCGCATCTACATTCTTTCGCCCGCAAATATGGTGTAAATTTTTTTTATTGTAAGAACTACCTCAAAAGGTGCATATACTTTCGGTTACGTAGTCATATTCTCGCCAAATATGCCTGATGGTTTTGTTACGCTAGAGGATGTTGACTTGCATCAGCCAAGTAGGAGTTAATTGGATGCGAAGCAACCAGAAGCGCTGCAAACGTTTCGCCCTGGGCCAAATGGACGAATTGAATGACATACATACAGACCCCCCGACCAAAACACAGAAAGACAAAATGTTCGGCGTTAGGTAGACTCTAAAGACTCGCTATAAAAAGCAGTGTCTAGAGAGCGCTCTCAAGGTGCTGTAGCTACGCGATGAAGGCATTTCTAGAGGGTCGTCCGATGGCATTCAAATCTTGAAGGCCGAGTTTGCATGGATTCGAACATCTGCCGCGGTTTTGGAGAGGGTCCGTCTTGCATCCATGAAACAAGGGCTGTTGCTTGAGTACGAATCTTGCCAGTTCTGTTTTCTATAGCTACAGTACGTTTTCATATGTTTTTACTTCAACAATCACTTCATTTACACAAAACATATCGCCACAGTGATTTAACTCCAGAAATACGAAGTTACAACTCTAGAGCCCAGCTGAAAGCAATTATTACACGGTAACACTCACACATATACATACATGCATCATGAAAAGACACCGATACTAAGTGGCGGACTCTGCGCTATATATGCAATACCTGGATGAGACATAACGAGATAGATAATTTCAGAGAATAACGAAGATGGGGAGGTCGATAAGGTAAGTACTGCCACCTGCAGTGTTTGGCGTGAATTCTTTCAACGCCCCCTCGCCCATTGCAGCATATGTGCTGCGCGGGATAAGTAGGCGAGAAAGACTTGTTTGTCTCGGCGGATGTAGTCCTTTGTTTTGAAGGAACTCGCCGCCTGACCACCTTCCCCCAGTGCCTTTTGCAGTGCCTCGTCAGACTCTGGTCTCTCAAGCAAACTTGTCCTCCGGTTAACTTTTTGAACGAAGTGGCACCAGGAGTGTTTCGGGCTCACTGTGCGCTCTACCGCGTTCACCCTGCCCTCCACAGACAGTGGAGACGAAGGGCGAGAACAAATTTGCAAAGGGCCGAGCATTCCGCTTCCGCACTTAGATACCTGAGGCTCGACCACGCTATATGCCAACGTATGCCAAAGAAGGCCTCTATTTCGTCCCAAAAGTAGTGAGTAGTGTGCAGTTTTGCATGCTATGAAGACATGCTCAAGCGTCTCCGTTTGCCCGTACAATATGCATCTTATGCCATGCGGCATAAAAAAGTCCAATAGTCCGGCCGTGCGCAGACGGGAACACTCCGACGTTATAAAAAAAAATCCCTTAGAAACCAACGGGCACAGGAGCAGCTCGAGAGGAGAGGAGTTTTATTGAAATGAAAAAACACAGAAAGGTCGGCCTGATGATAGTGTATCTGGCCAGCTTTTTGTGTGTGGGAAGGGAAGCGGGAGCAAAGAGCGTGGATAGAGGACAAGAGAGATGAAGATGGCGGAGAAATAAATAAATCGATATGTATAGAAGATACCTATACCGATACTGTGCATGTGTTAAAGCTAAGCTGGTCGGGCCGCAACTAGAATATCTCTGAGAGGCCGCTGCTGCGCAGAAATGTCATCACAGCTTTAAATGCCTTGTGGGAACCCTTCGCGTCTGGCCAAGGTCCCAGCAGCACTTCCTCCGACACCACACGACAGTTCAAACGGGCCAATGTTCTCGCTAATTGTTCTCGAGGATGCGCATAGCGTGGACAGTGGCAGAGAACATGCGAGATAGTCTCTGGTACATGGCATGTCTCACAGTCGGGGTCACTCTTAAAGCCAATGAGGTGGTTGTAGCGACGGGTAAAGGCTACGCAAAGCCGTAGTCGGTGAAACAGCGTGGCGTAGTTTCGCTGAATACCAGGTGGTAACCGAAACTTGCAGTCGGGGTCCAGGCGGTGTAGTCTTCTATGACGATTGTCAGGGTGGGACCAGTCACTCGCCGAGGCGTGGCGGAGCATGGTAGACAGAAGGGCGGTCATGGCCGTCCTTGCGAAGGGCAGACGTACAACTTCTGCATTTTCAGAAACCTTCTTTGCCTCCTGGTCAGCCCAGTCGTTACCAGCTAGCCCGCAATGGCCTGGTACCCACTGAATGGTGAGGACATGTCCTTGTTGCAGTGCCAATGAGCATATTTTGAGTACTTCCACAGCAAGGGCATAATAAGGGCGTTGCTTAATAGCCCGGTTAAGGACCTGGAGTGCTGGCATGGAATCACAAAACAGGGTCCAAGCTTCAGGTGATTGACAGGAGACTAAACGAATCGCCTCCCGTATGACAACCACCTCAGTGGCAGTAGAAGTTGTCTTATGTTCTAATGTGAATCGTCGGGTAATGCATAGGCTTGGAATTACCACAGCCGCGGTAGACCGGGATGCAGTCACAGAGCCATAAGTATATACTTGTACGTTTCCGGCGTACTTGTCTGTCAACAACGCTAGAGTCAACTGTTTCAGGGCTATTGATGGCAAAGAGGACTTCTTCCCAATTCCCCGAATGGAAAGGTGGATTGATGGTTTTCATAGTACCCACAGAGGATTCTGGGAAACCACCATTGGGACGAAACCTGATGGGATCATATGTTGGTGTTGAAAAATGGCTGCCGCAAAACTACTTCTCGAACACGTAGTGGGAAGAGCCGATAATGGATGGTGTTCATGCCTTGTGAAACATATAAGGTAGACTCGAAGGGGTTCGCCCAAAAGAAGTGCATCCATGGGAAAAACACGTGCCTCGGCAATTGTGCCCACAGTAGAGGTACATCGTGGTAGTCCCAAGCATATTCTTAGGGCTTGCGCTTGCAAACCCTCCAATGTGCGCCGGGAAGAAGTTCGCAGGTTTGAAATGGCTGGCATGCTGTAACGAAGATGTCCCAAAAACTGGCTCCGGTACAACTAGAGAAGAGCGCTCTCAGATGAACCCCATCTCATCCCCGCCACAAAGCGAAGAACATGTGCAATGCTTCCAAGTTTAGTCTTCAACGAGGCTATGTGTTTCGTCCACGACAAACCGCGATCTACAGTCACTCCCAAAAATCGGTGGTGCCTGACGTAAGGTATTAGTGTCCCTCAATAATGATAGGATACCGGAGTATCGACTTTCTGGTGAATGCAAGAACGGCTCATTTTTCTGGCGCTAAACACAGACCTTGACGGCACAAGTACCGAGACGTCGTTGTTGCGGCTCGCTGTAAATGGGCTCGCCGCTGCGGTCGAGTTACACCAGAAGTCCAGATGCAGATATCGTCAGCGTACATAGTGACTCTGACGACTTCAGGCATTTCGTCCATGATACCGATTAGTGCAATATTAAAGAGGGTGGGGCTCAGGACTCCTCCTTGTGGACCACCGCGATTAACCTGGTGGCGTCCCGTGACACCGGCAGACGTGGACATGAAGATTGTGCGACCGTTAGGTAACTGCAAATCCACTCATAGAGTCGGCCGCCTACACCCACAATCTCTAGAGCATAGTTGTCATTGGCGTCTTTGATGTAAAAAAAAATGCGCCCGCGATTCGCGGACGGTTTCTCTCTTGCTCTGCTGAAGACACCAGATCGATGACACTGTCCATAGAGGATCGTACTCTTCAAAATCCTGTCATGACATCCGGGTAAATGTTGTTTTTTCTAAAGAAACCATTTGAATCGGGCCAGCACCATTCTCTCCATAACCTTTCCGATGCAGCTTGCCAAGGCGATGGTTCTGTATGAGGAAAGCTCCAAGGGGGATTTTCCTGGCTTCAGTAGAGCAACCACTCGACTGCATTTCCAGTGGTTGGGGACAGATGTGGAGATCCACGTTGCATTGAATCATGATACGAGAGCTTTCCGACCTTCACTGCCAAGGTTTCGCAGAACGCAGTACCGTACACCATCAGGTCTTGGAGCAGATAGACGGCAGAAGGCTGAAAGAGCGGCATCCAGTTCTTGCATCGAGAACAGAACGTTGAGGCGGTCGTCTGTGGTCTGCGGTGTACGCCTTTGTGTACTAGTAAGCAGGGCGTGGGATCCATCAACAAGCATTTTGCAATATGCAGCTCGAACACGCGTCAATACATCTGTGCCTGGCGCGCTCTCGGAAGGGCGCCGATATAGAGGAGGCGGGATGCTTTTTTCCGGATGTTCCCAGCGAACCTTTCGCTGTTTGGCGGTAAGAAGGTATTCCCACAGAAGCTGCTCCTCCAAAGTTACGAGTGCGACGGCTCCCTTTTTGTAGAAACCGGTTTGACTTATGCTGCGGTGAAGGCCCTCTTACGTGGCGCTCACCTGGCCTGGTGACCGTATCCAAGGTGGTGTAATGCTGTGCAGATGAAAGAATGACGCGCGGATGAAAGAATATGGCTCGTCACGGAAGTACAAGAAGCAGTGTACGATCAGCTTGACTTGTATGTTCAGAAGCACCACACATCCTTTCTTCTAACTTTAAAACAGATTGGACCAACGCATAGGATCAAATGTTGAACGCCAGAGGAAGACGGACCATAACCGGTGGAGTTCGTGAACCGTGCTGGTGTCGATCATGGTGATCTGTTCTCTGTACAGCATTGCGTGGCCACCAGGAGATTGCAGACGTTTACCCTTGAGAAAAGTACTTTGTTTATAGTGCTCCATAGCTTAGATTTTCGCTCAGCAGCCAGCAGTTTCGCCGCCATCTCTGCGCGCATACTCCATCGAGGTCGACATTTTACGCAGAAGTAACGTCCCGAGAAAACGTCCTTTCAATCGATGCGGAAAAGGTGTCGAGGCTTGCAAACCCACTCACCAAGGCATCTGCTGTGGTGGATCAGTGGCTATGGCATTGTGCTGCTGAGCAGGATGTAGCGGGTTCGATTCCCGGCCGCGGCGGCCGCTTGTCTGATGGAAGCCAAAAGCAAAAACACCCGTGTGCGCGAGATTTCGGCGCACGTTAAGGATCCCTAGGTGATCACAATTAAACCGGAGCCCGCCACTACGGCGCGCCTAATTGCCTGCGTTGCGTCGGCGCGTTAAACCCTAAAATCAATCAATCACCAAGGCACGCGCCGACTGCGTTGGCCATTTTTATTTCAGCTCCATTTATCGGCAGAAACGGTGAGCTAGCTCAACTACATCCCCTTCCTGCGACGCCTGGGAGCAGGAGAACGGCACATCGCTCACGTATGCCAGGAATCGCAATTTCTCGTGCCCTAGGACAAGGCCTCTCATTGTGTCGGACGCGGTGGTCATCCGGCCGAGCAGCTCGAGGTACAGGGCGAAAAGCACTGGTGACATCGGGTATCCCTTACGCGCCAACCTGTGAACAGAGATGGGAACTCCCGGCAAACCGTTTCAGACAAGACTGGTGGTAATGTCTGTAACAATTCTCCACCCATTCCCCTAACGTCACAATCCCAGAGTGACGTAGAAGTGCTGATGGAGGCCGGTTACTAGGTGGAAAGCTTTTCTTAAGTACAAGTCGAGCACTGCTAACGCAGTAAGGCCTAGCTCCGCTACCTCGCAGGCACTCGCCATCCGGTGTAAGTTAGCGAGGAAAGAGCGGCCTTATAAACCACAGGTCAGCCGGTCTCCTACCATGCCTCCGAGTGCCAACTCAAGCTTCTTAGCAGGATGTTATCGAGGATTTTGTAGTGAGGTGCGGTAAATTCTATTAGCATCTTTTTGTATTCACACCAGATGACCGCCCTGCACGGACGGTGACAGACGTTTCCCTTTATCGTATGCCTTCAAAAACATCAGCTAGGATGGGGCTAAGTTCTTTGCTTAAAATGAGGTAGAACTCTGCGACAATTCTGTCCGGCCCTGGTTTTTAGCAGATTTTAAATTGCCCGCTCTACCTAAAGAGGGTGTTATGGACGTGTTGGGAAGATTGATGAAGTGAGAGCCATGGCGTGTTCTTGCGAAACGGCGCAGCGCGTCAATTTAGTTGAGTGATTCCCACCCCGCTTCCCTCCCCTAGTCACAGCATAAAGTCCGTCTCAGGCAGCTTCAAATGGTATCGATCCCCAGCACAAAAGTAATGTCCATCATATATTCTGGGGAATGTGAAGGCGCTTGCACGTTTTGCTCCGAAAAACACGTCTCTCTTCCACATATGATTTGGTCATGCCCAGGCATTCAGGCATCACGTAGAATAGCTCCTCCCACCCTTCATAACCCATCCGTGCTAGAGTTCGAAGCTGTCATCCATACACCATCTCCCCTCCTGCCTAATTGGCCCTCTCCCTTTTGGCTGAAGACAATTAACGCCCGAAAGAGGGGGGGGAGAGGGGCGTTGTGTTGGTGACTGAGTGAATAACTCAGTGGTGCAGTCACCAGAACTTGCGGGAAAATAAAGTTTTACTACTACTACCAGTACTATTTACGCTACAAGCGGGCGGCACTTTAGACGCATCATTTAAAATTTGTGGGATGGGGCACATAGCGAAGAACCGACGTAACACGAACCTTTCTTTTATCGTGGCGTTCAAGAGGTGAACTGAACTTTAATGTGTAGTTTTTTTTTTAGATCACAATTTTCTTGTGCTTCGCGTACTTGCTGATTTTCAGAACCAAGACATGTGCTGAGTTCTTCGAGAAGTGAGATGCGTGAAGAGAAACGTTCATCATTTATTCTCTCTTGGGAAGACGTCATCAGCTCCAAACGCAATCATCGTGATATACAGAAAGCGGGCGAGAGAGAGGGCGATGGAGGGAGGGATAGACGTATGAAAGGAGGGAGGGACGAAGGGAGAGAGACAAGCATATTTATTGAGTCCTTTGAGTTTGGGTTAGCTCTGTGAATTAGCTATGGTGACCTGGAGTGTTTGGACTACCAAGTTCGAGCGGCCCGGCGCACCCTCCCACTGCTCGTACCTATTTACGTTATAGCAACGAATCTTAAGGAGATGCCGTCATAGAGCGCGAAA
Organism: Haemaphysalis longicornis; assembly: GCF_048455015.1. Taxonomy (NCBI): domain Eukaryota; kingdom Metazoa; phylum Arthropoda; class Arachnida; order Ixodida; family Ixodidae; genus Haemaphysalis; species Haemaphysalis longicornis. The sequence continues at coordinate 161,724,165 of NW_027526422.1, forward strand.
ACAGGCCCTCTTCCGGTCCCTGTGGAGGCAGTCACTAGTATATATCGCCGGCCCACCAAAATCGTTACGGGAAAGGGCGTCCGCAGAACGTTTTGCAAGGAGGGGGGGTGGGCATTCATGCGCGGGGAGGGGGGGGGGGGGGCGAGGGTGTACGGTTGGAGAGCGCCAAAAATGCGCTATTTGTGGTCACAAAAGTACAACCACCGAATTAGAACCAGGCTTGGAGGATATACATTGGCATTGATTACCGAACAAAAAAATAAAGTTAATAAAGAAAATGCGCAAAGTTACTGTAACCTTGTAAAGAGTGTGGCCAGTCTCGCTGCGTGAGGGTTCTTGAATCCCGCCAACTGGTCACCAGCACACAGCACAATACATTCACATACATAGAACTGCACTCCATCACTCTTCCTTGAATAGCAAGTGCAGGCGCCTCGGGTTTTCTGGGCAAACTGCGAGATGACATGTGTGATGAAGTCTGTTGAAATGCCTCACACAATAAAGATACTGCTCGCCTCCCTGGCTTTCAATGCACTACAGGCGTACAAGCGTTTTGAGGTGCTGATGAATAGGTTTTGTTTCTGGGCTTGGGTGGTGCCGACATCTCGCAGTTTTGAAGGAAAAGGTGTGCAAAGTGATGGGACGGCTCGGGAGGATGTTACACTCTCCCTACTAGGTGTAGCGGTAAAGATTTGTTTTGCTAGATATAGCTGCAACTTTGTCCGAAAACTGAAGTTCTGGCGGAAAACCTGCATAAATCTGGAGGTAAAAAAAAAACAAAAACTAACGTCAGACCTTTCAGAATTGTACTCTATCTTCAATAGCCAGCACAGGCAGTCTGTCTCACTGCCGTCACATGACCGTCAATGTTAGTCGGTGTCTAAAGTGCAATGTTGACCGCAGTCCTGAAGGGCGTTCTATACGGATACGCAGGACCTGAGTGTGCTAATCATTTGAGTAGCGTGGATTGTTGCTATAGCTGATTCACGTACATAATTTAAAACACTTTGCGCTAAAAGACGGGACAAAGGAGGGCATGTCGGTGTCGTTCTCTCCTCTCTTCCGTCCTTCAGGGCAAAGTTTAATTATGGGCTAACCAAGCTCTGCAGCTTTTTTGTAGTGCATGAAAATATCCAAATATCCAAGGGGGGCAGTTGCCCCCCTTGCCCCCCTCCCTTCCGGACGCCCATGGTTACGGGAAGGCAAGAGTTATCCAGTGCAACTTCCAGCCCCCGCACCCCTACTGAGTGTTCCTCTCCGAGGATGCGATGCGTGGAGAGCAGGGTTATCTTCTGTTATATAAAACTCAGTTGTGCACCTGGCAAGAGCGGCAGGAAGAGCTGCGTTTCAGAAAACCGGGAAAAGATGCAAATAAAGCTTCGCTTTAAGCGTTTCATTCCCGGTGTCGTCGCTATAAAGGAGAAGAAAGGCATTTTGATGTTAGGAAAGTGAGTTACATGCTGCAAGGAAGGACGGGCGCTAGCTCGTACACTCTAAGAAATCGGGGGAGTAGTTGAAGAGTCCAACAGTCATTGTACTCTTGTAAGCGTTGGCGGATTACCCTTGAAAGCTGCGGGGAGTTGGATGCAATGTTCGCTCCCCATGAGGAGACAGCAAAACTTACCGCGTACTTTTCTCGTGCGCGGCGGAGTGCAGCCGCAGTTCTGCTCCCGCAGCAGTGAAGATTAAACCTGCGCATTGTCTCACATCTCCTGTACGAAGAGCAAAAATCACATTGCATTCTTGTCCAGTGCGGTAGTAAGCATGGAGATGCACTCCTACCATCTACGCACACCATCTCATCAGCGATGTTTTATTTGCATACGAATGTATTATATAAAGCACTTCTGTAAAAAGCGCCCGATTACATCTGCCGCGCATTCTAAACGTGCAGGAATATGAATTCGTGTAAGGATTGCTCGCAGCGTTCATTGGCGGCAGGCGGCAAACCGAAAGAACCAATCTAGGGGCCGCTGCAGACGGCCGCTTTGGAAGAGTTTGATAAACGTACGCTTGTCCTGCGCCTAGTCGAGCAAAAAAACGGGATTGTAAATCTGCGATCGATTGAGGAAAATGGAGTTGCAAGAAGTGAAGTCCGCTCTCTTCTGATAGTTCAAGCAGCAAGCGCAACACGGACCCGGCCTGACTACCGCGGCTTGTGTCGCCGAGATAGGCATGTACATACTATAGCTTTATTAGGCTAAATAAAGGGAATACGGCTACATAACTGGTATTAACAGCAATATGGGGCCCATCTGAAAGATCAGCGTGTGAGGAACAGGCGATATCACTGCGAGGGCATCTCAAATACTTCGACTACGGTGAAAACCGTCTCGTAGGCTGACGAGCGACGATAAAAGCGTACACACCGATCGGTAGCTGGACCTCAAGTGCCTTTATTAAGTGAAGAGACATGGTGAACCCCCCCCCCCCCACCCCCCTCGGTCCCCGAGGGCGCGGCTGCGCCAGCCTGGAACACGATATGTAACGCGTCATCCGCCCGGCGGGTCAGGTAACGCGAACTGCCCGAGCAAGCGTCAGAAAGGCACCTTCACCAAGCCGCAAAAACCTACACAGGTGGTGAACCCGCCAAGACCGGGCGGGCGACTTACTGAACGCGCCAGACCGTGATATCCCGCCAGCGCAGAATACAGGGCTGCGCTTTGGAAACAAATGTGGTATGCACGAAGTGGACTTTCAAGCAGACGCTTTATGCAGCATGGGAAGTTGGGCCTACCCTTATCGTTCCACTTGCTTCGACACGGTACGACTCGTGCTTGCTAACTGCTTGCATGCCTGTGCGTCAGCGCTGGACAACGAACACGCTAGCAAGCCGTTTTTTCGTTCCGGCGTGCGTGCGTACGTAGAACTAGTTTTTCTTTCGGACGAACATCACAGCGCCGGTGGCACGGAGCCGATACCAGCCGAGGGTTGGTAACCAGCCGAGCCAAGGTAACCAAAAAAGAGGCAAGGCAGATTTAAACGAATAAATGGAGGGAAAAAATGGAAGCTCAAACGTCGTTAGAGATGTACAGGTCTGAAAAAGTGAATACCAGAAAATTTTTACGATAATTCCCAAGGCAGTGCTTTGCTTTTTGAGGCTAGAGCACAGGATTTTTGTGGGGAAGTATTGACAAAATGATTTGGTATGCGTGGTCTGTGGAAAAGAAACTGAAACTATGCGGCACACGGCGTTAGAATGTGAGGATATCCATAAAATCTACATGAAGGGAATATTCGGCTTCCAGAAGCCCTAGGATTTAAGGGTATCACAGAGGAAGTTAACTTCAAGGCTGTCGAGGGGACGAAAAGAACATTAGGATGCTGGTGGACGAAAACCAGAGAGGGGAATATTGCCTAGGACAGTTACTACCTGTAACAGGAAGAAAAAGTATGTTGTGCATAATCAGCTTTTGTGCCTGCCCTAAGCAGCGGTAGCATTAAAACAAGAGTGTAACACATGGCTTTATTAGTCCGTTTTGGTAACATGACATGTCATCACCCCGCTACAAAGGGGAAACCAATTGCAATCAACATCATATTCATCACCGGAACTATGTGCACTGTGTAGCAATTCGCGCTCCATTGGCCGGTGTGCATTTGCGGCCTTCGCAAGCTTCACGCCTTAAGCTTGGGATTTTTCGCTGGTATGACCACCTTGGATTTATCTACCGGACGAAAAAACGCTGCCGGGAAGTAGAGGTAAGCCATTATTAACCTCGTATTCTTGTCTTGCGTATTTGACGAGGAAGATTTGAAATCTAACTTCGGTACGCGGAAGCGGTTAGCCCTAAAGTTTTTGTGACTCAGTTTGACCATTGCGTAGATTTGAAGGGCGACTTTTGTGCCCGTGTGCAAAAAGCAATTCTTGCACCATTTCAATCCCTTTGTTTCGTGAAGGGTGGGGTATTTTAGCCGGACGTTTTTGCTAGATGAATGTTTCCACAGATAAGAAGCATGGACGCGCGAATAGTAACAGCGCTCTCCTGTACTTTTAGCTCGGTGGCTAGGCTTAGAGTGGCTGTCATGCACTGGCTGGCTACCTGCACGGCTTCAAAGAATTGTGTACAATGTATACACACTAAACCTTTTTACACTCTTTTTGGCCGGAGGGGATGTAAAAATCTTGTCCCATGGCTAACACTCTTAAAATGTGTTATGGCAAAAAAAGAGTGTATGGATGAAAACATGGCGTTGAGCTTTACATCCTTAAAGGGTGTTGAGTATGCACAACACCATAAAAAAGGGTGTTGAGCATCCGGCATGCGCAGTGGCAATGTGAATCGGCGGAGCGCGCAGCATTCAACAAAAACAGTCAATACGCACAAGTTACAGTTGGAACACAAATGAATTGAGCAAGAAAACCAACGGGATGCAAGCGGTAGAGGGAGACCATACTTGCTTAGTAATACATGTGCTGTAGAGATGCGTCGCTCAGGAGTGATCCGGTTCTTTTGAGCCGCTCTTTTTGAAGAACGAGTGAGCCGTGGCTCAGTAAAAGTGAGCGGCGGTTCTTTTGGAGAGAGGGAGACCCTTCTCGCCTCCTCAGTGATCCGTGTCGAACTGGGCGAGTCACAGCACTGCAAACCACGGAGAAAGAGCCAACGGAGCCTAAAAGCCGGGTCAACGCTCTCTGCGCCAGCTATTCCCGGCGCGAGAAAGCAACTGTACTGCCAGGCCAGCTGGGGCTAATTTTTCGAATTCCTCCAGCGCGCCCCCTGTCGTGGGAGCAGACAAATCGAGCCAGGAGAACCGGATGCCGTTTTGATCCATTCATCGGCTCTTCCGGCTCTTCCGCTCAGTTACTGAGCGACATAGAGATAATATATGCTGAGCGGAAGCCGCTCAGTTACTGAGCGGAAGAACCGAAGACCCGGGTCAAATGAGCCGTCGCTCGGCGCCATCTGTTAACGGCGTGGGAAAGCAACTGTACTGCCGGGCCGGCTGGGGCTAATTTTTCAAGCTCCTCCAGCGCGCCTCCTGTCGTGGGAGCAGACAATTCGAGTAAGAAGAACCGGATGCAGTTTTGACCCGTTCTTCGGCTCTTCCGGCTCTTTCCGCTCAGTTACTGAACCGAAGAACCGAAGAATGGCTCCCGCTCTTTTCGAGAGCCGCTCTTTGCGAAGCGGATCTTCTGAGGCGCCATTTGGGAACCGCGGTGGCGGCGGCGGTGAATGACAGATCGGGAGGCCGCAATGGCCGTAGTGAACGAACTGCGGCTGTATTTTCAAAGTAATAGGAAAATAAACTCCTGTTACCATATAATTCACTAGAATCACTACAGTTACATTTGTGCGTGCAGCTGTTGTCCGAGTCAGGAACGAGCCGCATCTTCTCAACCGCTCAGTTCCGCGGCGATTCTCGGCTCCCGGCGTTTCTTTGCCAGAGCGGCTCTTCTAAGAATCGACGTTCAGCGGCTGCTCGCTCGATTAGAGAATCGTGCTGAGCATGGCTCTGAAGGAGTCGTGTCGGCACGTTCCGGTAGAGTTATCAGAGGCGTATCGGCCGACCCAGCTGGGTCTTGTCTGCAACTTTCGCGTCATCTATTATCGCTGCCAAAAAGCGGACCCGTCTCACTTCGAATAAACTGAACAAAGTGTTGTTCACCACCACAATATTAAAATTAGTTTCTTGTATCATGTTTTCCAGAATAATTCTTTTCTGGCGTCGCAGCTCACTAGTAGAGATCATAATTGTGAGGTTATAAAGTTGACAAAAAGTTGCATTTTCTTCTTTATATATCGACCGAGAGTGATTCTGAAATACCACTGACACATAAAAACTTTTGTAATGATGGTGAGGCCAATTCTTTTCAGCACAAATACAGCGGAGGTTCTAACAAAATAAATGACTCAATTTCAATTCAGTAATAATTTGGATTATGCATGCTTAACACAGGTTACAAACCTGTATGAACCGCTGAACCGTTCAAATGAACCGGTTCACTTCAGTGAACTGAGCCGTTCTGAGCCCCTCACTGAAGTGAGCCGTTTTGCCCATCTCTAATGTGCTGTTCTTGCTTTTATATCCAGCAGAGGAAAGCCGCCCAATCGAGTCGGTGGGCTTGTCGCAAAAAACATATTTTAGCACCTATTTTGGAAGTATGAATTTTACTATGAGAATGCACAAATCAACACGCGGATTTGCAGAAAGTTTTTAATTACGACGTAGGTTTTGTGTTCCATAACTTATAGAATTTTTTAAACACCAAAGAAGTCTTCCACGCCATCTGAACACCCTTCAAAAAGGGTGTTCGTTGTTTCAACACCCTTTTTCCCAGAGGGGCGTACAGCTACATATTAGGGTGTTCGAAACTAAGAAAAAGGGCGTAAAGAAAATGTGTGTACGAAAAAGGGTGTTAGAAAAGACCGTCAACTAAGAAAAAAGGTGAAGAGACCTCCAACTTTGTAGGCATTTTGTACCTGTTTACCCGGGTGTACTGAACATTTTCTGCGAGCGGTGGGTGTTTTGTACCTCACGATCTTTAAAGCAATATGAATTGGCATAATTTATTACCAGTGGAGCTCTTTAAGCTTGAGCTATTTTCGGTTGCGTTAGCAAAAAAATACAAAGAAAAAGAACTGCGGAACCTGTAAATGGTGCACCACCGCAGATTCGTTATTATAACAGTGAAGTCGGCTTTCGAGCTTGTTAGAGTGTGAGCACAGGGAGCGTATGCGTATGCGAACCTCTTACTTTACCATTTCAAAGGTACTAGGCATTGTTGGATTCTAAAAGGCAGACAAATTGGTGCAGCTTGCAGTAGGGGTGCAAGGCTGGAGAAACAGCATAGCTGGGGGCCGGCCCGCTTGTTTCCTACTTAGATCCCCTGGCAGTGAGAAGGAGCGGGGGCACAGACTGGAACAGCTTTGTAAAATCCGGTTAAACTTGGCCTCACTCCTCAGCGGTCATCCTAGCTTAGCAAGAACATTGCAAAGCTTTGCAAAAGCAAACGCAACAAAACTTAGCAACACCGGAACAAACTAGGTCGACGCCGAGCTTCGCTGTTTTTTTTTTGCAATTGAACCCCTATTTCACATTGTTTCAACAACCTACATTAAGCCAAGCGTGTTGCAGCCGGTAAACACCCTTTTCGCAGCACCACTATAGTCTTTTTAATTTTGAAGGTTCAAATTGGCGTTTCACGTGCCAAAGCTAAACTTGGGGCATTAGGTGCACCGCATATGGAAACGAGCGATAATTGCATACAAGCAATTATTTTTTGTCGTTTGAAAATTTTTTGAGAGTAGAGGAGTTCTGTCACGCCTAAAGGGTGTGACAGAACGCTGCCTTCGAGATGGTATTGCAATTCCCATACAGGCTTCAAGTACTCCGCCCCGAAAGCAGCAAGTAAATCCCACGAGGAGTATTTCGTCTCTCGTTTTGACCGCCACACGGTACTCCTTGCGAGAGTAGCCCAATACTTCCAAAGGGAGTGAAATATGGTGCAAAAGTTTTTACTCCTAGACAGAGTGCCCAGCACTCCTCGACTTCTAAGAGTGTAGCGATTAGAGAAACTGGACAACAAACGACGTGTAGAGTTGTTTTTTAATTCGGCCAGCGTAATGACTTCAGGTCGAGAAGACTGATGGATCAGAAGAGCTATTTTCACCCCTCTCGCCCACCGAAGCTGCAACATGGCTTAAACTCACCTCCACCTTAAATAAACGGATGTTATTCGTAGCCGAACCGCGTGACGTTGTTCAACCCCCATGTTTGGCGCCGTATCACCATTTTCCTCCCCCTTGTGTGGCCCGCGACTCGGGATTGTCCGCCATCGTCCGGCGCATAGCTTCGGCAGTATTTGCCTGATATTGAGGATCTTTCTGCTTACTCAACATGCACTGACGAGCGGCTTCTCTGCTCCTTCCGATTCACTCGGTTTTTTCAGGAAAAGACGTATTCTTCGATACCGATATTAACAGTAGACCAGATACTGAGGCTTCCGGCAACGACATTGCTTCTCTTCCAGGAAAACACCTGCATGTAAAAGTTTACGTCGTCACGAGGCTCAGCCAATCGCGAATGACGCACCTCTTCACCTCTTCATGGCAGCTCACCACGCCGCGCGCTCATACACAGGTGTACCTCTTGCCTACTATGCCAAAGCCACTCCTCCTACGTCATTTGTGGCATCCCATCCCTACTCGTCACACGTTGCACAACTATCGCGTTACTCAGCATCAGTCAGCGTTCTTTCTGTCTACTTCGCCGAGCGGAGTTTCTTGTTAACGTTCGGCACACCCAGAGCTCAAGCCTAAACAGCTGTGATGTCAAAATGTGTACATTGTTTTCACCACACTACCCAGTGTTTGTAGGTAATGAGCACTCGGAAAAGGGCCTTTGGTTAAGGACCAAACGTAAATTGGGAAGCAATGGAAATAATGCACCTTTGTGTGGTTATTCTCAAAAATCAGATTCCGCGCGAAGACCGCGACATCGCTTTCGAATTGACGTTGTGCAACACTTTATCGAGAGCCTAGAGGAATCACTAGGGCGGCGACTGCCTACAATGGCAATCGCTATTCATCGCGTAAGCACTGCTTACAGATTGTGGGCAAAATGTTTGAATACGATCGGCGGGAACACTGAAAAAAGGGCTGTGGGTTAGCACAGCTAACCCCAGATATGAAAACTGGAAGCTTGATTTAGCCTGCTTAAGTCGGTTTAACTTGGTTAACGTTTGATTGAGCTTTAATTTTAATACATGGGTATACACTAATCGTGAAGGCAGGTATGAGAGAGAGAGAGAGAGAGAGAGAGAGAGAGAATAAACTTAATCTAATGAGAGGAGTCAAGCGGGTTGTTTCCTCAGTTTAGGACCCTGTTGGAGCGTCTAGCCGCATCAGCCCGGTGGATCAGCCGAAGCTGCTCTTCCAGGCTAGAGCTGGCCAGCACTTCCTCCCACTGCTTAATCGAGGGATTAGATATCGGGGAAAGTGAGGGGTTAGGCTGGCACTCCCACACCATGTGATACAGGGTGCAGGACGCATTGCAGAATCGGCACTGTGAGTAGTATACTGTTGGCCAGAATAAGCGGAGTTTGGTCGGGTGGGGGAACGTGCTGCTTTGGAAGAGACACTAGTAGCGCTCCTCTGCCTTGCTGAGGGAGGGGTGGCCAGCGGGTAGCATAAGCCTGGTGAGCCTGTAGAATTGGGTCACCCCCTGGTATGAAGTTACGGGGATCGCTGTCTCTAGCCAACTTTCTTGCGGCGCTCGGCTGGTTAGACCTCGAGCAGTCTCATGAGCAAAGACATTACCACACATGAAGCGTGAGGTGGTGTCCAGACAATCGACACCCTTTTCTTCGGAGGGTTCTGGCCGAGGATCTGCATGGCGATGAACGAGATGCGGCTTTGGAGCTAGCTCCTACACGGTTACTGTGAATCCATGATTATCACTTCCACTGGGGTCTGCGTTATTGCCAGTGCAATAGCTATCTCTTCGGCCCGTAGCGTCGAGACTTTGTTAAAAGTGAGGCTCGTGGCGTGGCTATCCTTCTTCGTCACAGTCACTACCATGGCTCCTCGTCTTGCATAATCTTTGGCGTCCGCATAATAATTCATATCTTTTGAGCCATAGATTTTCTCCTGGGCTCTAACCCGCGCCTCTCTCCGACTCTCGTGGAACTGCGGGTGCATGTTTCTGGGCAACGGAGCCACTCTTGTGTTTCGGCGTAGTTCGCGAGGGATGTCTACTGTGGTTTCAAGAGGGCGATCGGGGATGTTTATGCCCAGCCTTAGCAGAGGTGCCCTGCCTGCATCCGTCCCTGCCAGCCGGTAGCGCTCACTGAGCAGGTGGGCCTCAATCAGCTCGTCCACAGTATTGTCCACGCCAAGCTTGATCAAGGAGACGATCTGTGGAGGTGTAGGTGGGCAGACCCAGGGTGTGTTTACACGCCTTTCGCAAGACCGTATCTAACTTGTTCTTCTCTGCTTTGTTTAGTAGTGCATAGGGCGTCACATAGCAGATTCTCGATACGACGAACGCCTGAACGAGGCGAAGCGTGTCCGCCTCCTTCATGCCTCTTCCCTTGGTCGTGATCCGACGGAGCATGTGAGCAATCTGGCAAGTCGTGCGTTCCAATTTCCTTATCATCGTGGTGTTTGCGCAATCTGCTTGAATTACCATACCTAGAATCTTCACTTGCGGAGACGGGGTGATGGTAGCACCTTCCAGCGTGATCTCCATCGAAGGGACATCTGTTTGCCTACCGACCTTTCTGCGCACTAGAAGCAGCTCAGATTTTTCTGGGGCGCATGAGAGTCCACACTTCTTAGCATACTCATTCACGCTATCAGCCGCCGTTTGGGGACGGTCCTCCATCTCCCCGACCGAGCCCATACCGGTCCACACCGTGATATCGTCGGCGTAAAGACCATGGTGTAAGCCCGGAATCAACACCAGTTGTTTAGGCAGGATGATGAGGGCAGGTGTGAGGGCTGTGCCAGGGTCGGTGGCTTGTTGTAGTTCTTCTCTTTCTTACGAGCTTGCTGATAACTTGCTTCGCTTTACTGCACTTATCGTTATGGGGTGGCGAGGCCACGCGTGCAGGAGCCTAAAACAGATGCCTCCAGTTTGGGTTCCGTTTCCAGACTGAGTATATTGGGAGAATCTCGAGAGACGGAAAAGTAAGTGTACATAGAAAAGAATGGGGAGGGTTGCAGCAGGCTTCAGACCCCTAACGTTCAGACAATGCGCGCACAACACACACACACCCGCACGCACGCACACGCACACGCACACGCACGCACGCACGCGCACCAACGCACGCACGCACACACACACACACACACACACACACACACACACACACACACACACACACACACACACACACACACACACACACACACACACACACACACACACACACTCCTCGCAGGTCACAGCACAGCCATAACTCTCATCGTGCGCCGGCGTCCTCGAAGCAACAGACGCTCTTGGAATGGGCCTCCCCGAACCCCGGCGGCCGTTTCGAAGGCGCTCACGGTGGTCGCACTAGGTGTCGGGACCGAGGCGCTTTACGTGATTCACTGGAGGCAGTCAAGCTATGTGAACTTCGTCTGCGTGTGGCGCCGACGCCTCTTCTGTTTCGTCTCTCGCGTTGGCTGCAGCACCTTACAATAAAATATAAGATGGCTTGCATGATTGTGACTAGACAATGGTAGACACGCATAGTTTGTCACAGGTGTCAGACGCCGCTTGTCCACGACGACCCAAAGCCTCCCAGTTCCGTGTAACGCTTATTGAAGACGTCCTGGCCTTGCTCGCACCCATGGTCAAGTTCCCACTAACTAGGCGAGTGCGGCGATCCTCTTAGCCTGGCGCGCGGCAAGTCGTGAGGCACAGGTGGCGACTCAGCTGCTTAAAGGGAATGCGCCAAGCTGGCAGCGGCCCAGCTCGGCATAGCGCATGCACATTGTCGTATTATCTGCATGCGCCCTCCTGCTAAAAGAAAGAAAATGTGCAGAAAAAATATCAGATTTCTGCGTGCATCAGTCTCTAAGCATTAAGAACCGTCTCAGACAGATGCCGGACATTGCTCCTGCCAAAGCAAATGTTCACGTCTTTTCCTCTGTCCTAGGTAACGCTTCTTTTCCGGTGCACTGCCTGTCCAAATGTAGTAGATATGCGAGTTCGCAAATCACATTAAGATGTGATCCTCGTCTTGTACTGCCCTCGACCAAGCTGTGGCCATGCGAATCGCATTCGCTTTCAACAGAAATTCACATGAGCCCCGCTGCTGTTTTGGTGAAGGTCTTTCTTGCTTCGCATGGATCCTGGGGTTATCAAAGAGATGGTTCCAGGGGAAGCTTATCGGTAACACAATCATTTGGACGAATAATAAACTAACGAGCGATGTCTTCATAACATGGTTGGTAGGTTGTACAGGGTTTAACGCGCCGACGCAACGCAGGCGATGAGGCGCGCCGTAGTGAAGGGCTCCCGATTAATTTTGACCACCTTCGTATCTTTACCGTGCGACGAAACCTCGCACACACGGGCGTTTTTGCTTTTAGCCTCCGTATCTTTTCATACCCTCCTGTCGACAAGTCCATACCTACACATTCTCAATCTCTCGACCTGTCTTGGCGGATTGAGATAGCAATCGATCATTGCACTTGGAAATTGACCAATGAGCGGGCGATTGATACTCAGTAGCGAGCCCTGCACAAATTTTCAGGTTAGATAAAGTCGCACTATCGAAGGCATACATCTGCTCCTGTTGTGTTCAGCCTGCTCTCGCGCAGAACTGACTGGTGGGCGCGAACGTAATCAGAGAATGCCTATATATATACATCGCAATCACCTGCGGTTCGAAGCGCCGTGACATGAACACAGCACTACTAGGAGAGCTGTGCGGGCTGATGTACATTACTTGCACCCTCAACAAAGGCATGCTCAGTATTGCACATGTGTCAGACAAAAGAAGGAAGCCGTAGGGCGCGAAACAATAACGGGAATGCTCGACTTGCATCAGGCCATTCCTTCGAAGCTTTTCCAGAGGAGGCAATGAGACCGTTTTCCCAAACTGTTGCACGTCTCCCTCGGCTTCCAATGGTACTTTACCTCTTTCCTCTGACGGAGGACGACGCTTATTATACAAAAGGCAACTGGTTTCGTTTTCTATTTACGTATTATGAATGTTTTTGGAGTGAACAACGCGGGGCGCGCTCATAAGGCCTTTAGTATCAGTACATTATGTAGTGTATCAGAATAGCACCGAGCGTTCCTTTCAGGTAACACTAAGATAAATATTCAAATTTAGAGCGCAAAATTGGTAGCCAGGTTCTCCGAGCAGCATGCAATCATCAGCGTCCTGAAAGCAGAAACATTGCCGCATATACTCAGCAATCTATACGCCATGGCCCTTGTATAAGATTTATTTTAGTTCTAAAGGTCCTAAGCTGCACAAACACGCAAAACAGGCCGTTTCTGTTTTTCCTTCTTTACCTACCACTTCCTCACCACCATGCTGCCTCGCTCTGACGTCGTTCTGGCTCTGACGCACCCTATAGGACGCACGAAGCACTGAACGCCGCCATTAAGGCACCGCTATTGGTGGGCCTCTTCAAATGATGTAGCCAATCAGCGTTCCCGGCTCTGATGGAGACGCGGGTGCGGTCCCGGAGAGCGGGGCTCCGGCAGCGGCGGCAGGGCGTATCCATGTAGGGAAAAATATCGATTGTCGCTAACCGTCATACGATCTCACCTGAGTTTGTAGATATAGCGTGTCGTTTAGAACAGGCGGGTATAGCTGGCCATCAAAAGTGACTAAATGCGGATGCCGCCATGATGCCAGGCTGTTTTTGAAAGATCAGTAGTTGAAGATGCCGTTAACAATTTTTCGCACATCAAGCATAAATTCAGGGCCCTAAAGTGAACGTAGGAGTACATTTACGTACTGTATGATTTTATAAGTTTTTTCAATACATTAATGTTTCATGAACAAAAATAGATGAAATATTAAGCGAAAACAAAGGGGGCTAAGGCTTGAAACTCAGTCCGGTATTTTGTGAAGATAGTCATCGTCATCTTCCGTCCGACGACACCATGGTGTCGTCTACTGTGCCAATGGGACGCCTGCGGAAAGTGCCCTATATACTCCTGTTCACCCATGTTGCATCCCGCACACTCCCGACGATAAGAATAAAGCCGCCACCACGTATCTTCAAGGATACCATTCCCTACATGCCTGGGAGTTGCTGCGGCTAAATTGAGGTGGCCGTCCGCCGGTCATGTCCGGTCACGTGAGACATTGCTGGGCAGATCGGCTCCTGTTGAGTATACATGATTTGTAAATTAAAAATAAAAAAGCGTATGAAGGCTTTTTCGATGTCGAGCGTAAAACTAGGTTCTTGTTTATGTGTGCGTTTATACTCTCGCTCTACGCTGTTTCGTTTGAGGTAGAAATAAAACAAGCGCAAATAATAGCAAAAAATGTACACCATCTTCCCGTGGGGAACCCTGATGAGGATGCGAAGCATCATGGGGGTTCCGTGTGGTTCCATTGTGTTGCCGTTATGTTCAGTGATCTGGTGTTTACTAGCGCCAGAGGGATTTCTGCGTCCGGGTCCAGACCGGTGGCAAAGACACGCCAGTACTGTTGTGTTGCGGCGAGTAGGCGGCGGTTCTCGAGGCGCCGAAACTCGTCCGTCATGTTCTTGTCGATGTTGTCGTCTCTGCAGTAGAATCGGTAGTCTCCGTCAGCGTTGGTGAGGTAAAGGTTGTTGAAATTGGTGCACCGGCTGAGAGCAATGTACACACCTCCTCTTCGCAGCTTTGTCTTCTCCTTCTTCTTCGGCGGTAACCTTACGGGAAGATGACGACGGTGGTTGAACGCGAAGCTATCTCGTGATGGATTCTTTGGTTGGCCAATCCCTAGGGGCATCCGGCCACAATCATTATCAGAGGTGCTGCGGAAGGGGCGAGATCATTGTACACGTCCTCCTTTTCGCAGCTTTGTATTCTTCTCCTTCTTCTTCGGTTTCCCTACGGGAAGATGACGACGGTGGTTGAACGCGAAGCTATCTTGTGATGGATTCTTTGCTTGGCCAATCCCTAGGGGCAACATGGCACAATCAGCATCAGAGGGCGCGGCGGACGGCCTCGTTGAGCTGCAAAGCGCGTGGCGCTTCCCGCCACAGCTTTCCTACGGGAAATTCAACACCCTCTACAGTTTTCAGTTCGTCGTTTCCGTTGACGTTCAGCTTCGCGTGCCTTCGTTGTATCAGTAGCTTCTTGACGTAGCTTGAATGAGTCAAGGACATAAGGCGCGTTCGTAGCACTTGCTCCTTTCAGGGTTTTGTAGCGTAGTGGGAAGAGCACCGCGTACCTCCCGTTGCGGCCAGAGAGTCGTGGGATCAAAACCGGGCGCCGCTAACTATTTCTTTTTTTATAGTGTAGGGGGAGAGATGCAGACAACGGACGGACGCCGCACATAGCCCCGAGCAAGAGATGCTTTGCATCTAAAATGATAGCATCTCCACTCCGGGGATGATGCTGAGGGTGCGGAGTACGGAGACTCTAAATGACATCCAAGTTGCACCCCGAGTGATATCCGATTTGCACCCCGACCGTCATTCAATTAGAGCCGGGAGTTGCACCTTGATTATTTTCTAATTAAAACTGCAACTCATGGCTCATATGGAATTTCACTTGATTTTCGCGTGATGGTGGTGTGCGCACTGGTGGACGCGGACGGGCATTGGGAGGTCCTAAGGTACTCCGCGTGGTTACAGGTGAGGGAGTAGCCCGTTTGACTATCGGATACTAACTCACGGTCGTATCCCAAAGAGTAAGACGACTGACACTAACTCTGTCTAGTCTACCAGGTTCAGGCTCGAATCGTGCCGGTGCTTGTGTGATTTTTTACGATTGTAAAAGCTATGCTCACAGACGCGGACGTACATTCTGCGGTCTTAAGGTACTCCGCACCTGATTATAATAATAACAGTTTTATTAGCGCAATAAGATGGTTTTCTGGAGGAGGACAAGGTGAAGCAGAAAGGTGCACTTGATCGATTGATGCATGCTGCTTTTATCACTGAACCACGCAATGCAAAATTTTTAAAGATAAGATATAGTGCACCGTATGCACTCCTAACAAGGATCTGCATGACACATTAACGATGCTCGAAAGATTAGCGAAGTAACATTTTTAAACATCTACTTTTACTTCCACCCTTATATGGTCCGCTTATATACCTGCACAGAGGAGGAGGCGTCACAGCAAAGTCCATTGGTGCGAGCCTTAGGAGTTGATGTCTGGGCACCAGCCTCGTTGGGGGTTGAAAAATATTCTGTCTTTCCCTGTGCACCTTCGCTAATGAAGGGAAACAGTCGCGTCTGTTAGCGCCCTGTTGTGCCTGAAAGGCCAGCAGTTTTGGCCAGAAATCGGTCTGTCTATAGAAACGGCCTCCTCAGAGGCCTCTTGGGGTAATGTACATACGCGCATTAACAATTCACGATGGCCCTGTTGTGTATTTGTGCAAGGCGAAGCCGACCAAGGACATCTCTCCCATCACAGGGAAATGAATTTGAGTGTACCTAAAAATTGGTTGTTGCGCCTTATCAGTTAAATCGTAGTGGTTAATCTCGGAAAAGCTGCCAAATATTAACTATAGACGATGAATCAAATTGCTCAGCATGGAGCAAAAAGTTTCGGCTAATGCTCAATCTGGTTGAAATTACCAGCATTCTTATTTTCATCAAAAATAATTTGGGCATGAAAATGCCATCAGCCCCGATATATCGTGTACTTAACACCACAGAAC
Organism: Haemaphysalis longicornis; assembly: GCF_048455015.1. Classification (NCBI taxonomy): domain Eukaryota; kingdom Metazoa; phylum Arthropoda; class Arachnida; order Ixodida; family Ixodidae; genus Haemaphysalis; species Haemaphysalis longicornis. Next base: position 161,740,445 of record NW_027526422.1, read on the forward strand.
ATATTCTGTGTTGCTATTCCGGACACGAAGCAAAGATAAATTTGACATTGACAGCCGTTCCCTGTAATTCTTAATCAGGTTATTTTAGAGACACGAGAAGTTATTTGTGCAAGCTCCGCCCCATAATATTGTGTAAAAATAAGTCACTACATTACTTTTTATACGTACAGCACATATACTACATTACTCTTTGGCAGCGAGAAAAAGCAAAAAGAAGCACCAAAAAGGCAACAGGCCCATATCTACGAGCAATTCTCATCAAATTTTATTTCAGCACCACTAATCCCGCCAAACCTCTAGGGAAGTTTGTAATCCTAACAGCGAGTCTAAAATAACCTCATGTGCGAGTTGAAAGCAAGACAAAAATCTAAGAAAGATAGGGAGGTTACTCAAGGAAAGAATGAGAACTGTCTGGTTGCCTGGGTTACACATGGAAATGGGAATAAGGGGCTTGAAAGGGAAAGAAAGGACTGGTATAAAATAAAGGGTATAAAAATGAGAAGCAAAAAAAACAGGACGTTGAAATGGCAACAAGAAAGACACCACCACAGATCAAAAAAGAAACGGCATAAAAATAAACAGGAAAACAGATGAACTTGGCAAACGAAGGATGCTACAAACTAGTAACGACGCATGATGTGTACAGCTGAAATATGACTGTTTGCTGTGCACTTGATATAAATAGTATACACAATTTTTATTTTTTTTTAAGTGAAGGTGCTCTTTTGTGGCAGGCTCTTGGGCGAAACTGACTCTTAGAATCGCAGTTTTGTTCGTGGTGCCTCAATTATCCGTCTCGTTCATGGTGCATCTCATTTCATTTATGCTGTCTCTATTTGCACTAGTTTATTTCGCTCTACTGCTCTCCTCAGCTGCAAAATGTTTTGTAGCGTAAGCTACACTGGCCCAGGTTGAGCAGTTTCGAGTGTGCCGTGAAGGGCCTTCTGCGCAAGCGCGAGGGACATTGAATTGGATTGGATAGGCTTGGATTGGATTTGGATTGGCTTGGATTGAAGTGGATTGTGTTGCGTCATAGCCATGGCAGACGCACTGGCGCCGGCGTGTGCCCAGGTGTGCGCCTCAATTGCTCAGTAGCCAAGTCTGACGCTGCACCGGGGCTGCTTGATAGCTATTTCGCGTGGCTTGTGAAGCGCCGTGCTGAGAATGCGCGAGGAGCAGTGATTGGACAGGACTGGACTGGACTGGACTGGACTGGACTGGACTGGACTGGACTGGACTGGAATGGACTGGACTGGACTGCATTATAATGAATTGGACTGGGCTGTACTGGATTGGACTGAATGGTTGAACCTTAGCTCACGCTACGTGTATCCTAGCATAGCAGAGCTAAGCCACTACTAATTTTTTGTTTCTATTCTGATTGGTTTTCCTCTCAAAAGGTTTTTGGCTTTTAGCCGTGTCTGCTTATTGGCTTCACAGCTTTAAACCTGCCATGACTACGCTGGAAAAAGTCAGTTCCCCACATTATTTTCCTCTTTTGTTATTCTGAGAGAGGGGAACGTGTATTTCCAAAGGGCAAAGAGTCCTGCAGTGATACTAATGAACATTTGCACCACTCTCTATGTGTTTGTAAGTACTGAATGCTATGGTTACCACCAATACAGAATGACACTGCATCTTTTGCATGATACCCTTTTAGTCTCTGGTTTGCTTTGTTGAGTTTTTGTTTAAGCTGGTATAAAATAGATTAATTGTGACCTAATGCAACCTGGCAACAATAATAATATTTGTGCGACGTCGTTACGCAAACAACCAATGTCCAATCTTCTAAGCATAACTAGAAAAAGGAAAAATCTCTTGAGTGAGTTTCTTTATGCACATAACATAGAATTGTTAGGCTTGGGTATTTTATGGTTATTGAATCTAAGCTAATGGAAGGGCCGCTACCTAAAAGCAATAAAATTCGAGAAAAAGAAGTTGACACATGCTGCAGGTGACGCGTAGACAGGCACTTACATTATCTCCGAAAGCATGTTTGTTTAGCATAAAGTGCAGTAAGCAATCGATTTCCATTTACACGCATTTTTTAGAAGCACTGTGAAGTTCTAACTTCCATTCGCTAGAAATGCAATCAGTTTGTACAGAGCACCACGCCCGATCGCGAAGACAATCAGCTGACTCATCCGGGGGGGGGGGGGGGGTGGGAAACATGTTAAAGTTGCGCTGTACTGTCGGGACAGCCAAGAATAAACTACACAGGACTACCGCTGGATATCAACTGAATTCTTTTCCCCCACACAGAAGAATATATGCGGAAACAGTGCATGCGCGAAAAGGGGGAAGCAACCAGGAAACAAATATGGGGGAAAAGCAATCAGACATGGACTGGGGATATTATTGTGCTCTCATGGGATCTAACCTGCATTTAACACAGTCTGGAAGCGGTAATAGTAGGGGTAAGAGCTTAGGAGAAATAAAACTATAGATTAGAAAGGTAAGGAAAGAGTAGAGAAGACTAGTTCTACTGCGGTCCAATCCGTCGCACACAAGACACCACGAACACTGTTGGCTGGCGTAATGCTGCGTCCGGGAGACGAGAAGCTTCGAAGGGAGCGGTGAAGTGCTGAGGCGAGCTTGCTGTAACAAGAAGCGAATTCTGCGGCGGTCCCGACTGCTTCGGAGTTCGCCAAATTGGAGTGCAACCGACAGACGGGTATGGGGGAGGGCGGGTGGGGCGGGAGCTGGCACTTGACCCCCCACGCCAGCAGAGCGAAAGCCGGGCGACATCCAAATCCAGCGTGACGGCCCGCGCGTACAACGGGCCTCCCAAATGAAGTCCCTCAGAAGCAGAATAAGGCGAAATAACACATCCGTTCAACTCCAAAGTGACGGCCGAACTCCCGTGATGCATCCGCTAAAGCTACCTTTCCGAGTGTACGAAGTCCGCGCTAATCTACCCGCTACCCTTCTAAGTTGCGGAGAATTCAACACTGCATATAACGCGTTAGCATGGCACAAACGTTCGCTACCTACCACAGAAAAAACTTCCCACAACCTTTTTAAACACCAAGGTTGTCACGGTGCGTTCTCTGCCACGGAGACTGCCATGATGGAATCATTGGTTGCTAGGTGAATACCCACTACTGCCGCCAACTCTAGTAGGCAAAAAGACAGCAGACATGGCATCATGGCTGCGCTCGCGTTTAGCACGGTTACAATACATGGGCTCACTGGGCGGCTTTTTTTCTAGAGTGAGTAGTATTAACTCTATGGTTTAGAAAATATCAATAACGCTGAAAAACACGGTGATTATTTGCTGGCGGAAACGCGGCTACACGCGCGGCTGCGGCAAGCATCTGCCATCACGGCAGACAAGGAGCCCACTGCGTGGTTATGTGGGGATACGGCCTAAACCGCAGCAGCTAAAACTTGTCACCGCCCGGCAGAGTGGAACTTGCTGAGGATCAGTTTATAAATTCGGGAGAGGGATTGATAGCCCAGTGAACGATTGCTCTGGTGATCGTTGTCGGCGCGGCTTCGCAAAGCGGCGAATGCATAACTGCGGCGATTCTAAGCCTTTTCCGAGCGTCGGGGCCTTGGAGGGACCTGTACGCCCCGACAGTGCCCCATGCGGAAACGCTAACGAGCCGCTATTCGTCGGTGTAAATCTTCAATTAGTGTCGTCAGCGATCATGTTGGGTTTATGACCCGCGTACCTGGCCTTCAAGCGCTCGTTTCCCCTATTCTAAAACTCACGTGCCGACGCGACCGTGGCCGACGTGAGGCGCATGGTCGGAGGGAGGTTCGAGTGGCCTGACCGGCCCCACTCGGCAGTTGTATGAGGAGCCTGCACTGCTAAATAACGTACCGCCCAGAAGAGCCAATGGCTGCGCGCATCTCAAAACTTGCCCTGTTTCTCTAGGTTGTCTTGCGCCTGGTCGTTGACGTCACCGCTTCCACAGTGCTTTGGACGCGCGATGAAAGGGGAAGAGCTGCAGGCCTTATTGCTTGTCCTTTTGAATGAACGATAACTCGGCTAATACTCAACGCCTTTAAACCATTTTTGCAGAACGACGTTTCTTGGATAGTACTCCAGCTTTTGCGCACGTAATATCGCAACCTTCAGAATCCGGTTTAGGGCCCGTTTAAAATGCCAACGAAATGCCCAGCGCTCGTGAACGCGCGCCTCTCGGCCACCGCTGACCTTCCCCTGAACGAGCAGTGGACCTAGCAGAACAAAAAGATCAGGCAAAAATCCACAGGATTGCCTCGCGCTACCTAGAAACCAACAACGCCACAGCTGACGCAACACCTTCTCCACGGAAGCTCGAAGCAACTCCGGGTGCGCCGCGCATGCGTCGTGAACGTTCTCGGAGCCGCTGCCCCCAGCTGTCGCCAAGCGCTACCACGCATGTAATGCTTTGCATTAAAAATACGACGATATCGATTCTTCATATTGAACGGTGCTATGTACCCAAAGACATATAGGGCGCTATTGCGAGAAAAATGTGGGAGTGACTGCTTGCAATATGCTACCTTTTTCATCGTGGTGGCTCTCTCTGAAGGAATTTTCGTTTCTCACAAGTAAGAAGGATGAGAAAGATAGCATGTTGCAAGCAGTAATTCTCACATTCCCCTACCAGTGTTCTCGTGCATTGTTGTCGTCTGAGTAGGTCTGTTTCTACACTTTCATGTTTTTGTTTTTAGGTTTTATTGGTTTTTGCCATGGAGGCGCAAAACTTCGCTCTTCTGTGTGAATTTAGGTGTCCCCAGTTTTTGTCGTCTTTTAATAAACTGTTGGAAGTTTGCTCCCGTTCTCACTCCCATTAGCAAAGTTAAAACTTGGGCGAGTTTGTGATGCAGGTTGAACCACAGCGCAAACGACAAACGACAACAACGACAACGACAACGCGTCGTATTTCCTCTTGCTATCGTCCTTTGTCTTGTCGTTTGCGCTGTGCTTCAACCAGTCCCGTTGGTGTGCACCAACTAGCCCCATTCTACGTCTTTTTCATATCGATGCATACGACGACGACTTCTACTAGCCCAGTGCAAAGCGACGACAGAACACGTAAATAAACAATTTCACACTGGTACAAATGCATGTGGCATGTCCCTCAGTGTTCTCGTAAAAAGAAATCATACAGCTTAGCCATGGTTTAAGCTTTGAGTGAATTGCCTTGAGTTTTATTTGTTACTTTTTTTACAGCGGTAGTCATTTGATTCCATTGGCCACCGCGGCGACTTAATGGGCAAGACGTTGTGCTGCTGAGTGCAAGGAAGTGGGCTCGAAGCAGCCGTGGCGGCCACTCTTCTGATAAAGGCGAGAAGTGAAAACGCCCGTGAGATCGAAATTGTGGTACACATTAAAGATCCCCAAATGTCCAAATTAATCCCGATTCGTGCACAACGGCGCGCCTCATCGCCTGTGTATCGTCGGCGCGTTAACCCCCTCCCTGTCGGCCCCATTCCCCCCCAAATTGGTTCTATTAGTTTAGTCGCCAGCCACTATGGTCATTTTCACGTTTCAAGAGACATGTCAGGCTTTCGCCTTCGGTCATATATCGAGTTTTTCATAGATCTGTATGAAATTGTCTTTCTTTTTCCATTATTGATATTTTTTCTAAAAACAACGCGAAAGAAACATGTTTTTTCATGGTGCTAGAAATTTTAGAAAAACGTACATCTACCGTCATTCCACGTTGTAATGTTGTGCCCGAAGTGTAAACTCCACACAAACCATTGCGTCAGCGATGTACAAATGGTGACCTATTTTGATGCCAAATGCGGGCACAGAACATGTTGGGAACATATTATGAAATAATGGACAGAATATTATTAATAAAGCTGAGGTTTTGAGTAACGCTCTTTTTTCAGTTACGTGGTGATTCTGTATCTTCAAATACCGAGGAAGAATTGTGAGCACCGGGCAGGCGCTGTAGCACCATGTTTTCTGTTGGGCCTGGAGGCACTGGGCGCCGTCTCTGTTCTTCAAGTTCCTTGCGGCGGCTTGGAATGCAAAGCGGTTACTTGGTTTTCGGTTTGGCGTTACCCGGATGCCAATAAGAAGGCATTCTATTGTCAGATTTACTAACAAAAAAGTTTAATACCTCAAAGCCAGGTTAAAAACTACCACAAAAGAAACATGAGGGGGATTTAAAGAGGAAATTGATACAATTTTCTAGGGGCATTAGAACAAATGACATGCTGAACAATCTACACAGAATTCTCCAAAAAACTAAAAACTTGAGGGTTATTTAAAGAGGAAGTAATACAATTCTACAGGGACATTAGAACAAATGACATGGTAAACAATCTACACAGAATTCGTCAAAAAACATGGGGGTCCTTTAAGAAAATTGATACAATTCTACAGGGACATTACAACAAATGACATGGTGAACAAACTACACAGAATTCGCCAAAAACTTGGGGGTTGTTTAAAAAGAAAACTGATACAATTCTACAGGGATATTAAAACAAATGACATGCTGAACAGTCTACACAGAATTCACAAAAAAAACGTTGGGATCGTTTAAAGAAAAATTGATACAATTCTACAGGGACGCTAGAGCAAATGACATGGTCAACAATCTACACAGAATTCGCCAAAAAACACGAGCGTCGCTTAAAGAGAAAATTGATACAATTTACAGGGACATTAGAACAAATGACATGGTGAACAACCTACACAGAACTGTGAAATCACTTTCAAAATATGAAAACTTTCCTTATGGGAAGCTATGTCCTATGTTGTTATTGCGATTCAGCATTTACATCCACACAACATCTCTGCGCAAGAAAACACCGTTCTGAGTAAAGAAGTACATCTAGATTTCTTTTATGAGTGACAAACTACTTCCAAATGCATTCTTTGTTACGTAGTGGGGTAAATTGCAAGCACGTTTTTGATAAGAAAGAACTGTTTATAGCCACATTACCTCCTTAAAATGCACAAAACTACAGTTGTGATCATGTTCTTTAGAGAGTGCACGGAGCCACGACCACATAAACAGCACAGCCCACTTCAATCTTTGCTTTCAATTGCAAGAAAATGTGCTCCAGAATTATTACAACTTTATTGGTTTAAGCACGACAAAATATATTAAACTGAAGCCTCTTGTGCTAAACTGACTTGCTCCCAAGGTTGGGACATTTCTGCCCGCATTTGCTTTTCCTGCTCTCGTCGGGTTGCCTGAAATGAAGCAAAATTACTTGATTAGACTCAACATTCACGTTTTGAGATCATCAGAACAATGGGCCAAATGTGTGATTCGCATTCGAAAAGATGTTTCTTTTTGGTTCGAATTTAAGTACCCAGGAAGCAGATTCGTAGGTGTCTGCAAAATTATGCGCATTTTGCTGATGCCAAGGTATAATAAAGCTAATGTTGCGTTCTCCACGTTCAGAGAAGATTTTCATTGTTAGAATTGCCTCTTTATCCGGCTCTACCAGTCTTGATGTAGATGAGGGTGCCGATAGCTCCACCGAGGTGCCAAGTTTTATATTTCTTCTGCAAGAAATCAACCTTTCTGGGCTTAAGGATTTCACAAACGTCAACTACTCCGTTTTTGTGTGAAGGACGAAAAAGCAATTATTGTCGGCACCAAACCGCCGGTCGACGTGTGGCGCCGCCACTCGGCCCTCCGCTCGTAACTGTAATGGGCCTGCGTATTGCAATGTGCAGTGCGGGGGTGGTTTTTCTCGAGTTTGGCTCATTGCTTTTAATGTAAGGTGTTGTTCTGGGCATACATATCCGGGTATATGAAGTCTAGGTGAAGGTATTGCGTGGTTTCCTGCACTGACAGCTACAGAAATTCGTCAAGCATCGGAGAAAGATGTAACATGAGCGCTGACTCGGCTATCTAAGACGTTCACTTATTTGTCCCCAACTCGCGGAGCGCAGTGTAGAAAGCACTACGAACGGCGAATATTAACCAGCGTACGCCGCGCACCAGAGCTTGATCTCACCGCCGCCCGGGACGGTGGGACACAGTTTATAGAGAACAAGAAAGTTAAAGAGAGGACAAGCATCATTCGAATCGCGGACGAGTGATTGCGTCATAATAACGTGAAAGCCTAATGTTTGAATAAGTGCTCGCATTCGGGCTAGTTGGTATTCTATAACGTTCATCTTAAGCTCACAAAAAACCCATGGACACAGAAGACAACTACAAGCGCTACTTCCAACTGAATTTTATTGAATGAGGGTGAAATCTATACCAACTAAAAGACAAGAGATGCAGAAGAGATAGAGCCAGTACTTTCTTTTTTACACAACATGTATCTCAGCAGAGCCTCGCGAGATTGATTGGTGCGGATATTACGACGCGAACGCCAGCCCTCTGCCCTATTTTCTTCAGCCTATGTGCGATACCGTGGAAATGTGCGATACCGTTCGGTAGCCTGGTCGAATAAGGAGGCAGCGTTCTTAAAAAAGCATTGGTTATGGTAATGACTGACACGTGTGGGGCAGTGCCAAGTGATTCCGTTATTCCAATCTCTGTATAAGCGTAACCTTTCCTGTATCTCTTGTATTTTCGCTGGTATATATTTCACCCTGATTCAATGAAATTCAGTTGGAAGTAGCGCTTGTCCTTGTCTTCTGTGTCCGTGTGTTTTTTGTGCGCTTGAGATGAACGTTATGAACGCAACTTTGGTCATCCTAGCAGTTCTTAAAGAAACCTATTTAAAATTTTGTTAACACAGAGTATTATAACTTTTGAAATATTGTGGATTATTAGCTTTCACACTCCTCATATATATAACAAGTTAAATAGTTACGAATGTACAGTTTTTCCGGCTTGTTTATGCGCGATATGAAGGCGATCCTAGCCAAGGTTCATGCAGAAGCCGCCATTTTCTTTTTCGGCAGTCTTTTCACGGCCGTTTTTGAAGCCTCTCGCGAACTTTTGATGTGGAGAAAGAAACCACTGGTGCGTTTTTCACCGTATCGGTTTTGTATGTTGAACGGCATGCGAGAAATTTTTGCTAGTGTGGGCTATTGTATTTACGTTTACTTGTATTTCAAACGCGGCAAGCATTGTGTAGCCTTATTAATATCAGATTGTTCTGCGAATTTATTATAAGAACACGCGAAATGCCGTGGAAATATTTAGGAGAATATTTTTTTAACCGAACATAATAACATTTTAGGGAGATTGTGCCGTTTTCTCAAACGATAAGAGGTGTCAGTGGTACCCGGCCGTCGTCGCACGCAGCGTTCATGTGGGGAGAGCGATAGCTGTGAGTTACGTGCCGAAGTGGCCGGGTGGATGGCGGTCCGTAGGCGAAGCAGGTTTTGTGCGTTGTTGCAGCACGTAAGTACGTCAGACGGACGTTGCGTTCGCTTATTCTACTAGCTAGCCAAGGCTAGCTTGGCTAGCTATCTCGCTTCTCGGCCCTTTGGCACAGATCAAACTGCAGTCAGGACGAGAAGCAACAGCCCGAAAGGGTGGTCAACCTTTCTGGGTTCCCACCGAGCTCCCAGGACCCCTGCACCCCTGGTTACGACCCCCTTCCCCTCGACTGCTGGGATCAACACGGCTTTACTGCGATCCTCTGTGGTCGTCCTGGGCCTCTGCCCTGGTCCCTCCGGCACCGTGGTACCATACCCGGAGACGTCTTTCGGCTCGGGGGTGCAACAACCCCGAGTTAGAACCTCTAGATCAACGTAGGGTGCCAGCAACGGTGCCTACTCCTTTGGCATGCCTGCCTGGGCGTGGTGCTGCGCCCTGCATCTCACGGTGCCATACCTGCAAGGACTTCCCACTGCGGGGGGGACGCCTTGGCCCTTGAGCGTGGGGTCTGGACCCCCTGAGCCTGCTGACCCGTCCAAGGACCCGGCACTCAGCTCTGGCGACGGTTTTGTGCATTTAGTACAACACCAAGCCCTCTCGTCTAGTGGAGCGGGACAGTGAACACCCAGGACTGTGTACATGCTCTAATCCTTGATCGGAACCCTAGCATAGTTAGGTGCTATTAGATTGTGTGTGTTTTTTTGTTTGTTTCTTTTTTGGTGGAGTTGTTTATACCTTGTTGCATTGTGATAGCTGTCTTCTTGTCTTCTGGGTTTATACTCTTTTTGCGTATTGCTCTAACACCTAACTCAGTTGCAGTAATATCCCACTTGCCGCTTACAGCAAATATGGCCGCCTCAGATAACAGTGAGGGTACGAACTCCCTCTTCACGACTCTGTCGTCATCCCCTGGCCCTAGCAGACCGCTTCAAACCAGGCAACCAACCCGAGATGGCGAAACTTTGGTGCTCTACATTCCCAACCCACAAGTTTTGACCAACATGGAGCAGGGTTGTGCGTGGTAGTATACAGCGGCAGCATGGACGAGCAAACGGCAATCGCTACAACGCCACCTAGAGCAAAACTACGACGTCCGGATTAGAACAACTTTGAAATCCTGCACAGTGTGTGGCTTCAACCTGGGGCTCAGACCCATAGGGCGTAGTTGTCTGCGCAATGCCAGCAACCAGCAAGCAACAGCACTGCGGTATGCATGCACCATGTGCGGCATGTCTTTTGCATCAAAGAGGGGACTTGTTAACCACAGGCAGTTGCACGAAAAAAAAGCGGCAAAATTTACCCATTTGGAGCGAAGTAGCCCAAGACGCCGAACGCTGCAAGACAACAGTGCCCATGTCTCTTAGGATTCACAGGAGACTCAACAACCCATGACGGACCGTCGTCTAGAAGACTCTCCACAAGAGAACGAGGGCAATGGTATGCACACAGCAACTGAGGACCACCAAGGTATGACGCTACCAGAGATGTCCTCACAACAACCAAGCCGATCCGCTGAAGTCACATCGCAGACCACGCCTAACAGTCCAGCAAACCACCGCAGCGCCCTCCACGCACGCGTCGCAACCTGAACTGCCTACCAGCAATCATGAGAATAACGACTCTCCGGCGCTGACCCTGGGCAATGATGGTGCGGAAGAGACCATACAGGCCTCACCCAAAAACTCTGCCGTTGAATCAGCTGCACAGCAGAAGTTTGAACCTAACAACGGTATCCTGGCAACCCATGTTGCGCCGCAGATTGCATGGCCAACCAGCGTTAGCAGAGACATCTGCAGAATTTGAAGAAATACTAGATACAGTAATAGAATAAGCCTCCAGAGCTGTCAGACTACTGACAGTGGCACCAGAGGGAAGACCATGGCACCAAGCAACCCGGAGAATCCACAGCAGATACAGAAACTGTACAGGCGGAACGGGCGGAGAGCAGTGAGGCAGATTCTTGAAAGGCCATCCACGATGTGCCCAATCCAACTGGCCGAGCTAGAGACCCACTTCTCCTCCGGCTGGCACAGCTAACACGTTGACACCTCTATCTACCATCACAAAGCGCCAGACACGAATGAGGTCCACATGTTCATGTTCACACCAGAGGAGGTAGCTGGACTCCTCAGAAGATTCGAGAACACTACACCCCGTGAGGATTGGCTTACGTACGACCTTTGGAAAGACGTAGATCCCAAGCGTCACTTTCTTGCTGCTGTGTTCAACATATGCCTTCCCCACCGACGGATACCAGACAAGTGGCGGGGTAACGAAGCCTACTCATCTACAGGAAGGGAGACCAATTGGACCCAACAAACTGGAGACCAATCGCCATTGGAAACACTATTGCTAGGTTGTATGCCAGCTGCTTGGCCTCCCGGTTACAGCAATGGGTACTGGACGAAGGCATACTATGCAAGTGTCGGAAGGGTTTTTTTACTATACGACGGTGTTTTCGAGCATAACATCATCTTGCAAGAACGATTGAACTCCGCACGCACAGGCCAAGAGGCACTGTGCGTAGCGTTTCTAGATTTTGCAAAGCCGTTTGGCTCTGTTGCCCATAATGCAGTCATCGAGGCAGTACTATGTGCCGGTGCAGGTGAGGCCTTCACCGAAATTGTTGCAGATATGTACCGAAAAAACACCATCACAATGGTGGCCGAGGGAGGATTCACGGGACCCATTTCCATCTCTGCGGGCATTCACAAAGGATGACCCCTCAGCGGGCTACTACTCAACATCGTTATTCACCCGGTAGTGCGTGCGGTGTTAGGGTTAGGAGGTCGGCACGCTATCCTAGCATATGCTGACGACCTAATTCCACTGGCGGATGATCCCGGCACGCTGCAATGCAGAATAAGCACTGTATCGACACTGTCTGAATGGATTGGCCTGAACCTGAATCCAACCAAATACAGAACCCTACATCTATCCGGGGGAACACCGGTCGGACTCAGGCCTACAGCGTTCTACATACAAGGAATACCAATTCCTCACATCGCAGACTACGACAGCCACAACTTCCTCGGGCGCCCGAGGGCTTCCGCGTCTTGCCACCTGAAGCCACCATTGACGAAGCCATAGACATGGGAAAGAGACTACTCACTTCGATATTAGCGCCCTGGCAGAGACTGGATGCCCCGAAAACATTTCTATTTCCAGCGCCTAACTTCAAGATGAGGATGGGTTCGCTGGGGAAGGAAGCCTCGAAACGGCTTGATGATGCAATACGACCAATAATCAAGCGAACACTGTACCTACCAGCTAATGCCACCAACGACTACCTGTACGGAAGGGCCACAGCTGCAGCGGCAGGCATACCCATAGCCGCGGAAACAAGCGCCGCACGCAGAATTGATAATGCCTTCAAACTGCTATCATATACCGACTCAGAAATGAGGTATGTGGCGCTTGATGCTGTAACAGAGGGGACGTCAAAGAGGCTGGGACGACCATCAACTATTGGAAACTTGGCATCATACCTCTCTGGGGACACCGAGGGGGAGTTAAGGGCTACAGCTACGCAAGTTCAATCCGCTTGGACAGAGGCTCAAAAGGCATCAGGCCGTCTAGGTATCACATGGACCCCACAGACGGATGGGGCCTACGTCGAATCTGATAACCGGTCTCTAACACCCCGCCACCACCGCAATATACTCCAAACGCTTCGGCTCAAGCAAATGTCAGCCCGTGACTCCTCCCTGCGAGAGAAGCCCAGCCAGGTTAAAAACATGGAATGTGTCACAGCAGATCCCTCAAGTAGTCACTTCATAAGATCTGGGAAATACACGCGGTTCACACACTGGTGTTTTGTCTACCGCGAAAGACTGAACCTTTTCCCCCTAAATGGTGCTCGACCCTGGGATCCTGCCGTGGACCAGCGATGCCGTAGATGTAGACGCAAGCAACCCTGCCACATCACCTGTGTCGTTGTATGATGGAAAGCAGAGCCCTTACGGAGAGGCAAAACGCATTGTTCAATGGGTGAAGAAGGCGGCTATGTGGCGAATGACTGTGACGCATGAAAACAGAGCAGTGGGAGACAACATTTCACCCCGATCTTCTCCTGGTCAGAGGATAGGAAGCAATTATCCTAGATGTATGCGTCCCCTTTGAAAACCGGCTCAAATCACTGCATCATGCACGCGCCAGGAAGATTCAGTAATAGCAACAAATACTTCCTGCGGCGGTATCAGAGAGTGACCGTAAATGCAATCGTTGTTGGCGCACTAGGGTCTTGGGACAAACCAAATGACAAAGTACTTAGACGTATATGTAGTCGCCGTTACCTACGAACAATGAAGAAGCTAGTGGACAGCACCACTATGGCGGCCTCCCGGGACATATATGCCACTCACATTGCGTGCAGTGCCTGATGATGCACCACCCGATAGCATACATATCTATTTAAGGTACTCTTTTCCTTGTATGCTATTTTGCTATCTGTTGCATTATTTGCCAAGATTTCATTTTTGATTTCTTTTATTTTCCTGTTGTTATTACTGGTGCTGTTTTACTGTTAGCTGATGTTGTTTGCTGCCACGGTTAACTATATTGATTGATTCCTTTTACTAGCCATGTATACCCTTAGTTTGTACTCACCCGAAAAATTTGTATAAATGTTGCAAGCCTCCGTTATTCTGTATAAAATGTTGCCACTTTTTCAGCTTGTACTAACTTTTAAAAATTGTACTAAACATGCAAATACAACTCTAATATGCCGTGGTGATCTGCAGTGCCGTAAGTATGAACGTACGCAGCCAAGTAGCAGATTTTGCAATATTTAGCGGATCTGAACATTACGAGCTTCCGTACAGGCATCACAGACTTTCACCCGTGTGCCATGACTCGTGCGCTGCCTGAGTACCCGTAAACCCCACTCTCCCACGCAAAGACGTCCGCGCATCGCTTGGCGTGTTCAGGGTGGGTCAAACGCGCGTGTATTCGCCGAAACAGCTGTGTTCGAGGCAGCGTGAGTATGCAGTGATAAGAAATCTTCTCACTGGGACTTTGTGCTGCATTGTATATCTAGTCGGTTATCGCAGGCATTGTATACAACAGTTCTGCACTTGCCCTTTTTTTAAGCATTTGGTGTTTTTCCTCGTCATTTTTCGCTACTTTTATACAGCACGTATTGTGTCTACTGCGCCTATTCACTAAGATCTACTGTGTGTTGTTGCCATATTTATCCCCCCTGGCCTCTGCAGGACATCTATACACCACCCACCACCGCGTGCCATTGTGCCCACACCACGGTCAAGCATTCCCTCGCCAACTAGTCGTCCTCGAGATGCATTTATTCGGCATCCCATGGGACAACCCGTGTGTTTGGGCTTTGCATTCTCTTCATTTCTCTCTCGCTTAGTCTTGCTGTGACAAAAAATACACAGCCATTCATGGTGTTATATGAGCGGCATTATTGTTTTTGTTATAGTAAACAATCACTGAACGGCATTAAGAATGTGCCTAACCACTGTTGCGCATAAATGAAGATTCTCACATTTTCAGGGTTTAATGTGTGACTGCCCTACCACTAAATAGAATAAGCGAACTTCTTATGCCGTATACAGCTGGCATGGGTTAGAGGCAATACTTGGTAGTAGTAGTGAAATTTACAGACTGTTCGCCGGTCATCTGTCATTGCAAACAGTCCATGTGCTGTTTCCCTAATCACCTATACGGGTCGACAGCATAGGTGGCCTACACCGGACGAGATGATATCAAGACAAAGCCAACCAGCCAACAGCATTCGTAATACCAGACACGCTATAAGCACCTCACCGCACAGGACTTCATGGATCCTGCGCACACACGACACACCAAAATGGTCGTGCCAACTGTTCTCCCAGTGTATGTATCAATGACTTCCTCCGGTGCTTCTTGGTGCTTTATTGATGGTGCTGGTTGGTAGGGCAAATATCTCCCATATTTTGAACCCTGCCTTTAGCATCCGCAAATCGAATGCAAGTCTCGACAATCAATAGGCCGCGAAAAATGAAAAGCCTAGAGTTGTTACAAGAAGCAAGGGGATTTTCATATCTGACGTGCGATCTCGTTAAAACCACTCTCAACAATGTCCAGCCTCCAAATTCCACTTGCAGATATTCGTTGCTTTTCAGGCTAAAAGTGGCGAGCAGTACATCCACCAAAACCAGTTTTTCCAATATGAAGATAATCAGGTCGAGACGTCATGCTAGAAGCCTTTGTTTGGCACAGTACGCGTTGCCAATTGTTGGAGTGACTTAAATGGAGTGGTACGTTGTCGGGACACCTTGTCAAATGCTTTCATAACGTCTTTAGCAAGATTGCCTCTCTTGCTACGGCATGGAAGCTCCTCGTTACTTAGTGTAACACCTCGCAAGGAAAAACGTTAGTCGGGTGTTTTTTCTGGCCACATGTGTACTCGGATTGTGATAAATAGGTGAACTATTGTAAATACAGTGCACGCCGACTGTGCTGAGCAGTGTCTCTTTTCCGCGCCTTTTGTTTTCGGGTGAAGCACGGCTTGCAAATGTACACAGTGTGCCCTTGATTTGCGTCCTAAAAACAAATTGCATGCACTGTCGTTCTTTTGCTGTAATCAGGGGCATAAAATGTACAACGCCTTGTTGTATACACGTATGCAGTGTAATGCGAGAGAACATGGGCAGCATAAAGCATAAGCATTTTTAACCTCTGTCATGGCACATGGCGAATTGTAAGCATGCCTGATGTAGTGTGTACTCTAGTGCCACTTCTAATTTTTAATGCCTGGTTGTGAAATGTTGGACGCAACGCACACCAATGTCGAGTTCAATTGTGCACCTGGGCGGTGCCCTGTTGATGTTCTGCTCGACTACATTTTAGAAATATTAAAAATGTGACACGTGCGCGCACAATCGTTTAAAGGTTACATTTTACCTTATGGGACTACGTCATGTCTCGCTATTGTCTTATGCACAAGACGCGCAAACTGCTTGTCTTTTTCTAATAGTATAGTGTTTGCATTGGCCATGGAAGGCGTGAATTTCTTTGTGTTGGTGGAGCCTAGAACCTGTCGGTTAACTACGTACATAAAATCTCCCCGCCAGGGCCTTCGCCTTTACTGGGAAGGCGACGGTTTGGGAAGCTAACCTGGGTTATTCGGCAATCGCATGATTCCCAGGGGCAAACAAAAAAGTAAATTTTTTGGGTATTGTGTTTCAATGTCCAGGGGAATATAATTTATATTCAAAACCACTAGTTCATCAATTAGGCAAGGCCTTTAAAGCCTTTTTAGTGAACGGGACGCAAGTGTTTTCCTTCTTTCACATCATAACTGTAAAAAATGCCACAGTAAAGAAATGTCTGCAGAAATTGTGGTATTCAGTATAGTGAGCATCCCTGTGTGTATATTTTGCTATGCTTCTATTTGCGTCTCACTGCAACCTAATATACACTCTGAGAAGGCCATCTGTACAAATAACTCCTACAGATGGCTGGTTGTTTTAGATTATCAGCGTTTTCGATTACCATGGAGGATAAATGTTTTATGTTTCATGGTACCTCTACTTGTTAATCGTTTATTTATTCCTGGCAACCTGTTTTTTTTACATAATGTGTATTGTTTCCCGATTGTGCTATATTAGTCAGTGCTTATTATATGGCTGAATGAAGAGAAAGGCGACCCTATGAATTTGTTATTGTATTTATGACCGGGAAGTTAATCTTTCTTCATTCTGAGGTGTCTCTTTTACATGGCGTGACAAGAGTTTGAACACACAACAGTAGTGGAAGTCACAATGGTCTGTAAAGGCTACTTTTAAATCGTAATTTTACAATTCAAAGGTAAATTTTGTCCAACAAGATGCAGTCACGAAGCTGAGAATTATATGCTCAAATGAACGCTGTAAGCAATGCGTGAAAAAAATAGGAACACTGTTCACATTTCCGTCGGCATGAGCAGCGTTCCACCTATTCAAAGTACCCGGACAAATCACTATCCACAAAAAACGAAACCAATGGTTAGCAGTTGTTCGTCTAGCCGATCGTTTTGCTACAGTCAATCCGACCGGGGGGTTCTATGTGAGTGCCCTCTCTTATTAGTCTTTCTTTCTGTATGCATAGCAGGCACTTTCTTAAAGTTGTTCTCTCTCTCTCTCTCTTTCTCTCTCTATGGACAGTCCAAAAGAACTTTTCGTCTGCTTCAGCGGTGGTAGATTTTGGCACGGGTTCGCGCAGCTTCGCATCTTTTGCGCCTCTACTACGAGTGGCTTGATGAGCGTCTTCGACAGGAACTTCTTGGTAGCTGGTCGCTGACGAAATCTTATTTTACTACAAGATAACGTTAAGGATTGGTTAAGGAGCACGTGTAAATACGTGTTAAAATCAGAACGGCGGGAGAAAAAACAAGCATCTCGTATGCCGGTATGTAGGTTGTTATCCGTTTGGATCTTTAATTTAAAACAACATTATTTTCAGAAACCAGGTCATCAGAACAGGCTTCTGAGCAATGCATATGGCGCTATCCCCTGGCCGCATCTACCGCGTTGCACTACCTCTCAGTGACAGAAAAAATCAAGCCGTAAGTTACGACGTGGGTTAAAATAAACGTTACGTTTGATATTGTTTCGTCGTTTAATTTCGCTAACAGAGCCTTTCTATAGTTATTACAAGGCGGCATCGGTCCGTTTCCTGTGTTCAAATAGAAATATTCGCAAGTCCTCCATGACTATGAAGGCTGCGGATAACTCTCGTAAGCATTGTTTGTGTGCAAATCACTAAACACGCGGACGAATAGTTTTTTGCGTTACATTGATTTACCTTACGAATAATCATGCTAGATCGCATGCTGTGGCGTGCGATATTTCTGTTGCTCATTTTTTGGTTAGCGTCGTCGAAATCGTCGTTGCAGGACTGCATCTCAGGTCTGCTGGGTTAAAGCGATACTTTTCAGCTCGCCTTTATTATGTCTGGCGAAACGCTCTGTGATAGGGAATAAGCGATTGGAACGTATATGGTGGTGCGCGATTACCCTCACCGCTCAGAGCGCCAGCACACCGGGATTTAGATTATACTCGTCTTGTGATTGCCCGCACAGTTTCGTATGTTTACAGTCAGATGTCACGGCGGAAGGAAATAAGCAGCTTGGAAGAGCGAACAAGGGGAGAGCATTGTACAAAGGCACAATGAGGAAAGGGGGTTTGAAAGAGGAAGAGAGAAACGTAAAAAGTTGATGGCCAGCACCACGGTGACCATATCTGAACAGGCAAATCCTTTTTTCTAGGCCGCAATTGAGGAACCTCTTCGTCTTACTTCGGGTGTCAAGAGTTTCTTAGCTGTTCCATTTCTATGAGTTTCCATCACAGCATTTTTCTCACCAGCATGAATTACATGACACCTTGGTACAATTAATTTGAAGAGAGAGGAACATACGCATGAGGTTGAGTACGTGTGCTCAGGGAAACACAATGGGTGTTTGCAATTTTAACAACGGACCTGTTTAGGCTTCAGCTTGGTCGGGTGGCGTTAGCAAAAAATATCAAGAAAAATTCCCGCGGCGCGAGCCGCCCTGCACGACAGCCGCTCAGCCGCGTAGGTAGAGCTAAGCCTCGCCTAGCTATGACATTATACAGCGCTGGCAGCGCTTGCCTATTGAGAACACCCTACCCAGCGCTCGTGGCGTGAACTCTCGCGTGCTGTTCTTCTTGCCAATTAACATGCGTTTGCACGTGAAGATCGCAAAGCCTATGGCCGCCGGGTCCAGAGCAGTCTTACACGGTGCACTGTGGGAGAGATTTTAGTGCATGGGAACAAAGTGATCCGGCCGTGACAGTCCCGGATAAGTTTGAGAGGCAAAATAAAAAAATCATGTGAGGTTCGACAGCCGCGTCCCGGAGGAAGGGAGAGGGGCCGCCACCTCCGCTATTTCTTCAGCCTTCCACCACCAGCGCAAACTGCACCATTTCTTTTTGTAATCGGATATTTTGTGCATTCTGTTTCCCCGTAGTAACAGTACGTGTGCCTGCGATTACTTGCAACACTCCCACGTCAGTCTCTCGCATGTTATCGGCAATAGGACCAATCCAACCGTGTAAGCTGCCATTGCAGTTACCTACTTTGTACAAGAAAAATGTGGCTCCGATAGAATGCGCAATACGACACAAATTGTAACAGCAATGCGTATAGGAAACTCAACTTGTCCTTAATGCGGAAAACGTGTACACCCAGCACATCAACTCGGACTGTGTACCCTTGTTAGGCTATTTATTTAGTATAATAGTGTGTGTGTATGACACCGTTTCCTTTGTTAATCGACAAGATTTAGGGGAAATCCCCAAGGTGGGGTAAGTTTCTGTGAAGGAAAGTTCGACATCCACCTAAATGCAGCCATACGGCTACAAAGGAAAGCTATACAGCTTCCTCGAAAACTTCGCAGTTGAAGAAAAATTCGTCCTGGTCCAGGATTCGAACCCGGGACCACTGCTAAACCGGAGCAGTCGCTCTACCAACTGAGCTAACCAGGAGGCTAGTCGTTAGTAGCGCGAAAGCGAATTGATCAACAACTCGAAGTGAAGGACAGGTGTTAATCGACCAGATTTAGGGGAAATCCCCAAGGTAGAGTAAGTTTCTGTGAAGGAAAGTTCTACATCCACTTAAATGCAGCCATACGGCTACAAAGGAAAGCTATACAGCTTCCTCGAAAACTTCGCAGTATGCGAAGTTTTCGAGGAAGCTGTATAGCTTTCATTGTAGCCGTATGGCTGCATTTAGGTGGATGTCGAACTTTCCTTCACACCGTTTCCTTTGTATCAACGATGAATACGAGCACCGCAGCTGGCTTGAATCAGACGTTCATGCGGACTTTGCAGGTGCATATGGCTTTAATGACGTTCCTCGAGGCGCCAGACTGCATGCAGGCAATAATACTGCATGAAAAATTTGTTTTGTGCATTCTAACGGTTACACGGAAGAATGAATTGGCTCTTGCAGCTTCGTGCACGAATATATCGTGGACGGACATGTTCGTCCACGATATGTTTTTCATGAAGAAAATGTTCCACACATTTCTCGATCTGAAAATCACCTTGTCATTTTTTGGCATTCGAAAGCCCTACCGTCGAATATGTGGCAGGAGGCCGCTGTAACCCATCGCTGCTCTACTCCGCACTCCACTGCGGAGCGCTTTGCTACAGGCAATGTTCGTCGAGGCAAGGGCGATGCCCTACAACAAGCTTTCGGTCCCTCTATTCTTCAAAATAAAGTCGAATGCTCATATTACCTTGTTATTGCTTCTTTGGCAGCTTTTTTTATTTATTATTTATTTTATTTACGAGTACCTTACAGGCCCATTGTGTAGGGCATTGAGTAAGGGGGACAGAAAAAGAAAAAGTACACGTTTGTCTCGAATATATAGGAGTAATGCGTAAAAATTATGAGGAAATTTATGCGTAAACATTATGCGTAAAAAAGTGTGCGTAAAAATTATTATTTGTTCAGGTTTGCCCTGGAAAAAAATTAAACTTCGCCGTAAGACACCACACGTACTGATTTCTTTTTCGGGTCCAGAAGGCCAAGTCGTCGCCACACCGGAAACAGGACGTCGCTGATGAGGTGACTGTGGATATCCGAGGTGGGCTTCTTTCTATCTGCGTTGATTGAGAAAGATGAATGTCGCATGGGTAGTTATGAAAAGAAGAAACATAGACAAGGTGAGTTAGGTGTAAATTGTGTAGAATCGTACATTTGGCTTCCATCTTTTTTGGTACTGTATATACACCACAAAATGCAATTATTTTAAATGGGAGCTACATTCACCCAGATTAGTGCGTGCAGCCTGCGTCTGGACGTGCTTCTATAGCCGTTTGGCTGGACTCTAGTGGTGGCGCGCGTTCAATACATTTTATTAATGCATGCTTCATACCGCTGTAGTCGCGTGCATTGGTCATAGTAACGATTTAATTACTTTTAGGTAATGTTTTCCAAGTGTCATTTACTTTACAACACTTTGGAGCCAATGCTATGCCTTACACAGAGGAGGACGTACATATTGTTCGTGGAAATTTTACTGACTCTTGGAGGTGCGCTGGATATTTAGGGACATACAGTACTCCCTTGTTATAACGAAGTCAGCTGGATGGTGAAAATTTTGTTATAAGGGGTATTTTGTTATAGGTGGCTAGTAAAGAATAGCAAGAGAAGTTGAGCTTTAATTGCGCCACAACTGCGAGAAATCGAAACACAATGTATTCAGTGAAGCAAAACCTTTTCAGTTTCAAAAACGGCAGTAAGCTTTGACTGGAGGAGGTGCGGAGGAGCAGCGACTTCGAAATTGGCAGCAAGGCGGTGATGAGTTCGCCGCGGGGGTTATGCTACGGTTCGTGCATAGCCCATGTACCATATTGCGACATGGGCCAGGTATTATCCGAAAGAAGATGACGGTAGCGCACTCAGACTCGGGAAACGAGCTAGACGTAGAAGAAGAAGAGGATCTTTCGCCTTGCCTGCGTGGTGCTCTCGGGATTGCAAATACACTGTGTGGATACCTCTTGCACCGCTTGGTTACACGTCTTCCTTCACGTCACCGCAACAATATCCTCGAGGTTGGCCGGATCAGTATTAAAAACCTCATTTTTAACATATCCATAGAGAAAGAATTCCACGCGTTACAAATCGGGTGGGCCAAGGTGTGGTTTCACTTCGCCCAATCCACTGGCTGGGAAGGGACTCGTCGATGAATTTACGAGCCAATGAAAAAAAATGCGGCGGAGCTCCGTCATGCTGGAACCACATTTTTTCAGGGCAGCCAGTGGCAACTCTGAGTCAAACTCGGAGGTGACGCCCTTTAAGACGCGCTCTGTGTACTTCTTTCCTGTAAGGTTTCCGTCGATGAAGTAAGGGCCAACAACACGGCCGTTATAAATGCCACACCGTACGTTTGCTGACCACCTTCTCTGGCGCTTATGCTCACGGAGCCAGTGGGGGTTCTGATCAGACTAATAATGTGCGTTGTGCAAATTGTGACTCCAATTCCTACAATATTGGGCCTCGTCAGTCCAAAGCACTCTGTTGAGAAATGCCGGATCTTCGTCGCATTGAATAAGTCACCAGTTGCAGAAATGAAGCCGTTTTTGAAAGTTGCTTGGTCTCCGCTCGTCGTGAAGACACACATGACATGGGTGGTAGCAGTGTCTTGAAAGGAACCTCTAAACTGAAGCTGGGCTCGCTCGCTATGCGCTGGCAATTACCCTGACGCTTGCTTCCCGCCTGACAGTGACGTATGCCAGCACATCGATGTCGAAAACCTCGGTTGCACTGTCTGGCAGCTTCCTTTTCTGAGCATGAACTGATCCAGTGGTCCTAAACCGATTAAATGTCGATACGAATGTGGGGCGAGCTTGCACACGACGGCCAGGATTTTGGCCAGTATACAGCATCGATGCCAGCTGTGCGTCCTTTTTCGCGCTCACATGAGCCCGTACCGTGTCCACTATCTCGGCAACGGAGTACTGGAGTTGAGCTGACGTGGTCATTTTCGCAACAATAACGCTGCGGCGTTGTAACCTTGATCCTCAAATGTACGAGGTGACACTAGTGGTACGGTCTTGGCTATGCCGTACCCACACCGCGTAAAGAAGCATTTTAAAGGGAAAAGCCGCAAGAACTACGTATAACAGCATGCAGCCACAGCCGTGAAAGCCCTCCTCGCCCAGCAAACAAACCTTTCTTTTCGCTGATGCGCAGTCTAACACGCAGCGGTTATAAAGGAACAACAGATAAACCTAACGAAGAAAAATCAACGAATGTTGATGTTTCAAATCTTGCACGTCTGGTAGCCATAGAGCTTCTTAGTAAGTATACTAGAGAGGAAACTGCGCCTGGTAGTCCATGTCGTCGTGGGGGTTTATGTGAAGACCCCCCTTCTGCCTTGGGCTTGGCATGACAATTAGATTAATAAGTGGTTTTAGGAGTTGCTTTCTTCACCATGCATTAAAACATCTAAGGGCTACGAGGAAGCCGAAATCCTCCATGTTCTGTGGTAGCCGTGTTCGGTGAAAAAGCAGGCAGTGCGTGATCGTACCTGAGGTTGGTCATGCCGCAGGCGAAAGATGTATGACTGAGTGGGTAATTTGCTGCCGCGAAAATTGTGGCTGACGAAAAAAAAAAGAAACAAAACGTACTTCGACGATGGCAAGATACGATAGATACGGGCGCCTGTATCGTTGCTATCTTGTCTTAGTCCGCGACTGTTTAACGCCACGTTTTCTTTTTTCTTCAAGTACGAACCAAATCGCTCAGCATAAAGTTTCGTTAAACTGTAGCTGACGGTTGGTGCACCGGTTCACCGCGACGACGACGTTTTCATAGGCACGCTCAAAAAGCTTTACAAACTCTTCAAAGAACTTACTATCTGAAATATAGGTAAAAAATAAAATTAGAGTCTCTAATGAGTTTCCTCCAAAATACCGACATTGTTGTTAGCGACCAGCTTGCCCTGGAGAATAGTGGGTACAACCGTTCCTGCGAAAATACGCTTTGCTTTCTTTTTCTTTAGATTTCAATCAGCCTGTTTTATTGCCCACTCATGATAACACACCATTCATTTAGTTTTTTTTGTAGCGCTGTGTTCGAAAATACGGCCACTGAAACGTTTCAATCCAAGCCAATGATGAAACTGAGGTGGGCGCATGATGTAATGGCGGTCCATGACTAAACACAGGGCCTCGACTGGAGCCGCATAGACGCTAGCGCCAGACTTCTGTGTAGTGTATATTGTAAGAAACTCTATGCTGGTTCCACGTGAGATGTGGTCGAGACAACAAAAAAATTCCCCCGCATTTCCCCGAGGGGGAGAATGTGAAAGTGCGAATGCACGGTTGTCGGCCCGCTTGCGGCGCTTGCGCTCGGCCCCCGCAGCCCACCACCTCGCCGCCTTCTCTTCCATCGGGTTTGTAGTATCACGTGTACACCACGCAGTTATCAAGTCGCTATAACGCCGCTGAGTCGCCAACGCACGCCGCTGACGACGTAGGTTGAGTGCGTTAAAGATATAAGGCGCGTTCTGACACCGATATCAGCGTCGCGTCCGTAGCTTATTCGGTAGAGCGTCGGGCTGCGGCCCGCAAAGTCCTCGGATCGAAACCTGGCGCCGGATGCTGTTTCTTTCTTAAATATAGAGGAGCACTGCGGACGCCGCCGCCGGCGGTGGATGGTTTGGGGTCGCTTATAAAGAGCATTCGCTCTTAAAAAAAGAAAAGCGAAACTGTCGCCAACACCCACTAGGGCTCCCGAAACGGGCGACCATGTAGTTGGCGATGGCTAGCCTCTTCCTGGGGCCTACCAACGAAAGAAAAGGTGAGCGCTGATCGAGCGAAAAGGTGACCGTGGTATAAGGTGAGCGCTGATCATTGAAAAAATACAAGAGGCGATGGCGTTAGCTGATTCACTAGCGTGGGAAATCACAAGAGCCTTCTTGAACTGGGCGACACATCACCGCAACACGTCATCAGCGGGTGTTGCGTTTGCACTCGACTTCTGGCGCACTGTGTGCGCTGCGTTACGGTTTCATGCCGGAAAAATACGTCATGATTGCGGGCTGCAGGGCTCAACAAAGTGTCTTTTTCTTTGCTTTAAAAACTGACCATTTATCGTCGTCTCCGTGGCTACAAACTCACCATTGACAATAACCGCGAAACCTCTCTAATTAAAAATTTTATTGGACAATTTTAGTGAATCAACTATGTAATTCGCTTGTTTGTCATAACTGCTGACGTCCGCCTAACCTGATAGCTTGTTTCTGAGGAGAATTCCTATTTTTGTTGAAAAGGCTACCTTCAGAAATTTTCGAAAGTGTTCATTGAAACAACCTGAATCTGCGTGTTCTGGTATATGTAGATCAAACAAACCAAATAAAACTAGTGATGCAAATACCAATGAGAAGGCTGAGCACAAGTCCTCCAATGTACGTTGCAATCGCACTGAAAAAACTACTCCAATGTGAAGACAAGCGGGAAAGAGCAATGCTGCCATCGTTCCTGGAAAAGAGAGTTAAAATACTTCAGTTTTTTAGAATAATTTGCAATATAATATCATATAGGTTGTCGTAATAGTATTAAAGGTACGTTCTGTTTTCATCCAAACAACCACGCAATTTTATGCCTGCATATTAGAAAGTAGGACTGATGAATGAGTATCTATGTGCAAATATATCGACGAATTGAAGGACAAATATACTTTGCAATGAGAGAAAGATTGACTTATTCTAAATTTAAGAAAAACAAGGTTGTGCAGTATTTCCTAGCCGGAGTATTATTTCCTTGCTTAACCTATTCTAGTAAATTTTGGGGCACCTGATTAAAGTTTGCTTGTCTATGTAATCTGCTTGATGTAGCTTCTATTGTACATTTTTTTGTGCAGCAATGAATACAATTCTTACTCAGCGCTTTCTTTGAAGCCTGTTTCTTAGACCCGACCTGGGCGTGGTGTTTTGATCCTATCTGTCGTCTATACTGGAGAAGTTTAGTCTGTAACACTCCTTTTACAATTGTCATGTATTTTTCTAGCGTATGACTACGACATCGTGCGTAGAAAGGGCAGTGGTAGAGAATTGTGTGTACTTTGTTCTCTTAAGCGAACATTACACCTCATAACTTTGCCTAGCGATGCCCTTTTGGCAGGATGATAATGCACAAACATACCTGGAGGAGAATTGGCTGACAGTAATATTAAACACGCCCTCGGGAAGCGTTGTGTTGTCCGGACAATAGTCGATGCTTACTGGCATCCTCTGATCTCGAACGCCACTATGAAGTTTGCAAAACAGGTGCCCCATCTGGTAAGCGATCATAAGCAGCGTCACAATACCAGCGCCCTGCGCAATAAGAACAGATTATAAGAGCTGTAGGGGATTTGAAATCTCTATGGTGACATTGAAACAAATAAATGTGCAGGTTCCTTTAAATTTCGACTTATCGCACACCATTAAGGCCCGTAACTTCCGGTTCATGCGATTGCATTTATAAAACCACTAATCGGCCTTTCTTCAGAGCTAGTGGAGTTTACAGCACGCACACACGGAATGTTTTAATGCAAACGATCATTGCTAAAGTTTAGTTGCTGTTCAGCGGGCTTTTCTGATAAGCGAAGTCTTAATACAGTGCAACAAAAACACCAAGACATTTATGCACACGTCTTCACTTTAGCTGCAAAAATTGGCTTTACCTCCCTCTATGGTCACGCTTGAAACTTTGCACCATAACTGGCGCTTTCTACAATGTTTACGTGAAAAGAAAGTGACGACTGTGGTAAGAAAGGCAATAATCAGAATACCCCAAACAGAGAATTGCGAGGTGGTTTGGGGGCTCCCTAAGTGCAGAAAGTGATACGCGGTTGCCGCAAACTTTGCGGAAGAGTGAGCTGTTTATTGTAAAAGACAAATCTTTAAAAAGGGTTTAAAACAGAAATTGTACAAACTTGGTTTTGCCAACCGCAATACCTAATTATGGCGCTGTAAAAGCTTGAAATAAAGAAACGGGCTTTTTTTCTCAAAAAAGAATCTTCCGCATCAGGCGGCCTCGCATATCCCGCCGATTTCAAATCCTGAGGCTGATAATTTGAGAAAGACCCTCCATAAGTAGACTAGCCTCTACCCTCGTGCACTGTCAAGCTCTCTCTGCCACTTCATTGGCTCTTTCAAAGAGTGCGGACTACGCCAACTCAAAACGGGGAACGTTTACACTGACGCAGCTACCATACGCTTTGTGGGCAGGTATTCATCTGGCCGTGCAACTAATAGAGGTAACTGAAGTTTGCTTCTGTGACCATCGTCTTTACTGCATTTACCATCCAAGCTTTTTTCTCCAGAAGTGCCAAGACGAATATCGTGCTCATTGTCTGTCAAAAAATTGGCGGCAACTCCAACGAGGCTTCGATTTGTGCGCATAGACAGCAGCAAATCAAGAAACTAGGTTCCAACACCCAACGTTGCAGTTCCCAGTTGCCAATGTGTCCTTCTGCACCTCCACTGGTAGTTCCTATCTTCTTTCCTCATGCAACGGCGGTTTTTACTTCGATAAAGTTGCCACTACTTAGCTCTTACAACCTAGTTGGTGACGGCCATTATGAAACCCATGCAAGTAAAAATTTCAGAAGAAACGATCAGGCCCTGGGTAGTAAGAATTTTTTTGACAAGTGCAGTTCATGCTTAGAGATTGACGAAATGGAGGTCAAGCAGCAGAGTACTGGATATGCTAATGGCTCGTGTCTGCTCCATACTCAAAGAAAACATGCTATGTTTGCTTGATGAAATAATTATGAAGTTTAACCGATGTTGTGCAACGTAGGTGAGGGCTCCGGATTAATTTTGACCACCTGGAGATCTATAACGTGCGCCCAAAACTTGAACCCACGGGCTTTGTCGCTTTTTGCCTCCATCAGAAAAGCGGCCGGCCCGGCGTGGAATCCAACCCACATCCTTGGGCTCAGCACCACAACACCATAGCCACTGAGCCTGAGCCGCCGCGGCGGTTATGATATGTTTTCAGAAACATGAAATGAAGTCTGCATTTTATCCACATTTCAGCTGTTTTACTCCCCGGATACGCCATTCGTGATATATCCTAGTTCATAAATTTAATGTCCTCGGCTGTAAACAGCTAAATCACCCCGCTAAAGATTCCAAATTTGCGTTTGTTGGCACTGTAGATTAGCTGCTCTATCTAGAAATGCAGTGATTAAGTCTAGGTTATATATCGTTGCCTTGGCTTTTTTAAGCTTGATGCGGTAACCAATGGTGAAAACAAAGAATAACAAACCATATGTACAACAGTGTGCCCATAAGTCAAACACTCATTGCTTCGACTTATACTTTTCTCCACTTGGTAAAGACATACCTTACTGCTTGCAAACGGCGCCGTCAAACCAAGCAGTAGAAGTCCTACGAAGGGACCACAGATGGCTGCGTTTGCAAGAATGAACACCTGAAAAGCACGTCGATGTGTAAATCTAAATTACTTCAAGATTGACAACAATATTTCGGACGCTAGACTATATTATCAGTATAGGACAAAATAATGGCCAGTGTGCGATACTTCAGGTAAAAGTTCATGATATAATTACCCGCCGAAATTGTTCCTTTTTTGCTTCAATATTACGGAGTTTTCGATGATAAGTGAATTGTTACGTCGTCGGTAACCGAACCAGAGAGGGTCCCATTGACGGCTAAGCTGGTTGGCGGTAGTGAAGTAGCACGGACATACGACTAAGGCTAACGACATCCTTAAACATGGTTCGTTTTTACAATTTGTGCGTCATATGTAAATGCTTAATAGAAGTTTCTTGAGCCTAGTGCAAAAGGTTTTTGTTGCACGCCATTGTCTTTGTGCATAAAATTGTTCACTATGAGTGAGTGAGAAACAAACTTATCCTTCCAATTTCCAGTACACACCAAGCAGCTGACAAAAACATAACAGGCCTTAGTTGGTTCAAAGTATATGTAGGAAATATCAGGTGTTAGCACAGAAACGTTAAATCTGTCCTTGGGAAATGCAGCAGACGATGTAGTACTGAAGGGGCGGTTTACTCTCAAGTGGCTAAGCCGCGGTTTCGTGTTTCTAAGAAAGCGAGGAGCACTTATCCCATGGAGGTTTTCTAAACATAAGCTTAACAAAACACTCCCACAACTAGTGCTGTTTGAAAAAACTGGCCACTTTCAAATTACTGACAACACGTATTGGAGATAAGTATCCCCGTAAATGTTATGTTAAGCTGTTGACAGTTTCACAGGGGAGATCCATACCGCATTGTTCGTCCTAACTCATGTGTTTCCGTCTTTTTAAGTGCAGCATTTCATTTCTTAAATATGCTGATTTGCACAGCAACACCGTTCTCCCTTCACCTCAGATTTTCGTTTATTCCACTTAGCAACACCATTTGCAACAATATTGAAAGCCACACTTCTCCCCCCGTGAAGTAATTTTCCTACTAATAACTGTGGATAGATCACAAACCTGTGCTAACCAACACCACACTTTGGGATACTCATGCTCTGCGAGGTGCAATACTATTTTTGGGGTAACCGGTATCGCTGGCTTGACACATTACATGATTGTCCGCTTAAAGATGGGCAAAAGATTTTCTTACCGCTATAGCTGACCCGACGTGTGCTACTGCCAAACTGATAGCCGTCATTATGCAGCCAGCGGCAAATGCTGTGGGTAAAATGGAGAATGGGACTTTTTCAGCGAACGGAAAAAAAATGGGCGGACAAAGGTTTATTACCTATGGTTTTTACGAGGGGAGAAACGCGGGCGCTGGCCACTTTGATGAAAGGCGTGACAACATCCATGTACAATACGGCAGCTTGAGAATTCACCAATGAAGACACCGTGCTGTCATCAGAGAGGAAGAAAGCCAACTGCTGAGAAAGGGCGTAAGCTAGAAACAAAACGTAATTCAAGCAATCTTTTTCTAATGGTTCATACTTCTTATACTTCTCATACTTCTTATACGCCGTATACTTCTTCCCTGGGTCATAATTAGGACGTCGCGTAATTTATTTAAAGAACTCACTAGTAAAACGCGTACTGATGCAAAACGCCGGCTCGAACAATTTTAATGAATGCAAACTTGTAAAAGTCAAGTATCAGAGTGCACAAACCGTGCGAGTTTCCACTTTGGACCGCCAATGAACTGACTTGTGTATCACGAATTGCGCCACACTACAAAAGCAGAAGAAATTGCCATAGCCCTCAAAGCCACTACAGCTCAAGACTTTCTTACCATTGTCACAAAGTCTCGTGGTGCTTCTTGCCATTACGCCGCCAGCCGCACTGCACACGTAGCCCTTTACAAACTACAATCGATCCCCAACCCCTGTGACGTCTACATTTTCGATACTCCGGGACATACGATTCTGTAGTGGAATGAGTAAGGTCACGCTGCTGTCCGTGTGCATATCTACCGGGCGGTTCCCTCCAAAATCCCGCCTGAACCATCAGGATAGTTCCATCCTGTGCAAAAAGCACAAAGATATCCTCCAACACTACCTTATCGAACGCCGGCCTATTGTGGTAGTGGCGGGAGAAACCACGCCCTACTACTGCCTTCACACTAGCACATATCCACACGGCCACTCCTCCATGCCATCCACAGTCTATCCCACGCCAAATCATCGAAGTTGTGTTACCTAGAATGCACCCTTTACCACATGATCTTGGAGTGCTTCCACACCCATTCCCATTCCCCGTACCCCTCTTTAGCATTGATCAGTAGAAGGGCATGCTAGCCAAGCCGGAGCTAGCGATCAGCTTCGGCTGGTTGAAAGAGTCCTCTTGCTCTCCTCTTCTCCGTGTACACCTATTATACGCTTGTTCTGCAACGTGCACCTATCACGGCTCCAGCATCTGGATAATTCTTATTTCACTTTGTGGGGGTTCCGGCATAGCGCTGTTATTTTGTTTCCTGCTTCCTTCAGGAGCGGTTGCTGACTGAGTGGCTCTGAAGAAGCAGCGGAAGCGACCGAAATCGCCCGTGTCAATCCGTCTTGTGCTGTTCCCAAGGATTACATGATTGTTTATACACCACAGCCAACAGAAGTCATGCGTGCCGGAGTTGTTTTATACTACGATAATATTTGTCGCCGATGGCTTCCTGCAACTGCTGAAGGACTGTGAAATGAGCGGAATGATTGATTGATTGTACGGTTTTACGTGGCGACGCAATGCAGGCGATGAGCTGCGCTGTAGTGTAGGGCTCCGGATTAATTTTGACCACCTGGGGATCTTTAACGTGCGCCAAAATGTTGTACACACGCGCGTTTTTACTTTTCGCCTCCGTCATAAAAGCGGCCACCGCTGCCTGGAAATGAACCCAAATAGGCTTAATCAAGCTTATACAATGGGCCACGCTTGGTTGTCATGTTTTGGAGCGACCAGGCGAAGAAGGAACAGGTGGAAGCGGGAAAGGTTGACGTGAAGGAACAGGCGTGTTTGGTCATCAAACTATAGAACCAAAAGCAGCAAGTAAAGCTCCAGTGCGTTTCTTTCGACGTGTCGAATGAAGGAATTTGCAGGGTCTTCACTGCGTACGGAGGACTGAAAGAAGTGGTGAGCGACTGATGAAATAGGTGCATTTTGAGAATGCCGACTCAACCGATGTTGTGCTTCGACACAGCAGCCAGCTAGCTGCTGTGCACAGCACAGCCAGTGCTAACTGTGCACTGCACCAGCTACCCTCGGGAAAGGGAAATCCCACGTAATGGTTCCAGCCAGGCCTCCTTTTTGGTTTAGGTGTCGCACTTGTGATATGACCTTGAATACAGAGTGCGCAAATGCACCGAGTTCCATGGCTTCGATCATCAACAGGCTCGGTGCCAGCTAATCTATGCGGGAGCGGTCCCCCGCCGTGATGATGCAGATTGGAATGAGCTCTTGAATGACGAAGAATAGGAAGAGACAGCTGTGACTTTGGCAAAAGATAAGACCGCTGGGGAGGATGTCGCAGACGAACCTGCAGGGAAGCGTTCTGATGTTTATACCATAGCCGACGGGTTAGGCGAAGAACCAAGGAAGGAGACAAATGTTCCGGAGGCCAACCTGTTTACATCGTCGCTAGCTGCCGTGGCTGGGACTAGGGTTTCCGCGGAGAATGGCTCGAAAAAAGATGACGCTATGCCAGCCACTGCCAGAGAGACCAGCGTGGTGAAGGCGGGCCTGCAGGAATGCCAAGCGAAGGTCATTCGAGAGTGCGCGGTGACACACCAAGGGCATAACGTTGTAGTCAACTTGGGCAGCAGTGGAGTCATATAGTGGAAAACGCTTTTTGTCGGCGAGCCAGCTACATTATTTTTTATGAGAAGCGTTCCACACAAGTCCTGACCCATATCTCGAACGCAAGATCCTGCAAGACGTGTGAAGTAGACCCCGTGCCGTGTCCGTTGTTGATTCATCTTATACGCTATTATGCCCTTGAGGGTCGCCAGGCGCAACGTGCGAGGCATAAGTTAATGTAAAGGCAGACTTACTGAATGGGCTTGAGCTAGAGGATAACGGCGATATGACAGCAGTTCGAGAAATAAAAATGGGTGACGGGAATCCGACGGAGGCTATGGTACGGTGTTTTAGGGCGCAGTATCAGGCGTGGATTTGTCTCGCGGTTAGCGCGTCGAGAGAATGTGTGCTATTTATTAGACAAATCGTGAACCTAAATATTGAGTATGTGACTTCTTGCACCATACAATTTCGCCATATGTGGGCACGTTTTTTTTTGTACGCGCCGACAGATATGCGACATAAGAGAGACGTTTCAAGTGTTGCTTCTAATTGCAAGGTTGAACGAAGTCGTCATGGTAGAAGATTTCAACTACGTTTATGTATCACATGGCAAGGGCTGCACCATTTATGGACAAGTACTAAAAGGTTACTTTCTATTGTAATAAATTTAGGCGCAACCTAGGAGGAATGTAATTTGGACGTAACACTGTTTACTCATTTCAAAGGACGCTCTTACTTCAAGCTAAATTTAGGGTTTTTTTTTTTT
Organism: Haemaphysalis longicornis; assembly: GCF_048455015.1. Lineage (NCBI taxonomy): Eukaryota > Metazoa > Arthropoda > Arachnida > Ixodida > Ixodidae > Haemaphysalis > Haemaphysalis longicornis. Next base: position 161,773,204 of record NW_027526422.1, read on the forward strand.
TTTTGAAATCCCTCCAGAATACAGAAATTATCATGCCCGCGCGGTCGCTTCTAGATACTGTTGCGTGGTCGGTTGTTCCAGAACAACCACAAAAACGCAACGAAAGAAATTCAGACTGCAACAATAAAAATACATTGGAACCTATTATTTGATGATGTATTCGTACAATACGTCTAAAATGCCTTGAAGATGAATTACAAAAATTAGGAAACGAAGTAAAGGGGGGTACTTTCAAGAATAAACTAAAAATGAAAGCATTAGAGAGAGTAACATTACTGATGTATTAAAAGCCAGAGTTTAAAAGCGTTTTGCGGAATAACCGGAAGTCACTCCCAGGAAAAGAACATTTGATAACAACATTTTTCGGTGGGGGAAAAGTTACAAACCATTGGCACAGAATGATGCCGTGCAACGGCAAAGCAGCCAACATGGCGCGCGTTAGCACTGTAACGAAGTAATTCACGCCGTAAAAATATTAAAGAGGCGCGCTACAAAAAACGTACGCAGAAAAGAGACATTTACCATGCGTTTTGCAATTACTACAGTGCCCTACACCTAGGAGTGTTTTTCTTTGATGCTAGTGTTAGATGCACATACACAACATACACAAAAATACCTGGAACAGGCCATCACCGTTAACGATGTACAAAGACCTAACGCAGACATAAACCCTGCTAAGTCAATGGGCACGGATTGGTGAACGGCGGAAATTTATATGAAACTTAACAATCAACTTTTCCTATTGCATTGCAAATGTTTTTGTTAAAGTTAAACAGCTTACCGCTCTTGTTCAATCGTGTTTGTTTTCGTCTGCCGTACTCATCTTGAAAACAAAATATGTTATCAAACATAATCACGTCATAATTTAACATACCTTTTGCTCAGCAAATTGTGACGGTAAACGTTTTATGGAAATCGTAACAATAAATGTGCAGACAGCTCTGAGAAACTTGGTAGGGCGCAACAGAACATGTAGAGAAATTGAAAAAGCAAATTTCCTAGCTATCACTAACCGCGATGTGTACAAGCCAGTCGGCATAGTACAGCAGGCTGGTTGTAGTGATGAAGTTGTAATGAGAAAAAACATTTCGTCTTGTACCATACGACCTATTTATCTTCTTTTTGGAGTAAAATACATGTATGTTCCGCGATTATCGACAGTGTACGTATAGCCTACAATACTTGTACGGCACGCTTGATTACAGACAAGCACTTTGGCAAGAGAAAACGATTAGTATGCTCTGTACGGAACCGGTTACAATCAGGCGCGCTTTTTCCGAATAATATACGAGTTGTTTTTTGAGGCTGGTAACGAGTAAAAACTTTTAAGAGCTCCAACTTCACGCCGTGAAAATTAAAATACTGGCTTAGGCGGATAGTGTGGCCCTGTTTTGTACAAATTACAAAAGCATTATTGAAGTTGTACCAATGAGTTGAGGCTTGCCTAATTCAGGAAAATCGTTAGGTCTTCGACACAGTAATTTGACTGCAATGCGGAGCGCATTTGCTGGTATGCAGTGTGTAACAGCCCATCTAAAATACCTTGGAGATCCGTTGTGCCATCGAGAACGAGAACCTTATCGGCGTCAGTAAACTGCGTCAATACGGCCAAAAAGTAATGGTAAGTTGAAAACAGGCCACAACGAAGATTACGCCAGATGGTCTATCAATCAGGAGAAAACCAGCGAAAAAGGGCTGAACACAAAAAAATCGCAGACATAAGTGCTTGTCTGTTCGTACCCTTGCTGTTTTCCGCTGAATCTCATTTTATTTGAGGACAATCAGCAATATTACAAATGAAAAGAAAGCGAAATTATATCCGACAGCTTACCTTATTGACGCACTTACAACGCCGGCCAGGAAGATCCCTGAGAGGCCCGGAAGAGCCCGTAAGTCGCTGAGTACGTAGAACGGTAAAATCTACACCCATGCGCATAAAGAATCGGAAAAGAAATTGAGGATTACGTGAAGTGGTTACTAGAATTCAATGCAACGCAGCAGCTGGCGATTTGTCAACAGAGGTTTCCGCTCAACTATCCTGTTTAGTACTTATCTTTTAATAACCGTTAAAGAAAATGTGCTCTCATTAGCGTAGGCAGTTTACCTAAAATGTTCTTGTTATCTTCCGTAAGGAGTACTCTTAAAACCACTTTGACCGTAGCCAGTAAGGATAATGGTGAGGAGTAATAGTCAGGGACCCCCTAACGTTTTTATGTTATAAAAAGAGTCTGCATTCAGCTGCCATGAACTTGTGCGCTTCTGTATTGAATTCAAGAAAAGAAACAGCGGGTTAAATACACTACCTGATCACTTCGCTGGGTGTGTCCTAACATCTGTGGATCACAGCCACGATAGCGGGAGCTCAGGGCCATGGCTTCAGTTGCTGCCAGAGCGTAGAAAATGCACGTCGTGACAGTTCCTAGCAAAAGGGTCCTGCAAAAGGTAAGAAAAGCGAAAGCAGGCCGAGGCTTATACTCATGATTCCGTCATCGAAATAGTAATACTTCGGTAGACACAACTGAAAATGGCTTTGGTTTGCACCCCTTATGGGTAGTTTAAATACAGCGGACCCGGACATATTTCTTAGTGTATCTTCACATTATAACCTGCTTGTAAGAGCACATAACCTGCACGTTTTGTGCACAATAGATTCATCAAATACTTCCATGCCTTATTTGCACGCAGGTTGCACAATTTTAGTTTCTAGAGCATAAAATACAACGTAGCAAGTTAGTGGGTGTTACCATTAATTTCGTCTTTTTGCTTGTGGTAGACAACGGCAGAGTCGCTTCAAGAGGACGCATCTGAATCCATAGAAGGCAATGGTTGGCAGTGAATTTCAGTACATTCGCGAATAAAGCACAAGGGCTCATTACGCCGATTACGGCTTGAAGTGGGCTTTTTGCCATTGTTTACAAAACACTAACAATTACGAAGTGAGTACTAGCGGTTTAGGATGTCTGTGTCATTGTTCCAAAATACGGCACGTTTGTCGGTAGCATTTTCCTGACTTGACAAGCTTGGATGATGTGGTACATCACGCAGTTAATTATACTACCTCCCTAAAACAGCGACCAAGTTTACTTCATTGCTCGGTTTTTGAAAGTGAGAAAATTCATCATTTTTTGTGTCAACTGTCGGGCTTCAAGAATATCCAAGCTCACCGGCATCTACAGTAATCACTCGTTATAACGAAGTCAGCGGGACGGCAAAACTTTTCGTTATAAGCGGTATTTATATATAAGCGACCACTAGAGAAAAGCTCAACAATTTGAGCTTTAATTGCGCCACAACTACGAGGAGTCAAAACCCACAGTTTTCACTGAAAAACTTTATTCAGATGAAAAAAAAGGCAGAGAACTTTGGCTGTTTCCACTTCTTGCGGGGTGCGAGCAACCCCTGCTCTACTTTGACTGAGCATTGCATGAAGCTGTGGTCACCGCACATGCATCCAACTTCATTTCGCAGCAGGCGTAGGTACTCCCGCAGCTGTACTATAGCCGGAACTTCACCTGGATCTTCGTCCGCCGGCTCTTCGTCCTCGTCGGTGCCACCAACAACAGTGTCAATTATCGCCTCATCCGTCGCTGGGGCGAGCACGGGAGCGGCAGCGTCAGCCAGCGCGAAGTACTCGAAGTCGCTTTCTACCTATAAGCCAGGAATTATACCTCTGTGCCAGTAACGGGACGCTATGAGAGATTCGCTCTAGGAAGCGACGCAAACAGTGGCTCGAGTATGACTTTGCTTTTGTGGAGCTAAAAAACGATTAACGGCTCATTGTGGGTACCTAGCGCAACCATGAAAACTAACCGGGTTTGCACTAGGGGCTTCGGATAATTACTGGGCAATTAGTTCTTCGGTTGTGCAGCCTTGAAGTTCGCAAAACCAGAGTTTTCGGCGCCTGGTTGTTCACGACACTGCTCGGTCTATATACAGTTTGAGTGTCCGTGTTTGTGCACCATCGTGACCACGCCATTGTCCAACGACTAGGAACAAATTTCAATGACCATACCACACATTTGAACCGTTCGTCTAAAGTCGAATAGCGGGAATCGAGCCTGACGCGGTCGATAAAATCACCGGAGAGACACCAGCTTGCATTGACCCGCCATGTTGACAGCCTGACTCGTGGCTGGGTCGCCGCCGCTCGGCGACGCCTCCGCTCGCCACTTCGATCTAAGTGGGTCAAGCTCTTCGTGCGCTGGGAGTATTGCGGCCTAAAATGCATGGGTTTGGATTGGGACCAGAAGAAATTTCGAATAAAGTGATATTTCTACGAAAGCGGTTTTTTTATGATGGGGGATTGCTCTATATCGGCCTCTGTGGCTAAATTGTCATCACCAAGTTACGTCATTAGTTATTCCGCGAAGCTCACCATTGAGACCAATATATTAGTTAAGAAAGCTGTAGGATTGCACTGAATACAACATTACAAGGAGTAGTAGAGCAAATATTAAAATGTTTATTACACAACGTTATAAATTCGGTGCTATGCTTTGCCACCGACGCCAACGCTAACTCAATGGGTTGCCTTTTCAGTTGCATCGGCATTTGAGAAAATTCAGGCACGCTCTGGGTAGCTAAGATAGTGAGACTGACGCTCACTGCAGCAAACTGCATTGCTGCTGTAAACAAACTCAAGTGTGTTCCCATTTATTCGACGTAGTCCTGGAGGAACAATCGATGAAGCTTTCATTCACTCTTGGTTGATTATTTTTATGTAGCTGCCCAGCTAGTTGTATGCTAATCTAGCCAGTCAAGCAAAGGTACACTTCGATAAAAGGCTTCGTTATTTAATAGCCCGGCTGAAAGTCGTCACACAAAAGCATAAAACTTTCATTTCCTTCGATGGCAATCAGCTTGAATGTAAACGAACGCAAAGGAAGAATGAGAAACACGAGAGAGCGTTGCCACGTGTCGTGTTTTGAAAAAAAAAAACGCCTCCCGTGTTGGGAATCGAACTTGGGGCCCTCACATTCAGCAACCGGCGTGTATTCAATTCTGCTATGATCACATTTTAGTATTCATTCATCGCAGTTTAGTATTCATTTAGTATTCATTTAGGTTAACATAACCACTTGCGGCTAGCTGTACGTCCCACGCCAGAATAAAACTACCAGCTGTCTTCCCGGCGTAGATTTGCCATTTATTATCACTTTAGAGTATAACATCCAACCAATCTGGGAGTGGCTGCTGGACTCTCTGCCCCTCAACGAACTGCTTGAAACTCTGCCGAAGAAACTGCAGTCCAGCCAGACACCCATATCACCATGGAGCTACGCCATGCGTGCCCGCCGTAGGCTGTGAACGCCCACCAGAATTAATAAATCGTGGGAAGCTCCATCGTTATTGTCATCTGTGGGTAAATAGCGTGTGCCATGCGGGTTAAACGGGAAGTCTTCGTGTAAAGTGTCCCGCGTAACATCGCAAAAGTGAACCGCCATTCAGCAGTGTAAAAGAATGCGGTCTTTGTTATCTGGTTGATTGCAAATTGTGCAGGCAGTACCCCGCTGTGAATGCAACTTATTTTCTTGTAGCCAAGTTTCACGCTAAGTATCCCTGAATGAAGTCTGAAAAAAAAAACGACTTCACCTCCGGTTGTGGAGCTCCACACTTAAGTGTTCTCTACATCCCGCCGCGGTGGTTCAGTGGCTAGGGCGTTGTGCTGCTGAGCACGAGGTAACGGGTTCGATTCCCGCCTGCGGCGGCCGCTTTTCTGATGGAGGCGAAAAGCAAAAACGCCCGTGTGTACGAGATTTCGGCGCAGGTAATTGATCCCCAGTTGTCGAAATTAATCCGGAGCCCTCCACTACGGCGCACCTCATCGCCTGCGTTGTGTCAGCGCGTTAAACCCTACAATCAATCAATCAACTCTTCTCTACGTCCGGCCCTGGGCCTCCACTGAATAGTTGTCTGTAGCGCAGTACCGGAAACAGACTGCCCCAAACTTTTGTATGTAATCTTTTACGTTACACCATACTCAAAAAATCTATCGAAAAGCGAGTTCACAGAAACCTGACTTACATCAAAGCTTCTTTAAAATCGCCTAAAATCCTTCCCTGCATTTACAATCAAGCTGCAAGAAAATCCGGCAGCGCCTGAGATAGCCGAACCTGGCAAACTGTTCGCAAAAAAAAGATCACTTGTACCCGGAAGAAACCGGAACATGTTTTCGAACTGACGGGCACACAGGTTGACCAATACAAGACTTGACGCGTCGAAAACGGTTATCTCTACTGCGTCTTTCCCAAGTAGGTGACGAGATAAAAACAGGAAGTGCTCGATCAATGCAACACTTGAATCACATACCACTTTGGCAATGACAGGCAAATTACAAATTGTCGGTTTAGCGAACATTGAAAGAAAAGCCCCTTTTCACTTTTTTGCCTTGTCGCTGATGTCCTGTGGTCGGTCACGCATATACTTTTCGCTGTCATGGTAGCACTCGAGTGGAATCCCTAGGTTCTTACGCGCTAGTTCTCCAGCTCATGTAGGCAAAACATTCCGGTTTCAAAGACCAGTCCCCATGCCAGAAACCGAAATACTACCCCGTTGATCATTATCGCAATCCGGGCAAGCAGCATTATGCGATGATTTCGAAAAAGTAGTGCCGAGTGCCCGGGCACTCCGTTGTATTTTTTCTGGGATAATGGTAGCATTGGCATTGTACTTTACATGAGCATTCGTTTGCTCGCTCGCTCGTTCGTTCGCTCACTCTCTCGCTCGCGTTGTCTCTCGTTACTTCGCTCGTTTAATCATTCTTTCTTTCGTTCGTTCGCTCGCACACTGGCATAGACCGCCCGGCCGAAACTGACCTTTACTGAGCCGCTCTTAAAAGCCGAGATTTTTTAGCTTGAGCGCGGACGGGTGGCGTAGCGTCGTCCAGGCTTGCGCATGGGCTTGCGCCACGTGAGCAGTTCGCAAGATACCAAGAAATCAGTTCACGTGCGTCCCGTACTACTGCGATAACACGGCAAAGAGCGGAAGAAAAACACGTGCCCAGTGCGGGATCGCGTGTTTTTCTCCCCTTTTTTCTAACACTACTCTCAAAACCTTAACTTCACTTACCGTAGTAAAAGAGCCTAACCATTCCCCTATGCCTCGCTTGGCGTTTTAGCATACAAACACACACCCTTACACACGCACACGCACACATATATATAAATATATCAGGGTGTCGAACAGAAAAAAATACCGGTTCGGTTACGGTTCGGGTTCGGGTGAAATAATTTCGTTCCGGTTCAGTTCCGGTTCGACAAAATGACGTGCCGAACCGGTTCGCGAACCGGTTCGGGAGCTTGAACCGGTTCGGGGACCGGTTCGACGAGTTGAATTGTCACTGAAATTAGAAAAAAAAAACATTTAGTAGTTTAAAGCGACAGTAAAATCAAAACACAAACAAAAATTTAAAATGCTGCTGTTCCCCAAGGGCAGTGGCGCAATTACAAAGCAAACTTCAAATAATCACGAGATATTAGAAAAACAGATGAAGTGGTGACGATTTACCACCTACTTTATCGTCTATGTTGTCTTAGCGACTATTCATAAAGCCACCGCCAAAAGATGTGACGGTGGGATATATTTTCTGCCCTTTCATTTTTTGTTGAAATCGCAGTCGTCGCTATGGAATCGCCCATCACGCTAACCTTGAAGCCTTAAATTTAGGTCTGCGTACTGGCGTGTTCAAATATCAGCGCTTAATACCAATGCGCCCATTTTTTTTATATTTGTAAGAAAACAGAAAAATCCTACTACAGGCACATAAATACTACCAATGAATTAGATCATTTGGTCACCCTGAATAATTTGTTAGCTGTCACCCTATCAAAGGTGTTAGCCACACTTTTGTTAAAGGAGCCATGAAGACAAAATACAAGTTGGGTTTATTAGAAAGACTGCTTAGGCCCGATAACAATGATGCCATATCATCGCAATCTTTGAACAAATAACGGAGATATTAAAGCATACGTGTGAAGCCAAGGCGACCCCCTAGCCAATTTCCCGCAACTTTTCTATGACGTCACGGAACCTTGTTTGTGCGATTGGCGGCCGCCTAACTGACCTGTCGCGACGACACATGACTGGACGTCTGTAATGGGGCCTCTAGTTCCATTTGACCGCATCACTTGAATGCTAACGTGCAGTTAACGCACTGAAAATTATGTTTTATTGTTGGTCCGTATGACGTCATTCTTGCTCATAACACGTCACTGTGGCGGAAAATTTGAATGTTTTTAAATACTTTTTGCTTTTTTTCTGTTAAAAAAACATCTTTTGTGGCTCTAATGGAGCTGAGTGAGATACTGAATCCTAGGTCTTTCAAATTAAATGAAGTTGTATTTTCTCTTCATGGCTCCTTTAAAAGTAAGCTTTAGTTAACGCTCAGTCACTGCATTATTGCTCTGACCACTTCAATTCCTTCTGCGAAAGCTATACTGGATGTGTGCATTACAATCAGTATGTCATCGTACCGCCTGACCCCCGGCCATCGTTCCGTGTGCTAGACGGCGTAATCATTATGCTGTTACAAAATGAAACGGAAATTTGACGCGCGGAGCATAATAAGAACTTTTTTGGGTAGACGCTCTTTAATTCGTCCACAGCAGTACTCCCCTCTGACCCGCCGCGGTGGCTCAGTGGCTAAGGCGCTGTGAGAGCGAGGTGCGGGTTCGATTCCCGGCCGAGGCGGCTGCTTTTCTGATGGAGGCGAAAAGCAAAAACGCCCGTGTGTACGAAATTTCGGAGCACGTTAAAGATCCCCTTGGGGTCAAAATTAATCCGAAGCCCTCCACTACGGCGCGCCTCATCGCGTGTGCTGGGTCGGCGCGTTAAACCCCGCAATTAAATCAAATCAGTACTCCCCTCCGGAACGAGTAGCAGTAGAAGTAATGTAGCGAGTTGGGCAGTCAGTACAAGTGCACCTTCAAAAAAAAAAGCAGATCTGAAAGAGACAAAACTGCAGAACAAGCAGAAAAGATGATCGCTCGGCGAATGGTACAGTGTGAGGTGCCGGCCTTCCTTTCTGCACGTGTTATCTGCCTTATTACTGTTTCTGCTTCCAAGACAAGGTCGAGGACTGCAGTTTCTCGCCAAGACATTAGGTGCGCACCTTAACAGTTTTCCCTGACATATCTGTTGTTATTTGTACTTGTAAAAAACGGAGCTTGTCCACTGTACTGTCCTCAAAAACGGTCGTGGGTAAGGGACATCGAAGCCACTTGTGGTCAGCAGCAAGCGGTTTAGCCACTGAGCAGCTCCTGCGGTCACACTTGTCAAATATTACAATTTGCAGGTGTCGGACCTTTTAAACAAATTATGAAATGGAAAACGTTTTCACACATCGGGCTTTCTCTGCTGCGCACTGGAGCACTCCTGCAGCATGATTGCTCCAATAAAGTTGCAGCTCGGGAAGGGCAAAGTCGTTTTATATCCCCTGCAAACTGCGGAGAATGACATTTCGTTTGGTCAGCTTCCACTACGCTCGCGCTTCCTGCAGCAATAGACCCTTGTTACATTGGTGCTCATTCATTTCCCTTGTTGTTACATAGAACGTGATAGTGTTCAATTGTCTGGAGGGGAAAGTGCGCGAGCAGGTACGAAGTTGATGGTACGTGAAAGAAAAAAAGGCCTGAATATCATTGACTGTGCAATGTCAACTACAGAGGGTCGAACCCTTTCAGCATGAACCGGTAACCGTTATTTCTTTTTCGGTTCAGTTCCGGTTCGACACCCTGATATATATATATATATATATATAGTTAGAACCCGATCTAGCAAGCTCACTTGAACCGCGAATAATTTCTTTCAGTCGAGACCTTCTTAAAATCGGGACTCACTGCTTACAAGCACTGGATTTCACTAATTTTGTGTCTGAAGGAAGTCGATTCCCACCGCTACCTTGACATTGTGAAATTGCGGCCGGGCACCACGTTTGCCAGCCCATATTTCACCGATGGGCTAAAAGTGTGCGGGGCAAAAAATTACACTGCCGCGGCTTGCGCTGAAGTCGTGGCACTCGAGCAGTCGCGCAAAACACAGCGGTTTCTTTTGTTCCCCTTCCACTGTTACCGGAATGTTCTTATCTCTCATAATTTTTGAACCACATAAATAGGTCTTCCTCCAACCTCTCGTGCGTGTTTTACGTCTCCTTGAAGTCATTTTGCTTTGACGCAATTTCGGACGAAGTGGCACGGATGGTGGCGTCGTGTCCCTTCAGATCGGTGGAAAGCCTGCTTGCAACGACGCCGCGGTTGGTGGCATGGGACTGCTGAGTTTATCTTCTAAATGTCGATAAAAAAGAAAATAGACGCATAGTTTTTTTTTCAAACATGGCGTAATTGTCATGGCGGCGTTATGACGAAACGTATGAATAACTATTTCCATTTTTTTATCTCTCGGTTTTTCGAAACATTTCAATAAATGGGGAATTGCGGGAAATCATTGTAGTTAGGTTGATTTCATAAAAGCATTGAGCTGCATAGGCACCTGCAGGGAATCAAATTTTTTTTCTTACATGGGGAAGTTTGTAAGATCGAGTTTCGTTATATTCGGATTTACCTGTATATGAATAGAAGCTTCTAATCATGGCGTCATCGTACGTTCGAGAAGCTTGTATTTATGGCGGACACGCTTAGGCGGGAATGCGCGAGCTGAGCTTCAAACTAGACAACTGAGTGTTAGCTGAGAAACACAGCTTCTCTTACCAAGCTTATCATGCCAGCTGAACTCTACACTAGCCACTTTCTGTAGCTATACAGTTGGGGATGGCAGTGACTTACCTTTCCAACTGTCAGATACGAGTGAATCTCACCAGTAAGCCAAGGTTTCAGCTTAATCCTTTTGAACCGCTCGTATAAAGAGGGAAACCGACAAACGCTGGCTCAGTATCAATACAGGCGTGTACGAAAATGTCGTCGGCAGGGAACTTCTCTCACTCCCTCACTCTTTTTCGTGTGGCTCTTTGCAATGAACACATGCAGGTATGGAGTGCTGTCATCTCCGGAAGTAACCATCATCGCGGATACCTAAGGGGCTACACCAGAATGATTGAAGCATGCTAGAAATTCTCTTAGAAACGCGAAAAGCAGTCCCTCGCCAGAGAAGGATGTGGCTACCCTGGTGTGGTAGTTGGCCGCCACCTCCCATAACTAACCCACCCAAATCTCGGCACTTTGTCCCCAGCAGCTGTAGAGCACCTGTCCACGGCTGGCGGAACTGCGATACAGCAGAATGTATTAAGAATCTCTTGGTCCGGAGAGGCCGCCTTTTGAAATTCACCATGGCACCATTAACGCACGCACCTTGTTTAGTGAGGAAGCTTAGCTGTACTACTAGAGGAGCTCTCGGACCGTAATTCGGGTATTACGGGGTTTGGCGAGTTAGAAGGTTTATGGAGCTCACTAGCGGCATATTCAATGCTACAGTGGACCCCAAGAGAAGAAAGAACGCGGGTGGGATTTTTAATACACGGAGAACTTGAAGGAAACGTGGAGGAGCTTTCAGAATTACCCAGACAGAAGCGACTGTTGTTATCAAGCTAAACAAGCTACACAGGTTTAAGAGAGTACAGGCCTATGCGCCTACAACCAGACATTATAACGAAGCCGTAGACAGGTTCTACTACTACTACAGAAACTACTACTACAGAAAAAGCTGAAGGTGACGACAGCACAACAGTAGAACTTTTGAACGTCGGAGGAGATACTGTACTGAAACAGCTTGCGGTACAACATTCGGAAGGCTTGAAGACTCAAACAATGTCCATAGCGTAGCAAAACGCCAACATTATTTTCATTCATAAGAAGGGAGATACCAGGAACCTCAAGAATTAGAGACCGCAGAATACAGTAAAATTCTTTATATAGAATTTTTAAATTTAGAAAAACCTTTTATGCCGTTCTCACCAGAGCCGTTTTAGAAACACTGAAATATCACGGAATAATGTAAGCCTACGGAAGACTTCTTGCAAATATTTATGTTTCAAGGATTCCCGGGCATGGTTACCACCCTCAATGACAGCGACAAATTTTCTATCCAAAAAGAAGTAAGACAGGGAGATACCAACTCTCCAAAACTATTCACCGCATCTCTGGAGGGCATGTAGAAAGCTTGAATAGGCAAGCATAAATAAGGATAGAAATTACTGCTTGGGCCATTTTAGGTTAGCGGACGACATAGTCTTGCTGAGTGAGACAGCGTAACACATGCAAACAATGCTTGAACAACTACAATCAGAAAGCACGCCCGTGGGGTTATAAATATAATATGAATAAATCTAGGCTAATAAGGAATAGGCATGCCACGAACGTAATCTTCAGCTTGAGAAACGTAACGCTGGAAGACGAAACAGAATATTACTGCCTCGTAAATATGGTTTATTCTGGCCCCAACTACGAGAGAGAAATCCGGCGTAGAATACGTATGGGCTGGGGAGCACTGGGCCGGCACTTTCAAATAATGAAAAGTAAGGTACCCCTGTCAGTCAAATAAAATATCTGCTACCACTGCATACTGCCGGTGATGACATACGGAGTTGAAACGTTGCGCCTTACTAAACAACTAGAAAGTAAATTTAGGTCGGCTCGATGGGCCATGGTACGAATAATGTTATGAATAACCCTCACGTAAAGAAACAAGCTACGTCCATAAGAGAACAAAATAGAGTTACCGATAACATACTTCAAATAAAGAAATAAGACATGGATTTGTGCTGGCCATGTAGTGCGGGGAACCGACAACCGGTGGAAATTTAGGGTAACGGAATGGATACCAAGAGATGGTCATAGAAGAAAGGGAACGGCAATGCACGAGGACGGGATGAAATCAGAAACTTCCGGGAAGACTGTAGATTCGAGCAGAGCAGGACAGGAGCAGATGGAGGTCAGTGGGGGAGGCCTTCCTCCTGCCGTGGACCTGAGAAGGCTGATGAAGAAGACCGTGCTGATAAATATATGATCAATGTTTTAATAAGTGAAGCGCTTTTTCTAATAAAAAGCTAGCTATACAAGCTCCCGCTAATTATGGGCTTGATTGGTATAAAAAGAAATGAAAGCGACGAGCGGTATTTCAGGAGTTACCCGTATTAGAAAGCGACGTGGGGTAAGATTAATTAGAAGTGTCAGTAGGAAGTACCGGAGCCACAGCTCTAAAATATTGAAACTACATGGCTATTAGAGTGATGGTTTTGATTGATTTGATTGTAGGGTTTAACGCGCTGACGCCACGCAGGCGAGGCTATTAGAGTGTAGCAGCGTCATAAATGTTCATTGTTTAATACAGTCTTAAAAGTTATGAGATTGCCAGTTTAATATAGATCTACGGAGCAGTTGTGAGAAGGCTAGCTCGGCCCCAAGGCAAATTCCGTTTGCCTTCCTGTAAGAACGACGCACATGTTTGAGCTCTTGAGGGGTCGGGTGGGTTGTTATACCGTGTGTGATACAAAAAATTATTTTGTATAATTCTGGGAGAAGCCCCTTAGGTGCTGGGGCTCTCGGCGTGTCATTGCGTCGCCCGCCATAAGCCTCGTTTTATGTTCTCACGGTACTAAAACACCGCGAAACTTGTTTACGCCTCGCGCTAGACAGTATTACGCACTAAAAAACACCGGGACATTCGTTTACGCCTCGCGCTGGAGTGCTTCGTAACGCGTACTAAAAATCTCTAGCCATCACCACTAAAGTGAAACCTGGGAAAGGGCGAAGCATGGTGTGTATAAGCGCATTCTTAGCGCCTTCGTGTTTTTGCGAAAAGAGATGAAACCGTTGGGGTTATTATATCTATGGCTTTGCTGTAAAAGTCTCTTGTGTTTGAAGCACGAAGATCGCTAGCACAAAGCGTAAAAGAGTGTCCAGGTGTTTTTTTTTAGTTCCGCGTTACGAAAGCTCCAGTGCGAGGCGTAAGTACCGTTATTTTTATTATTTGTACGGCATTTTATGGGCTCACCGCCTTGTCGTGGTATCTCGCTAATCCTCGATGTCAAGCGAATTCCGGAATCAGGCGGAGCAGCGAGATAACGGACCCAAGTAGAGCCTGGTGTACCGTCATCAGGCAGTCACGTTGAGGCTTTGAAAACCGCGCAGTTTAAGAAAATGGCGGCATCTCCACTCCGTGGATAATGGCAAGGGTGCGGAGTACGAGTACTGAAAATGACATCCAAGTTGCGCCCCGAGTGACATACGATTTGCACCGCCACCGTCATTCGATTTGAATCGCGAGTTGCACCTTGATTATTCCCTAAATGAAACTGAAAGTCACGGCTCAAATTAAATCTCGCTTGATTTTCGCTTGATGCTGGTGTGGGCACGGATAGACGCGGACGGACATTGTTTGGTCTTAAGGTACTCCGCACCGTTACAGGCGAGGGAGTAGCCGTTTGACTCTCGGGTGCTGACGCACGGTCGTAGGACAATGGGTAAGACGCCTGACACTAACTGTGTCTGTTCTAGCAGACAAAGGCTCGAATCTTGCCGATGGCTGTTTGATTTTTTGCTATTTAAAGTGCTGTGAGCCCGGACGCGGGCGGACGTTGGGCGGTCCTGAGGTGCTCCGAACGTAATAGTCATAACAGTTCAAACCTCGTGAACCGCTTGCGCTTGTCATACAGCTCCCCGTTGTTTAGCGCAAAGAAAACTCCAGGCAAAAGTTGTGTATTTAAACGGAAGCCCCCGTGTTCATGTAGCTAGGAATGCTCGTTGGGAGGGGTTTTGCGATAGTAATTGAGGAAACCGGGTGCGCAAGAAAAAAGTGGCGTGTTCGAAATGGCGCAGAAAGGCTCCATCCGCGCAAGAAAAAAAAATGGCCCGTTTGATATGACGCAGAAAGGCTTCAGCCAAGCAAGAAAAAAATTCCGCGTTCGAAATGACGCAAAACAGCTCCAGAAAACGAAATGAAAGAAAGCACAAAAGAACTCAAGGGCCGCGGCCACCGTTTCCGGCCGGGGCGCGCGAGCACTGCCAAGCCGGGAAATTTGAATTGCATATTCGACAAGAGAGGAGTGAGACAGGGCGGTGAAAAGCGTGATGGGTGCTAGCAGCGAGCGGATAACGGTGCCACCCCCCATTATGGCGGATCACTACTCTGCACTCGCGACAGCTTTAACATTGAGGGGATGACTTTAATTTTTTTAGTGCGGATTACGTTCTACCTCGATGCGTAAACAATTTTCCGGGTATTTTGGTACCGTTACTACATGAAATAACAATCACTACTACGATTACGACGACGACGACAACAGCCCCAGCCCTTATGAAGCTTCGCCCCAAAAAACACAGAGACACTTGTTTACGCCTCGCGATACGGATGTTCGTGCTTAAAAGACTACAGACTTTTACCCGAAGCTGTATCCCTCTACCGCCCAACGGTTTCATCTCCGTTGCTAAAAACGCGAAGGTACAAAGAATACACTTTAGTGTACCAACAATACTAAGAATACTACATTATTCGCCCTTCCACAGGTTTCACGTTAGTGCAGATGGCCCAGGATGTTTATTGCTGCTTCCAAAGCAAACCAGCTTTCAAAGCAATGTACCGCTGTGAAATGTCATGAGGTGACCCTTCACACCGTATTTCCCAATCTAAATGTCGTTAGCAGACAAATACCAGTCTCGATATTTTTATTATGTCAGAGGGGTGTGTTGATAGTACAAAGTGGTTTTTGCTCACCGGCGTCACGCTTACCTGATTCTACCTTTCTATGTTACTCTCATCAATATTGCAATATTATTTTGTGGTACTGAACACAAATAGTTTTTCTATGACCATTACGAGAGCCTTCATGTGGAAATGGTTTTTCTCGGTCTCACCGTTTCGCCTGTTGAAGGCTTTTGGACGCCAGGTACCTTTGTACAGTCATTTGGTCCAAGCAAATCCGGCTTATAAACATAGGCGAAGCCGCAATCAGCAATGCCCAGACAGTTTCGTCTCGGGTTAGGTCCAACCTGACGCTGAAAAATAGAAATTCTATTGTGAGCACATTGAAGCTGAAACCAAACACATCATGAGTTTCCTGTATCTATTTTGTCGTGGTTACCTTAAAATTCCGTTATTACATTAGTACCATCACGTGTCGTGGTCAAAGTGTAGTGCGACGCGGAGATTTTTTAATTGTTTTTAAGGGAATTTCTTCCCTGGTAGCTAGTGGGTATTGTCTGTTTTACTCGAACCTGAGACGCAGATGTCAATGCTTGCATTTAGATGCTGCGACATTTACTTTGTTAGAAAAACGCGTCGTAGCCGAGGCTTCTCTTCGAGGCATACGCTTGCTCCAGCAGAGCAAAAATACCAGGGGGGAACCTTAAGGTATTTCTATTAAAATAATGACACCAATAAAACCTTGGACATAGCGACTAGTGGGCTAAAAAAGGAAGCTGTTGCATCCGAACACGGCGCACGGCGTTTGCTTTGAAAATGGGGTGCGCGCTATCGGCACCAAAATAGTGAACACGTTGCTCTCAGAAGACATTTCAGCTTGGATAATGTGAACGTAATTTTCGCGCTTCCCACCATCCAAACATTTACCCTAATATTGTTGCGACGGGTACGAATTCCTGACGACTGTAGAGAAAATAAATGCAGGCACGCAGATATTCAGAAAGGTAGATATAGAGAGGCATATTTGAGTGACACTAGAGAAATTCAGAATATTTACGTAGCTCACCAGAAACAGGCTCACGAGGAAGAGTCAGGCTGCTGTAAACTGTTACGCAATAGGTCAAAACAGCCTCCCGCTGAATTAGCTCAAGAGGGAAAGGCTGGCGGGGATGCTGGGAAGCTCGTGAACAGCGAAGTCTGAAATGCTTGCTTTAGCTGATGACGCCTGAGTACCATTAAGGCGAAGCCTGCGTCCATACAGGCGGTGGTGTGTGACTAAGTTGCAGAAGCAAAGACTGTTGAGGTAATAGAGAAAGTGTTGGACGTCCCCAACAATAAATACATTTAAAGATTCCTTGATGAATCGCAAGGAACGCGTCACTCATTACTATATACTCGGCCTGGGTGCAAACTTTGCTCGTGATCTAAGAGCTTGCAATAGTATTAGCTGGCCTATGACATACCCTTCCCAGCGTTTGATCCGCCGAAATGGTAACGTATGAATTTTTTTCCAGCGTGATTCAGTGCATGACACTTCTTTCGCGTGCACCAGTATTTGCATTTTGTTTCCGTCCTTCTTGCCTACCCACAATAGTACCTTCTCAGCGCGGCGCTCACTGCACAGCCCGTTTTCTACCAGTATGCGGGTGACTGGTGAGGAAAGTGTCGAAGCGCCGGCGCTACCCATGCAAAACTGTCAGCTATGCTAAGACCGCAGCACTGCTACAAGCTCGGCTTGATATCCCGCATCCGCATACCCGCCTTCTCCTGTGTTTTCTGCCTCTGCCTATACACGCAGTCACCGCGGAAACGTCTGAAGGTGCGGGCCATCAGCATACGTTGTGGACAATCTGCATACGTGTAGGCTATCTTCCCACTCGCAATGAAACTGAATTGGGCACGTTGAGGAGGAGGAATAGGAGGAAGTGGTGTCGGGGGTGGGGGAAGGGAAGATAGAGGCCGCTAACTGTCTGGCGTTTCGCCGACACCTCAACTGGCCGAGGGCACGTTGAGAAAAAGCAAATCACGAATAGCAATAAATGGCTGCGCGTGATGAGATCATACATTGTGTTTTTTTCTTGTAACTCATAGCCTTCGCGCAACTCAGGCAGATGCTTTGGTCAGGCCGCTGTCGAGACATTCGCCTAAAGGTGGAGTTGTGAGAGCAGTTATAGTTACGGGCACCAAGCTCATCAAGATGGCTCGTCAAGACGCCAGGACGTTTCGGCCTTTGGATCAGCACAAGCAGAGTCGTCGGCGTATCAAATCCGCGGAGAAATGCTTTAGCAATAACGATTGTGGTAACTCTTGCTGTGATGAGGCAGCTAAGTAACGCTAACAGCGCTGGCGCCTATCGAACGGCGTATTGACATATGACATTACAGTTAGTGCGGACATGGTGAAATTTCCCTGTGTACAGTAAAAACATGGTCGGCGCCGATTTCATTGGTTGACAAGGCTTCTTCTTATGTGTTTAGGACTACAAAAAAACAAAAAACGAACTGAAAGCACCCTCTACAGGGGAAGACTTCTGAGCAATTGTTCTGAAGGTAACCAGTGCACACGATTGAGAAAGTGATATAATGTTCAAGGCAAAATAAACTAACCCGTATATTCCAATGCTAAAAAATCGGTCTCAAACAATACGCCGAAGCACACTAATTTGACATGTCTTTCAAACTAGTATAACCCTTCAAAATCCTTATGTATGCTGCTAGGCAACCTTATGTGCCTTGGTTACTGAGGCTAAGTTTCCGGATTATATCAATGTACCGCTTACACAAGCTTCCTTTTTTTTTACCGGGTACTCGGGTGCTCATATATGGGACCTGGTAATATTTTTAACAGTCTCAGCAGAGCTACTTTTGTATTAAACTAGCGGAGGGCAGGCAACAGATTTTGCTAATTTTCAGAGTTGCGTTACATGGCGAGGCAATAGAAGTTTTAAGGCTGGCTTCAATGGTGTTAACAATGCACCAACTCCGAAGTGAGATCGAAAATTGAAAAAAATGTGTAAGAGGTTCCAGCTGATGTACAGAAAGAAAATTATAATATTTTCAACTTGTAGTCCCATAATAACTGCGCACGAAAGTGGAAGATGTTTTATGGCTTTTTAACCGTATAACATTTACTGTTTTACAGCCGATAAGCGGGTTCACGCGTTGAAATTTTCAAATTGGGCCCCTCAAGAAGTAACAATACCGGCGATATGATTCAGCCCCCAGCACAAAACTTTAAACCTACAAGCATTGAAATTTGGATATTACATTTTTATTAAAGGGGGCTGCATGCGTTCTAATGATTACGTGGTTTCAATTCTGTCACACTGGGAGACGGACATGTGCTGCCTCCCTGATTTTTGGCTACGGTGGCATTTCAATCTTCCTTTCATCACTTTTTGTTATTCCTTTTAAGTATGCAACCCAGTCTTGATCCATGGTGCCACTCTAGTACAAAAGCATCAGCCCGTGGCACTGCATTGTGCCCAGCAAGATTTCTCGCTTGCGTCACATTATGTAATTTTTCTTGCACTGTTGCTTAGAGAAGTGTCTAACCCAGTCTTTTGGAAAGCTTTGACGCATTCACTGATTGTTACTGGTGAAACAGCGGAAATGTCCGATGGTATAGTTTCATTAATTCGTAATATTCTTGTGTTGCTGCAGGCTGCCCTCAATCACAGGGAGTGAGGGCTGGTCAAGCTGCGAACAGCAGCTATTTGTTTGCCCCGCAATGACCTACTTGGAACATCAACTAACGTCTCTATGCCAGAAAAATGGACGATCAGCGCATAAGCCACGCGTCTGTACTTTTACACGGCAACTTAAACGCTATTTCAGACACTTCAGTTGGGGCCTGTTTTATCTTTTTTTTGTCTTTCGGTCGAACTGCCACTCCTCCCACAAACTATTACAATCTATTTTGCTTCCAAAAAAGTTAGTTTACAAAGAGCACTTGTCCCTCCATGCGTCATCGTTGTCACTTTGATTTTCGCGCCCTAATATGTAGAAGGAATATGCACCAGCTGTACAAAGAAAGTGGTTTTGGGTGAATGTTAAGCATAGGAGAATTTATTGCGCTTAATTATCTGTTTTGTAGGAATCACTTACTCCCTGGGATGCGAAAAGTTGCTTTCTCTTAGATATGCGCAAAACTGTACGCAAAGCGAATCCGACGTTTTCAGGCTTTGGTCCACTCATTTTGGTAAGAATCTGGGATAACGATTTGCAGTCAATCGAAATAAAACGCGCTACGCTCTTGCTTGGAGTGTGATTATTCAAGACGCTGATACACGTAATTCGTTCTGTTGACCTAGGACAGTGAACAATATACTATAAAAACAATGGGGCACTACGTCGTTAGCTATAAATGTATCACATGGTTACAGATACCCTCTACCTCCGATGGTTCACCCTTATAAATGTTTCAAAGATAAAAGCATTGTATGACTTTCCACCGACTGGCCGCATGATAAGCTCTGCCTCTAGGCGCAGAACCACAGGTTTTGTATGTTGGCCCTCGACATTCGCTTGTCACCGCTACCACATTTAATCGTTCTCCCCTGTGGCTCTCAATGTGCCCTAGCTATTGCTAATTGTTCATCTCTGTTCCCGGAAACAATGAAACTAGCGCCTAACAATGTAAATATTGTATTTAAATCTAACAGCTTATCCAGGATGTACTGCGTAGCTGGGAGAAATGCTGACCGATAGCAAGAGGTTACTGTGGAGGGGCCTGAAGGATTAGAGATTGATAAACATATTACACCCTGAAATTATTTGCAATAATTTTGCCGTCGTGTTATTCTTCAGCACAAAATAGCAACACCTACTATACAAAATAGGGATGAAATGAACGCACGTTTCTTAAATGTGCATTTTGTGCTTCAAGACCGTCCAAAAAGGTCGCATTTTGTAACTCCGATTTTTTATTTGTTACCACAAAAGCATTCGATGTAGCTCACCCCTTCGAAGGCAAATTCTGAAAAAATAAATGCCTGCTTATTTTTTTCTCTACTACGGTGTTCCACTCTTATCGTTACCTGTATTTTTTGCCGCAAAACTACATTCGTGACCCGAGTCACGTGCTACAAAAGGATAAATTAAGAGAGAAAACAAGATTGTTTAGACAGGGAAATGCATACTCGAAAAAATACTTCTGTGGATCGAGCTCGCTCAGTGGCCAGGTCTTGAACTCTCCACGGCTTGAATCGTATGCAACCTTGCACACAACGAGAATAGGGACAGCCAGCGCCAGCAACCCTTGAACGCAGTCGGCCCACACTACTCCACGAAAACCTCCCTGCGGAGAAAAGTGTATGTATGATTATGTGAAGGTGTGGAGTCCGGGTCATTTTTATTCGAACAAGTTATGCGCCCTACGACAGGAAAAAGTGAATGCTGAGAGCAGTATATATTCTGAATATTTCACGCTCTCTGAATAGCAAAAAACCTTTGAAGGTACCGTTATCGAACTAACGCGTGGTGACAGTCGATTAACTTTACTACAACATCCCGCGATGCCCCCCAAAACACGATTTTTGTAAACTTAACTAGGGGTGTGCCTTTTAATAGAAATAAAATATGGCTTCCGGTGACAATGCTCCGCTTATCAGTCGAGAAGGGTTCATGTTGCTTTCATAAAGCTACTAAATTACACATTTGTTGCTTGACTGCGAGGAGTTCAGAACAGCGCTCGGACTGTAAGCAAATACCCTCAAGTGGTTTGGCCACTGACGTTGACCGCTGTCTTCATAGGCTCTCGCCTGATTCACTAATGTCGATTTTGCAGAAACGCCAATTGCGGACCCGCAACATTCTTAAACCTACTGAGGGCTGTTATGCAATGTAGTAGTAGAAGGAAACGTTTATTGAAGCCGCTGAAGTGAAAGTGCTTCCATAGTCCAGGAATGCAGGAGATGAACAGAAAGCTTTCGCTGTTAGGGTTACCAGTTGTAGGTCGCCCAAATGGCTGTTGATCACCAGATTCTCTCAAAGCTCATGTGAGGAAAGAGAGGATCGAAGAGTAGGGGAGGTTGGGATTCTGCTCGCACTTATCAATATTGTGAGGTGGGGTTGCCGGTCATGAACAGAATTGGAATTCAGCAGCGTCGTCAGTGGAAACATGCGATCCAGGCGTGCTAGTTGACAAAAGGTTTGGTTTGTATTCGGCAGAGCAGCAAATCTTTTTTCTTGTAGTATGTAGTGGGAGGGGAAGGAAAGTACTGTCTTTCGGGCCGATAATACTGAGTAATGTCTTCATATGTGACTAGAGCGTTGGACGGTGGGGTCCCCTCGGAAGCTTGGAGAAAGAGGGCGTTGACTGGCTGATAAGGAAATTTATGCACTGAAAATGACTGCCGCGGACAGTGGCTGACTACCGAACCAGACTTTCCATTGCCATTGTGCGTTCTATTTTACTGAGCGTAAGCACACTGATGTGCTTTCAATAATTGAATTGCGTCGCCCCTCTTTTTTTTGTCACCGTGATACCTGATATGCTGGTCTGCGGGTCAAACAGCAAAATACAATATTGTGGGCGAAACCCGCTTTTAGCTGGACCACTCACTAATGGCACGAATTTTGGCGCATTTTAAATGCGGCTCCGCATGGATGACAATCAAAACAACCACAATTGTGACTTCCTAAACAATACGCAGGCTGAACTGAATAGTTTAAACTATACCAGGACCTAAAAAAAAAACATTCCCAGAACTGTACAGGGGTCTCTGGATTGCGTTTAGCACCACTTGGTGAGATGATGTTGAAATGAGACATTCATGTTGTTGGGAGACATTAAGTACTTGAAATATTCGAGGTCATATATGCATTACCGACGGAATGCGGTTCCATCTGTGGGGCTGCGCAAACCCTTCATGGATTCTTGTTGTGGGAAAACAAAAAAATAATAAAAGCTAGAACTGTTTCACGCTGGATAAATTAGTTGCGCTTCCAGCGCAACTTTTTGTATTAAATGAATTATAACCGTTTCTAATGAGGCTGTGGGGAGTTGATGGTAACTTTAATTGTTATCCTGTATATATTTAGTGCTTTAAAGCTCCAAACCTCCAGAAAGGGCAATTTGGCAGTTAGGGATTGAAGCGCTGGTACCTTGTAAAGGGGAAATAGGAGATGGGGAACCGGAAAAAGCAGAAGACGTCATCAGGGTGGGCCACTGCATGCAGAGTGCTAATGCAATAAAAGCCCAGAAGAAGAACAGTAAAAGGACAACAAAACAAGAACAGCAAAAGGCATAAACACCGCAATATCCCTGTCTTATTCTGTTAAAATCGCATCATCATAGTTACAACACGCCATCCTCAGAGCAGAATAAATTTACTACTGCTACTTCGTTTGAAATCCAACCGGTTGGAATAAACCTCTTCCGCTTTTATATTTTGCATGTACCAGATTTTTTTTTCCAATGTCGTAAGGCATTGTATTGTAAATGATGGTTATGTCAGTCTTTAGCACGCTCAATTTCTAGGAGAAGGCTACTCTGCACCGTTGAATGTCTGTGTGCCTGTGATTGCGATATGGCCACCCAGACGTTTTTCTTCTGCATTTCAGAATGCCCCGAAAATGGACGCTTTTATTATGTTCAAAAACTTGGCAGTTGCATGTAAACGTGCAGCACGGGGTGAGAAAAATTGATTTATTGTGCTCTAATTTGCGACTTTCCATATTTACCATGGCAGTGTATGCTGTGGCCGCCAGTCCGATGACCACCGAACACCAAGTGGATGGAACCTGAAATACTGAAGCACATCGACGAAAAGTCTTGGTGTTGCACACTCTGGAATGGACGAATAAGTAATCGTGAGTTTTTCAGAAGCCCGCTCCCCGCGTTCCGCCAGAATGCAGGCAGGAGAATTGATTTACGAGTTGTGTGTTTTCACTCAGACATTTTGCCCTCGCATATATATTTAGTTTATTCAGTTAAGAGATAATGGAGATAGTTTTTTACCGTCCTACAGGAGAAGGTTACATCATGATTCTAATATAAATGTCAAACCTTTCACATGTCGTAGCAGCACGCAGCCTGAAGGCAGTGAATTCCACTCGTCCATGGGTAGTACCCAAAAATAAGAACTTATATGTATTATTTTTAGGAACATACGCTCTAACATTTTTTTGAATGATTTAACCTTGCTGATCGCTGGGGAGGTTGCACAAGATAAAACTCTTTGTTTAAACCAGATTCGTTGATAAATTTTATAAAAGAAGCTTAACCTTGCAGTTGCTCACCTGCTTCCACGCGATTCGAGCCCATATTTCCTTTCATTTCAGAGACTGATGAGAGGGGCCTGAAGTCGGATAAAATAAATCTGGCGCGCTGATCGCTGGGGAGGTTGCAGAAGATACAAATCTTTGTTTAAACCAGATTCGTTGATACATTTTATAAAAAAAGTTTAACCTTGCAGTTGTTCACCTGCTTCCAAGCGATTCAAGCCCACACTTTCTTTCATTTCAGGGACTGATGAGAGGGGCCTGAAGTCGGATAAAATAAATCTGGCGCTCAGTCGTCGGATACTCTACGGTTTGTCCACATCTTTCTTCATGTATGAATCCCACACTATTGAGGCATATTCACTCAATGGTCGAATTATTCTCTTGTAGGCTGGACGCTTTACTGTCCGATCACACGTCCCTAGTTGTCCGATCACACTGTCCGATCACTGTCCGATCCCACTGTCCGATCACTTTACTGTCCGATCACACGCCCCTTAAACAAACATAGCTTTTTGTACGCTTTGGCAAAAATTTTATCTGTGTAAGGGTTTCAACTAAGATTGGTGTTGGTGGTCAAACCCAAGTACTTCACGTCGTTTAAAAATGCAATGCATTTATCCCCTACATGATATTTGTATTTAAGAGGATTTTATGTGTGTTATTTTAAGTGCAGAGGTTTTCGAGTAGTTGATTACCATCAGCCACCTTTTGCACAGTCAGCAATTTTACACAAGTTTTCATTCAGCGATCATTGATGCAAAGTGTTTTAGACAGTGGTATAAATACCACAGTCTTCAGCAAAATGTTTCACAGTCACACCTGCATTTAGGTCATCAGCAATATCATTAGTATATATCAGGAAGAAGAGTCGCCCTAATACCGGCCCCTGGGGCACTCCTGAAACTGCATTAAGGTTTTGGAATAAAAAGCTATTAACTTCTACATACTTCGTTCTATTTTTCTGATAGGCAGAAATCCAGTTCACAAGGCGGGGACCAAAATTAAATTTTGCGGTTCCACAAATCAAGTCATCTGGCTAGAGATGATGTAGTCAAGCAGTTTGCAGGAACTACTAAATAATGATATTTGTCTTCTATCAGCCTATATTTTCGATCTGAAATTAACTAACTACGAATTTAAATACAGCGCCTGTTTCAAAATAACGCACGTAATTTATTTTCCGTGTTATAATCGAGGAACATCACTATTACGAATTCGGCTTAAAGTAACAGCACGGGAACTTTCGCGTAAAACAGAAACCGCTGTTTCTCTGTGTGTTCCCCTAGTGCAGTTGCCATCCTCATCACGATGTGGAGTGTCGACAGGTACTGCTACCGCAAAGCTGTCGTTTTAGTAGCCTAGAAGGCCTAGCCGCGTTTGCCTCTTTTCTCTGTGTTCTTGTGCTGGGTGATGATGTCCAGTCGGTCGCCCTTCACCGTTGACGCTAATCACGTGTGCGGGCCGGTATTTCTTTGGTGTGGGTGATTTTTCTGCGAAGCTTATGCTAGATCCAAAGATGAACGCTGCTAGGGACAAAGCAAAAAAGTAGCGAGGGCAGTCCTCATCCTCAGTGAGGATGACGACGCGAAGGAAGACGACTATGCTTCCCCGAACACAGAACATCAGATAAACAAAGGGCGTACTTTTATTGCTCGGTGCAATAACGTACCCGATGAGGTATTGTGCCAGGTGAATATATAAATGCATCCTTAATCGTCGTGCGTGCTGCTCGCAGCAGAATAAAATAACTTATTTCCTGAATAGCAGCTTTGTATAAAGCGCAGCATTTTTATTCGAGAGTTTGCCTGTCAGCATGCGCGCCTACTCCTATTTACGTCATGTTCATTCGTAGTTTGAGCCCCATACTGGTATTCTGGAGGTCCTGGGTTCAGATCCCACCCGGCGGGCATTTTTTCTCCAATTTCTTTGTCTCTTTACAAATTTTTATCTCTTTGAATGACCTACCACATTCTCGCCTTTGCTTTCCGAGGTTTTCTTGTCTGCCAACCATAATTTCTCTCTTATTTCAAGGAGCCCCTCATTTCCTATTCTGAATATAAATATATATATATAAATATATATATATATATATATATATATATATATATATATATATATATATATATATATATATATATATATATATAGTAAGTAAATGAGGGGCTCGTTGAGGAAAATACAGAAACATAGGTCGGCAGTCTACAACGCCAAAGGAGGCATAGGGGTGTGGTTAGGCTCTATTTTTTACTGTGGTTAATGAAGTTAAGATTTTTTTTAATATAAGGAAGAAAGAAAGAAAGAAAAACACGCGCCCAGAGTGGGGACCGAACCCACGCCTTTCGATTAGATCTCGAATGCCTTACCAATTCGGCTATCTGGGCGACTGTGTTCTCCTTTACTTTCTGGGCTATTTATATTTACTAGAAGTGTATCTGACGCTTGAGGGTGGTAGCCAGCACCACTCTGACTACACGAGGAGAAGGGGACCTTCTTTTTAACCCCCGGGGCGTGACTCAAACGTCTACGGCCTGTCATGAGCGGGTAACTGGCGGGAAGCCCTCTTATGCTACCTAGGCATCAAGGCTGCCAGAACCGAGACCCTCGCTAGGCTTTCGCAGATTTATATAGTAAGTAAATGAGGGTCTCGTTGAGGAAAATACAGTAACATAGTTCGGCACTGTACAATGCCAAAGGAGGCATAGGGGTGTGGTTAGGCTCTATTTTTTACTATGGTTAATGAAGTTAAGATTTTTTTTTAATATAAGGAAGAAAGAAAGAAAGAAAAACACGCGCCCAGAGTGGGGACCGAACTCACGCCTTTCGATTAGATCTCGAATGCCTTACCAATTGGGCTATCTGGGCGACTGTGTTCTCCTTTACTTTCTGGGCTATTTATATTTACTAGAAGTGTATCTGACGCTTGAGGGTGGTAGCCAGCACCGCTCTGACTACACGGGGAGAAGGGGACCTTCTTTTTAACCCCCGGGGCGTGACTCAAACGTCTACGGCCTGTCATGAGCGGGTAACTGGCGGGAAGCCCTCTTATGCTACCTAGGCATCAAGTCTGCCAGAACCGAGACCCTCGCTAAGCTTTCGCAGATTTACATAGTAAGTAAATGAGGGGCTCGTTGAGGAAAATACAGAAACATAGGTCGGCAGTCTACAACGCCAAAGGAGGCATAGGGGTGTGGTTAGGCTCTATTTTTTACTATAGTTAATGAAGTTAAGATTTTTTTAATATAAGTAAGAAAGAAAGAAAGAAAAACACGCGCCCAGAGTGGGGACCGAACCCACGCCTTTCGATTAGATCTCGAATGCCTTACCAATTCGGCTATCTGGGCGACTGTGTTCTCCTTTACTTTCTGGGCTATTTATATTTACTAGAAGTGTATCTGACGCTTGAGGGTGGTAGCCAGCACCACTCTGACTACACGGGGAGAAGGGGACCTTCTTTTTAACCCCCGGGGCGTGACTCAAACGTCTACGGCCTGTCATGAACGGGTAACTGGCGGGAAGCCCTCTTATGCTACCTAGGCATCAAGGCTGCCAGAATTGGTAAGGCATTCGAGGTATAATCGAAAGGCGTGGGTTCGGTCCCCACTCTGGGCGCGTGTTTTTCTTTCTTTCTTTCTTCCTTATATTAAAAAAAAATCTTAACTTCAGTAACCATAGTAAAAAATAGAGCCTAACCACACCCCTATGCCTCCTTTGGCGTTGTAGACTGCCGACCTATGTTTCTGTATATATATATATATATATATATATATATATATTTATATATATATATATATATATATATATATATATATATATATATATATATATATATATATATATATATATATATATATATATATATATATATATATATATATATATATATATTTATATATATATATATACAAGAGAAGAAAAACTTCGAACAAGGTAAAAACACGATTGGGGCCTACGTTTCAGCAAAAAGAACTTGCTCTCCTCAGGGCAGCTTTCCCTGAGGAAAGCAAGTTCTCTTTGCTGAAACGTAGGCCACAATCGTGCTTTTACCTTGTTCGAATTTTTTCTTCTCTTGAGTTCTCTACCATCTTCAAAGTTCTACTACCCCCCTATTTATATATATATATATATATATATATATAGTGAATGAGAAAATGGGAAATGAGGGGCTCCGTGAAATAAGACAGAAAATAAGGGTTGGCAGTCAAGAAAACCTCGGAAAGCAAAGGGGAGGTTGTGGTGGGTCATGGAAAGAGATGAAGAATTTTTTGAGTCGAAAAGAAAGTGGTGAAAAAATGCCCGCCGGGTGGGATCCGAACCCACGACCTCCAGAATACCGGTCTGGTGCGATAACCACTACGCTACCGGCGGGGCTCTTTCCCCAGCACTTTCTCGGGTATTTATGTTAAGGTATTTTTTGTTTCCTGCACTTGGGGGTGGTAGCCAGGGTTCAACGCTGGTCGACCACTCTCGACATGTCGTAGACACTCAAGTCACGGCCCGGGGGTTAAAAAGAAGGTCATCTTCACCCCGAGTAGTCCGAGTGGCGCTGGCTACCACCCCCAAGTGCTGGAAACAAAAAATACCTTAACATAAATACCCGAGAAAGTGCTGGGGAAAGAGCCCCGCCGGTAGCGTAGTGGTTATCGCACCAGACCGGTATTCTGGAGGTCGTGGGTTCAGATCCCACCTGGCGGGCATTTTTTCTTCACTTTCTTTCTTTCCAAATTCTTAATCTGTTTCAATGATCTACCACATCCTCCCCTTTGCTTTCCGAGGTTTTCTCGACTGCCAACACTTATTTCTGTGTTATTTTCAACGAGCCCCTCATTTCCTATTCTGATTCGCTACATGCATAGCGAGGGCCTCTGTTCTGGCAGTCTTGTTGCCAAAGGGAGCTTAAGAGGGTTCAAAGCTGGTCGACCACTCTGGACATGTCGTAGACACTCGAGTCATGGCCCGGGGGTTAAAAAGAAAGTCCCCTTCACCCCGAGCAGTCCGAGTGGCGCTGGCTACCACCCCCAAGTGCAGGAAACAAAAAATACCTTAACATAAATACCCGAGAAAGTGCTGGGGAAAGAGCCCCGCCGGTAGCGTACTGGTTATCGCACCAGACTGTATTCTGGAGGTCGTGGGTTCGGATCCCACCCGGCGGGCATCGCACCAGACCGGTATTCTGGAGGTCGTGGGTTCGGATCCCACCTGGCGGGCATTTTTTCTTCACTTTCTTTCTTTCTTTCCAAATTCTTAATCTGTTTCAATGATCTACCACATCCTCCCCTTTGCTTTCCGAGGTTTTCTCGACTGCCAACACTTATTTCTGTGTTATATATATATATATATATATATATATATATATATACATAATGTGTGTGTGTGATCTATTTGCATTTGCACCTGAATATGATGTAACTATTGAAATCAGACGAAACCAGCACCTTGTAATTGAGGAAGACTTCTGACTCGTCGTATTTATAATGTGTTCTTCATGCCAATCAATTGCAATAACTACACATTGTAGTTATGAAATAGAAATGCACTCATCTAGGTTGAAAAATGGCACATAAAATGTGCGAGAACCAGATCAAAACTCCGTAGTGCTTTCTGACGACTACGAATGCAAAACGATTAGTGTCCATTTCAAAGTTGCTGCGTGTCAAATTGAACTTCCAATGCTTCGCACTCTGCGCATCTCAAACCACCCTGTCTCCCTGGTAGCTGCTGCATCCAACAGCCAAAAATACACATGCCGCGGAGGGGCAATGTCACCGCGCGCCGCACCTAAAGCGATATGGGTTTAATGAAAGCCACTCTGCGCATTTCTACACAGGTGGTTTTCCAAATGCTCACGTGATACTTTTCTTTGTTCCGGTTTTCTTCACCATGCTCAAAAAAGTGTTTTAACAAACAGGGTGATTCTTATTTATGCTTTATTTCATAGGCACACACCTTGGAACGCGCTGCCGGCATTGGGCATTAAGGCGCAGGTAGAGGCAATCATTCTTGCTCAAGTAGTATTTTATCGCTTTCCCACTCAGACATAAAAATGGCATAGGGAAGCTGCTAGCCTTAAAAAGTCACTAAATAAGGATTCCCCTGCGAGAAAGCAACTGCTCATTAATTTAAAGGGCAGCTGCTGAGCAGAACACATTTTCATGTAAATAAAATAAAAATTGAGGAATCTTCCTACCGCGCAAGACTTGAATAGCGCAGCTAGAGGTGAGTACTGACGGACATATAGTTAAGTTTTTTGTTAATTACATAGTGCAAGTCATTGTCCCAGTTCGAATGCGCAGAAGAAGTGGTCGTCTCCGATATTGTTGGCTGCAAAGTCCCTGCGTAGACACCGCCTCGTGAACGACTCTTCGACGATTCGGAGCGCATGCATACGGCACGAAGACAGGCTCTTATACGAGCGAACCGAGAACCGCACGCTATGATGTGGCTTATCGTTCTTGCAGGTGTTGCGAACACTACGGCGTGGCTCTTTCTGCGACCGAACGGAGGAGCGCACGCTATGACGTGGCGTCCTCGTTCCGAACACATGTTGCGACAATTTCGGCGTAACGCTTCGCTAGAACGCTGCTGTGGCCGATATAACATGTCTGCCCATTGCCTAGCAGGTATTGTGGCAGGGGCGCGAGAGCTGCTTGATACCGTTCCTTTCAGGTAGCTTCTAAAATAACAAACTCACGGCCAGTAACAACAGCTCGGGTGTTCAGTTGTTATAAGTCACCCGCGGGTGCTACTGTCTCCCGATAGAGATTATGTAAAAGGTAATGATAAAAGCTGATTGCGGGGACTAGAAGGGTATTTTATGAGCTGGCTCGAACCGGTACAATTTTTTGTATTTCTTCGACACCTACAGGTAAAGTTTGTGTTATGTTTGGTTTAGTTTGGTTTAGCTTAAACATTCGGAATTCGCAAAATGTATTCGAAAAAAAATTGGAAGAAAAATACCGGGAGCTCCCGTAAGCACGTGCCTGGAATGGAGCGCATGGCGTCGCCCAGGCTTCCGCATGGGCTTGCTCCACGTGAGAGCTCGCAAAAAAAACCGGGCGACCGTCAACGCATGCTTCGTGGCGACCGCCCAGCGGCACCGACTCGCTCAGTGGCGTTAGCAAAAAAAAAAAAATACCGAACGCACATCTGCCGAGCTATCCTTTCCAAATTTACTCGTAGAGACGGCCGTCGGAGCAGCTCAGAAAAAAGTGGAGGTCTACCGTTGCGAGGACGCGCTCCAAGATGATTTGCCGGACGCGACTGTGCCGTTGGTAGCCTAAATGGATGGCGATGATGGCTCCTGAATAAAGCACTGTACATACTTTAGGGGTCATTGTTTTACAGTGTTGTCCAAAACGGGTTTGCAGTTCCGGGTAAGGCTTCTCCCTCTTTCCTGGGATCCGCTGTGAGTGCGAGGAGAAGCTAGGTTGACCCCTAACTCTGCTGTTACTCCAGCGTCGCACCAATAATGCAAAGTATGACAATTTTTTCAGGTATCATCAAATAAGTATCCTCTTGTGCCAATGCCATAAAATCAGCAAAATAAGGTTGCACGCCCATTCCTTGTCGAAATGATAAAGTCTTTATCGTAAAGTTAACCGTAATTTCAAATAATTTTACCGTAACGTGCAAGGCGAACCATGATTGTGCCTGGGACATGCCTGGTAGCCCCTGATATGCCGTCGTGATAAGTAAGAAGGGTTCACGATATCAATATAGGCGACGACACTGCATCTGCCGGCGGATAGTACAAAGAGCCCTGAACCGTATGGGTCCTTCGAAAAGGTTGGATGACGGTTCGCCGACCGGCCATGCAGCTGGAAAGCGGTCGAGCTCCGCTGGGCACGCTGATCTTGTCTGCCACATTCGGAATTCTGTTCAGTTATTACGATGATAAAACTTTTTATACCAGTGGTCAACAAGTACACATAACATGATTCGTTGGTCCTGCTCAGAGTAAGACAGGAGTTTTATCGATTTCGAGATATTTCTTCACTTCACATGGTGAACGTATTTTGAAAATCTGCAAAATAGACCGCGCTTTTCACTTTTCGCGTCAAGAGGGAAGTCGCGTTGAAGGAGCTTATGTTTCTGCTATCTGCCATGATTGCTTAGGTTTTATGTTTCTGTTTTGTTAATTTTCAGTATTACGTTTTGGATGACTACCACAAACACACTAAAACAAAATTTAAGTATTGTTCTCTTCGCCAAATTTTAAAACATTATTTTTTTATAGGGCCCTTTTTAAGGTACTTAATAAACAATACATATCATCTTCCAGAAATAATTAACAGTGTGTTGCCCATTGTCATAGGCGAAAGTCATTAGTTTTTGCAATTTTAAAACTCTTGTATTGCGACATTCAAGCTGGAGTTACAAGCATTATTTCCAGAATAAAGGCGGGCGCGAAATACTCCACTAATCTTTATTGGCACGTCTTGAAACGCTTCTGTAATATTCACATGTTTATTTTACTCTATATAAATGTTTTCTAAAAGTTGGCCAGAAACGTAGGCGAATTTATAATCCAAATATCGCTATAATTCTAATGAAAAGTAGGTTTGGAAATTTGATTCCCGGTGCTAGCACCTAAATAAACACAAATGTATAATCTACATAACAATATTATTCTAATAAAAACTAGGTTTCGAAAATTGATTCACGATGCTATGCACCGAAACTAGATCACAATGATAGATTTGTTGCCATCTCTCGGAATGGCCTAATGCGCGAGAACGGCAGTTTTATTAGAGTCGGTATGCGAGGTATGCAATTCAATTTTATTTTTATCTGGCGTGTATGGAGTAAACATGAAACAAAAAAATCGTCTGCTTGTTGGATCTACTGCATTGTATGAGGCTCAAAATTAGCCTAATCTTCCGTGTGAAACGTTCCGTATATACAAAATTATGGAAATACGGAATTCATACGGCGTGTTACGCACCTAGGCGTAAAAAATTTTCACAAAAGTTAGACAAACAATCCAAGTGAGTTTTCAGAAAAAAAAACTTTTGAAACAGTTTTTGTGTTTTTGTCTTAAATGAAGTGCGAAATACGACCCCCCGTATGTTAATTGTATGTTTCCCGTATACTCCGTATTTACGGATTTCATGGAGATCATGATTTGGCGTGGCTCGCTGTCATAGAGAGATGAAACCGGCCTGAAAATGTTTTAACGTAATACCGCACAGTTTCAGCATGTGTTGGGGGCATATATCCCTGATTTTACTCTCGCAGTGTGTGAGAAAAGTCACAAATATTGTATTTGCATATTTCTGTACATACTTAACGTGTGAATAGGGATGTTTTCCGCCAGCTTAACGCACCTTTGCATCTCTAAGGTGATTGTATTAAAATATTGGGATCAGATTGAAATCGCAGAATTGCTTATTCAGAGGTAGAACTTGCCTTCACTTTACTGAGGCTATTTTGAACGGAAACATGTCTTCAAAACACGGGAATGCTGCTATTACAGACGAAAATTTTATAGACAAGGATCCACTCTCCTTGACGTAAAATATCCTCTTGCTGGCTCTAGGTTGCTTCAAAGAATAACTTACTTGTCGTCACAGCAACAGACGCAGAGTAGATCGCTACGGCCCCGATCATTTGCTGAAAAAAGTATTTGGTTTTGCATCTCTACATAGTCCAATTTTACGTTGTCAGGCAATGCGTGGCGTTGTTACTTGTATAAATGCTTCTACGTCTTAAACAACAATTGTGCCGCGAACTTACCGACAACAATAGGTAAATAGTCGATGCCATGATGGAGATTACGGTGTTGTAGCGGAGTCTCACGTACTGCAAAGGAAGCACCGCAAGAAAATACACAAAGCCGAGACAGATAAAATTAATTATTTCCTATTTTAATACTTGCAAGTTTCCGGCTCATGATAAAAAAAAATATGAAATCACGTCTCCATGCACTATATTCGGTAGTGTTACAATCCTTAAAAATTCATTTCTCTACATCACGGAGGGCACTAAACAGCACGCAAGTGGCGTAACACTCGGTGTTTATTAGGAAAAACAAGAAAAACACATTGGGCAATAGATGCACCTGTATAAAGACGGAAATTTGGGCGAGACAGAATACGTTCATCTTGCACAGCGTAAAAAACACACGGGACGCGAGTAAGAAATAGACACCACAAACACTGATACACCACAAGCGTTTGTGGTGTCTATATCTTACTCGTGTCTCGTGTGTTTTTTATGCTGTGCATGATGAAATGCACCTGTGTATTACATTTACTTAATAATGCTTCTATCGGTCACCATCTCTCATCTATTCGAAGGCGACGGCTCGCCAACTGTTTCATCTTGTTGTGGGTCCCACGTATGAAATGAGCATCGCTTGAACTTCTCCCGAAGCCGTGGCTGGCGATATAGGCACTGGGAGATTTTAAGTACTCCGTCCGCGTTCAACGTACTCTCCTTAAGGTGTCGGAACGAGGAAGGTGATTTTAAGGACAGGTGTCAGTTGCAGTTCAGTTAAAAGGCAATTGGGAGATCTTAATGAAAACTATAGATGTTGCCAGAGCCGTTTATAATCAGCATACTGTAAGCCCAAGCGGGCTGAACAAAGTGCAAAATACATGTCTTAAAGGAGCACTGACACGAAAATTTTATGTTACACTTTTGTTGCTTTTATCGATGCCTAATGGTCTGGCGAACCTGAAACAGCATTTGAAATACTTCAGTGCACAATACTTAATTACATTGAACGGCCTGAAAATCGTTGGTTTCAAATTCCCGCGCTTTCATCCGGAACGGGGCATATGGCAGAAATGCTACTGTACGTCACTGGAGCCCGCTTGAGAGGGTGTTGTGCCCGCTCGCCGCTCGTGGGGCCGCGCGCTTTAAGTAACGTCACGAGGTTTTGACGAGCGCTACGCGTCACTTCTTTTGGCTTCACGGGGTGATGTTACGCGGATGTTCATTTGCTGAGTGCCGTTACGCGCGCTGCTTCGTCGGCGCGATCAGTCAGATCCAATTGAACTATGTTTTTCGCGTCGCAGGCCGCTCATATTTCAGCCAGGGTATTCGGTTGAGTGAAGGAAGTGAACTGTGCAAAAATATTACGCCCAAAATTGGTTTCAGTGCTCCTTTAACTTCTGTTAATTACCAAGCAGACGTTAATTGTTTCTGTCCTTTTAAGGAAATCTGTACCAACAGCAAACTTTTTTATCCGCTGGTTCTTGCTGTAAATGACGTAATGGGTAATCGGTGTGTGGTCATCGGATCCTAGAAATGACAATAGATCCTAAGTCCTAATTTAGGTCCATTGTGGTAAACCGGGTGCACACATTTTGGCCGGGAGTATTTATCACGAGTTATAATTGGCTCAAACAGAATTAGCGCAGCTGTCAAGAATAATAGAAGTAAAAGAAATAATATTTCGTGGGTTTAGAATGGCAGTCATCGAGGAAGGGTTGGAAACACGAGGAAGCTCCAAGGCAGCAAAAAGGAAAGTGGATATCGTCATGTGAACATGGTATCACTATTAGAATATGAACCAGATAATAAAAATAGCGGAACGAGTTTACACCAGGCTATACGCCAGCGACGCCAGACAAAATGGGTACTACCGAACGAGCCTATCAGGCTACAAGCTTAGCTTGCGCTGTTCATCCAGTAACTAAAGAGGAAGTAGAGAAGTTTTTTAAGGGCATGAAAAGAGGGAAAGCTGCAGTCACGATGACGGCATGCCCATAAACCTTCTAACGAGGGTGGAGATATAACACTAATTAAAGCTCTCTAAACAATTCTCAGAATATTCCAGGACTTTCGAGGCATGCTAAACCTGGAAAAACGCTGACATAACAACGTTCTTGAGAACTTTAGACCCATAAGATTACTATCGATTGTATACATGTTCTTTACGAAGATATAGTGTGACGCCTAAACGACAGCCTAGACTTCCAACAACTAAGGAACAGGCTGAGCTTAGGAAAGGATACGCTACAATGCATCACATACATGTCATCAACCAAGCAATAGAAAAATTCGCATAGCATAATTTCACTTCACTAGACATTTATAGACTACAAAAAAGCGTTCAGTTCAGAAGACACCACGCAGCGATGGGCGCCTTAAAAGAGGAGACATACGTACGACTCCTCGACGACATATATGAGGAATGCATGGTAGGAGAATGCTTTTGTAGCAGCACGGACCGTCGGCTGCTGAAGGAGGCGAGGAAGGAGACGTAGAGCTGGTTTGCATTTTCAAGACAAGACTGTTTATAGGGAGGCGAAGCCAAACTTTGCCAGGCGAGGGCAGCGCTGCACTCTCCCCTCCGCGGGTGTACGCGCTGGGTGCCGCTGTTTTGGCACGTGCTTTTTTCGCTGCGCGCGTGCTGCATTTTTTGCGCTAGGAAGAGGGCTGGGTGAAATTGTCTTTTGACTTATGAAACCATTCCCGTCAGCACGTGTCCAGCAAGTTCGGTTTAAACGTAGAGTAGTTGCTGAGTTCGTTTTTGTCGACCTTTGTCTTGCCATCAGCTACAAACCTGCCGCTCGACCGCCAGACTGCCGCGATGATTTTAAGGCGGGAAACGGGTTGTTCGGCGGTCGCCGGCTGCTGTCTTTTCATCTGCAAGGCGACGGCTGTTCAGCTGGTAACAGAGTACTTTTCTCTTGTTTGTTACTCCCTTCGCGAGCTCGCGCTTTGGACGTCCGGATTTTCTGGACTGCAGCAACACTGAGGCTTGCAAGAATGTAAGATAAACGTGATTGATTATGGTAATATGTTATTTCTTACTCTTGAAACAGTCAGCTGCATCTTATAAAAACGCATTATAAATGCACACGCTAATTAAGGGGCGCGCTGACAGCCCCGCATTTCCATTTTACTTGTTCATGAAGAAATTTTTGTTCGCAATGTTTGTCACCCGCTTGGAGTACAAGTATGGGTTAGAGTGACAGTTCGCGGAAACAACATAACAGCTTGTGGCGTAAAACTTTTATTACTATTAATATGCAGAATTTGGTGTATACCTCTTTTAATTACCAGTATTTGTAAATGTGGGAAAAAACGAACAACGCAGCAATCCCGTCAAGACCACAAGTCACAATGACAAGACGAACCAGAGCTACTACAGCCAGGTAAACCGCTAGACACTATTTTTTTAGCCCTTGCAAAATGTTAACCAATTGTGTTATATATGAACGATATCGAACGGCACCAGCTAAAGAACTCCTAAGTTCATTTATTATAGCGGAAAACAATCATTGACAGCATGCATTAAAAAGTGTATAGGGGAGGACCCCCCAACCCCTATCTGTTTCCAGGCAGCCCGAGCAACAGAGAACTAGTGTTCTCTTCTGGAAAATTCCTTTGTTCCCATTTAGCTTTCCCCCTCTGATAAGCATCAAAATCAGCGGAGGCAGACTTGGGAGCCAAGCTGTTCTGGACGCGCCACAGCTGTTATCCACTCTTTCGTCGATGCCGTGTACCACTGAAGGGCCACATGTTTTCGTTTATAAACGCGGCATCACTGCACAGGCGCAAATGCATTGCCCTCGTACCAGCTGCACGTTCTGCCTTTCTTTTTAGTACAGACGGTGAGAGCAACAACAAAAGGGCAAAACTCTATCTGAATCCGTGCCAGAATATAGCAGTTTTGCATACTGCACACAAGGCAACCATATTTTATCGCCGCAGTGCCTACATGGTCATAAGGCACGGGAACATAACAGAAAACAGGCGTTGAACGTTGGCGGAGTCCCGAGTCCTGACAAGATTTTCTGTTGTTACCACTGCAGTATCACCCTCACTCCCAGCGGGTAATCTGTGGGACGAACGTTGCGAACAATATTTCTTTAAAGATATTAGCAACACAGGAATGCGGTGTTGTCAGCGCACACCTTTAACAGCATGTGCCTTTTTAATGCGTCTTTCATAGGATGCAGCTGATCATTTCAAGGATTAGAAACAATGAGTTAACGGGAATTTTTGTAAGACTCAATGCTTTTGTCGTCCATAAAATCCGAATGTTCCAAGTGGTATCACGTGAAGAAAGTAGCAAACAAGAGAAAAATGCGCTCTGACAAGTTGCAAAGCTGTCGCCTGGACGACAAAAAGACGGCAGCAGACGACCACCCAAGAGCACGCTTTATCACGTGAAACCGCCAGGGCTCTCGGCCGTTCGAGCGGCGCGTAGTAGACGACGCGTCTCTAGCAGACGACAAGACAAGCACCGGCAAAAATGGACCCAGTAGCTACTCTACTTGTAAACTGAACTTGCTGGACACGTGCTAATGTGTATGCTTTCATAAGTCGAAAGAAAATTTTTCCCGGACCTCACCGTAGCGCGATAAATGCAGCACGCGCGCAGCGAAAAAAGCACGTGCCGAAGGGGCGGCAGCCACCGCGTACTCCCGTGGAGGGGAGAATGCAGCGCCACCCGGCGATCGTTCCGGAGCCTATTTCCAAAAGATGCGTACGCCGCGAGGTACCCCCGACGAGGGAAACAAGGGGAACCCCTGCGTACTTCAAAAGAGAGAGCAAAAAGGCCCCCCAAGCGAGCAGACGACAACGGCGCCAGGACTAATGCCAGGAGTCGGCCGGACAACACGTTAAGCGCTCCCTTGAAAGGCGCCCGTTGAAAAGGGCGCGGGAATGACCCCCGGCATAAGCCGGTGGTGGCGTCGCCAATACGCGTCTGTCTCCAGAAAATATTCACTAAGCTTGACTCGAACAACATAGATTTACGAATAAAATGGGACTGATTGAGCCATCTTAGCTATACAGGTGACATAGTCTTGCCAGGTGAATCTGCTGAACAATTCCAGAAAATGATTGAAGAGCTACAAATAGAGAGTTTCGCCGCAGGGCTTGAAATAAACATGAACATATCTAACTTAATGACACATAAATATGCTGAACGTATTCTTTTCAGCATAGGCAACGCGAAACAACATGAAGAAGAATATAACTACCTCGGCAAGAGGGTCGGTCTTGACCCCAACCATGAGAAAGAAATCCGGAGCAGACTACCATTGGGTTGGGGTGCACTCGGGAAGCATTTGCAACTGATAAAAATTAAGCTTCCTCACTACCTAAAAAGAAAAGTATTCAGTCAGTGCATCCTGCCGGTGATGGCATACGGGGTGCAAACATGGCGCTTTACTGAACAACCTTAAAGCAAACTTAGGTCCGCAGAACGTGCCACGGAGAGAATAATCATAGGAATAACCCCTAGGGATGTGAAGGGAACAGTGTGGATTAGAGGTAAAAATGGGGTAGAGGAAATCCTAGTTAAAATTAAGGGGGAAAATAGACTACGGCTGGCCATGTAGTACAACAAACTGAATACAGCTGGACCACGATGGCAACGGAATGAACACCGAGAGGTGAAACTAGAAGAAAAGGAAGGCCAATAACTCAGTGGCGAGACAAACAAGGAAAATTTCGTGGCAACCAATAGACTCCGTCAGCACAGGGTAGGAGCGGGTGGCGGTCATTACGAGAGGGCTTCGTCCTGCAGTGCCTCCGACACGGTGTTGATAATGATTGTGATTATAAATTTAAGATGCTTAGCTTCTTGAAACATGGCGGTGGTTGACTGGCTTTTCTCTTTACAAGAAAACATTTCGGTGCTGCTAGGCTCTCATGATGATTTAATTTAGTTATTCATTATTACTCGTACGGGTCTTAGGGCCTAGTAGCGCATTGTAAGTAGTGTCTGACAGTAGTTTTGAACTTCTTAAATTTGTATTATCTGTATTACCCTTTATTACCTGTGAATGTTTGCTTTGTGCTTACCTGCAAATACTTTTAGATTGTAGGTTTAGTTTAGAGTAATTTTTTTTGTCGCACCTACATATTAAGTAGCATTGTGCAGCTAGGGATTCCTGTATTTTGAGATGGCATTAGTGTGTAGTCCCAATTTTTTCCGTCTTTTTCAAGCTCGACAAGTGGAATACAAATGTGTTGGTACGTTTTTATTGGCACACCGGCAACAATGACGTCGCACGTGATTTAAATCATGTCAGGCACTTTTGCTTTACACGTCTCATTAATTGTATATGTATCTAGAGTAGATTTGTAAAATCAAGAGAATTTTCTATATATCGAGAGTGAGAATGAAATTGGTGAAAGATCTCAGGTGTTCAAAATTATTCCGGAGCACTCCAATATGGCGCACCTTACAACCTGTGTAGTTTCAACGAGTTAAACCCCATAATCAATCAAAATGAAAGTGTGCCCTTGCATTCACTTGTATGTCTGAAGAATGACTACTGTCAATGCTCAAGAGATATTATTAGGTCATACTTTTACCCTGAATTTGGTGTCACCTGTTTGGAGAGCTAAAAAGCATCTGATTGTGATTGTAGAGGTTTAACGCGCCGACGCAACGAAGGCGATGAGGCGTGCCGTAGTAGAGGGCTCCGGAATAGTTTTGACCACCTGGGGATCTTTAACGTGTGCCAAAATCTCGTACACACGAGTTTGTTTGCTTTTCACCTTCACCAGAAAAGCGCCCGCCGCGGCCGGGTATAGAACACGCGACTTAGTGCTCAGCAGCGCAACACACTAACCACTGAGCCATCACGGCGGGTTGCTAAAAAGGTTTGCTGCTCCTCCACCTCCACGGCGCGGAACGACTCATGAGTATTGGTTTACACACATCATGGTGTTTGGTATCGTTGAGGAGTAAGAGAAAAACAGGATTTTAGGGGCGAAGCTCCTTAAGTCATGGGTCTGTCCATCCCTTGTGCTTCGTGGTACGTGACCGCCGCATGCTTTCGGAGATGTCGCAAAGTGGGCCGCGTTGCACGCGCAAGAACCGGCTGCAACCGGCAGCGCAAACTCGGCACCGGGAGCGCGAGCTTGTCTGTGTTCGCCAACGGAGGCGCGAGCGCACGTGCACTGCGAGGGGGAGATCGCGCAAGAGATCCCGCCACGAACGCAGGCAGTCGTTCGCGGAGATCGAACGAGACGCAAGGACCTTTGCTCGTTTCCTCTCGTCTTGTTCGGGCACAAGTTTGCCCTAAATAAAAGTTCTTTCTTTACCGTTGTGTCCCATCCTACGTGACAAATTGTGGTGGAGGTGCGGGGTAGTCCTCAATGGCGCGGGGTCTTTCACCAGGTCTGGGCCTGGGAGCATTGACTCCGAAAATAAGTTGATTTGTACAATGTACGCACACAGTCTTACGTCTTCCTTAATAATGTAATGGGCGAACTTTCACGGAAGAGTTACGGTTACCGATGATCTCCCCCTCTCGAGCTTCGCCCCACTTATCATCATTCATTCCGTGGATATGGCGTGATTTTTTTTAGAAGATGCCATACAGGCCGATAATTTAAAGGTTATTGTTCTACATGCTTTTAGCTGAAAATGTTAACGCAATAAAATGATTCTAACAAGAAAGTTGGTAAGAAAGAACTTTATGACGTTGTAAATATGAGGCAATCATTGTCAAAGTTTCGTACTTTGATTATGGCATGTGTACCTTCCTATAATTAGCAGCCCAAAAAAATTGAACGAATTATACAGACCATGGCGGGTGCTGACCAAGAAACAAGGAACATTTTTTAAGTGCGAATGCACTTCTTAAGCGACCCTGAATCACTAGTCCACCGCCGTCCGTCCATCCGCACCACATACCCACTTAGGGCGATTGGCCAAGAAGAGCTCCTAATTTCTTTAGCACATACCCACTTAGGGCGATTGGCCAAGAAGAATTCGTTCGCATCACCCGTGCATTCCCACTTCCCCATCGACGACTGCTGCTTCGCCAGGAGCGGAAGTCGGGGCGAGTACTGCGGCGTCTACCTCGTCGGTCACATCTACGCGAACCTCGTGTCGCACGCCGTGTCCACCTCGCCGGTCAGGGACGAGTCGCCGTACAGTGCCGTCTACACCGACGCGTACTCGGGCGACGGAATCGTGGTCGTCACCCTCTACCTCGCGCCAAACATCTCGCGCGACGACGTCGTCGAATACGTGGACGCGGCTATGGAGAGTGTGGCCAGGCGCGTAAAGCCCTCGGACCCGGTCGTGGTTGTTGGGGACTTTAACGTGGACGTGCGAAAGGGCGGCGAGTGGTTGATGGAATACATGCTCGCCAACCACTCCATGACGTGCCTACCGCTAGAGGCTCCCACCACCATCAACGGCAGCTACATCGACCTGGCCTTTGCGAGGAACTGTCTGATACGCGCGGTCTTGCAACAACTCTTGACCGTACATTTCAGTGGCCACAAGGCGGTCATAATGACCGTCAACTACAACGACAACACCAACAAGTGCTGAATAAAGAATACTGTCGTTTCACTTTACTTGCGTGCGTGTATGATCTCCTCGAACATACACTTTAATTCACCAAGATTTCCAGAGAACGACTAACGGGGTGTGTGAATCCCCACTTGATCACGCGGGGGTGTTAAATGCAACTAACGGGCGAATGCCAACACAGTTCAACATAACACCCCCTCATAGCATCACCCGTGCATTCGCACTTCCCCATGCTCCCCTTTGGGGAAATGCGGGTGAATTTTTTGGGGGTGAATACAAAAAAACACGCGTAATCTCACAGCGATGCCAGCGGTAAAGTCTAAGTTAATACCATAAACTACGTGAAAAGAAGACCGTTAATATCTAAAAACAGCGATTTTATCTCTTTATTCGCCAAGATGGGCTATCTCCCGGTGAAGGAGGGCCACCGAAAGTAAACTCCGGCAATCGCCCCCCAATGTTAATGGCTGATGCCTCGTTGATATCACGGGATCAGGCGTCTCAGTATCATTTGAAGATCCGTGTTGCATTAAAGTTACGGTACCAATTGCAATTAGCCCAGTCCGTCGCGAGATTGTTTTCAGTTTTTGTGCGGATCTAGTAAGCATTTTCTTTAATTAGGCATTCATTTTGACCTGAAGGGGTTACTTTGAGGAATTTGGCAGTCGGGCGTAGATAGGATTCAGTTGTAAGAAAAGTGTAACCAAAACTGACCGTCACTGTACAAGAGAAAGAAATGCCTCAGTCTAAAGATGTCTCGTGCAATGTCTACAAACTACAAACGATCTCAAGTAGCTAATGTCTTCGAAGTTGAAAATTACTCCGTAACCTTATATGAATTAATACGTTTTTCTTGACGTACACTTCCAGACGTGCTGGATAATGTTTCAAAAAATTGTTTTTTCTTTGTTACTTAGGTCTGCACAAAAACGCTCAACTGTGTCCGAGAAAATAGCCATCAGCAAAAACAATGTTGTTCTTTGTAGAAAGATCGTTATTTTTAAAGTATACTGCAGGATATTCACTGCATTTGTAATGTAAAACTAAAAAATTCACCCGCATTTCCTCGAAGGGGGCATGGGGAAGTGCGAATGCACGGTTGATGCTATGAGGGGGAGTTATGTTGAACTGTGTTTGCATTCGCCCGTTAGTTGCATTTAACACCCCAGCGTGATCAAGTGGGGATTCACACACCCCGTTAGTCGTTCTCTGGAAATCTTGGTGAATTAAAGTGTATGTTCGAGGAGATCACACACACACGCAAGTAAAGTGAAACGACAGTATTCTTTATTCAGCACTTGTTGGTGTTGTCGTTGTAGTTGACGGTCATTATGACCGCCTTGTGGTCACTGAAATATACGGTCAAGAGTTGTTGCAAGGCCGCGCGTATCAGACAGTTCCTCGCAAAGGCCAGGTCGATGTAGCTGCCGTTGATGGTGGTGGGAGCCTCTAGTGGTAGGCACGTCATGGAGTGGTTGGCGAGCATGTATTCCATCAACCACTCGCCGCCCTTTCGCACGTCCACGTTAAAGTCCCCAACGACAACGACCGGGTCCGAGGGCTTTACGCGCCTGGCCACACTCTCCATCGCAGCGTCCACGTATTCGACGACGTCGCCGCGCGAGATGTTTGGCGCGAGGTAGAGGGTTACGACCACGATTCCGTCACCCGAGTACGCGTCGGTGTAGACGGCACTGTACGGCGACTCGTCCCTGACCGGCGAGGTGGACACGGCGTGCGACACGAGGTTCGCGTACACGTGACCGACGAGGTAGACGCCGCAGTACTCGCCCCGACTTCCGCTCCTGGCGAAGCAGCAGTCGTCGATGGGGAAGTGGGAATGCACAAGTGATGCGAAAGAATTCTTCTTGGCCAATCGCCCTAAGTGGGTATGTGGTGCGGATGGACGGACGGCGTTGGACGCGTGAGTCAAGGTCGCTTAAGAAGTGCATTCGCGCTTAATAAACAGAAATGCAGTTAGTGCATTTAACCATAACCTTATCTTCAGCTTTGGTCGTAGAAACGACTCCTACTAGCAGCCACTGAGTCTGTACCGAACTAGTTTCTAATAGGAGGTATTCATTGAAAAGTT
The DNA here is from genome assembly GCF_048455015.1 of Haemaphysalis longicornis. Classification (NCBI taxonomy): domain Eukaryota; kingdom Metazoa; phylum Arthropoda; class Arachnida; order Ixodida; family Ixodidae; genus Haemaphysalis; species Haemaphysalis longicornis. The sequence continues at coordinate 161,817,356 of NW_027526422.1, forward strand.
CAGCGGACCGTTTCCACTCTTGGCAACATTGACAACAGTTATGGACATGGCCGATGCGGAACGGACATGGCGCGGCTTGTGCCACCGTGCCCGTACGCCGAAGAAAAGAGACCGGCGCGCACCGTCCGCACCTTTTCAAACAGATTCTCTTCGGTGCTGTGAGCACACATGTTATAAATCGCACTCTCATTGGACTCGTGGCTTCACTGTGCGTTAGGTGATGTAGACTTTGGAACGTCCAACACAGTTCATGTATTTAGCACTAACAAATACCGCCATCCCGCGGAGCCCGACGTAACCCGTAACAGCGCACATGCGCGGTTGCGTGCATGCGCGACTCGACAGTGAATACAAACCATCTGGTACGAAAAAGGTCTTTTATAACTTAGCGAAAGCCTTCCAGAATAGTCATGAAAAACTCAAAAAATATTTTACTAGCACCTGGGGAATATTTGACAGCAAATCTTAAAACTAGAATTATAATTTCTTCCCTTCGAGATAACTGTGAACTTTCCTATGTTGATGGCGTTCTTTACTTGTCGACTGGTTGCCGTTGACCTAGCATACATACGCCAAGTGAAATTTCGTAACAGATCAGTAACTTACAATGATCACTGCAATACTGCTTTCATATTTACACATGGGACAGTCCACTGTACATAACCAGGCTTCTCAAGACATTTTAGAATATTTTTAACGGTCAGGTAATGTTCAGAAAAGCAATTTTCAGAAGAGTCAGCTTTTTCTGTACATGCATAATGATATTAGCAAGAGCAATAGAGTTCTTCCGTCATTCTGACAGTTTCCGGCGCAGTCCCCTCTTCATATATCTGCGTACAAAGGCCCGAACTATGTAAAGGAGACGTCGTCCGCGCGCTGTTTTGCCTTACCCTGTGGATCTGAACGTATTGGGAAAATATACTGGAATGAAGCAGGTAACAGCCAGCCCGGGAGCTTTTGGAAGTATTGTACCGTTAACAAAAGACGCAATGCGTGAGCGATAGAGCCACAAAACAAAAGGGCGAAAAACTGGCTCTGTTCATGCCATCCTCTCGCAGGTTTTGTTTTTCTTTTGTTATTTTGCCGTCATTATCTTTCTTTATCTTTTTTCTAGCTTCGTTCTTAATTTCTTTCGTCCTTTCGTTCTTTTGTTCCTTCTTTTTTTTATTTGTTTTGCGTCCGTTCTTTTCCTGCTTTCATTTCGTTCTTCTGTCATTCCTTTTTTTATTGTTGTGTTTTTGACTCGCTTTTGCGTTTTTCTCTTGGTGTCATTCTGTTATTTTATTTTTCTTTTCGTTCGTGCCCAGATAAACGCGTTAGTAGGGCTTCATCTGTTTACACTAAGCAAACCGCAAAATTTTATTGCGTCTCCGATATGGCGGGAGCAAACTACGTTGGAATTTCGGAGAGATCTGTGTGACGGTTAGACTGAAGTAGGAGGATTAAACAATGAGCACGTCATTTCGTCTAGCGGAAATTTGTGGCTATTCTAAAGCATTGCTTTCCCTGTGAATAAAAGTTTTACTCTATAGTTCGCGTAGTCACATAGAACGCTGTTTCACAGCGGTGATCAACCAGCGGCTGTTCCATGTAATATTCGCCCTCTTAAATGCTTGTTTTGTCATTACCAGAGGTCGGCGAACTCATTCATGAGTCCACTCAGACTCATTTGGACTCATCTCACGCGTGAGTTTGAGTTTGAGTGAGCGCGAGGCTAGTGTGGCATGGTGAGTTTGAGCTTGACTGAGTTTGAGCCGAGTGAGCCCGACTGAGTTTGAGACTGATTGAGTTTGACTACAGCTGAGACCTAGTGAATTCTGAGTCCATTTTGAGTTCTGAGTACATTTTGAGTTTAAGTCCATTTTGAGTTGATGAGTTTAAGTACACTTTGAGTTCCGAGTACATATAAGTTTTGAGTCCTTTTTGAGTTTGAGTACATATGAGTAGCCTAGCAGGCAGCTATGGTTGGCTGTTAAGTTTCATGCGTCGCTGTGGGCTCGGAATTCAGGTCACCTGCAGGTACGGCACCATTCGCACCCGTATTATCGGTTGCGAGGGAGGGGGTGTCTGATTTTTTTTAGTTTCTTGTTGAATTTTCCTCCCCCTAAGCACTTGCTGTATACGAAGTTTTAGAGGCTGGGCGCGTGAGTGGCAATTGACTGGTGAGGTCATAAAAAGGGTTGTCTTAACTTTTCCTCCTGATGGATCCACTAAGAGGGTGGGAAAGGGCGGTGGGAAAGCACACTGCGGCGCTTGCTTGCTGGTTGTTCGCCTGCTACTGTTAACGGCTTGCTATACTAGGGGTCACAAAGGAAGAGGTGAGAGCCGAGGGGAAAAGGGGTGGGGGCGGTCCCTTCTGCAGTTTCAAATAAATTAGCTGCGCTGACTGGGCAACGCCCTTTAGACAGAATAATGACTGCATTAGATTGTGTGAAAAGTCAAACTGATGACGCTAAGGCGTGTAAGGTATCAAATGAAAGGTCCCAATGAACCGAATCACATGGGGTAAATAAAAAAATGCTTCGTTAATGTAGTCATCAGGCAGTCATAATGGGTCATAGATTGGGGTAGAATTCAAAATGACGTATGCTACGAGGGCATATGGGTAATCAAATTCAAGGTTTCGATGTGGGGAATCATTAGGGACAAAAAAGAGTTATGGTTATATCATGACGTAGTCATGGTTAGTCATACATTCGGTTAAAATTCAAGTTCATGAGGCTAGGCCGTGTAGCGTAACAAATAAATAAATAAATAAATAAATAAATAAATAAATAAATCAAAGGTCTCGATGAGGGTAATCACGTGCTTCTTGATTATTATCATGACATACTCAAGATGGGTCTTTAATAAGTGAAAATTCACAATGACACCACAGGGTGTGCGGGGCATCAAATTGAAGGTTCCGATAAGGAAACTCACGTGGGACAAAAATGCAATATGGGTATATTATGAGATAGTCATGGTTAGTCATTGATTGGTATAACATTCAAATTGATTCCGCTGGATGTGATGGGTATCAAATTAATTGTCCTAATGAATGGAATCACGTCGGAGAAATACAAAAATGATTCCTGGTTATAACTACGAGATAGTCATGGCGAGTCTTATATTGGGTTAAAATTCGAACTGACCCCGCTAGGGCGAGTAGGGTATCAAATTTACGGCCTTGACGAGGGAAATCACGCGGTACAAAAAAAAAGACCTCGTGGTTTTAATCATGCGATAGTCATTATGAGTCATAGATTTGGTTAAGTTCAAGGTGGGGCCGCTAAAGCATGTGGGGTGTCAAATTGAAGGTTTCAGTTAGGGGAATCGCGTCGGATATATAAATAATGCGTCCTGCTTACAGTCACAGAGTCATGGTTAGTGTGACTGGCCTGAATTCCATATGATCCTGCTAGGGTGTGTGGGGTATCAAATAAAAGATCTGGTCTAGGGCGATCACATGGGGCAAATATAAAAATGCTTTCTGGTTATAGTTATGAGGATATAGCAAAAGGAATCTTTCTTTAATTGCTGGGTCGGGTTTACCCAAAATTCCTTGCCAACCCGCAACGAAGTTGTGCTATATGCATGCGAAGGCTTGTCCAGAGATGTCCATCAAACGGTATATAGTAATAAAAATATTGCCGTCTAATTACTGAGTCATCGATGCAGGACGGCATGGGATAACAACAAAAGCCATGTCAAGCTCTCGAACTTAAATCACCAGACTCAAAAACATTCTGCTAATACCTGCTATTCAAACGTTACTTCATCAATTTCCCCGCTTCCCAGCAAATAAGCAAATCCTTCGACACATATGGTGTGGTGGAAATTGTAGACGACCATAGGTAACAGAGGGAATCAGAGCTTATCAGAAAGGCGAATTTCGCATTTGTTTATGAATAAGCCTTGCGGCCGCGTTTCGTGTCCGTAATTTTATCCCCACAGTGTACCAACGTGCACTCGAATCCAGAACTGGCCAATTACATGTGAGACATTAACTCCTTGCAAGAATGTAGGAGATAGTGAGGCAACAGAGCCACCAAGACCTAAACATACATTGCCACAGAAGGAAAACACTTCAGAAAAATAGGAAGCACAGTTTGTGTGTGCGCTCCAACTGATTTTATTACAATATGAAATCAGCGCAAGATATCAAAACTAGCAAATGATAACAATGTAAAGGAAAACAATAAACTCTCGCTCTGCAGTTTTACAACTTCTACATATCAAACACAAAGAAAGAACAGATGACTGACGCAACACACACACACACACACGCTCGCAAACGCGCACGCACACGCACGTGCACACGCACTCGCACACGCTTGCATGCTGGAAGTACGGTGGCGGTAATTGCTTACAACGATAGCGTGGTGCTTTTCCCAGCAACGAGAGCTCATACAACCTAGAAAAGGCTAATAAAACTAATACAAGTGCCTCAGCAAACAACAAGGCACTTTTCTGTTTGTCTTACGCGATTTCCCTTCTCGAGACCCTCAATTTTATTTCCCACATTCGTTAGCGCCACATCTCTGAATTTTCACCCAATCTGAGACTATTCATGACTCCCGTGTTACACGGTTCGCCATTTTCTATGTTTGCTCTTTTTATTTTGTTTAGTTTTTTAACAATTAAATTGATCAATTGTCTACAGTTACGCTTTTATTTGCCGTTTCCTGATTACATCTTTCGTCTCCTGTGAAAGTGTACCAGTATCCTGTCTAGCCATAGTGCCCCCGACTTCTACTGCACACTCCTTGATAATGCGTGTAAGGTTGTCGCTGGCTTCCTGTGCCGTAAACTCGGCTGACAGCTGACAGACTCGGCTACCGCAGCTGACAGAATAGAACTAGCCGAGCTCTCGAAGTTAATCAATAAGCGTAAGACAGCTGACATCGGAAGTATAATATGGAGAGGATCGAATACGCTGTAAAGAACGGAGGTAGCCTGAAAGCAGTGAAGAGACGTCTTGGCGTGGGGAAAAATCAGATGTATGCACTTAAGGATAAGCAAGGCAATGTCATCACAAATAGGGATAAAATAGTCACAGTGGCCGAGGAGTTCTATAGGGATCTGTACAGTAGCCTAGACATACAGGATAATTACGAACGATACAGTAGCTCGGAGGAGATAAACATCCCACCAGTAACGACCGAAGAAGTAAGGAAGGCTTTGAAAGAAATGAAACGGGGCAAAGCACCTGTTGAGGATCAGATAACAGCAGACCTCTTGAAGGATGGCGGAGAAATTGTACTTGAAAAACTGGCAAACCTGTATACGCAATGCCTAATGACCGCAATGGTACCGGAATCTTGGAAGAACGCGAACATCATCCTAATCCATAAGAAAGGCGACATGAAGGACTTGAAAAATTACAGGCCGATCAGCTTACTGTCAGTCGTCTACAAGGTATTTACCAAGGTAAACGCTAACCGAATCTCTGCAACTTTAGATTTCAGTCAACCTAAAGAACAAGCAGGGTTCCGTAAAGGCTATTCAACAATGGACCATATTCACACGATCAGTCAGGTGATAGAGAAGTGCGCTGAGTATACTGAACCCCTATACATAGCCTTCATAGAATATGAGAAAGCATTTGACTCGATCGAAACCCTAGCAGTCATTCAGGCATTACGGAACCAGGGGGCAGATGAGCATTATGTAAGAATACTAGAGGATATCTACAATGGGTCCACAGCTACCATAATCCTCCATAGGGAGAGCAGTAAAATACCTATAAGGAAGGGTGTCAGACAAGGAGACACAATCTCTCCAATGTTATTCACAACATGCTTACAAGAAGTATTCAGAACGTTGGATTGGGAACAGGTGGGAGTAAGGGTTAATGGAGAATACCTCAGTAACCTCAGATTTTGCGGATGACGTTGCCTTGCTAAGTAACTCGGGGGACGAATTGCAAAGCATGCTTTCCGCACTGGGCGAACAGAGTAGAACCGTGGGACTGAAAATTAATATGCAGAAAACTAAAGTAATGATCAATACCCTCGGGACAGCACAGCAGTTTGAGATAGGTGGCGAGGCAGTGGAAGTGGTAAGCGAATATATCTACTTAGGCGAAGTTGTGACCCCAGATCCCAACCATGAGGCAGAGATAATTAGAAGGATCAAAATGGGGTGGGGCGCATATGACAGGCGTTCTCAGATAATGAATAGCAGCCTACCATTGTCGCTGAAGAAGAAAGTGTATGACAGCTGCATCTTACCGGTACACACCTACGGTTCAGAAACTCGGAGGCTCACTAAGAGGGTTCAACTTAAATTGAGAACGACTCAGCGGGCAATGGAGCGGAAAATGATAGGTGTAACATTAAGGGACAAGAAGAGGGCGGAGTGGGTCAGGGAGCAAACTGGTGTTAAAGACATATTAGTGGAAATTAAGAAAAAGAAATGGACGTGGGCAGGGCATGCAATGTGAAGGCAAGATAACCGCTGGTCATTAAGGGCAACAGAGTGGATCCCTAGAGAAGGCAAGCGTTGCAGGGGGCGGCAGAAAGTTAGATTGGCAGATGAGATCAAGAAGTTTGCGGGGATAAATTGGTCACAGTTGGCACAGGACCGAGATGATTGGAGAATAATGGGAGAGGCCTTTGCCCTGCAGTGGGCGTAGATAGGCTGATGATGATGATGATGATCATGACGCTTTTATAATTATTACAGGTTGAACGTCCGTGGTATCTGCTTTTTTCTATAAATGCAGGGTGTTACACGATCCTCGCAGGGGTTGGAGGAGGGCGGTACTCGGCAAAGAATGCTACGCATTAAAAAAGCAAAGGCATGTCAATGAACGCCTCGTGCTTCAGAGATTCGCGGAGACAGTTCGCTTTGACAGAAGGCGTTTTTTCAGGATGCAGAGCAAGAATGCACGGAACCGCAACTCTAAACAGCTTCGAAGTAAATGAACGGAGCAGTGAGCGCTCGTCCCCTCTCCCAATTTTGCTTGTTTCGACCCAGGGACCCAGTACACCATCGAGTCTGGACCGCCTCTGTCATAAACACAAACACTGAGCCTACATTAAGAGTTTGGTATCCAATACATACGTACAATTGCTTGCAACCAGCGCTAGTCATCATGGGCCGCAGGTATAGCTGTATTAAATCTTCAGCGAAAATTGTTTCCGACCTCACAGGAGCTACGGTGTCACGTCGTGCCGAGTGCAAGAGTTTGAGCTCACGAATTTGCACCCGTAATATTTTTACCACGCTTGAATTTGAAAACACTGAATGCTAATAAAACCAGAGTCCATCTCAGCCCGAGCAAATTTCTAGCACGAGAGAGTTGTGAGGCCATTTGAGTTCTGACTTCTTTTGGAGTTATCAGCCCATTTTGAGTTCTGATTTCATTTTCAGTTTTGAATACATTTTGAGTGTAGAGTCCATATTAAGTTTGAGTACATTTTGAGTTTGAGTACATTTTGAGTTTTGAGTACATTTTGTGTTTGAGTACATTTGGAGTTCTGAGTATATTTTGAGTTCTGAGTATAATTTGAGTTTTGAGTACATTTTGAGTTTTGAGTCCATTTTGAATTTGACTACATTTTGAGTTTGACTACATTTTGCGTTTTGAGTACATATTGAGTCCAATTTGAGTTTGAGTACATTTTGAGTTTTGAGTACATTTTGAGTTATGAGTACGTTTCGAGGTTTGAGTCCATTTTGATTTCGAATACATTTCGAGTTTTGAGTTCATTTTGAGTTTAAGTACATTTTCAGGTCTGAGTACATTTTGAGTTTTGAGTCCAAGTGAGTTCTGAGTTTCGCGCTCAATGTGAGTTTGAGTTTGAGTGAGCGCAGATGTGCTGCTCAGCATTGAGTCTGAGTTTGAGTGAGTGGTGATTCTAAAAAAATTGTGAGTGAGTTTTAGTGAGCCGCGCCAACTTTGCCGAGGTACGGTCATTACACCCAACATTATCGGAAATTGTTCCACAACAGGCTTGACATTATATCTTCAATCAGAGCCTTTACGCTCGAATTTGGTTACCATTTCAGGCACAAGCGAGTAAAAAGTTTGTTTCTGCCGCATCTGTGCGTCAAGTTGCCCCTTTAGGCGAACTGTTACTGCAATAATGGCAATAAATCGACCACCACCAATGTACAGCGGACCCTAAAATTAATAAAATAAATTCGGCCGTTATTGATGATAAACACTGGGAAGGTTCAGCGTTGAGTACCCAGGAAAAAGAAAGGCAAGGATGGATATGGCGTGAGCTTTGCTTCATGCTTACCTATGGCAAGTACCTTTCACTCAATTTTGTTAGGAAGCTGTACTGCATCATTAACATAGTAAAATTGTATTGATATTTGATTGAAATATTCTAGTATGTTCCCGTCGTAGTGTGACAAACATTTCTTTCATAGTAACCTACCTAATGTTATCCCATTTTATAGCGGAATTTACATTTTTGTCTAACATTTTCAAGGAGCCATCAACGCAAAAGTTGCGAAGGTTTACGGCACCTGGGAAATTTTCTTCTACGTTCGTCGTCTAATAGGCAGGGCCCTTTTCATAGCAGGACCGCATATTTAATTTTACTTAGGTACTGGCGGCCTCATCGTTTGGAGCGGCCTGTACGTTTATTCATGACGATAACAACCCTATCGATTCAGCCATGTTCATGGTTACACATAAAACCTTCTCAAGACTGACCAACCAGATATGCTCTCGTTTGCACAACGACCCAGAACCCTTCCAACTATCAGTCGGTTTTTCTGTAATAAAACTGGCGAGGCGCTTCGAATAAATACCAAGAACTAAACGCCAAAACTGGCTCCGGTGAACTTCCCCTGGGCGCTCTCTTTTTACAGGGGCCCAAAAACATTTTGCAGGCTCCTCAAATAAATGATTCCAGTGTTACGTCCGTCAAGGATAAGCGTACATATTTGAGACGCTTCTTGTAAAGCGACGATATGCGTTGACAGAGGTATTGCTGTAATAAAAATCAGCCTCGAGATATGGTGTAGTTAGTAGCGAAATTCGGTTTGACCACATTTGGTCAAAGTAAACTATATTTTTGTTTTTTCATGGGACATCGTGCTACTTCCGCGTTACCCTAGGCTGGCTTATCGTTCTCAGCGCAGCGTTCCTTCCCAACCGTTCCCATGCTCGTGCAACGGCTTTTTAGTGCCATGCACTCCAAACGGTGTAACACAAATACTCTAAGAGACATATACAAGGTTATGGAACCTTCGTGAATTTCATTTTTTAATTACGCAGCCAACCCGCCATATCTGCTATGACCAAGAACCCAGTGAAGCATGCACACGATCCAACAAGGCGGTTTGACCTGGAAATCCATTAAGAAAATCCGAAGCCAGACGCTCGGTAGAGTAGCCGTTCACCCATTTTGATCTGCTTCCACAAATGAGTTAAAGAAACATCACCTGGAAGCTCGGAAATTCGGTAGGACAAGGTCGTCTTTGTAAAGGAACAGACAGAAACCTCATCGCTACGTTGCAATATGTCCTGAGAGACCATACCACATTTTCCAGAGTAAACGAAGGCTAGATGACGCCTGCTAACAACTTCTTTGTTCTAGGGTAATCACAGCAGAGTAATGCTTTGTAACAGCTGTCTTCCGTCCTTAGACTATGCTCGTGCCTTGCTAAACTTCATTGCGCAGCAGAATTGATGCTACGAGAAGCAATCGTTTGCTTCGCCGGGATCCCGTCTGGTGTGATGTACTTGGAAATTATGTTGAGCAAAAGGATACGGGTTCAATTCGCGGCTGCGGCGGCCGTTTTCCTGATCGTGGTGAAAAGCGAAAAGCGGTCTTGTGTTCGTGGTTTAGACGCACGTTGAAGATCCCCAGGCGGTCGAAATAATTCTGGAGCTCTGCACAACGGCACGCTTCCTCGCCTCATCGCCTGTGTAGCGTCGACGCGTTAAAACTCATATTCAATCAATAAATTAGACTTATATCGTACTGGAAAGTACGACTTTTCCGGGCTTACAGAGCTACGGGGCGGAGTGTCTGCCTGGCTGAACAATCAGTGACCATTTGCCTAGCTCTCACCATTAGCTTGGAAGAGTTTGCGGATAAGGATGTTGTGGGTCTTTTCCAGGAGCCCCTAACAGCCTCCAAACGCCCCCTGCCCCGCCAATCGCCTCCTCCAGTGGCGTAACTAAGGGGGGTTACTGGGTACAAGTGCCCCGGGCGCCACTTGGGAGGGGGCGCCGAGCCGATTCCTCCCGACATGTGCCTGAGCAGGAGGTTGCGTTCTATTTCCAGCCGCAGAAGTTATTTTTCTCATGAAGGTAAAACACCCAAACACCCAACAAGCAACCGGTCAATGACCAACGGCCAATTTAAGAAGTTAGACGATGTTAGACGAAACAGGCAGCATTCTGCATTTGTTGCCTCGTTTTTTTCGCTCAGATCAACTATCATTTTTGGAGAAATAAGGAAATTTAACAAGTGGAAGGCACCAGAGATGATTACACTTCACGAAAATGCAAAGAATCACCGAATGCATTTCACCCAGTGGAAAAAAATTGCAGAGGACATCTTCGTTTGGGTCTTAAGACGTATGACACGATAGCGTTATTTGGGCTTCCAGTGATCGTTTTGGAACTAAGTTGCTGCATTTACGATGTAGGTTTCAAGAGAACTGAAGGTAAGCGAATGGAGAAGAGCTAGCAAGAAGTGTGCTCAATCGCCGTGTTCCAGAAGAGACTGAGACCCTCCATGCCTCTGTGGCTTAGGATGGGGGCGTGAAAGGATGCGGCTGCAAGGTTTTTGTCAGTGTGAGGGAGGGAGAAGATAATAGTGTAAGTGTTTCAAAATGTTTCTTCTGTAATTTCTGTGTCGGACTGAACGATTTTTTTTCTTTTTTGTGAAGACAAGAGAGAGAGAAAGTTGAGATCTTTGTTGCAGAAAAATACTCGAGCGGTTTCGGAAAAGGGGGTAAACAGATGAGAGATAGCTCAAAGGTGGAACTGGAAGTCTAGGCGATGGATGCAGAAAGTCCTTCCCTTGCCCTGCAATCAGCTCGCGCTGATCCTGAGATAACGAGATGGTCAAAACTGTCTCCGATGTTTTAATGGATGTAAAATGTGTGATTTTAGAGTAGTTCGCCCGTGAGCATACCCCTGTACATGCCTAGGTTACCGAGAAGAGGGTAAATGTTTCCTCGAATTTAGCGGAGTTTTGAGCGATTTTCACAACCAACACCTTCGCCCACATTTATTGGTAGACACTTGTGTTGGTTTATCCAGCTCAGAGTTCGCAATCCTTCGACACGGAGACCCCCTTTATCATGGGGGAAGATTGTGTTTGTAGGCGTAGGATTCCGAGACGATAACGTTACTCTGGGAGGGGAGTGCTGTAGTTTTTGTCGAACGTAGCACGGTGTGCGAGTTCTCGGACCTTTTTTCCGTGCCTCGATCCCTTCAAACCCTTGTGCCTGACTTTCCTAGTAACGTCTTTCCTTTTATTCATTACGGATTGACATATATTCACAAATCTTTAAGCCATTCTGGCAGTAACGAACAGTGTAACGCCCTTTGAGAGTTCATATAATGTTACACTTCTGCTTGCTACTTCAGCTGTTGGAATTCCCAAGAGGATGGCTCCAACATCTGCTTCTTGGTTCCTGTAGGTGGGAGAGTCATACATTCCCAAAGATTGCCAGAATAGCCACGTACGACAACTGCTGTCTTTTACTATCATAAATCCCACAGTCGGTGTATAGTTTGTTCCCATATTTCCCATTCCTTAAAAAACTAGATCCTGTCACATTTCCTTTTATTGCTTAGGTTTGAATCCACGCTTTTGGTAAAAAAATGTTTAGAGCAGCAGCTGGACCGGTGACATGACTGTGATGGCCTGCACCCGATAATTCCCCATGTGGTGTGGAAGGGATGGTACTGCATTCGATACGATGACCCTGCCCGATTTCGCTTTCCGAGCCACGCCCTTGGTGCCAGGCAAACAATTTGTCTGGTTTTTTAAGTATGTTTCGAAGACACAATTTTAGGACCCATTCACGGTCAGCATGATCAACAGACCATTCAGGTCTACGTCAGGACTAAGGTCTTCACCCGCTGCTGTGCGGCGCTGCCCAAATTATCTCTTTGCCTCCGAATTTTCTGACTTCTTCACTCCATTGAGATAAAAGCCGTCCCCTTTTTTTAAAGTCATCTCTGTCTGTACATTCTGTTGCGCTTCTGGCCCACCAGCTGTCAATATGTCTCCCGCTAAAAATTGCGAAGTGGAGGGCTGCCTTATATGCTGTCCTGATGATGATGTTCATTTGATCTTCGCTGCGGTTAAGTTACGGTGGCTCAGTAAAATACACCTTATGATGTAGGGCTTCTTGAGTCTTATCATTTCATCTCTCATTCTTGCACTTCTCTTTGTTAGGCGTTTCATAATGTGGGCACGTGGTTACAGATTTTCTTTCTTTTTTGGTGATTGTGAAACTGGTTCTGCCGCTGACTCTAGGTTACGGCCAGGATTCATACGCGAAATATCTATGGAATGATATCCGTGCCTATTTTCAGGGTGACTTCTAACTTTTCCCCGTGTTGCCTTGTGTTGTCTGTCAAACACTGCTCGCGCCGCGAACAGAACCGCGGAAATATCGAAAATAGCTGGAACATTTATGTATCAGTCGCCATACAGTGGGTTTTGTTTCAGTTGGTTTCTGCTCATATTGTATGCTTTCTTGATTTATGAGTGATCGGCGTTAATCTTTTGCCTCCTGTTTTGGATTGGTGACCCAATGCTGGGGCCGGCATCAGTTAATTTGAAAAAACCCGCTTCGGTGGCAAAGTGGGTGCCCTGGTTCGATTCCCGGCCGCAGCAGCAGTTTTCCTCATGGAAGCAGACAATAAAAACGCCAGTGTGCCGAGGTTTCAATGCGCGTTAAATATCCCCAGGTTGTCGACTTTATTCTGGAGCCTTCCACTAATGCGCGCACTGTATCCCGGATGTGGCTTAAACACGTGAATCACCAAAAATTTAAACTTTTACCTTCGGGTAGTGAGGTTCTTTTATTGTAATGGCGCTCGGGCACGACTGGCGACTGTATCTACCGAGCATGCTACCACCGGCAGGACGGAAAACAAACTTCACTGCGCAGGCAGGGAATATGCTGAAAATGCGTGTCCTTTCTTCTATATCTGGCGTAGCAATATTCTACTGCTTTCCAAACTTCTGTTGACGTTGCGTCATATTCCAGATCTAGGCGAACACTGGCAACTCGCTTCCTCACTCGTAGCTGCCGGGTGGCAGTGATGTATTTCCGTGGACGCTTGATGGGCACGGCTAATAGCGGATGGCTAGCAGGCACGGGTAAATCGAAATCTGAGCCAAATAACGCAATCGCATAATAATATACTAGTAATAATGCCTATCATTATTATCAAGAGGGGCGGGGTATGATGTTTGCCATGGGCACCGTGCTATGTTATTACGCCACTGCATTCCTCTGATGACTTTCAAAGCCAATTTGCTTTCTCAGAACTGCTACGATCGCTCAACTCGTCGCTGAAATTAAAGCGAAAAAAAAAACCTCGCGGAATCGCGGTTGTGTTATCATGTCGTACGAGCTATTTAAGGACTCCTAGGCGGCGTTCTTGGACATACTACACGTTTAAAAAATGATGTATTTGTTAATAGTGGTGTTCGATTTTGTGGCCAATGTGGTGTAGTGCGTATATTCAAATCGGGAAAGTGTACTACTGCTCTGACCTGTCATAGAACACTACCCGTGGTTCCCAAATACGCCGTTCGTTCGAACGAATAGCCGCCTCACGAATACCATGATGACTTCAAAACAACAGGCAATACCATAGTGTTCAGATTGGATTGCAGCAGTACCGCGCTGCAGAGGGTGACCTGTCTGTTCAATCAGCTATCTCGCACGTTTCACCCCCCAACCCTCCTGAGAGGGACCGCTGTGGCCACCGACACTTTTAAAGCATGGGGCATGAACATGCTGTGGATGTGGATTTCCTTTCATTTCCATATTTTACCGGCATAGTGTAGGGCCACTGGGCCGGAATATTTCAATGGTTTTCGTTTCTTGACAACTACATTTAGCAAGTTGCCACCATAAATATAAAACCTAAGCACGAACGCAGCAGGCCTCCCAAAAGAACAAAAATGTGGATCACTCGCCCGCAGTACGGCGGGAGCTTTTGGCGTGCCAAAGTTTCTGCCACAAAACTGTTCAGATATTGCTGCACTTTTTAGTCATAAACACACGTTATACTAAAACTTAACAAAGCGATTCGGTACGGATGCCACGCTGAAACCTTCAACTCAGAAAAAAACGCTATATCGGGTAAATATTCTCGCAAATAATACCTCATAAGGACTTCGAACATTGTATTACGATTACACAGATTTTAGTAAATTGCTGCATAAATAAGGATGTTTTTTAACGTTCGTCAATCCTCCTGTAGGGAAGTGAGAAAAGAAAGCTTCCTTACCTGAAAGACGGATGTTACTTTGAGCTCGTAGAAAACCGGAACTACGACGCAGGTTGCCATTGGAAGAAGAATTAGGTTCAAAGGAACAATCCAGATGATGTGAAATCCGTAAGCGTACATGTGCGCCGGAAGTCCAATAATGCCTGTCGCCGACGCGAGACTGGCCAGGACGGATAATGCTAAAGGAAGGACCTGCAGAGACTTGCTACCAAGAAAGATTTCGTCCGTTACAGAACCATGGAGAACGTTCTTTTTCATAGAAAAGTACAAGCCCACCGCGAGGCTGGCGCCTGTAAGTAGCGAGAAAACCGCATAGTCCGCAGCTAAGCTCATGTCCTGATAGTATCGCAGGCTAATGCTTGCCGTCAGCCGAGTTTATCCAGGTTGGAGCGAAAACGCTTGTCGCGCACGCCGACACTGTCGCATGTGTTTCTCTGAACGGTCATGGAGGCGCTTACAGCTGGTAGGATAAGCTGGAATTAATAACAAAAAGAAAACTGATTTATAACCTGGAATGTAGGATGAGTGCTACAGCTGTACGAAATGCTTTTGTATCAGTGAAAAGAAATGCGAAAACGTATTCCTTCGAAATCACAAGTTGCCAGCGGGAGTGGATCTTATAAATTTAAAGACGTTTTCGCGTTCGCATCTTATTCGAAAATAGCCAGAACGACACTGAAATCATGTGATTTTGGTTGCATACATACAGAAAAAGAGTAACTGCTGTAATTCGTACGTTTTTTTTTAATCTTCATTGTAGCGCATTATGCTTTGTGACATTGTCTTTTCGAAGTCCGGTATCGCGTCGGCGTCATATCAATTTACTGGCAGTGCAGTCGTAAAACAAAGAGGGTGATCACTTGCCTGGTTGCGAAATGAATATATATATATATATATATATATATATATATATATATATATATATATATATATATATACATAAATACATATATATATGTATATACTTATATATATATATATATAAATATATATATATATATATATATATATATATATATATATATATATATATATATATATATATAGTATAAGTAACGAGTCGGATACACAGTAAGAACAATAACAAACAATGTTTACTTACGTAGCGGCAACGGGACTTGCCTTCATCAGAATAACGTTACATGATTTTGCTGTCGCAAACATTTTGAACACATTTCTTATATAGGTTTGCATAAAACTGTGAGATAGAGCGGAAAATGTTTCGGAAATGGGGAGTGTGCATACAGTCAGGCTACGCCTATGTTACAACATCAACAAACAAACAAGAAAAATAAAAAGGGGGGGGGGGGCGAGAGAGAGAAAAAGGGGTTGTGTTAACAATGCAGCGTTCAAGGTTGCACCATGACGGGTCAACGTATGCCGCGCGGGCTGCAAGTTCTGACAATGGGGGAAACTGGACAACCGCGGTTTGAAAAGAAAGGGAAGAGTATACACTGAGGTATTCAGTGACTGCTGAGACTGGTTCGGGGGGAAGCGAAGATGGGTGTGCCCCCCGCGGGTCAAGACAATAGATAGGGGGCACAAAAAAGCATTTCACAGAAGCTAGCAATTGAACAGGAAATAGGCAGGGTCACAAAAGGTTAAACATGAATAGATCACAAAGAGTTAAACAATCTTAAGTGATGGTGGGAACGAGGCCTCCCTCCCCAGGACAAATGGCATTGTTGAGCCGCATTAGACTAATAAAGCTGCTGTATTAGGAGAGTTTCTGCGAATTCTGATGGCAAACTCGAGGGTAGGAATAGTGAACATAGTTAAAAAAATTATGAAGCCGCTAATTTTAATCGAGGGATAAGCACGTTAGTTTTCCGTAACTTTCATTAATTCCAAGCGTGGCTGACCCAAACTTATAAATGAGATAAGATTCCCGAACCTCACGGTCGTGGTGCGTTTTGAAGGCGGATTCTAAAATCGTTGCTTTAAGATGTTCAAATGCATGCCCGGGACTGTTCACATGTCTTGACAGGGGCAAATAAGGGCAGCTTTTTGCATGAGAGCGGTGATGATTGAATCGTATTCGGAAGGGCGTTTCAGTTTGGCCGATATATTGTTGCCTACAAACAGTGCACTCTAGAAGATATACGACATTAGCGGAGTCATAGTTAAAGTTACCTTTTATATTTACGTAGTGGTCTGAAGCCGTGCTGGTGGCGCGCTGTGTAGTGGTCATGTGTGGGCATACTTTACATCGGGGTCTATTGCAGGGCATGCAGCCAGTAGTTGCCGGTCGGTTGATACGAGAGTTAGTAAGAAAGTCACCTAAATTCTTATTACGCCGGTAGACAACGCGTGGTGGTTCGGGGAATATGCTTTTGAAGCGGTCACTTTGCATTAGGATATTGTGATGTTTTTTGAGCACGGTTGACACTCTTGGAGCGGAGGATGAGTGGGTTAAAACTAAGTTAGTTTGCGGGTGCCCGTTGGGGGCTTTTTTCTTATAGATTTCGTTACGGTCTAATTGGTTGGCTCGCACAATAGCGTCGTCGATAACTTTTTCCGGGTATTTTTTATTCAGGAGGGCGGTCTTGAGTTCTCGACAGTTTGAGTCAAAGTCGGCTTGGTTTGAGCAAATTCTCCTAAATCGGTGGGCTTGGCTGTAAGGTATTGCTGTCTTGCAGTGTCTGACATGGCTGCTTCGGAAGTGCAAATACTGCCGCGTGTCTGTCGGTTTTCTATACAGTTTAGTTTGAAGCCGACCTTGGAAGGTAGTAACGGTGACGTCCAGAAAGTTTACACTGTGTTCCGAATAGGAATTAGCAAGAGAAATACTAGGATGGGCTAGGTTAAATGCCTCAATGAAGGTGAGGAGCTCCGCCTCACCGTGTCGCCAGATCATGAATATGTCATCAATATACCTTTTATAGTACTTTGGCTTTAAATTTTGGGTGTCAAGAAAGTTTGATTCGATGTGAGCCATAAATATATTAGCGTATATATATATATATATATATATATATATATATATATATATATATATATATATATATATATATATATATATATATATATATATATATATATATATATATATATCTATATCAATATAGGCCTTGGCAGCTGACGGTCTGCACCATAGTTTTGAAGGTGTAGCCATAATGGCAAGCCGTCTCCAACAGCTCCTGCGACGGGAAATAAGCAGGGCACTGCTAACTTGGCTGAACGAACCAGTGACTTCGCCAACAGGACAACTGCAGCCGGCAGAACAGCGACCACCGACACCCCCGCTTTCGGCAAAAATCGGGGCCACTCAGACTGTCAGGGCACGCGAACGGCAGCAGGAGAAGCCTAAGACCAACACCACCTCCACGACTGTACTCGACTTAGAGCAGTTTCCGCCACTACCACCCCTACCTCCGATCGTCGGTGCTGTGCAGACTGGCGTGACACCGCTCTACAACCTCCGAAGGGCATACAAAGACGTCAGCCAGGCCAACCAGTCCAACTAACTATTTATCACCCCCGACGAAGCTTCTGCCAACGTGGTTTCGAGGAACTTTTTGAAAAAAAGGAGGGTTGTTGAAAAAAGAGTTGGGTTTGAATGTCATGTTAACAGTTTAATCATCTATGAAAATTGTGATGTTGTTCCAAAGGGTCTCCGGCTTCATTTAGAGCCGCTACATCCGGCTTTTCACCTGAACCTAAACAAAAATGCAAAGATACCCTGCATGAGGCGTCTAAAAAGCTGCAGCACTATATGATCCAAATATAACCGGTCCTGCCTACTGTCGCTCCAAAATTAGGAAAAAGAGCTCACCAGAGGCAATCCCTAACAAAAAATGAACTCTGCCTCTTGTAACTCTTTATACTAAACAAAGAACCCGAGCTGCAGAAAACAAAGTGTAACAAGCTCCGCCGTGACGGCGTACACGCCACTGCTGACAGCCGGTCAGAAGCAGCCTCGACATCTTCGTGCGCTGGCCATTCCATCATACCCCAAACTATTGACATGATACAAGACCCTGTTTTTACCCTTTGGGATGTAGAACTATCGCAAAAAGAACATAGAGTTCTTTCCAAAGGCCTCAGCTTTTGCCCTGCTACAGGCTTCGCAAATGAATTTCAGCTCTACAGAGACATAGAAAACTGCTAGATCTTTAGGACTCAGTGAATATTTCCTGGACAAGCCGCGAAACACGGATGGCGAAGCGAAACTTCAATCTAGTCGTCAATGGACACCTCCGGCGCAAAGAGATAAATGCCTGGATATCTATATTAGGCCAGTTCAACTTGACATTGTGTCATCATACAAGAATCAGGCACCCTACCGCAAAACCTTTCCCGCGGGGAAAAAAGGCACTTAAGGCTTTGTGCACCCGTACCGACATAATAATAAAGCCAGCAGACAAGAGAGGAGCGATAGTGGTTATGAACCGATCATACCACATAGCCGAAGCCCAAAGGCAACTGGATAACACTTCTTTTTACAAATTATTGCCGCACGACCCAACTCCTTACATATTAGTTAAGATAAAGGAAAATCCGCACCGCCTTGTGAAAGAACAAAATAATTGAACCGGTGGCGCGGTCTCTCTTACCACTACGTCCAGTATCTGGGAGGTTCTATACTCTGTCTAAAATCCACGAAGGGAAGAATCTAGGACGACCGATCGTGTCTGGCATGCGCACAGTATCCGAAGACATATCCAGTTTTGTGGACGGCTTGATGCGGTACATACCATGCTTTCTCCCCTCCTACATTAAACACAACTCCGATTTGCTTGTTCAAACAATCAACCTCAGCATACCTGAAAACAGCCTTTTAGTGACCCTTGATGTAGCCTCGCTATACACAAACATCCCTCACGAAGATGGCATAAACTCAGTAATAGTTGCTTATGAGGAAGTGGAGCCGTTCAACACATCACTTGATAGTCAGACGCTTGGAGAACTCTTGCAAATAATTGTAGAAATGAATAACTTTGTGTTCAATAATAACCAACATGTGCAATCCATGGCACCTAAATGGGCACATAGATTGGTCCCAATTATGCCAACATCTTCATGGGAAATTTGGAAAATAAGTTCTTAGACGACCACTCGTTAAAACCTCTCTTCTATAAGAGATTCAATGATGACATATTTCTGATCTAACCTCACAGAGAGGAACCTCTCCTTACGTTTATTGAAGCATTCAACAAAGTCCACAGCGACATCACCTTCTCTCACTTGTATACTGCCTGCAGCATAAACTTTTTGGACATCACTATAGAAATATCTGGCTGTGAACTCACATTACTTTTCAGAAAACCCACTGACCGACAGGACTACCTAAACTTTCACAGCAGCCATGTTCTTTATAGCAAAACGGAATGCCTTACAGCCAGCCCATCCGATTTAAGAGAATATGTTCCAACCCTCAGGACTTTGCCGCCAACTGTGACCAACTACGCAAAGATTTAACCCGCCAACGGTATCCTCTCCTCGTGACAAACGATGTCATTAAAAAATCTAAAACACTGCACACACGCGAGCTAATAAACAGTAGTAGCAACGTTCAAACTGATAAATCTCAAACCAACTTGATTATAACATATTCGGCCTCCACTCCAAACGTAAAAACAACCTTGCGAAAACATCACAACATCCTTCTGGAAAGCTATCAAATGCGACGTGTCCTCCCTGAACCGCCCCGCGTTGTATATAGACGAGGAAAAAAACTGAAAGACATCAACATTTCTTCAAAACTGAAACTTCCCAATATCAAGGCTCTGCACTATGCAACAAATCCCGCTGTAAGCTTTGCCTGATGATGCCAAAAATGCTTGTTGCTAAAAGCACTGCCACTAGCTTCCCCTTTCAAATGCGCGGAACCTTCGATTGTGACAGTGCTAATGTTGTGTACCTTCTTCAGTGCACTGTATGCAGCGCACAGTACATAGGTCAGACGAAACCAGCACTGCGAGTACGAATTAATAACCACAGATCCCACACCAAAGCGCTGCCTCACCTGCCTGTCTCAAAACACGCCCCCCGCCTGGGTCACTCCTTTGACAAATTCACGGAAACCGTTGCAAAAACGAAGTTTAGAGCACAGCGCTAAAGAAAGATAGTTGAATCATTTCTAGTCCACAAATTCCACACAGTTGCAGGTGGAATAAATGAACAAGAGGGCAAGTTTTAGTTTTTGTCCCGCAACGCACACATCTGCTGCCTTTTTGCTGGTACACACGACGTAAGAGTCAGTAGGATTTGGTGATGTGAAAAATCTGCTCACTGTATTATGTCTAGACGTTGTGGTATTTAGGAGTTGTCCGTGAACACGTGTGTGTGTATAAGCACAGAATTGTATAAGATTGTATAAGCACAGAATTGTTTCTATACATCATACGTTTTGAGACGATTGATAGTGTTTTGTTTCGCCCCGTGTACCCGCGCATCAAGAAAACTGCCTTGTCACTGTTTATTTTGCTTGTTTTATCGGTCACTTGCTTGATTTCGTTGTTTGTGTTAATCGGCCGAGTCATTGGCCATTTCACTTCTTTCCATGGCCACTTGGGCGTTAGTGCATGTTTATTGCTTGTGTGCGCGTGTGCGCGTCTGTTGGCTTTCCCCTTCTCCCTCTTTCTGTTTTTATTTGTTGCACCGGCATTCCTGTTCCGCCCCCAACCCCCCTGTTGACTTACTAATTTCGCTCTCTCTGCATACTAGTCGATTCATGTCTCGCTACTCAGACAATCATCACTCTCACTTCGAATTTCCGACAGCTTAGCCCTCTTATCGCCGGCGTGACTGGGGCGGGCTGTTTGTTCCCAGGTTTCTCGAACACGTACACACATTACGGCTTAGGTGCCGACGCCAAGTAAACAGGAACGGTGGGGGAAGTGGATGGGGGAGCGTCTTAGGGGGCCGACAAAATACGCGCCCCCCGCGCGGGAGTCTTGAAAGCGCGCATAATATGGCACCCCTTGTATATTGTTGACCGGCGCAGACCGCGGGCATTTACAACTCCCCACTCCCCCCACCCCTGTCAACCACGCAATTATGTGTCCGCTATCGCTCTTGTAGACTTACTATTTTCGTAGTCTCTGCATACAAGGCGATTCATGTCTCTCTACTCCAACATCATCACTCTCACTTCGACTTTCGACAGCTTACCCTTCTTGTCACCGGCGCGACTACGGGCGGCCTGTTTCTTCCCAGGTCTCTCGAACACGTAGACACTTTACGGTTTTGGCACCGCCGCGACCTAAAGGGGAAAGGTGGGTGGAGGTGGATGGGGCAACGTTTTTCAGGGCCGGCAAAAACACGCGCCCCCCGCACGGGAGTCTTCAATGTGCGCGCACGTATGACACCCCTCGCATATTGTTCGCCCGCGCTGACCGCGGGCGTATAAAACTCGCCACCCCTGTCAGCCCCGCAATTATGTGTCTCCTAGTGCTCCTCAGCTTCTGGCGGTCGTGTCCTTTCGGTTCTTTATAACGTTTTAGTTTGCCTGTCTTCACCCGTGCCTTTCTCTCTCAATTTAGCTCTCCCTTACTCGCCTCTTTCCATCACCCTCTCTCACTTCATCGAACGCCGTTACGCCGAACGCTGCTTCATTGAGGCCGCTTCATCGAACACCGTTTCATTAAACGCCGTTTGGTAGAAGGACGTTTCATCGAGGACATTTCATCGAATTTGGTATTGCACAATGAAGTGGTGCTTTGAGAGCGCATGGACAGAAATAAATGATATTGTTTTTCGCGGGCTACTATCTTAGTCGTTTTTTTTTTTTACTCCGCCAACTCCGCAGGTTTATGCGGTAAAAATTGATCTGTTTATTTAATCATGGACCAAGTGCTTTGGCACGTGTGTGTACAGGCTTTGATGAGTTCACAAGATACACTCATCTCTATAAGCGCCTTGGCTAACGGTATTTCAAGGCCGCGTCCCAAATGGAATTGACAACAAGCGTACGTGGTAAGCCAAACCTCTCTCTCGACGCCTACGCATACAATGTCGACAAAAATGTCGACAGCAGAGTGTATTGGAGACGTGGGCGCTACGTATGGCGAAGAGGCCGCGGGGTAACCATTAAAGAAGGTCAAGACGACCAACAAATACGCAGAACGCAAGAACATAAGCACGCTCCGGGCGTCATAAGCGTGTAGGTCGATCAGTGCACTGCTCACGTTGTTTCCTAACAGTCTGCACAATGGTTTCCTTTTTCATTTACCCCAAAAAGTTTGGAGACGTGTGCAAAAGCTTGGCCTACTGATTGTGTGGAAGTGACGCCAACTTTTCGGCCTCCGTCAGACAGCTCTGCGCTTCGGACTTCCTGCAGCCCCATAGAATTCGATGGGCATGTCAACTGGTTCGAGTTACTTCATGCCTTTCTAAAAACCTGCTGTCTCGCAGGGGCTCGACGACCTGAAGAAGGACTTCTCGCCTTCCGCATGGCAGCTGGTATACTAGTTCCAAAAGAATTACGCTGAAGGAAAGCCACGTTAGCAGCCTGGTGGACTTGTCGATGCCTTCTGGTCGATGCAGCCCTTAGCGGAAAGAGGGTTGCCCCGTGGAAATAACTTCGTAGAGAGCCGGAACAGCAGGTTCTCAAAGGTTGTGTGAGTATCGCATCTTGGTGTTTGGCAGTTTATCAGCCACCTACAACAGGAGCAAAAAGCTACGGATGACCGGCTGGAACCACTGCTCTGTAGCCAACAGCCGCCGAAGCAGAGGAAGGCTGTGCTAGCCAAAGAAGCGGTCCTCGAGCGCATCACGAACAGTCGAAGAAATATGCCTAAGAAGGATTTTTACAGGGCAAATACTCATAAATTGAAACAGTGACTGCGTTGTCTGAAACTTTGTCAAGGTGAAATGTAGTCTCATACAGCTTGTATCATCATTGCAAAATAAACTTTTGTTTTCCTAGTCAAATAATGATTTCTAGCGCATGCTAAAATGTCTTCCTTCTGGCAATTGGTGCGAAAATGGATAGCCACCGGAAGTGGCACTGACAAGGACTTGTTTTTGGAAACTCAGCGGCTTTCTTACACCAAGCTAAGTTGTCCTTCATGCCCTTAGTCCTTCATGCCTTTAGTTGCCCTTAGTCCTTCATGCATCTCTTTAATACAAGAAAAAATTTCTAGCAGCCCCGATACTCATCGCGACCGCAGCTTCAAAACAGCATTCGAAAAAAGGGGCAACGTCACTTCGATAAAACGGCGTTTGATGAAACGGCTTCGATGAAACGAACACCGCTTCGGTAAAAGATCGTTCGATGAAACCGTGTTCGATGAATTGTCACGTACACCGTGAACGCATATGGCGCACATCTGGCCCTACACATTCGTTTTATGAACCATTCTGGTGATAGAAACATAAAAGAGTACTATACTTGGCTTCTGGAGGTGGTAGGAAAGGGTAGCGCGCACAAAAACATTCAGACAGGCAGTTTCGAGTGGGCACGGAAGCAGCTACGCTGCGCAGATTGCTCACCCTGTCTGCCGCTTCTTTATCCCGCAGATCCTGCCATGGCTTACTTTCGTCGGACTACTTCTCGCCAAGAAGGAATTCGACCATCCAGTGTGCACTTATCAAGAAAACCCCCAGCTGTCATCACGTTTCCATGGCACGTGCTTTGGGGACAACCTGTGTGGCACCGATGACTCATGGTCTGCACTTCACTTGAAGCCTGCGCAGTTCCACCGGATTTTGCCGTCACCAGCTACGTCATCAGGAGGAATCCACATAAAGGGCCGCTCATCACTGCCCCCGTTTAGTGGGCACGGAGGCAGCTACGCTGCGCAGATGGCTCACCCTGTCTGCCGCTTCTTTATCCCGCAGGTCAGTTACTACACATCCCTTTACAGCAAAAAAACGAGCGATCGCTTTCTCTTGCTGTTTCCGTGCCCACAAGTGTTGCTGTCTCTTGTACGCGATTGTGCAGCTGTAACATGTCAGCTTTTGGTATTGGCGGGGGATGTTGAGCTGAACCCAGGTCGCGATACCCGGTCCAGCTCACAAAGCATGGACTTAACGGAAATAACGAACCTGCTCCGCGACTTTCACAAGCGGACGGTTGATGTTCAGGTCGGGCAAGAGTCATTGAAGAGTTCGCTTGATACGCTTTGCCAGAAACATGCTACCATAAATGCCAAGCTTATAGATATTTGTGCTCGTCTCTGTAGTCTAGAAGAAAAGTCGACAGCCATTGACGAGCTTCAGGTTGATGTACACTCTAACCAAGGAAGCATTGAAGAACTCCGTAGCGAATGCCATCGCCTGCATGCCCGTCCTAATGACAGTGAAGATAGGCTACGTCGCGACAATTTATTATTTTATGGCATTCAGGAATCTTCACCGGAATCCTACGCTGACGCAGAACACAAAATTGTTTCGCTATTTTCTAATATGCCAGATTGCCAGGTTACTTCGGACACTATAGTTCGTGCGCACCGCCTTGGTCATGCTGCAGACAATCGCTGTACACCCATGATTGTTACATTTGCCTCTTTTTAGACTAAAAGTGCTGTGCTGTCAAAACGCGCGCATCTTAAAGAAAAGAATGTTGCGATAAGTGAAGATTACTGCCCCGCAACTCGACTTTCTCACAAAAACCTTATAGAATTTGCTAAAACGAAGGGAGGACAATATCAAATTACGTACAAAAAATTACTTCTGGGTGGTAAATGTTACACATACAATCCCGATACCGGCCGCGTTGTCGACAGCACCCCCAATCATCACACCTTGAGTCCCAAAAATAGTCTGAGTGCTTCCACGTCTGTTACAACCTCGGTTGATCTTTCCAGTTAGGGCTTATTGAGGGGAAGGGGATCTGGCAAGATGCTTTCGGTTGTTTTCACGAACATCCGCAGCATCCTTAATAAGCGAGACCAGCTAAGTGCATTTATTGATTCAGCAACCGCTGACATCATAGTGCTCACTGAAACGTGGCTGTCGAGCAAAATTCGTGACTCTGAGATTTTAGAATGCAAAAAGAAGTACGCATTCTATCGCAACGATAGAACGTATAGGTCAGGTGGCGGTGTAAGGATTGGAATAAACTCAAATTTCATGTCTGCTCCCATAAACATACCTAGCAACCTAGAAATTGTATGGGCGTCCTTAACTCTCAAAAATAAGAAAATAGTAATAGGTGCATGCTACAGACCCCCCTCAGCTGACAAATCTTTCAATGATAACATTCACGACGTAATTAACTTAATTTATGTTCGATACCCCCAAACGCCAGTTATTCTTCTCGGTGACTTTAACTATCCCAGTATAAAATGGACCACGGATGGTCCCAGTGCAGTACCTCCAAATTCCGAAGCGAAGGCGTTTCTTCATCTCTGCTCAACCTTCCACTTCACTCAAATGGTAACTCAACCGACCCGATGCTCGGGTAACTCGGTTAACACGCTCGACCTTATGTTAACTACCTGTCCAGAAGCAGTTACTTCTTTATCAGTTCTACCAGGGCTTAGCGATCATGCCCTTGTACAATTTGATTTAAATTTTTTAACACCCCGTCACCGGAAAAAAGTGAAGCAAATACGGGATTATTTTCGCGCAGACTATGGTAGCATAAATACAGAATTATCCATATTTCTTGATGAATTTATGGACAACTTTTCCACGCGGTCGTTAGAGCACAACTGGTGTCTTTTCAGAGACAAAGTAGCCGAACTAACTAGTAACTATATCCCGCTCCGTTCCATTAAAACTAACCGATTCCCGTGGTTTAATAAACACCTTCAGCGACTAGCTAACAAAAAGAAGCGTGTATACCGAAACGCGAAGCGCTCTAATCTTCCAGAAAAATGGCGCGCTTATCATGCTGCAAATCGAAGCTATCTTCGCGCGCTCCGTGAGGCCAAACATACATATAATACGCAAACGTTGCCTGATATGTTTAAAAACAAACCACGCCAATTCTGGAAACTTGTGAATGGTCATAAGTATGACGCTATCACCATTCATTCAAGTGATGGCGTCGTGCTATCGGATGAACAGTGTGCTTCAGTGTTTAATGATGTCTTTGTAACTTCTTTTTCGAAATGCCAGCACGCACCTCATCCATCAGTTAATAGCCGTGAATTTTCTAACATGCCTCCAGTATTTATTGATCCCTGCGGCGTCGCTAAAATTATTGATAATCTTAATCTTTCCTCAGCCTCTGGCGTTGATAATATAAATTCCAAGTTTTTGAAAAACACTAAAGAGTACTCCTCAATTATTCTGTCCAAAATTTTTGAGCAGTCTTTGCTCACAGGCACCTTGCCGCGTGACTGGAAGGTAGGAAAGGTGGTTCCCGTCCATAAAAGTGGTGATAAACATACTGCCACTAACTACCGCCCCATTTCATTGACTTGCATTCCGTGCAAAATTTTGGAACATATTTTATCATCGGAAATCGCCCGCCACTTGGATTCTAACTCCTTTTTCCACAATTCACAACACGGATTTCGTAAAAACTTTTCGTGTGAGACTCAACTAGCATGCTTTACAATCTCCCTTCATAGCAAAACTGATTATGGTTCCACAGTCGACTGCATATTTCTTGATTTCGCCAAAGCTTTCGACAAGGTGTCACATGAACTATTAATATTAAAACTAAGTAAGCTCAACGTTGATCCTAACGCTCTGGCCTGGTTACGTAACTTCCTCTTAAATCGCTCTCAGTTTGTCGCTGTTAACCAAACCACGTCATCCTTTTCGCTGGTATATTCAGGTGTTCCCCAAGGCTCTGTCCTCTAATCCCTGCTCTTCTTAATTTACATTAATGACCTGCCTAGTAAAGTTCAGTCTTCCATTAACCTATTCGCTAATGATTGTGTTCATTACCGTGAGATTACCTCTGATATTGACTCCGCTATACTTCAGTTCGATATTAACATGATCTCTGCATGGTGTAAAGACTGGTTGATGACACTTAATACAAATAAATGTAAAGTAATGCAAGTAACGCGAAAAACACCTGGCAGCCCTAACTATACCCTTCATTGGAATATTCTTGAGACCGTAGCTTCCTATAAATACTTAGGCGTCTATATATCATCCAGTCTGCCCTGGGAACAACGTATAAACTATATAACAAACAATGCGAACCGCACATTGGGCTATTTAAAGCGTAATTTTTCTGGTCTAACATCTTCGCTGAAACTACAATTGTACAAAACACTTATACGCCCTAAATTAGAATACGCCACTTCTATATAGGACCCTGGCCTCGCATATTTAGTTTCATCTGTCGAGTCCATCCAAAACCGCTCCGCTCGCTTCATCCTATCCGAATATCATCGCACTGCTAGTGTAACGACCATGAAATCACAGTTGCTACTACCTGATCTGTATTTACGCCGCCAGATACAACGTTTGTGTTTATTTCACAAAATTTTTTATCACGAGACGCTCCATGACTTGCTCATATCAAGTCCCTGATTCATATCTCGTCGCTTAGATCATCGCCTTAAAATTGAACCCATTCATTGTCATGCAAACCTGTTCTTTTACTCTTTTCTACCTAAAGCAATCAACCATTGGAACCGCCTTCCCGAACCCCTTGTATTAATCCGTAACAATAAGTTGTTAAGATCAGCTTTGACTACCCACGTTTGTAATAATACTTGATCCTAAAATTTCTTCAGCGCTGTTGTGCCTTGTTGTATTCATTTCATTTTGTCTTTGGTTTTGAACTGTTCACCGACATGACTATATAAGCCACCCCATATATGCAATATGTATCGCATCATAAACAGTTTTGTAGCGCCTTTTTTTTCACTTCATGTGCCTTAGGTATCGGTTTTACAGCGCTTATCTGTCGCTATTGCACACAGGCTACATTATTGTGCTTTTCTTGTGACTTTTCTCTTGATATTTGCTGTTTTGTCATTTCTTCTATATTTGGACTTGTACTCTTGTTTATCCTGTATGCTTATTATTTTCTTGTATATCTGTACCTTTTATGCCCACTCCCCTCTGTAACGCCCTACCCGGGCCTTTAGGGTAACCTTAAATATATAAATAAAAAAATAAATAAATAAATAAATAAGAGTACATTCCTATACAAAGAGCAGAAAAAAGCAGGAAAAAAGAATGAATGAATGAATGAATGAATGAATGAATGAATGAATGAAAGCTTTATTACTGTACATCATTTGCCGGTATACGTGCCCTCTGTTGAGGGAACCTCTAGGCTGCTTGTCGTGACTTCCTAGGCGACGTCATGTGGACTAGGTTGGGTCCTTGTCGGGGGCTTGTTGACGACCCTTGCAGTGATGTTCCAGGTTTTCCTTGATGAAAGCAGTGAGGGCGATTTGCTCTTCACGTGACGAGAGTCCCACTATGGTTTTTTCTTCGCCTGGTTCTCTTTTTGCAGTTCGCTGGTCCAGGACTCCCAGGCATTTCGAGCACTGTGGGAGTGATGTTCCTTGGTAAAACGAAACTCGTGCTGGGGTTAAGAGGGCACCCATTTGCGCCTCTCTCACTAAGCCCCGTTCTCCTTTGGTTGGGTGTGCGTGCGTGTGGTTAACGGTAAGCTTCCGGGTTGTGTCGTAGATGGTTCAGTGTGATGGTTTTTGTGGGATGCGATATCTCTGGGGCTAGATGCGGTTGCAGGGAGCCCGGAGTGCGCTTTCGCGTGCGAGTCGGTTTGCTCTTCCGTTACCCTGCATCCCGACATGACCAGGTACCCAGTAGACTCTAATCGTTCCTTTTATCTTTTCAAAAAGCGTGCGTGGTGTGCGCGGTATTCGATTGTATAGCATGCGTGAACATGCGTGTTGGGAATTAGTGTAAATGTGTAGACGTTCGGTGGGGTGTGCGTATTTTTGGATGGCTTGGCCAATGGCGTACATCTCTGCTTCAGTGCTCTGTGTGCAGGGACCGGTGCCCGTTGCTTCATTTCCTTCGAATTCGACGGCGGCCCATGCCCATTGGTTCTTATAGTTGCTAGCGTCGGTGAAGATGTGTCGTTCATTTAGTGTGCACCCTATTTTGTTTGTAAAGTATGGTGCTTTAATTTTTCATCTTGTGTCCCCTTTTTTGCTGTTCGTTTGTCTTGGGATGGGTGCTACGGTACTTCGGTTGTCGTCTTCCGGGCTGATTCGTTTCTCTTCTTCTGGAGGATGGTTGGTGTCGAATTTGAGTAGCCTTAAAAGCGTTTGTCCTGGGATGGTGCTTCTTAGTATAGCTGGTTGGTTGTGCTTGTGTGCTGCTACGATGCTTTCGCATGTTACGTAGAGTCCGGTGTTCTCGATTTGCGTATTGGAGGCGCTCCTCGGGAGTCCCATGGCGGGCTTGGTAAATTTTTTCAGGAGCGAATTAATCTTCTCGTGTTGTTTCTTGGTTAGCGTACAATACGGTAAGGCGTATCTGATACGTGACGTGATGAGTGTGCAATGAAGTTGTAGTAGATCGGCTTCTTTGAGGCCACTATGTCTTTTGGCGTCTGATATGGTTCGCACACTTTTCTGTCGTGGTAGCTATGGGAACTACGTAAAAAAACCTTTACGTTCAATCTATTCAACCAATAATACCAAATCGCAACTTGACGTGACAATAAAAGTTTAGGAAGAGACTCAACTAGCGCCCTATGATTGTTCAACCTTTATGTAAAAGGTGTGGCTCTGTGGCCAATATAGTGCTGGTGGGAGGTGTTGCACTCGAGCAAGTGAACTGCATTCACGCTCTGGCAATTGAAATTGGCCTTACGTCCTACAGAGAAGTCCGTGGTAGTCCTGAAGGCTGTTTTTGTTTTAATGGTGTTCGGGCAGACTTGGCAACAAGGCTTATTGCTGGGGCCACAACCCGTATTGGTCCAATGGCTGAGCATGAATGATGTCAGAATGTCGCCGAGGTTTTTGTTTCGCCTGCAGAGCACAGGCTGTGGTTACGAAAATATCGGTGCTTGTGGAGGACTTTGAAGTACCTTTTGAATATCTTGAAGTATGCTAGACGCATTCGGCTCAGATGCGGAGTGAGTAAGAACTAGGTTACTAAGGAGGCGTCGATGAACTGGCTTCCTATACGTCAGGAGTTCATTGCGGATCTCCTGCTCTACTTCTAAAGGTACAAATAATTGATTGGAGCAAGAATTTTGTAGACACATCGTTCTTACGCTTGTCACAGTTCGAATAAAAACATTTCTCGTTAAAGCATATCTGACGGAAGCGTATGCCCGTCTTCCAGTGCTTAATGTGCTGACTTTGATCATGAAAATCTTTATAAAAGTGCGTGACTTTGTGGTAAAACATAATGGCTAACCTGTTTCGCGACACCGAAACCATCCCTATCTCTCTCTCTCTCTACATACATACATACATACATACATGCATACATACATACATGCATACATGCATACATGCATACATGCATGCAAACATACATACATGCAAACATACACACAGGAAAGAAGGAGGCTACCACCAGAGGGAAAGTAACCTCACAGAATGGGAGGGTACAGGGTGATGATGGGTTTTCTCAACGGCATATAAAGCGCCTCAGATGAAAAAAAGTCTTCCCGTGGTAGGAATGTAACCTGGGTTCCTCTAGTTATGACGCTGACATCTATCCCATTGAGGCATTCCAACACGATCCAACCACTTTAAATTTTGGACTGCGGAATGCCAAGCATCTTATCGGAGCACATATATTCCCCCCACGCCCACAACCTTCTGCGATTGGCGCGCCGCATTTTGAGTGCAGAAAATTGCACAATTTTACGAGCATTGCAAGAATATATTCGCAGTGTCTCAGGAGAAGACTGAATTGGAAAGAAACTCGGGATTTACTGTCCCGCCCGCCGCCTTCCAATTCTGGTCCGCTTTGCGAGAAGGCACGAAGTCCTCTCAACTCTGGGGCATTTTCGGGTAGGACGCGGCGAGAATAAACAGTAGAATAAAGCACAATAAGAAGGAAGCCTGCGGCCGTAATTCGTGAAGACGTTAGGGAGGCCTACGTCACTAACTTTATCCTACGACCGTACGATGTAAACCAGATGCCTGCGCACAACAACCAATTACTGGTCGCAATGCTGAATTCGTTATAGTACGAACATTCCAAATCAGCTTCGCTGTAAAAGATTGGGCAGGCACACCAGCTGATCCAGCATTTTAGTCCATAAAACGAAGCGAAACCAAATGGCTATATGATATACACTGTGATCAAAAATAGGTCTACAGGTTTTGTTCTACATTAGAAGCTTAGACGTATGTGAAGACCACCTCTAAATTGAGGTTATGCGCCCAGGGGCCGTAGAACTGGGTTGTAATGATTGATGTGTGTGGCTTAATTATTTAAAATTTAAATGTGAACAATTAACATTTTAGTGGCTACGGTAAGCAGGCTTGTTTGTATATATAAATTAGACGCAATCGTGTTTCACCGCAGATTTATTTGACAGAATTCTTGTAGTGCATCCAAACTCCGAGATATCTAACTGCGAAGCTTATTTGCCGTTCACATGATTGACCATGCTAGTCAGTGACAACCGGCGCAAAGCTCCTCCTTTTTGTTCTGTGTTCCGATAGCGATTCCCCCTACTGCACAGTTCGTAACAACGTGTGAGTTCGGGCTAGTTGGTAATCCACAGCGCTTGTCCTTGTATACTAGTTCTGGTATACTAGTTCCAAAAGAATTACGCTGACGGAAAGCCACGTTAGCGGCCTGGTGGACTGGTAGATGCAGCCCTTCTGGTCGATGCCTTCTGGTCGATGCAGACCTTAGCGGAAAGAGGGTTGCCCCGTGGAAATAACTACGTAGAGAGCCGGAACAGCAGGTTCTCAAAGGTTGTGTGAGTATCGCATCTTGGTGTTTGGCAGTTTATCAGCCACCTACAACAGGAGCAAAAAGCTACGCATGACCGGCTGGAACCACTGCTCTGTAGCCAACAGCCGCCGAAGCAGAGGAAGGCTGTGCTAGCCAAAGAAGCGGACTTCGAGCGCATCACGAACAGTCAAAGAAATATGCCTATGAAGGATTTTTACAGGGCAAATACTCATAATCGAAACAGTGACTGCGTTGTCTGAAACTTTTTTGAAGGTGAAATGTAGTCTCATATACAGCTTGTAGCGTCATTGCAAAATAAACTTTTGTTTTCCTAGTCAAATAATTATTTTAGCGCATGCTAAAATGTCTGCCTTCTGGCAATTGGTGCGAAAATGGATAATCGCCACCGGAAGTGGCAGTGACAGGGACTTGTTCTTGAAAACTGAGAGGCTTTCTTACACGACGCTGAATTGTTACGCCCTTAGTCCTTCATGGATCTCTTTATGACAAGAAAACATTTCTAGCAGCCCTGATACTCATCGCAACCGCAGCATCGAAACAGCATTCGAAAAAAGGGGCGACGTCACTTCGATAAAACGGCGTTTGATGAAACGGCTTCGATGAAACGAACACCGCTTCGGTAAAAGTTCGTTCGATGAAACCGTGTTCGATGAATTGTCACGTACACCGTGAACGCATATGGCGCACATCTGGCCGTACACATTCGTTTTAAGAACCAGTCTGGCGATAGAAACATAAAAGAGTACTATACTTGTCTTCTGGGGGTGGTAGGAAAGGGTAGCTCGCACAAAAGCATTCAGACAGGCAGTTTCGACAGGAAATAAGTGTATATTTCTATACAACGAGCACGAAAAAGCAGGAAACATGAAAGAATGAATGAATGAATGAATGAAAGCTTTATTACTATACATCATTTGCCGGTATACGTCCCCTCTGTTGAGGGAACCTCTAGGTTGCCTGTCGTGACTTACTAGGCGGCGTCATGTGGACTAGGTTGGGTCCTTGTCGGGGGCGTGTTGACGACCCTTGCAGTGGCGTTCCAGGTTTTCCTTGATGAAAGCGGTGAGGGCGATTTGCTCTTCACGTGACGAGAGTCCCACTATGGTTTTTTCTTCGCCTGGTTCCTTGTTGCAGTTCGCTGGTCCAGCACTCCCAGGCATTTCGAGCACTGTGGGAGTGGTGTTCCTTGGTAAAGAGAAATTCGTGCTGGGGTTAAGAGGGCAACCATTTCCGCCTGTCTCACTAAGACCTGTTCTTATTTGGTTGGGTGTGTGTGCCTGTGGTTTACAGTAAGCTTCCGGGTTGTGTCGTAGATGTTTCAATGTGATGGGCTTTTTTGGGATGCGATATCTCTGGGGCTAGATGCGGTTACAGGGAGCCCGGAGTGCGCTTTGCGTGCGAGTCGGTTTGCTCTTCCGTTACCCTGCATCCCGACATGACCAGGTACCCAGTAGACTCTAATCGTTCCTTTTACCTTTTCAAAAAGCGTGCATGGTGTGCGGGGTATTCGATTGTATAGCATGCGTGAACATGCGTGTTGGGAATTAGTGTAAATGTGTAGACGTTCGGTGGGGTGTGCGTATTTTTGGATGGCTTGGCCAATGGCGTACATTTCTGCTTCAGTGCTCTGTGTGCAGGGACAGGTGCCCGTTGCTTCATTTCCTTCGACTTCGACGGCGGCCCATGCCCATTGGTTCTTATAGTTGCTAGCGTCGGTGAAGATGTGTCGTTCACTTAGTGTGCACCCTATTTCCTTTGTAAAGTATGGTGCTTTAATTTTTCATCTTGTGTCGCCTTTTTCGCTGTTCGTTTGTCTTGGGATGGGTGCTACGGTACTTCGGTTGTCGTCTTCCGGGCTGATTCATTTCTCTTCTTCTGGAGGATGGTTGGAGTCGAATTTGAGTAGTCGTAAAAGCGTTTGTCCTGGGATGGTGCTTCTTAGTCTAGCTGGTTGGTTGTGCTTGTGTGCTGCTACGGTGCTTTCGCATGTTACGTAGAGTCCGGTGTTCACGATTTGCGTGTTGGAGGCGCTCCTCGGGAGTCCGATGGCGAGCTTGGTAAATTTTTCCAGGAGCGAATTAATCTTCTCGTGGTGTTTCTTGGTTAGCGTACAATACAGTATGGCGCATCTGATACGTGACGTGATGAGTGTGCAATGAAGTTGTAGTAGGTCGGCTTCTTTGAGGTCGCTATGTCTTTTGGCATCTGATATGGTTCGCACACTTTTCTGTCATGGTAGCTATGGGAACTACATGAAAAACCTTTACGTTCAATCTATTCAACCAATAAAACCAAATAGCAACTTGACGTGACAAAAAGTTTAGGCAGAGACTCAACTAGCGCCCTATGATTGTTCAACCTTTATGTAAAAGGTGTGGCTCTGTGGCCAATATAGTGCTGGTGGGAGGTGTTGCACTGGAGCAAGTGAACTGCAGTCACGCTCTGGCAATTGAAATTGGCCTTACGTCCTACAGAGAAGTCCGAGGTAGTCCTGGAGGCTGTTTTTGTTTAATGGTGTTGGGGCAGACCTGGCAACAAGGCTTATTGCAGGGGCCACAACCCGTATTGGTCCAATGGCTGAGCATGAATGATGTCAGAATGTCGCCGAGGTTTTTATTTCGCCTGCAGAGCACAGGCTGTGGTTACGAAAATATCGGTGCTTGTGGAGGGCTTTGAAGTACCTTTTGAATATCTTGAAGTATGCTAGACGCATTCGGCTCAGATGCGGAGTGAGTAAGAACTAGGTTACTAAGGAGGCGTCAATGAACTGGCTTCCTATACGTCAGGAGTTCATTGCTGCTCTCCTGCTATACTTCTAAAGGTACAAATCATTGATTGGAGCAAGAATTTTGTAGACACATAGTTCTTACGCTTGCCACAGTTGGAATAAAAACATTTCTCGTTAAAGCATATCTGACGGAAGCGACAGGGTATGCCCGTCTTTCAGTGCTTAATGTGCTGACTTTGAACATGAAAATCTTTATAAAAGTGCAATAATTTGCGGTAAAACACAATGGCTAACCTGTTTCGCGACACCAAAACCATCTCTATCTCTCTCTCTCTCTACATACATACATACATACATACATACAGGAAAGAAGGAGGCTACCACCAGAGGGAAAATAACCTCACAGAATGGGAGGGTACAGGGTGATGATGGGTTTTCTCACCAGCATATTAAGCGCCTCAGATAAAAAAAGTCTTCCCGTGGTAGGAATTTAACCTGGGTCCCTCTAGTTATGACGCTGACGCTGATCTATCCCATTGTGGCATTCCAACACAATCCAACCACTTTAAATTTTGGACTGCGGAATGCCAAGCATCTTATCGGAGCACTATATTCCCCCCACGCCCACAACCTTCTGCGATTGGCGCGCCGCATTTGGAGCGCTGAAAATTGCACAATTTTACGAGCATTGCAAGAATATATTCGCAGTGTCTCAGGAGAAGACAGAATTGGAAAGAAACCCGGGATTTACTGTCCCACCCGCCGCCTTCCAATTCTGGTCCGCTTTGCGAGAAGGCACGAAGTCCTCTCAACTCTGGGGCATTTTCGGTGAGGACGTGGCGAGAATAAACAGAAGAATAAAGCACAATAAGAAGGAAGCCTGCGGCCGTAATTCGTGTAGACGTTAGGGACGCCTACGTCGCTAACTTTATCCTACGACCGTACGATGTAAACCAGATGCCTGCGCACAACAACCAACAATTACTGGTCGCAATGCTGAATTCGTTATAGTACGAACGTTCCAAATCAGCTTCGCTGTAAACGATTGGGCAGGCCAACCAGCTGATCCCGCATTTTAGTCCATAAAACGAAGCGAAACCAAATGGCTATATGATATACACTGTGATCAAAATAGGTCTACAGGTTTTGTTCTACATTAGAAGCTTAGACTTATGTGAAGACCACCTCTAAATTGAGGTTATGCGCCCAGGGGCCGTAGAACTGGGTTGTAATGATTGATGTGGGTGGCTTAATTATTTAAAATTTAAATTTGAACAATTAACATTTTAGTGGCTACGGTAAGCAAGCTTGTTTGTATTGATAAATTAGACGCAATCGTGTTTCACCGCAGATTTATTTGGCAGAATTCTTCTAGCGCATCCAAACTCCGAGATATCTAACTACGAAGCTTATTTGCCGTTCACATGATTAACCATGCTAGACAGTGACAACCGGCGCAAAGCTCCTCCTTTTTGTTCTGTGTTCCGATAGCGATTCCCCCTACTGCACAGTTCGTAACAACGTGTGAGTTCGGGCTAGTTTGTAATCCACAGCGCTTGTCCTTGTCCCGTTCGTCTCCTGTCTGAATTTTTGCGCTTTAAATTTGTAAAATGCACATTTCGATAACGCTAGCCAACACTGAAATGATTTCACTTAACACTTTTGCTTATTCCTTAACCCCGTTGTCAAAATAAACACCCTACGCACCAGGAACGTCACAAAAGGAAGGAGCTTTGCGCCGGTCTTCACTTGCTAGCATGCAGAATCAGGCGAACGGCAATTAAACTTCGCATTTGGATATCTTGAAGTACGTATGCTCCAGAAGAATTCTGGCAAATGAAACTGCGTGGAAACACGATTGCGTTTAAATTATCAATACAAACATGCCTGCTTATCGAAGACCATAAAAAGTTATTTATTTAATTTTAGGTAATTATGCACCGACATCAACAGTTACCACCTTATTGTGTGTCCCCACTGGCGCATTACCACACTGTAGCGGTGTTATTCACGTACATCTAAACGCCTAAATAAAAATAAACCTGTCGCCTTAACTTTCATCACCATTAATAGCAAAAAACGGAAAACTGGTCTACTTGGTAACGATTCACCTTGCGAGAAATAGAACAAACTGACGGAGCATACAGAAAGAGGAGGCACAGGACCCGGCGATTACTTGCAACTCAATTTACCATACGCAAAATTTTATTCGTATAAATTTACCTCGCATGTGCCACACAAATAATTCCCATTTGCAACTACGTATCCCCAAGATTCGT
This sequence comes from Haemaphysalis longicornis, assembly GCF_048455015.1. Classification (NCBI taxonomy): domain Eukaryota; kingdom Metazoa; phylum Arthropoda; class Arachnida; order Ixodida; family Ixodidae; genus Haemaphysalis; species Haemaphysalis longicornis. Next base: position 161,854,545 of record NW_027526422.1, read on the forward strand.
AAGTTCACCCTGTAAGGCAGCAACCGACTGTAGGCTAATACAAGAAGTGTGCCAACTTCTGATAAAAACATCTGCCCCGCATCTGTTTACTTCGCTACAAATCTCGTCAATTCCTGTTCCGCCGCTATTAAATGTACGCCTCCCTTCTCCCCGTCCACCATTCACCTTTCCCTTCGCCTTACATCGCCTTCCCCACCCTGAGAAGTATCAAATATGTCGGGTCCGGTCAATTTAATTTTAGCGAGTTCCACTGGTCCCCCACCGCCTACTCGACCCTGTCGTTACAGCGGGTCTTCTCGAAATGTCGCCACGAGGGGCAGTGTCGTGTGCGAATGCTTTTTGTTTTTCCGTGGCAAGCATTTTTTTAACGCGGGGTTTTGAATTTTCTATTGCAAAAAACAAGCAGCCATGTATGTTTTTATAAGATCACTGCAAGTCTCGTTGATGTATGGATGTTGTACCCCAAATAAGCCTATTTTTGTCTTTTTGGCTAACAATAGCGGCAGTTATGAGCCTTGCCACCAGATTCAGAAGCTTGGAAATGTTGTGCCCATATAAACGTCTCGTTCAAGGAATTGATTGATTAGGAGGTTTAGCGGGCCCAAGCAACAGGTGCGATGAGGCGCGCCGTAGCGGGGGCTCTGGACTAAGTTTTACCACCTGTTGATGAATTCGTTTAACTTTTCGTGGGGCGGCATAAAACGCGTGACAGACAGACTGACCAAAAATGTTTCCTCATGCTTTCCGTTGCAGGTGCCCTTTTGTACACCAGAGCCTTCCGAAGCCTTTCTCCCAATACCTATGCACAATTTCGCACGCTTATTTCTGGCATGGAAAAATATTACTGCATCATATTTTGCCATACAAGTCTTTAGTTCTTGCTACAAGGCGTGCAAATAGGGTATCACCACGGTACCACTGACACTATCCTCTCTTTCTACTGTGGCCTTGTGTGCAATGTTCAATCACCGAACCACTTTTTCTGCATTGATGCAATGTGCACCTCCAGGCAAGCTGAATTCCTGGTTCGCTCCGACTGTACCGAGAAGCTGCTATTCCTTTGAATTTTGCAAGACTTCTCAGTTTCGACTTCAACAAACAAAAACTATCATGTCCTCTGCGTGCTTTGTATGCGGAGAAATTATACTTAAAAATTGCCTTTTTTTGACTTTAACAATTACGTAAGACTGTCGCGTAGCAGCTGAAACGTCCACATCAGGCCGATAAACTGTATGCTGCCCCCTCCCCGGGAGTTGCATGCGAAATTAAGGCCGAACACGCTTGCCCTGAAAACCTGTATACACTTGGCCACACTATCCGTTTAGTTCCCATCGAAAACTATGATCAGTTAGACATCAACGTACCTAACAATCGCTGCATATCTGCTCACTTTGCTACTTATGTCGTGAAAAGATGCTAGGCTTCTGCCACTTGTTCCACGTCAGTGCCTCTATTCCCTCTCCCGCCCTCCTCCCATGTTGTTCCCCTCGCATTTTGCTCCTCTCACAATGAACACGGAAGAAATTTGCTACAGTTAATTCCTTGTTGCCACGTTCGGCTGCTCGTGCCATCTACTAGAAGATTTAGGTACTGATATGGACAAGTTGAAATGTTGCCGGGAGGGCTAGTGTGGCACGCCAGCGCTTTTCGTATATAGGGGTAAACTTTTTTTTTTTTCAATGGGTATTTTTTTCCTTTCGCAAACATCAAGCAGCCAAGCATTTTTAAATAAAAGAACACTGCAACAGTCGTTGCTGTATTATTGTTTTTCCTATTTATATGTAATGTGTATTTTTACTCAACAATGTTGACAAATGAAGAATGCCAGTGACGTAGTTTGGAACTGTTTGGCTGGCGTGAACGTCTCGTCCACTAATTCCTTTACTTTTGGTAGGGCGGCTGAATCGAGAGACTAGCAGGCAAACAGACCGACAGACAGGCATAAACACAGGCCAAAATCTTCGCATTTAAGAGGCCCAAGAAAGACGAGAAAACTGCTTTCGCCACACCCTCTAGTGTGTCGATGTGTGCCGCGGTTTGAGCCTCCAAGTGTCATGCGCAAGCACAAGAACTAACGCACGCGCAGGATCGCAAAGACGTTTTTGTGAAACGTTCGAACACTCTCGCCTACCTTAAGGAAACCGCTTATTATCTGGCAGGCATACCAGTGAACGGGCCTCTTGTTGATGCTGCGCCTGCAATAGACCCAGTTGTTGGATCTGGCTTCAAATCTACAGTTCGCGAGACAGCTTCCCACAGACAGTATATCTTGCTGCCCCAACATTAAGCCCCTCCTGTACTTGTGGAAGTGTGACGTTGCGCAGTCTTTATTGCGCTGGATTGCAATGACCAGGTTTTTCTGCCAAGTACCCAACTTCAGTTTCTACCTTTACCAAGCGCACTGGCCGCCTTCGGCCCTGCGTGAATATTTTTGTGAAGAGGTGGAGACAAGTGCCCATTTCCTGCTGTGTTTCCGGGCGTTACCCTCTCTCCAAGATCGATTTCCGGATGTTCCCCTCCGGAGCCTCGGTCTTTCTTTCTCTGTTTCTAATTTACTGTCGTTTGGGGCATCGGGGCCACGATTCTGCCATGGGGATGTTTATCGCGCCGTTCACAGCTTTACTTCAGAAACAGCTCGTTTGCCCTGCTAATAAAAACCATCTCTTGCCGTGTTTTTCCGGTGCACGAATTATCTATTCTTACTTCAGTATGTAAAAATTTTTTCGTTCGTTCACAAAATTGCTAACCTCACTTTCCTCACAATCTTCTGAGCTCGGTTTGTCCCTTCATTTCAATTCCAAACCTTTTCCCGCAGTGTTACCGCAATGTGACTCGGCCAATCCCGCAAAATGAGTATGCACCAGTGATTTCTTCGTATACCAATCAATCAACCAACCAGGCTGTCGGCGGCAACACTACTGCAGTGTCTTGAACAGGCTGTGTGAATTTTGTAAATACAAACCACCATGAAGTTCCATCTCCGTGTCGTCACGTAGCACTCCTTGTGATGTGCAGGTTACCTGTTTCAGGTGGGGACGCCCACTGGCCGTGGCGGCACCCGGACTCGCGGACTCGGGAGAAGATGGGAATCATGAGGGTTTATTGTTCGGTGTGCCCGCCGCCGCAGTGTTGCAGTAAGGAGAGATTGGTGGGAGACCGCTTGTTTGCATAAGAACTTGGACTGACCCTCTGTAAAAAAGACCTGGTAGCCCAGACAGGCCGGAGGCTGATGCTTGCAATTTCATCACAACAGAATTGATGACCGATATTTGGCAAGGAGCTACCTCCAATCGGGTTGGTATGTCGCTGTAATAGTCGGGGTAATACAATCGATTTCCCAATGCATAAATTAGGTGAAGTCTCTTGATAACTCAAATTAACCCAGTGTGCGTAGAAGCCGCACTGGCTGGCTTGCAACCTCCAGGAAGATATTGCCAGAGCTTTGACAGTGACGTTAGCCTCTTTCATTCTCGGACATTGATATGTGATTGTGTCCACAGCAGCACCGTCTTTGAAGATGAGGAGGTTAAATGCATTATCTGCAATGCCATTCAGGGTTTGGCCACCTTTATTGGGCGCCGTGGTGTTTTTTTCCGTGTTTGGGCAAGGGGTCAAACCTTCCTCGGTATACGTCACGTATGGTTCTGTCGACCGCTGGATATACGATGCGAAATATTTTCAGTCAGGAAGTTTGCTACCTAATGCCTTGCCGAAAAAATTCTTCAGCTCGTCTCTGCACTCTTGCCAGCTCGTCCCATCATTCTCGTGCGCCGAGAAATCTATGCGTGCCGGTCCTTAAGGTAAATCATCACGTTCGCCAGAATGATGTTAAGATATCACCTGCTGTGAGCGCTCACGCTTAAACAGACTGACTCAGTTTTGCATATCCATCTCGTGTGGGCCAAAACTATGCGTTAAGGTCACGAAGACGACACGCGGGGGCAAAGAGTCACATTGACAGCTACGCTTTCTCACAAGGAGCGATTACTCAACCGAGAGAGCCCCCACTTCAAAGCTCCGTGGTGGATGGAGCGCACTCGGGTGAGTGGTACGGTGACGGGAGTTGGCAGGAGCTGGCCGAATGTCTTTTGAAAGGTGATGCAATTATAAAGACGTAAAAAAACAAACCTCGAACATTGCCAGTGTAAGTGGTGAGGGGCACCACCAGGGGTCGACTCCCGCTTGGGCAGCGTACACAATACAAGTTGATATCTCGGAGACCTTATCGAATATGGTAGGTATATTTGAAAGGCAATTAGACCCTTTGCGCCGTCAATTCGTTGCGTAGTGTGATATAAACTTTTTGGCCACTGATGTGGTGCAGGTAAAAATGAATTATCTGAACGAAAAAAACGTATAAAGCTGAAAACGGCCTTTCTGATTTTGTTTGGCGGAGAACGGAGTGATTATTAAGCGAGAGATACAAAAAAACGTTGCATATAATGCCCCTGGGACGTAAGAAGACAGATCCAAAAACGTTTATTCCTAGTCTAGAGAGTATTGCGCTATACAACTGCTGCATTTATTCTCCGCGATTGTGACGAGGCGAAGGTCAGCTAAGAAACCTAGACTAGCAGCTCAGTTTTGTGGCCACGATGAATTGTACACGTGCCTTTAGGAATGAACTGCTTTTTCTAATAAATGTGCCTGCGATACAGGCTACGTCGTCGACGACAGGCGAGCAGCAATAACTATATATTATCGCCGCATTCAGGATGGCTGTCGCCTGCACAATAATAAAACTCTTTGGGGTACTGAAGTCTCCTGGCGTTCTTTTAATGTGATCGCCTGGCGATACCTATCACCTTGTTTTGTGATACATAGCATTTGAATCTGGTTCTTCTGTACAATATCTCTTCTCGCACAAATTACTTTGAGCGGCTTTCTGTTTGCTTCACCGCGTTGCGTCTCTTTTTTCGTTTTCATTTCTTCCTCGTACATCGCAAACTGTGTCAGCAAGCACACTAGCACATGCCGCAGCTTTCCTAGATTTACTGTTCGGCGTGCCTGATGCGCACGCGTTTTAGTTCCGTTCTGTCAGTGAAGGTGTTCCGCCGCATGCACGGCTTTTAACATCAGAGTTGTTGTACAAGCCGTAAGTTCACCGTTGCAAGTAAAAGTACATAAAAAATGTGGCGTGCACGTAAGCGCGGGCCTCACGGCGTACACCAAGTGTTCACGCACGCGCAGTGGCTTTAGCAAGAAAGCTGCCGCGCTGTCGTCAAGCGCTAGTGCCCATGTAATGCTTGACATGACGAACGCGACGATATCGATGCATGTGACAATGTCTACTACTAGCGCAGTGCAAACCAAAGACGGAACAAGCAAATAAACAATTTCAAGCACGTACAAAGGCGGATTGATGTGCCCTTTAGTGGTCCCGGATAAAGAAATTATGGAGCTTCGCTATGGTTAAATCCTTGCGCGGCTTAGCCCAATCTTCGCCTGTTGAGCTGGTGGAAGTCTACAATACTGAGGATGACTTTGTGTCCACCATTCGTCGTAAAAAGACGACCACTTCGATGCACATGACGAGGATTACTAGCCCTGCAACTATGCAAATAAACAATGATACGGATTATTAAATATGTGTGCGGCAATATTCATCGACAAAAGCTTCGCCATTAAATTCTTGCGTGCGAGTGCAAGTTTCCGTAAATATTTGTGAGGCGGGCACATTTTAAACTCAAATCTCCCGATTGCTGCTCAATCCATGACGTGTGTATGTCCAACAAAGAAAGAAGCAACAACCGCAATGACAACGGCTTTTGTTCTGCGATGGCAACGTGCGGTGATAGTGTATTTACCCGTGTCTTTGCCTTTTAGTGCATGTCCAAAGCTCGCAATAGAGAAATAAATGGTACACTTGGTAGATCACTGGGCTCTTGTGCAGAAACCGGTTCAACAATGGTCATGTTACGAATGTGTTTTTTTTTTACAATTTACAGCGGCAGCCTTTTTTTTGACGGGACAACTGCAACAAAAAAAACAGGAAACACACAAACTGCGCTTTATCGCTGAGTGTAAAAGAATTGTCGAGAATACTCCGCACGTCTGCTGGTGTGTTTGACGGGTGGTGTGACCGCAGGTGTTAAACGTTGTTTTTTAGTTGAGTGACATCTTGCGCTGCGGAGATCGACATAATGTCTGTCCTTGTCATTTATATCAGTCTGTGCTTACTTGCGCCTAAACCTACAAGAATTATCTGTAGAGCTGACCCTTGTAATCTTACCCATCCGGTGTTGGGAGGGGTCCTGTACGTCACAATCTTGACCACTTTCAGATACATTATCAGCTGATTTCCTGTAGGGCAGAGAGAGGTTATCCTTAAAGAGGAGCTTCATATGGCAAGGCGAAACTAAAACTCGGGGATACCGTTTACGAAACAACTCGCCCCGTAAAAGCGCATGCGCATGCGCAAGAAACTAGGTTGAAGAGGAGTTTTAGAGGGAAGAGTGATTAGCTGGGTATATAGATAACTTGGCTACACTCTCGCAGTCCAGACACTGGTAAGTTGACATGGCGCATCCGTGGAAACAAAACAGAGTCTCTCTCGCTGCAGTGCTCGCAGGAAGCAGACGTCCACTGACAAGCACGGGCTGGGTCGGCGGCGGTGTGCAGGAGCAGCGATATCTTGGCAAATATTTTTAAACAATACTGGCTTAAAATTCAATGAAAATACTTCGCGTTCATGTCATACAGATAATATAGGATGCCCCTCCAACATAATGAGCAAAAGCCACTTTAATGTCAAAGGTAGTGGAGCTTTGGCACTACCATCATATTCTATGCTGTTGGTAAAAGCGAAAAATGTCTTATTCGTTTGTGAAAAGGATTAATGTTTCGGCCAAGTAGAATGAGGTTAAACTGGCTCTTCCAGCGTTAGATTCACTTGTTCTGAAGATTCCGCTATTTCTGTCCGCCGTTGCTTTTTCTGGTCTCGCCGTACGGCCTGAAAGAACAAAAAATACCAGAGTAATTTCAGTGATAAAGAATATTTGCATCCTGATCCAAATTGATACTTTTGAACCAGTGTTCGGCAAACAGGTTTATTTTCTGCGCGGTACTACTGCTACTGCAAGTATTGTTTTAAGTTGAGTTTTGTGAATTCGCGTAATAATAATTTTGTTGGTGGACCACAAATGTAAATTAAAGACTGTTGCGCACTCCAGATTATTCGGGGATTATGTTTGTGAGAATTAGAATTTTCTGTAGCTCTTGCACTCCTGTTGGGTGGTGGTGCCGGTGGCTCCGTCAAAGCACAATTTTTTTGCATTTGTCCCAGAAGAAATCCTCAGTTTCTGGTATTCGGTATACCCAAGGGCTCGTTTCTTCATTGTCGTGTAAAGGCACATTCCCACTGGCGATTTGTCTCGTCGCGCGACGGCGCGCGTCGCGCGATGAGGCGTTGAGGTGGTGTTCGTACTTGCGATGAGAGATGATGCGACTGCGTTCAGCGCAGCTGCTTCCCGACTTGTACATACGACCTCGTTGGTGCGTCAACCATTCGAAGTCAAAGAATACGCGACAAAAGCAGGTAGAAATCAAACTAAAACACATGCTACTAACCTGGAGCAATGCCGAAAGCATTTGCGGGTGTCGGGAGGAGCAGAATAACAAACTCACGAAGGCTCTTTTCAACATATTATTGCACGAAGAAATGCACACGCTTGCTTTCACGCCACAACACCCGCATCACGGGCCACAAATGTCGCTTCTTTTCACATGCGCAACGTTCTGACGCCTCCGAACTCTACGCGTGTTTACCAGTCGCCGATAGACGAAGAGGCTGCAAGTGAACCTACCGTCTCGCTGTCCACCTAGCGCCATTTACAATCCATACACGCTTCTCCACACTGATGAGTTCCACGCTATTCGTTGATTAGTGCACGCGCACGCTGAAGCCACTGACCAAAGAACCGATGCACACGGGAAGTTGCTTGCCGGCCCGACCCGGCGGGTACAGCGATAGCGAGCCAAGCGCCTGGCCGCCTGGCCGAGCCAGCCGAGCGAGCCGCAGCCAGCGGCGGTGGCGGCGGCGGCTCGTCCTCGCCCGCCCGCAGCGTTTGCATACCGGATGTAAAGAAACGTTTCGTTTCCGGCTACGTCAGCCTACTCCGCGGCCATGATTGGCTTACCGGTTTTGCGGGGCCGTCGCGCGACGAGAGAATTCGGACCGAGAGCGATCGGCTCCGCCGTCGCAAAACGCCGAAAAGCGACGGCCGGCTCGTCGCTTTGCGACGTCGCTTTTAGTCGCGCGACGAGGCGCATCGCCAGTGGGAATGTGCCTTAAAGGCTGCACGCGGGAATTAGCATATAGCCTTGAGTGGGTTTGACTGCTTCAAGGTGGCTGTTATTTTTATTTCGCAGCTTTACTATTCGTGTTCACCGCTGAAAGGTTAATGAATGTTGCTATACGACTTACTACACATATGGACTTCTTCTCTGAACGCAAGAGACCGAGTCTCCGCCACACCGGAAACAGAACATCACTGGTAAGGCAACCATCAACGCCCGAAGAGAGTTTGTTTCTATCTGCGTAGTTTGAAAACACAAATGTCACATGGGTAAATGTCAAGGAAAAAAAAGAGAGTAAACGTTCACTTTCGAAAAAAAGCTTTATATTTGGGCACCTGGTTACAGCTTTTATGGCGAATGCCTTACGGCCCTCTTTCTGGGGCAACCGGTATTCGTCATCATTGCTGTTGTTCAGTCCAGAAAAAGACAACCTATTTGAGGAGAAATTAAGGAACACATGTATGATTCTACGGGACATAAACCCATGTCTTGCCAGAAGCAGCCGAACAAGGTGCCAACTGGGCTGTCCTTTTTTTCTTTATTGCGTGAACAATGTACGCATGCTGACGATCACACATATTTGCAAAGAAAATCTTTGAAAAAGATCTCTAAAGATAGATCTTTCAAATAAATGCCAGGGGCAAAGCACACGGTGGGGATCAGATTAATGCAGGCCCATGAAGGATTTCGTCCATATTGTACTAAGAAGACTGGCAAACCTGTATACTCAATTCCTAATGACCACGAGTGTACAGGCATCGTGGCGGAACGCGAACATCATCGTAGTCCATAAAAAAGGTTGCATGAAGTATTGGAAAAATTACAGTCGGATCACCTCACTGCCAGTCATCTACAAGGTAATTACTCAGGAAATCGATAACACAATTTCTGCCACCTTAGATTTCAGTCAACCCAATGAGGAAGCATGGTTTTGTAAAGGATATTTAACAATAGACCATAATCACACGATAAATCAGGTGATAGAGAAATGCGCGGAGAATATCAGCCCCTAAATATACACTTCATAGATTATGAGAAAACATTTGACTCGGTCGAAACCTCAGCAGTCATTTAGGCGTTGAGAATTAAGGTGTAGACCAGCATTACATAAGGTTACTAGGGGATATCTACAATAGGTCCACAGCTACCACCGTCCTCATAAGGAAAGCAGTAAAATACCTATGAGGAAGGGCGCCAGAAAAAAAGATACAATCACTCCAAAGTTATTCACAGCAGGTTTAAAAGAGCTTTTTTCAGATCATTGGATAGGGACCAGTCGGTGTAACGGTTAATGAAGAATGCCTCAGTAATCTCAGATTTGCCGATGATGTTGCCTTGATACGTAACTCGGGGGACGAGTTGCAAGGCCTGAGTACCGAACCGGACAAGCACAGGAGAACAGTGGTCATGAAAATTACTTGCACAAAACTCAAGTAACGCTCAAAATCCTCGGGAGAGCACAGCGGTTTGAGATAGGTGGCGATGTATTGGAAGTGGTAAACGATTATATCTACTTAGGCCGAGTTGTGACCACGTATCACAACCATAATGCAAATATATTAGAAGGATAGGAATGGGATGTAGTGCATTCGGCAGGCATTTTCAGAAAATAAATGACAGCCTATCATTTTCCCTGAAGACGAAACTGCATGACCGCTGCATCTTACAGGTGCTCACCTACAGGAAAGAAACTTGGAGGCTTACTACAAGGGTTTAACTTAAATTGTAGCTGAATTGTACTCGTAAGATGTATAAAGAGTAGCGGAGACAAAGACACAAACACAGTTAGCTTTTTGAAGTTTTTTGAAGTTTTGAAGTTTTTTAAATTTTTCTGCTCCAAAAGGCGGAGAGACCAATGCATTGACACAAATATAAGTTCAATGTCACGGAAGAGAAGTGTTCAATGACTAACGCCCGGCTTTCGCCTTCAAACCACGCAAATCCGGCTGGCGTTCCCAGAAGAATATAATTTTTAGGATGTATTTATAGTTAATTTCATCTTTCGAAAATAACAGCGGTTATCTTGTGAAGGCAAGATAACCGTTGGTCATGAAGGGTAACATAGTGTATCCCTAGAGAAGGCAAGCGCGGCAGGAGGCGCCAGGAAGTTAGATGGGCAGATGAGATCATGAAATTTGTGGGATAAAAAAATGTCGCAGTTAGTACAGGACCGGGATAATTGCAGATCTATGAAAGAGGCCTTTGCACTGAATTGGGCGTAGATAGGATGATGATGATGATGATGATGACGATGATGATGATTACAGTAACGCTGTGGTTACTGTGCATTTTGAGGTAGAGGAGCCCACGACTTTTTAGCCTGGACACCCTACCGAGTCGGGCAGGGCCTGCTACAGAAATTTTGTCGGGCGCTTTGTTTGGGGTAGGGTTTTCGGATTATCGCTGACAGGGGCTGAGCTTGGTAGCGTTGTGCGTCCAGTTAGGAACCAATCCCCCTCACGCACTCGAAGAACGGGTCGCTCCTGGAGCAGTGTACAGCTCACAACTTCCGGTCCTTCGTATTATTTTTTGAAGGGGAAGGTTGTTACCTCTGCCCCGAAGGGTTATGTCGCGACCGTTGGTGTAAACAGAGAACTCCAGTGAAAAAATAAAATATACTGGCACCGCCAGCAATCGAACCTGTACCGAACGGTGAAACTGTGCGAGAGCCCGTTGTTTTACAAATTGAGCTACTAGCCGATGCGGAGAAGGGGTAGAGAGACGGTGCACTCACCAAGCACTTCTGCGGGGTTTATTCCATGGTTTCTAGCTGAATGCAACGTGATAGCGTCGCGCGATCTCTCGTGCCGGTGTGCGCTGTTGCCACGGCCTGAGTAGCGGCAGTGTGCATGTCTTTCCCGTGCGCTAGGAGCTAGTAAATCTTAAAAGAAGCTGACACCAAATCACGGCATGTAACTTCCCCTTCATCTCTGCCACCGATCTCTTCGCCTCCGTAAACTGTGGATAGAGACAGAGAATTGAGATCCTCTAACATGGGGTTTCAGCTTCCTGTAATTTGATTAAAAAAAACAGCTTCCACTCATGTGCTTCACCAATACATGTCAACCAACCACCACGCATAGATCATGTATTGATTTCACCTAAACAAAGAATATCTCTTTGAAGTAATAAAGGTTGTGGTGAGGTGCATTTAACTAGTCTCTGGTTTCACTATTTTTTGGGCCACTTGTGTGAATTGAATTGACGTAACATGGGCAATCGCTGTGGCTGTCGTTTACAGCTTCGCTTTCAACCACCTTCACATGGTTGATTGCACCGCATTTTGTCATCCTTTGTATTGTGTGCTGTCTATCCAGTCTAGGCTTTCCTCTGCGACCTATACAACGTTCCTATTCTCCTTCTGCAGGCTGCTTTCCGAGTTTCTACCCACAAGAATAGAGAAACAAACGGGGGCTCCTCACTAATTATCTCCCTGCATTTCATGAAAGCAGCGCCTGTTCTCAACCTTAAACAAAACAAACCCAGTGGTCTCCCTGTCGACCAAAATTGGTCCGCAGAACTGTAGATATGGCCGACCTCATTTTTTCCAAATTAGGTTTACGGAGCATATTCTGCTTTTTAAAGTAAAAGAGGGCATCACCCGGTTCACTTTTCCCTCGTCGCGCATTGTTTAAGAAGTCGCTCTTTCTGCCGCACCTCTCCCCGAAAATTTAGTATGACCATATTTATGGTTTCAGGTAATCTAAAGGAAAATAACGAAGAAATGCTCAGCCGATCAGGTAAAGTTGATCAGCTTTACGCATTTGCTCCATGCTCGTCTGGATTTGCCAATACTTGCGCACATACCTCAATGTAAGAGAACTATATAAGTAGATGCTTTCGCACTAGTTGGTTGCAACCCCCCGATGACGCTACATACAGACAGCAGAGACGTGAAAAAGGCATCGACGCTTTGCGTAAAAGCCTGCAAATGTTGAGCTAGCTCAAGAATATGTTTTGTTTCCTTACCTGCAAAGTTTGTTCGACAGCGTTACTTGCTTGGCACTTTAATTTTTAAAACGCAAAACTCTTCAAATTCGAGAAGGCGCTTGATTACTCTTACGGGAAATAAAAAAATTTACTCTGAAAACTAAGAATTGCATGAAAACATTTATGCATGCTACTGTGAGCACACTGCGCCTTTGGGTTTTTTAATGCCTGCCTTTGGCCGGACTCTGTCCTAATGTAGTACCTTATGGCCGGTCTGGCAGACAGGGCCGGGCAGCGTAAATTGTTTTCAGGCCGGCGCGGGCCCAGGGGAAAATATACGGTTACTCGTGGAAGTGTGTACCTAATCGTGGCCGTGTTTTTATTGGTAATTTTATCTCTGTGGCGACACTGGTGTCCAGAAATAACCCTGATGCCCTTATGTCCAGTTTTCCAAAGTTATTACGTTTTCCCGAATTACAGTTACTATTACTGTGCATGCGCAACCAGAAGCAAGCCTTCGCCAAGGGGATTCTACAGATGCTTTGGTTGCACCTGAAGAGGCGGCCTTTATGGTAAGCACCTTGCTGTCAGAATAGTGTTACAAAGGGTGCCCAAGATGGCGCTGACTCTTGCTAAACATCTCGCTGAGGAAGAGGTTTGTGACTGGCCACCGGGCAACCATGTCGCTTTTCGTCATCACAAATCAGTCAGTCACTCCGCGCACTTAAAACCCATATTGCAGCTGAGTTGAAACCATAATTAACGATAAACTTGTTTATCATTTTTAACGACGACGAACGCTGAATATTTCCTTACACAATCATTTAAACGATCTGAAAAAAATCTGCTTTTTTATTCATTTGTCACACCATTGGTTAAAACACGTAGACCCTATAGTTTTATTTACAAACCAGACAGCAAGGCTTCGTTTGACGTGTGGCTCTTACTTTCCATCTACCGGCTAGTTTCTATAAATTCATTTTTCTGCATACCACACGTATTATGTGTATTATACTGCATAGTTTAAAAATTTATTATATGTATTTTTTTGTTGCATAGAGTGCGACAAAAAAGATAAGGCATGCCAGCTGGCGCTGCGACAACATGCTGAAACGAGTCCTTTTTTTCGTGCAGCTTCTCATCATCGACACAGCAGCCCGGACAAGCAAAACGCAAGATAATGCAAGTCCCATCATTTTGGAGCGTGTCATTCACGGAGACTGCGCACACACGTGTCTGCCTCAGATACGCCGCTGGATGTCGTCTCACCCGGTATGGTCAACGTCAACGGAGCCAGCTATAAGAAGCCAACGACCGTCCAAACTCTTCAGTGGGCATGACAGCTGGCGTTGCGGGAACATGCTGAAACGAGTCCTTTTTTTACGTGCAGGTCAGTAACGCAACACCTACTGTTAAAACAAGTGATCCATTTGTTGTGCAGCTTGTGTGCTCACGAAAAATGTATATTTGTTTTTTGACTGTGCGAAAGTTGTTTTTGTCTTTGTTGATGCTCTCAGGGAACGTGAAATCAAATCCTGGACCCACAGAAGAGCTTCTGAGGCAGATCCTTGAGGGCCAAAAAGCTATTTCTTGCAGACTAGACAATATTCAGTTGCAGCTCAAGGCAGTAGAAGTGTCAGGAAAGGCTATTGGTGAAGTGAATACCAAGGTGCCTGCTCTTGAAGAATGCGTAAGAAACTTTGGAAGACAAGCTTGTTAGTTTAGAAGACCGCAGTAGGCGTAACAATATCCTTGTGGTGGGTATTCCGGAGCATCCCGATGAAAAAGTAGAAAATGTGACAACAAAAATAGTTCAAGATGACGCTGCCAAAGAAATGGGCATTACCATCAGAAAAACTGAAAGAATCCACAAAATTGGTCGCATACAACAGGGGAAAACGCGTCCGGTGATTATAAAGTTGATCGATTACCACGAGGAAACTGAGCTCCTAAAAAACGCCTTTCAACTCAAAGACACGGATGTTTCGATATCCCAGGATTTTTCGGCAGTTACTCGCCAAAAGAGGAAAAAACTGTGGGACCACACAAAGGAACGCGGAGAGCGAGGTAGCAAAGTTAAGTTGGTTTACGACATGATCAAAATCGACAAAGAGTTGTTTCCGTGGGATACCAGCCGCAACGAAATGGTTCCTGTGGGTCGGCAGCGCGATAAAGAACCCCGTCCGCAATGAACAAGCAACAATTCAAAAAAGCCTTTCCTGTCCTTGAATGTGAACGCCCGAAGCATCCTAAACAAATCTGATCACCTCGAAAGTGTCACAATAGCATGCAAACCTGATATTGTGATCCTAACAGAAACAGGGCTAACCAGTAGCATTGGTGATGACGAAATAGTACTGCCGGGCTATGCTGTCTGTTGAAAAGACCTAGACTCTCGCGGTGGGGGCGTTGCGATCCTGTTTCGTGAAAACCTGCATGTTTTCAGCCTCCCCGACATAGTGGGCGTCGAATGCGTCATTATCAAGGTAGCCTTAAACGAATTTAGGTTGGTCGTGAGAGGATTCTACCGCCCCCCGAATACAGATAACACTTGTTTTGAAAAAATTACGCCCACCTTCCCTCGCGGGAACCCTGTGTAGATGCGACGCATCGTGGGTTTCCCTCGGCGTTTCCGTTGGGTTGATTCTCCCATCGCGTGAAACGTGCCATGAACGCGTACGATGCATTTCCGTCTACTACGGGGTTCCCGCATCCCGTGTACGTCGCTTTGCAGCCTCATCGTCGGTGGTGCTAGCAGTTCTGTTATTGAGCTGGCCGGTGCTTGTTGCGGTTCCGCCGACCATCGCGATAGCACGCCTGTTAGTCTTCATTCAAAGCAGCGTTGGACATCGGAGCACGAGCGCTGGAACGACGGAGCGGAGCGGCGCAGGTACCGCGTTGTATACCGCCGCATAACGGTGAGGGGAATGAGAGAGAGCAGCGCATGCGCATGCGTTAACCGAGCGCTAGCGCTCGCCGACGCACAGCTGGCATTGCGAGGAGCGAGCGCTAACCCGCAGATAACGCTGCGGTGAGAATGGCGGAGAGCGCATGCGCAGCTGGCGGGGACAACGACGACGACGCCGGATGGATGGAGGGATGCATGCATGCATGCACAAGGCGAGTGAATGAGATGCAGTCTCATCTAAAAGTGAACGAATTTTTGTGCTCTTCTGCGCCCATCTCTCCAAACATCCTAATAGGTGGTCTCTTCAACACCCCAGCCATCAACTGGTTTACCAAAGTTCCCGAACCCCTTTCAAATGCTGCACAGCCTTTAGTAGACATCGTATTTTCGCCCACTCTCACGCAGATCCAAAAAGGTGCGGCGTCCATTCTAGACCTTTTTCTTATCAGTGACAGCTTAGTGCATCGGGATTATGAAGTAGACATACCCAGCTTTCTCGCTCAAAATTACAACCTCTCGGGAACATAGAAAAACCACTTTAGGAAAATGATATTTGGCTTAAAGCTAGAAGTTAACGTGAAGAATAAAACGCTAAAAGAACATTTCAGGTTTCTGAATATTTTTTTGTGTAATTCGCTGTCAAATCTAACTTCCCATGCATTTCTATGGGATAGTTCCCATGGCTCAGGAACCCAGTCGCGCATTGTGCGCGACTTGAAACTGTGCACAAAGCAAGTATTCACCTCAGATATTAGCTGTAAAAAATAAAATTTTCATTTTGCTAAAAAAATGCAGAGTACTCACTGTTCAAAAGACTGCCATGAGCGGGAAAGCTGCACATGAAATTATTGACGGTATATCTGACCACAAAATAGTGTGCTTAACAATGCAGTTGAATTATTCCTCAAAACGGAGCTACAAGGAAACAGTGGTGCCCCTCTTTTGTCGTGCCAACGATGTCGACATTTCATGTCGACATCGTTGTTCATGTTGATTGATTGATTGATTGTAGGGTTTAACGCGCCGACGCAACGCAGGCGATGAGGCGCGCCGTAGTGGAGGGCTCCGGATTAATTTTGATCACCTGGGGATTTTTATCGTGCGCCGAAATCTCGTACACACGGGCGTTTTTGCTTTTCGCCTCCATCAGAAAAGCGGCCGCCGCGGCCGGGAATCGAACCCGCGACCTCGTGCTCATCGTTGTCCATGTCGATGTCGACATTTCATCTCCTTGTCGAACCCGAACCCATGCTCCGTCGATGATTTATGGTACTTCTTTAAACGCTTGTTTTGACATGCGTAGAAAAATTTGTACCGACCGCGCGAAAAAGAGTGCTAACCAAGAGTCCCTGGTTATCGAGAGAAGTAGTGCGACTTAGTCTAAAGACCAACAAGATTAGAAACAATACGGGGACTTTCCTTCCGCAACACGCATGTGCAAATTGACCGACTTACGCCTGCAACTTAAAGAAAGCGTAAAAAATGCAAAAGACTACTACTACAAAACTTCCATGAAACCATTCGTTCTCTTCATCCCCGGCAACGTTTTGGCGCCACTTTTCTCCGCAAAAAAAGCCACTTCAAAATCTATCGATAAATGGGGAACCTGTGTCAGACAAACTGACAATCGCGGAGTCATTTAACAGCTTTTTTGCTCTGTTTTCACAAACGACAATGATAGAAGACCCAACTTGGATACTTTCGAGAGTCTCCCTCCCATCAGCTCAATTTTAATATCAGAAGAAGGTGTGCTCTCGCTTCTCCTAAATATCGAAACAAAAAAATCTCCTGGAGTCCATGGGATACCAAACACATTTTTTAAATGGTATACCGAATGGTCTTCGATGTACCTTACCGTTATATACAAAAAATCCCTTTTCGAATCACAGGTCCCTAAAGATTAGAAAAGCGGAAAGATCACCCCCATTCGTAAAACTGACAAGAAATTATTGCTTTCGTCGTATCAGCCAATTTCATTACTGTGCTCGTCAGCGAAAATTCTTGAACACATAATTTGTAAACCTTCATCCCTTTTTCTTGAAGAGCACAACCTTATTGGTTCACGGCAACATGGTTCCCGACGGGGACTTTCCACGACTACGCATTCCTGGAAACGATTGACGACTTTACGGCAGTTCTAGATCAACAGGGCCAAATCGATGTTGTTTTTTTAGATTTTGAAAAGGCTTTTGATCGCGTTTCCAACCCTAAATAATTGTTAAAATTGCGGCCTATCCTAAAAAACGATTCATTACTCCGATGGCTACATTCCTATCTGTCGTCTCGATGCCAAAGTGTGAAAATTGACGATGTTTGCTCAAGTCCACGATCCGTACTATGAGGCATCCCTCAAGGATCTGTGCTAGGACTACTGCTTTTTCTCGTTTTCTACTGCTTTTTCTCGCAGCAAATACCCGTAAAAATTAGACTATTTGCAGATGGCTGCATTCTGTACCACAAATTTATAGCGCCAATGACCAAGCGGACCTCAATTCTTCCCTTGGTAAAATTCAAACATGGTGCGAGACGTGGAAAATGCGCATCGACCTCAATAAGACAGTGGCAATGACGATAACTCGAAAATGGCAACCCATAAATTTTTCATACTCTATTACTGGTCATTCCTTATCTTCTGGTCATTCCTTATCTTCTTGGGCGTTCATCTCACTTCGGATCTTAAATGGAAGGAGCACGTATCTCTCCTTCAGCAGGGGGCAGCTAAGAAGCTTGTGTATCTTAAAAGGTCATTGTCAAAAGCGACCTCAGAAATAAAACTATTAGCTTATAAAACCTTCATGCTTCCGATACTCAAATATGCGTCAGTTGTTTGGTACCCTTATACGCAAATTAACGCTAACAAACTAGAGAGTGTGCAGCGTAAGGTCATTAGATTCATCTACAACTCGTGTAGTTGGCATACATCACCCAGTGGTCTTTTGAGAAGGGCCCAATTAGAAAGCTTGCAGATGAGACGGTACTGGGACAGGCTCAAATTATTGTACTTACTTTACCACGGTAAAGTAGGACTTAACAAGCTTAAATACGTCCGACATGGTCAAATCACACTAAGAAACTGTTCAACTTTTCGTGCAGAAGAGATGTGTTTAAAAACTCGTTTTTCCCATGAACTGTTCGAGAATGGAACGCGCTTTGCCCCGATGTCATGGAATGTTTGACGGTAGATGCATTTATGTCATCTCTGAAAAAACAAGCTTCGCTCTGAAGGTGTGCAAAATTGTTATGCCTTTGTTCTTTATACTTTCTTTCACTGTAGGCCATAGTATATCTTTGCTGGTTGAGATTTTGCCTTTCTTGGTTACTTTTCCCTGGGCTTCTTTTCTGATATACTCCTAATAAGACTGTTCACCGCCTGTGTCGTCATTATCAGGACGAGGCCCCGCCTCTTGTGCAGACTATGTGTGTGCGCAGAAGACTGCGCACCTATTTCTTTGTATCTGTCTACTCCGTCATATTATTCGTTTCTTGCGTGTATGATAATGCACGCGTGAGAAACACACACGCTGTTACGTTTCTTCTTTGGTTTAGCATTCCTGCACTGTTTTTGTTTCCAATCCCCTGGTCATTCTGCAGCTTGTGTCTAACTTCCACTACTTATCATGTTTTGACGGTATAGATTTTTCCTTTTTGTACGTGTTACAATGTACAGCCGTGAGCTGAAATAAACGGACCACGGGAGCGATGGCCAAAACTAATCGCTGCGCCGTCTGGTTGCGCGGCGCCTGCTGTCGAGACTAGGCACAGCGCAGGCGCGGCCTAGCAGTACAGCACACATGCCGCTATCGCTCGCTTCTTCGCGATTGTTTCACGCTCCGATACATGTACGCCAGGGTAACCACGCGGCCCTTTTGCTGTCTGCTGTGGAAACGGCGCGCTGGTGCAATCGGCGGCAACGCGGCCCCGCTGGCAGAGTTGGCGCGCTGGTGATTATCTCGTGCTTGTAGCTTTTTTTTGACCCCCCCCCCCCCGCGTGATATATTGAAGCAGATAATGAAGCATAACAAATCACTGTGCAGTCGAAAAAAAATAAGACAAAACACCATCTCTGTCGGTTTTTAGAATAGATGCGAAATTATAGGCGTCGTGGGAATGTCAGCGAAGTTGAAAGATTATTGATGCTAAGCTTACATGAGGTTTTGACAAATACTGCTGTGTTTAGGTATGTACTGCATTGCTTTATGAACTTCATTTGCCGTATGCGGGATATGTTTCATTTCGGAAGTGCTCGGGAAAATCCAGCTTCACAGTTTTTTCAAGTTCTAGGCACCGACACATACACTTAATATTAAAAAACTCCGTTGCGATGTGGGGTACCATTGAACCCCTCTTTGAACGCCCAGCGACCATCGAAACGCATACAAACTACAGTTTTTAATTAGAATATGTGCACTTGAAAACAGTATTGACAGTTCTTGCGCAGTTCTGTGTAGTAGTAGTAGTAAATATTGCTGAATGAGGAGGACTTAGCCTTGCATAGCTGCTGGCAGACACGAGTTGAAATTGAAGGATTTGATCCAAAGAGGGATCGGTCAGTCGATGATTTAAGATAAAAATATTACTAGCATATGGCCGACGGCTTGCGGCAAACAAACCACGGTATAATTAAAAAAAAAACAAGTTTATTTACACGTATTATTTTACAAAGCATTGCGCAGGGCCGTCGTTCTCAGATGGGGTTCCGGAGAGAAAAAAAGGTCGGTGAAGACAGTTTGGACTCCGTGGGTCCCTCCGCGATAATTCCTTTTTCCAAATCCTGCCACGAACTAAAAAAAGTGGATTTGCCGCATTATATGCTAGAATGACTTCTCCGCACAGCACAAACTTTAAAGCTGGCTTTTTGCACAACGTTTCAATTATGCAGAAAAGCCACACTCAATAGGCGGGAATAGAGAGATGTGTATGAGCAACTTTGGCTGTAACTGTTAATTGTGTGACAATACGACACGTATCACCATATTTCATCGTCGGGTCCCCCACCACTTTTTCAAGCCCAGAAGGATTCCTCGGAACGCTACCGGCCGAGTACCACTGACATAAAAAATCAGAGGTCGGGCAAATCCTAAGTCCTGCGGGCAGCCCTATTTCCTTCCAACGCCATGCACTTAAGTTTAATGACAAAAGTCCCGCCTCCAAAAGAGACGTCGCAACGGAGAATGAGGAGGACCTATCAATTAACCGATACTAGGCCGCTGATCAGCCACAAATACAGTCAACTGTTGTATACATAGCCATATGACCCAACTCTAGCTCGCACTCTCATGCGGAAACTCCAAGGTGTTACCGAAGAAACAACAAGACAACAGATCTCAACTGAGAAACTTGCATCACTCAACAATCAAACCTCGGGTGCTCCGTATGAATTCCCAGCCATGCAATGCACGCCTAAAATAAAGCTCCGCGCAGAAGAGTCCCTTCTTTGATAGCCGGCGCCGGTATTCGAAGAAGACGGGCTGCGCACGCATTACAAAAGAGCCATCACTCACTCCTTCGTCAACATATCCCTGCGGTAGTGGCTACAGCCGTGGACCCGCGAGGAATCGAAACGCGACTTCGTAGTTTCAACAACATAATCCCCAAGGACACATTTTCGCGTTCACCCTGTGTAAACCTCCTGGCCCCTTGACTGACCTCACAGATCTCGTGTCTCTACTGGGAGCTTCTATCTACCATGGCCCTTATAACACCCTCAAAAACAATATCGTCGCCTCCGTAACACGGGACAAGAATGGTGCCGCTCAGGGGACAAAAAAACTTGTAAAATTGTTATACACTTTGCCAGCTCACCTCCGCCAGTTTCGGGCATAATACGCGACATTCAGACTTTCCTAGAAGCGACGGAAGGAAAAAACGTTCCCACACGTGTGCTCCGCACCGCCAACGCACATCAGACCATCCGACATAAAAGCAAATAAACGAACAATCAAAACAGGCAACATAGCCCGTACAACATCTTGAGCTAAGAGAAAGCACCCACATTGCTCGGCCCTTTTTTTTTTCGGATGTATTAATTGCAATGCCTTCCAGCTGCGACCTTGTGATACCGAAGAACAGAAAGGGTACGAGCCGTACAGGCACGATATGTGTGGCAGCGTAGAACCATTGCCGCATATCAGGAGATTCGCGCCCTTTTTAATATAGCGTGGTACCCGGCAGTGCCCCAACTGCACGGCGTGATTCCCCTGGCGCTGATTTATGGAAGCAAGAATCAGTCGCGAAGGAGCAAGTGATAGTGTCATGCATGCAAAACTGGTTGGCCGCGCCTGCGCTGTGCGTGATCTCGACAGCAGGCTCCGCGCAACCAGACGGCGCAGCGATTACTTTTGGCCACCACTCCCGTGGTCCGTTTACTTCAGCTCACGGCTGTACACCCACTCCTGGCGAGGGCCGTTTGTAAGGCTGGCAGTATTCCACAAATAAATAAATAACAAGCACGTTTTTTACCTCCGCGTAAAAGCTTCCTGGTCTGGGTGTTCAGTTCAAGAAAAGAATAGCAGACGCAAAGAAACATGGCAGCATCTCCGCTCCGTGCATGATGGCGAGGGTGCGGAATACGGGGAATCTAAATAACATCCAAGTTGCGCCCCCGGTGGCATCCGATTTGCACCCCGACCGTCATTCGATTTGAGCCGTGAGTTGCGCCTGGATTATTCACTAAATGAAACTAACTGACGGCACAAATCGAATTTCGCTTGATTTTCGTTTGATGGTGGTGTGCGCACATATGGACGTGGACGGACATTGGGACGTCCTAAGGTAATACACCGCATCGTTGCAGGCGAGGGAGTAAGTCGTTTGACTCTTCGGTACGAACTCACGGTCGTAGCCCAACGGGTAAGACGACTGACACTAACTCTGTATGGTCTACCAAACACAGGCTCAAATTCTGCCGGTGTCTGTCTAATTTTTGGCCATTGTAAATGCTATGCGCACGTACGCGGACGGACATTGTGCGATTGTGCGATCCTAAGGTACTCCGCACCTAAAACAAGCAAAAGGAACGCGTTACTCGGTTTCAGCGTAATACGCCTACCGTCAAGCGAATCAGTGAGCAAGAGAAACAGCTTCAAACGTTACCCAATACTCTCCTGCATTTTCGGTGTTATTTTTTTTTACCAGAAATGCTGCCTTTTTACTTTGTAGCTGCTATAACACCGCATGGTTCTTCGAGACAAGATAGTGGTCCTTTCAAAGTCGCAAACATTTGTAGTTCTTCAAGCTGTTTTTACTGGATGTGATTCCCGCTTTGCAAAAACCTCCTGGAGAGCATACCCACTTGAGGGATTAGCCAAGATTGGTAAAAAACTTCAGCTTTCACCAGAATCGTGGGAACACATGCCCGGAATGAGAAAGACACGTCACAGCATACGGCCCTCTTTCGTTCGTCCTCGTATAATCGTACGCGTGCGGTTGGTACCGCATAAGAGCCCTCGCCCGCTGCAGCGTCTAAATGACACCCTGCTTAGCCTAGGTCACCACGGCCGCCGCTTTCCCTTGAGGCCATTATAGATAATTGGAGAGATGGCTACGAGTGTGACAATCCTTCCCGAGACGACTTGCAGATCCCGCCCCCGCTACCTCGAGTAGATAACGAAGAGCTGGTGGAAGTCTACAATGATAAAGATGACTTTGCATCCACCACTGGCCGCGACAAAGACGACGACCTGTTTGATAGCGACGACGGCGATTACTAGCACCGCAACTTGCTATTGGTCACCCTCGCTCTGATTTTCCAGTTTTTTTTACAAAACTCTTTCAAACCGGGCGAAATTATCTTTCCTAAGCGTCTCGTGATTAGATAGAAATTCAATTCATTTTAACCATCATTTGTTGATTGGCCGATCCCCTGATGGGGTATCTGCCATATCTAAAGGCGCAACAACAACAACTATGCCGATAAACAACGATACTGGCACTGAACTATGTATCCGGAAATGCTGACTTGCAGCACCTTCGCCATTGAAGTTTCGCGCAGGAATGCAAGTTTTCCTGAATATTTTGTTTTCATAAATGTAGAGCAGTCGTTTGCCGTTTTGAGGGGATATATACTTGCAGTAAATACCTGCAAGCGAATTTGTAGTGTTTTGAAGCAACCAGGTTTTTTGTGGTCTACAACAAACAATACAATTAGAATTCGAACTTACCGTCGTAGAGGACACAACTTAATATAAACGAATGCTATGGCCTTTAGGTCCTGTATGTTGCATACAGCGGTCTTCGCGGTGCACGCCGTCTCCCAGTGCCATATCTTGCAGTGCCTCCACCCACTGGGACATTACTTAGAGGAAGCATGATGCGTGTCCTAAGATGACTGTTACGAGGATTATTCCGCGCAACACTGCCGTCAAATAGGAGACTACCTTGTCATCGCAGGAAGTGTAATATTTACCACAGAGACGCCAGGGCAATACCACAGGGCGACATGTTCGGAGAGAAGTGGTGGGAATTTCAGACTGATGAATCTCTGTTACGGATCCGCTTTCTTTTGATATGCCTTAGTGCCTCTCAATTTAGTATGCAGTAATCGTTTCAGTTAATAAAAAGAACGCCACAATTCTTCAAAAATCCGAGAAAAGTATCATTATTTGTCCGGAAGCTGCACCTAATATCTCTTAGAGGCGTCTCAGCAGAAGGCTACACACTTTCAAAGCTTAAGCACAAAGGAATCTCAAATGCGACGACATCTTCAAGGTACCGGCTTTGGTTTATTTATCCATCTTAGAAAGGTAGTAGCTATAGGCTGAAAATTAGCTCATGGTTTAAGGTTATAAGGTCCAGCCTTAGCATCTCAACTACCGCAAAGGGTCGTTCAAAAGGGAACACCACCCTGTCGGCTCCTCTTCCTGGTAAGATAACAAAGGCACGTCGAAAATTCGATTGCTTGATTATGTGGCTTTAACTCTAGGGTGCTACACAGGTGATGAGGCTCCCCGTACTTTTTCACCACCTGGGGCTCTTGGAAGCCAAAACTTCAATCTCAAGTGCCCTGATTCTACTGCGTAATATTCTTAGCCCAGTCTCCCAGAGTCAGGGTGGTGTAACGACCTGCATTTTCACAGAATTGCACATTTGACGGAGGTAACAGCTGGGATTGTTACTATAGCGTATATGGACCAAATTGGTTGAACAAAATTTTGAAAAACAAGAAATGAGCAAAATAGAACAAACTTTTCACAAACATGACCTGATAAAATAAAAACCCAAAACCGTATATCAAAAAAGTCCGCACCAAACTTTCAATATAGGAACAAACAATAGCGACAATGAGCGAACCATTTACGCGTTATAGCTAACCCTGAATTTCAGCAACAAGGCAGATTTGGTGGACGTACACCCGCTATCGTTATAGTCGCGTAAATGGGGATAAGCGTTCAAACAAAATTTTGAAAAAACAAAAATAAATATTGAAAAAAAAATATAATTTTCGCCAAAGTGATATGACAAAATAAAATACTAGCTCATTACACGTCTCCCTCAAAAACCGAATGAACACTACAAAACTCCCCAAAACAATGTTCAATACAGAATAAAACAGCGAGAATGACCGAACCGTGCAACACACTGCATTTCCACAAAAATACACATTTGGAAGAAGTAACACCAGTCATCGTTACTACAGCTTAAGTGGAGAGAAGTGGTGGAAAAGAGTTCTCAACAAACGATAAAGGAGAAAAATGCGAAAAAAACGTTTTCGCGAAAATGATCGTACAAAATGAAATGTATGCATCTTGTACATCTCCCCTCGAAACCGAAGTCTAAACAAAAAAAAGTCTGCAAAATAATGTTTGAAATACCAATACATATAGCGGAAAAACGCCAACCCTGGACTACTCCTTGAATACCCGAAAAAAAAAACATAATTAGCGAAGTGAAGACCCATCATCGCTATAATGGCATACACTTACATCGTTGGCGACAATAAACAAACAAAACTTTGCAAGAAATAACTAAATCGAACGCCTTCAATTACTCATAGCCATATTTGGCTGTATCGAACGAACACTTTAGAGAAGCGATATAAGAATGCTGCGAATTAGTAGTCAATTCTCTGAATTTCTGCAGACTTTTTAAATAAGACACAGCTTTACAAAAATTGGTTGACAATGTGTGATGGCGCCGGAGCACCCAGCGTTTGCTTACGCCCTGTCTCTCACCAACCGGGCCAAAAAGGAGAAGCACATTACAACGCCAATCGACACACACCAACCATAACGCCGCTTTAGATACTAAGTAAGAGGATTTTCTCCGCGCTCAACTCAATTTGTATAACATGGAGAACACCAAACTACGACAGTTTAAAACTAACAGTTTTTAAATCGTGTACGAATAAATAACCTTTTTTCGCCGAATACTCCCAGAGAGTACTTTGGGTATCAGAAAACGCAAGCACTTCCACATCATCTAGAAGTATGATTAAAATCCTTACTTTCCGTCCATTCCAGACCATTCAGGCGAGCCGTACGGTAGTGGGAATTCCAGCTTTGGCCTTGACGGCCAGACCATGTTGGTTGATCGAGCAGCCAGCGCCAGGATTACCTATCGACTTGCGGACTTTGAAACGACCGCATAAACTTTTTGCTCCATAAACTATCTTCTTTCTCTCTAGTTAGGCGACCGGCATTACGCGCCACACGGTTTTTCTCAATGCACCATTTTATGATTCAGAATACAACGATCAGCCGATCAGGGCGATAATGGAACTAGACGAGAAACTGCGGTATTTTTCAAAGATGTCCAATACAAAGAAGTTTAGATGTAGACCAGGTGGTAAGAATTACAGGATGTAGGAAAGGGCATGAATGCAGGAAACATACATGCATCATCTGAGAAATAGAGGCTTAAGAACTGGTTTAAACGGCAAGTGAGCGAGTTCATCACGCGCTGCAAATTTTGCGGTGAGTTACATACGCCAAAGGTGACGACCTAGGAATGATGACACCTAACGTGGCCAGAATAAAACTCCTTCCGGGTAGTTTGTTCTGTGTAGATTTGCAAAAGGACAGAGGTTATGTCTATTAAAAATGTTTTGCCCCTTGCAAACGATTGAGTGTGTTTTTTGCGTTGTAGTGGGTGCACGCATATTTTTGGTTATGTTTCCAAATCAAAGGTGCTGTCTTTGGGTAGAATATGGCGGAAAATTCCCAAGGTGTACAAGAAGGCAGGTTTTTTTTTTTCTATCAGAGCACTTCAGCCAACTCCTTTGGAATTAAGTAGCGTTCAACGGCAGAACGGCAGAGCAGCATGCGTTGAACAGGGATTGCCACGCTCATTTGGGTACCGCTAATTGTGATTATATTTTCGAAATCCTGCACCATCAAACGCAAAGAATTCAGAACCTTTCCGGTCGGTGAAGACGTGTGACCAGCGAAGCTTTGCGCAGTTTGCGGAGTGCACTACAAAAACCGCGCTTGTTATTTATAACAACATCGCGGACACTTCGTGGTAGTTCGCCGAATGAAACTTAGTACAAGAGTTTTCGTATAGCGAGACAAACATGCGGCTGTCACATGCTCTCCCAAAAGAGGTCAAGTATTTAGAGCACACAAATATTCCCCATTCAATACATTACTGCAAACTACGCATCATTAAACCTGAACGATACTCGGTGTTTGTTACAGTAGTCTTTACAGCTAATTCTTACATGAATAAATTACGTCAGAATAGCCTTGTTGAATTAAGGGCTGCAACGATTTTCTCTAACCGTTCTCTCTCCGTAGATGGCAATGTATTCACAGTAGGCGGGAAATCTTCACCGCTTACAACTTCACATTGAACAAGTAAATGAAACGCGGCATACCAATAGATCTGTCTCTGCTGCAGGTTTAACCCTATTTTTTTCAAGGTACCTACATGAGTAAGATGTAAAGAGCATTTCACACATGCTCTGGACAGCAACATTTCGATTGTATTAAATAATGCATTGCTGCATAGGTTAATTGCTATGGCTTCGCAATAAATCGGAAGTACACAGTCATAATACCTAAACTGTCCTTCTGCTGTATACTCCAGTCGCCTTCACTGCCTGGGTATGAATGGTCTGTTGTTTTTAGCATTGATAACGCTCCATTTTATATACTTAGAAGAACTGAGTGCAAGGAAATAAATTTTTACGCTGAAAAAAAAAACCGGACTCAGTACTATCGGTCTGCTGGTATTTTAGAGCTTGGTACGGTGAAAAACAACTTCTGGAAGGTGGTTTTCGAAATATTTGTACCAGTGTTGCAAAACAAACCAAATAAAACCAGTTATGAAAATACCTATAACAAGGCTGAGCACGAGTCCTCCCACGTACGTCACAATCGCACTGAAGAAACTACTCCAAGTAGAAGACAAGCGGGAAAGGACCAGGCTGTCGTCGTTCCTGAAAACGAAGAGTTTTGAATACCCTGTATTCGTAGATGATAACGACAATAACACAAATACTTCAAATAATTTTATAATAACACAATAACATTACGGTCTTTTTCATTCAACGTGCCACACAATTTTACGCTCGCATAATCAAAGTGAGCAGTGAGAAATTGCAATATATGTGCAACCCTATAGACAAATACAACAATATGGCGCCACTCCTAGAGAGAAATGAAGGGCACAAATAAAATGCGACGAGAAAATGTCATACGCCATTTATGTAAGTAACAATGAAGCTGTAAAGCCTTTTCAACATGGGTATTACTTTCGTAACCTGATGTCACCTAACCAAATATAAGTCGTAGAACGTAATTTGAATTCTGTTTTCTAGGTATTGCTCTTGATTTTTAACTTTGCTTGTTCTTGCAGCAATAAATATAATTGTTGCTCGGCGCTTTCTGAGGAGCCTTTTTAAATTTTAAATTGTGCTTACTACCTCCCATTTTTTTGCTTGCGCTTGAGAAATCTACTAATTATCACTGTTTTTACCATTGTCATACCTTTTTCAAGCACATGAGCGTGTGCCGCTACATAATTGGGCATAGAAAGTGCAGTGTTAAAACATTTCGTTCATTGTGTTCTTATAAGTAAAGATTATACCTCGCCTAGGCAAACATTATTAGGATGGTGATATTACGTGGAAATACCCGGAGAGTATTTTGCTGGAAGTGATGTTAAACGCATTCTCGGGAATAGTTGTGTTGTCCGGGCAGTATTCGACGCTTACTGGCATCCTCTGATCCCGAACACCGCTTTGTAGTTTACACAACATATGTCCCAGCTGATACGCTATCATGACCAATGTCACAATGCCGGCTCCCTGCGAAATGAATAGAAAAATTGGGCAATCAAAATTGCAAGCAAAATGATTCGAATTCTTAACACTTTTTCGTACACACACTGTCGACGAATAAACAAAACCTTACTGGAAGCTCAGCCCTAAAGTTAATTCGAGGCGAGCAATGGTCTCTTGAAACGAAATAAAATATGCAGCCTCTTCTAAATTTTAATTATCCCGCGCTTTTAGGTCAGTAGCTGCCGTTGCTTCCGCTTGTAATTATGCAAAAACTACCGACCAAAAACAACCGACCTGCCTTCATAACAACTGTGGTTTTCAGACCATGCACATTTATTGCTTTAAAACATACCTCAACTACTAACTGGGACATAAGGCCACAAAGCGATGTCTTCAAACAGTGCTATTAGTTTACCCAGAAATCTACACCTACTCCGTTACCTTGGGCTGACATATCGTTTTAGTTGATGGAATATCTAGCGTCAAGCTTTCCAGCGTGACTATGGCTAGGTCAGTAGCTGCCGTTGCTTCCGCTTGTAATTATGCAAAAACTACCGACCAAAAACTACCGACCTGCCTTCATAACAACTGTGGTATTCAGACCATGCACATTTATTGCTTTAAAACATACCTCAACTACTAACTGGGACATAAGGCCACAAAGCGATGTCTTCAAACAGTGCTATTAGTTTACCCAGAAATCTACACCTACTCCGTTACCTTGGGCTGACATATCGTTTTAGTTGATGGAATATCTAGCGTCAAGCTTTCCAGCGTGACTATGGCTCCATTCATTTTTTAACAGCGAAGCAGGGGACCAAACCGTTTGTGTATGATGTCGGCAGCTAAGAATACCAAGAAACTGGCAGCGCATGTTCGTCAAGCTAAGCCTACCCACTTTCGTCAAGCTAAGCCTACCCACTTAGTGAAATTGGCAAATATTGACGGAAAACTCCATCGTTTGCAGTGTGCTTCGAGCACAAGTTTGTGAAGCCAAGCATGCCCACTTAGGAGAGGGCCCAACATTGGTCGCAAAAATACTCTAGCGTTCGCCGTATCGGGGCAACGCTTGCTCGGATCGAGAAAGACATGTCCTAGCGTAGGCCCCTCGTTTGTTCATTCTGGTGCCATTGTGAGCATGCCCTCTGTACCGTAGCGGAGCCGGCACTTGAATGACGAACCTGCTGTATCTGATCATTGACTCCACGTGTCCCGGCCGCAGATATTTCGCACGCCCGAGGAAGAAGTCGCGCTTCCAGAGGCTCGCCGTGCAAAGGCTTCGGTAGACGCGATAAGTCGCGATTCCAAAGTAGCGTACGAAAGCGTACACCAAAATGATGAGGTCACTCTGGCCTTAATAAACAAAAAGTCACTGAAATACCATGCTCCCAACGTCCACCACGACACCATACCGATACTAAAACTTTGTGTTCATCAATAGTCGCCTGCAAAATCTTCGCCATTCAAGTCATGCGCGTGAGTGCTAGCTTCCCTGAAATTTTTGCGTGACCTCTATGTAATAAGTAGGTGCTAGAGCACGCAAATTAAGTAGCATGATAATCACTAAGAGCAATCCCCAAGGCAGGTTTTTTGAAGTCTCTGATATGACGCCCAATCAGCAGAACGGTTGAATAACATGTATCAGAAGTCTCCCTGGAGATTGCCACAGAGCGGAAAATATTGCGGGTTTGCTTCCAACATTTGGGAAGAGCTGCTATCGCACAAACGAAGCATCCATGAATTTTTAATAAATGAACACTGCGAATATTATTCACGTATTGCGTTGCTGCCTTATATTTGTGTAATGTGTTTTTCTTGTTCACCAATGTTGATAAATGTGTACATCAACACAGAACTGAGACGTTTAGATTTAGCTCTGGGTTTATAAGACTATTTCGCAGTCCTTGCTTCTATTCGTGGGGTGGCTTAAACGGGTCACAGACAGACAGACAGACAGACAGACAGACAGACAGAGGAAACAAAATTTCTCCGTTTAAGTGTCCCAAGAAAAACTACCATCTTTAAACTCTAACGCATTTCCCGTAGACCCGTTGGTCGAACTAAAATATCTGATAACATCCCGTGACACAGGGCGCGTGCGTGAAACCAGGCTTCCATTGTTTCAACATAGGTAATTAAAATTGTGATGAAGGAATGGCTGAAGATGAGACAATACACGCACCGTTCACGAAGAAGGAGTAAAAAAAAATTCCCCGCATTTCTCCGAGGGGAAGAATGTGAAAGTGCGAATGCAGGAGTTGAATTTGCGCGGTTTGGTAATGTTCGCGAAAGAGAGATCACACACACACACACAACTACAAAGAAAGAAAGATGCATTTATTCACAGACACCTATTTGTGTTGTCGTTGTACTTGATTGCTAGAGCTTTCTGATGGAGGCGAAAAGCAAAAACGCCCGTGTGTACGAGATTTCGGCGCACGATAAAGATCCCCAGGTGGTCAAAATTAATCCGGAGCCCTCCACTACGGCGCGCCTCATCGCCTGCGTTGCGTCGGCGCGTTTTAAACCCCCACAATCATCATCATCATTGATTGCTAGAGCGGATCTCAGCTTTGAAATTTCGTGTCAGTACTCCTTTAAGCGGGTGCATTAGCCCTTCTCACGCCCGATTCCTGGCCAATCCCCCACGTGGGTATGTGCCATGCACAGACACCTATTTGTGTTGTCGTTGTACTTGATTGCTAGAGCGGATCTCAGCTTTGAAATTTCGTGTCAGTACTCCTTTAAGCGGGTGCATTAGCCCTTCTCACGCCCGATTCCTGGCCAATCCCCCACGTGGGTATGTGCCATGTCAGTGGCCAGGCAGCGCGCGCCCATCTCCCCCCGTTGCCAAGGAAGGCGAGGAGATTCCTGGCAAATCCCCCACGTGGGTATGTGCCATGTCAGCGGCCAGGCAGCGCGCGCCCATCTCCCCCCGTTGCCAAGGAAGACGAGGAGCGCGCGCACCCGCAGCTGTTGCTATGTGGACGGACGGTGGTCAACGGAATTCAGGGTCGCTTATAAAGTGCATTCGCACTTAATAGTACACCTTTATCTCATAAACCACACATTGTTATACAATTAGATCGCTGGGAGATGCGTTTACTCAAGGTGCAAGAAATAACCGCAATAATTCGTTCTTCGCGTTGATTTGGGTCTTTCAAGGTTTGACCACCGATTTTGCCCATTTGCAGCGATGCTTGGACGCACCTTTATCGAAGGTTCGGACGAACATTTCACGCAATTTTAAACTAAAAAATCCATCGCGCTTCTTTCAACCTTCTTTAGGAAGTATATGTTGAGCTTTTTGTCATTTTCAAACTTACGAAAATTTGTAGGGCGACTACTCCTATGAGACCTATATATTTCATCCATCCAGCATGCAAACATGATGACGATGTGGATAGGGAAATGCTATTAATTACTGTTGGGGTGAATTCCTGGAAAGCGACCCATACGAGGTGAAGCTGTACAATACTGGAAACTCTGCGTAGCTAATGACTCGGGTTTTTTTGCAAGAGCATCAGTAAAAATGATTTATTTTCGAGAATGTCAAGTGTCGTGCGTTTTTCACCTCTATTCTGGCTGTTTCAATGTGTCGATTACTGCAATCCACACTATGGCGCGCTTCGTTATTTACTGTCTTCAGCATGAAACAGGTATATTTGCGTGCGAAATTTGCCTATTTACATTGTTCGGCAGCTTTGCACAAGTTCTGCTCCAGAGTAACTTTCAAGGAGAACGTTTGGATAGTTTTTTGGCGGCCTCGACTGTGTTAGGCTTTGAAGCGATAGCCAATGGTGAACCACTAAAAGAACTACTATTCTGAAGGACAGCGTACCGACGTATCAAACACCTACCCCTTCATTTTGTATTTTTTTTCTCAAGGAGTAAACGTACCTTGCTGGTAGCAAAAGGCGCCGTCAAACCGAGCAGCAGGAGACCAACGAAAGGACCACAAATGGCTGCGTTGGCGAGAATGAACACCTGAGGCCGCATTGACAGGGAAATGGAAATTACTCGTAGGCTCACTCCAGTAATTGTGACGCTCTACTACCATAGCTGTTTTACACGAAGTATGTCGGTGCATCACATTCTATCTAGGAGTTATAACGTGGGAATAAAACGCATTAGGTTGCTAAATTTTGCCTTGCTTCAATTTAATTGAGTTATTGGTGAGAAAAAAAATTACGACGTCGTGCGGAACTATGCCGCACAAGTTATTGAGGTCTCTGCCGGCTGGGGATTGTGAAGTACCGTTAGTATACGGATAAGGGTATCAAAAACCCAAATTTCGATTCACTTTTTAGTTTGTAATTGTATGCAATGATCTTGAACAACTTTGTTTGTACAGGTGCGCAATATTTTTGTGCATACAGTTATTTTGTGCGTAAAATTTGCAATACGTGAATAAAAACCAGCAGTTCCATTTGGAGCATCCACTCTAAAAAAATGCAGTTGTTAGTCTTCGCCGCAATTCATACGAGGGACTGATTCATGCAGCCAACCATCAAAATTAGATGAACGGCATTGTCCAGAATAGGAATGAAATCAAATGTTTTGTCTGTGCTGATGCATCTGGCATTGCAAGCTTGACGCTCTGCGTTGCGCAATTTCCCATAAAAGGTCGCATTATTGAGGGATATTGAAAGCACGTGGCTCTCATATGCCTGCTTTGCTTTGTTGAAAGCATAACTTTGCCATTCGCAAGCATTGTGGGGAGGCTAAGCTACGGGATAACGACAAAGTGTAGTCAGTCTGTAGTTTGCAAAAACCATTAAAATAAATATAGACAATATGAAGCATTCGCCTTAAAATAAAACGGAATTTTCTTCGGCCAGTGCAACTCACAAAAATTATCTAATATAGCATTTCTTCAGAGTAGCTGAATCATGGGTGGTTGTTTTTCAGAAAATAAGGAACAAAACCTAATCCACTTTCCTGTTGAAGACAATCGTAAAACAGCGAGCACTTCTTCGCAAACTTGGTTGATTTCAAATTAGTAATCCTAATTTGCCATGTTATGCGGTCACCTTTGTGCATCCGAAGGACCAGCATGATTGTTCGCTTTGAATTACATAATTCTGGGTCTTTATAGCGCTGCATTGTATCAGTAAAAGAGTTGTAATAAATGTACTACATTCTTCATCCTTTATTAGACCAAGATAGTTTATCGCGTACACGAGTAAGCAAGAGGTCCCGCGTTAGAAAAAATCGGCACAGCATTCAAACGGGCATACGAGACAGCACGAGAAAAAGTTGAAACCGTGCCAACGCCTTACACAGCTCTTTCCCTAGCTGTAACTAAACGCCTTCTACACAGACAGGAGAGGCACTTTAAGAAGACAATTGTTGTTCTGTGTCTTTACAACGTCCTTTTTGTGGTACCTAAATAATTCGTGTGAACTTGCCGAAACCCGCCTTAAAATCTGTAAAAAAAATCTCCGTGCCTGCATCAGAAATAATAACAAAATCACCCAAAGGTAATAAACTGCAGCAAATCCGTTGCGTCGGCGACGTCAGAACCCAACGACTGGACTTGCTTCGTTTACTGAAATCCCTTGATATTTGTGCCACGATCAAGCTTTATTTAACGTCGTTTTCGAGGTACTTAAAAACTTCGTACGCAACTTACCGAAGTCTTCCCTCAATTTTTAAAAATAAAATCTCCGCTCCTGCATCACAAATTATAACAAAATCACCAAAAATAATAAACTGCCGCAAATTCGTGGCGTCGGCGAGGCCAGAACCCATAGTGGGCTTGCTTCGTTCGCTGAAATCTTTCGACCTACTTGCGGTGTCTCTGGGCCCACTGAGACCGGAAAGGTAGAGCGAGTACTTTATGACCACACTGGTTGCTGGCGTCGCGAGAAGACAGAGACAGTGCGCACTTTGGTCGCCTTGGTTTTCCACCCCAGAGACTCAACCAGCTAACCTATACCCACCCTCTCCCCTTACCCTTTCCCCTAACCCTGTTCTCTTCTCGAAGCAGGTACACTGCACAGCGTGAGCCGAGAATCACTTGAAAATAAACGTTTCAAACAAAACTTAGTTGTTCGAACAAAGCGTAAATTTGCACAAATCGAGCCTATATTTTTAGCTGTTGTTCTCTACTGCACTCAATACCCTTTGTTGGTGGAAATGTGTAAAGGTTGATCACTTAAAGACAAAAAGAGCTCGTGTAACTTGCCGAAATGGCTGACCCGACGTGTGCGACTGCCAAGCTCAGGGCTGTCATAACGCAGCCGGCGGCAAATGCTGTGGGTTAAAAAGGAGAATGATAATTTTGCATCCCGCGATGCATGAAATATACGTTGTAAAGATTATTACCTATGCCTTTTATGATGGGAGAGACGCTGGAGCTGTCAACTTTGAAGAAAGGAGTGACAACGTCCATGTACACTACGGCAGCCTGAGAGTTCACCAGTGAAGACACGGTGCTACCATCAGAGGGGAATAGAAACGTCGGTTGCCAATTAACACAGAGAACGAGGTACAAAAATAGTCAAGTAGTTTTTTTTTAATTATTACAACTTGGCGATCCGCTACAGACTTCCGCTTGCGTGATTCAGAATGGAGACTTCGCATGAAATAATTAAGTACAAATGTAAAATTTTCACAGACGTCCACTGACCGATCACAATATTGTAAGTAATTAAAAATAAAAAGCGATATTGTTGAAAGGTTTTGGGTTTTTGCAGAAGCTGTGTAGCGGAGAAAATTGTGTTGCGGCAAATACGTGCATTCTAGCGGATGTAGAGAATGTATTAACTTGCGTGGCATGGAGTAGGTTTTCATTATCTTGCAAGCGATTTTTTTAGCGGATATTGCTTTAATACTCCCCATTTATGCAACGCAACTGTGTGCGTCACTGATTAAAACCGACCATTTTTAAAGCGTTCAAGAAACCTCCATTACCTTGTCCTTTATGCCGGACAAAGTGGACTTTTTGTTAGTTTCAATCTTTCTGGGCCGTCCTACTTGTCAGTACTATAGGATCGGGCTACGGTGAGACTCGACCGCACATCGCGCATGAGAATCTTGGTTGCATTTTGTCAGTATTCGTAACAATCTGAACCACCTCCAAACGACCTATTTTTCTCTTCATGGTGGGAATTCCTTGATGAGAATCCGTGATGACAATCCCTATTCTTAACAATCTTCTACCAGTAATACACATACAGCAAAAGCGCGAAATATCTTATGCCGTATTTTTTCAGCACTTGCAGATCACTGATAATATATTATCAATCCCCTGCGTTACTAATCGCCGGGAGAAGCTGCAAGGAAAAGAAGTATGGGGCAAAAAACACATAATTTTGTTGCGTAAGCTAACCTACCATCGCCCCTATAGCTATCGCAGCACCGTACTGCAACAATCCATAACTAGGTACTTCTTTTAGCAGCACTCCAAGCATACTTGAGAAGAGAGCCCAAAAAAGCTTGGGTTCGTAGACTTGCCTTGCATATCCGTTTGCCTGCGGTATCAGACGTGTAAGGTCAGAACATCTTGACTAGCCTATGGTATGGTTTTTAAAATCCTGTGAGCTGCTCTTTCATTTTACCCAAGGACAAAGTAAAAGGTCAAGATAGCGAAGAATACAGGCAGCTTTGACTTCAAGTAGTACTTAATATCATCGCCAATATTGTGACAGGGAAAGTAAGTGCTAGGGTGCATTGCAATCGTAACAACGCTGTTTATTTAGTGGGCGAACTTGTACCCACGGTTCCGCTGTCCCCGCAAGACACAACGTCATAAAAACCAATCCTTCGTCTTTCCTGAGTCTTGCCCCACCTGCACACTTAAACGTATCCACTTCCAAAATACGGTGTGGAAAGCTGGGTTGGTCTGGAAAAGATGATAATAATGCCGTGGCATTATTATGAATGGTGCAGATAGGCACGAGCAGAGGAGCCGTAGTGAGTAATTGCATGTGGCAGAAAAAAGTCACCAGAACCTGCATAGTTGTGCAAGCTGCCATGTTGGGGCCTCCAACAATAGCACACGCCACTTTGGAACAAGCGTGCCACTTCTGTTCATTCTTTTAATTCTGTGGGCTGTTCTTCAAATAAACAGATAGGTACAAAGGAAGGATATATAACACTAACCATTTTCCACCACCATGCTTGGGCCACATTCCCGCTGGTGTAATGACACCCCGGCTGATGAAATACTCTCCGAACTTATAACACCCAGCTACGAAAGGTGCCCATCGGATGGAAACCCGAGGATCACATCTTCCCGGGTAAGCCAGAATGCTAATGCTGTGCCAGGTCTCTCATCCCGGCGGCGACATCTCAGGAGTGGCTCTGCCCACAGGTCGTACACAAACGACTAGTGCAATACGAAAATGTCGTGCTTAACAAGAAGCGACAAAGTCTGTAATGATCTTCGGTTGCTCACTTTGGAACCACCTCTATGATTTCCTTCAAGCTTCTCTTTTTTCCCTGCCGGCTAATGCGTCTTTATGGCTTCGGCTCTCCACGCTCTCCGGGCCCTGTTTTCATCCTCCCTCTGTGTTTAGGGAAGTACATTGCTGATGGCTGAGACTTCCATGGATCCGGTACACGTCCTCTAGAGCAGGGTTTTTACAACATCAGTGGTGGGTGCTCTCGTTACTACTTAGAAGGGCCCGCTACGTCTGGTTCTTAGGTTAGCACATCCTTTTTGGAATGTGTCAACCTAATGTTCCAAATCACCGGGAGAAATTGCCGAAATACTAGTGTTGTGACATATGTCAAAGAAACGTTTCATCATGCCCCTGTAGTTCATTATATCCTGAACTGTACTTTTTGTTTATTGAAATTTAAGCTTTGTCGTCAGAGGTAATTGTCAGGTCATGCCAAAGGCTGCATACTGAGGACAGCACCCTCACGCATGTGTGTGTGACCGGTTGTTATTCGTGACCGCAGTCGCCAGTCAGCAAAGCCAATGCCCGGGAAAGTTAGGGTACAGGTGAATGTATTGTTCGATATCTCTAATAGCCTATTCTCCATGATTGTTAGCCGCCTGGTGATAACAGGCTGGAAACTTGAGCGTGATGCACCAATTTCCACCTTGCGTGTTAGGCCTCTGTGAAGAGTAAGTTTGGCAACATGTCCACAAAATATATTACCATTAGTCCTTACTGAACGATGATGAGATAAAATTAGGGTCATGATATTTTTAGAAGCGTTGTATTACAGCCATTCTTTTTATGGTAGCTTTTTATCAGCAGGGGTTATCGTATCCCAGCACAGCCACTGTGCAAGTGTCAGAAATCAAAACATCTGCGCGAATCCATACACGCATAATGCAACAAAAAATGGCTACGCCATCCTGGAACGAGTCGGCCACGTGCGGTGAGCAAGGTTCTTAACATCTTAATGAGTCAACAGCGAGCAGGGCCTATCGTATTTTGTGCTACGCTCAATGACGGCCTCCATAAGTTGTGCCGTCCTGTGCACAAAATGCCACCTCAGAATAAACAGAAGTCGTTTTTAACTAAATAAATATGCAGAATAATCAGAGTAAACAAAAATATAGTTGGCGCTTTCTTAAAAACACATCTCCAATCCCAAGTCACAAGTAGAATGGTGGCCAAAAACAATCAGTTATTTAAGGACAATCCGCAATATGCACATGTGAAGGAAAAAAATTCACGCATCTCCACGAAGTGAATCATGACGAGTGGGCAAAGCACTGGGCCTCGTTCTTAGCGTAAATGACCCATGAGAGTACGTACTGGTGCTAAAACGGTTTTCAATCCAACCTAATCCAAAAAAACTGAATTTATTCCAATCAAATCATTTTAATCAAATCCAATCCAATGCATCCTGGCGCATGCGCAGCACGGCTCTCCAAAAGCATTCCCTCTTTCTCTCTCTCTAAACTTTTGTGAACTTTTTCACAGATGTTTCCATTTGTCTGGTGCTGGGCCGTGATCACGGATAGCGGACGCCGGAAAAGCCTCGGCCTTAAGGTGCTTCGCCCATAAGCGAAAGGTTATTGTGTAGCTTACCTTATAGACGCACTGACGACACCAGCGAGGAAGATTCCTGAGAGGCCCGGAAGAGCCTTTAAGTCGTTAAGTACGTAGAACGGTAATATCTGCAACAAAGATACATAAAAAACGACGAAAAAACGGCGACCGCAGGTTGTTTTCGGCTAAACTAGAGCAAGTAAGTTTTTTTAATGTTTGAAGTTAGCAAACGCATGTTTCGCGAACAACTTTATGGATGGGGCGACATCTAAGCCCTTCACGACCGCAAATGAAGCATGTATTCTGTGTGATGAATAATAATTTTGTTGAAAGACTTTGCAACCTACCCTATGAGCCCTCAAGAACTAGCCGACCTTTCGCACGTTAGTTTAATTTCAGATAAATCCATGTAGCCAAGAAATTTCAGATGCCTAAATGCCCATTTTGCAGTAATGCATTCCACTTAATTTTTTGCTCCAAGTTTGTTTCAGTTCCTGGACCTCTTTGTTAGCGAGCATATACATATTAGCCTCTATTTTTAATTTATTACTGGAGATAGAAGTTGCCCTAAGGCATGATTTAAACCCTATACCTACAACGTTTAGAGAGTTCTGCATGCCTACACCAAACACTGTTATACTTTTCGCATGCGAACCCGATGAATATGACCACCTGCTCCCTCAATGTCAAGTGGACGATAAACTTTCTCGTCGCACGTATAGTATTTGTTTTCGCGGTGTTTCTTGTGAAGTTATAAGAAGCCGTGAATTCCACACGAAAGGATTGCGTCTCATCTGAATAGTGCTCTTTCTAAAAGGAAGCGACAGATTCTTGGAGATGATTTATATGTTCGCATATTACGGCAAAGTAAAATTCTGCATGTTTTATCCCTATTTGTATATTACCACCAAAAACGTTCTGAAGGCAGTTTCAAATCATAATTTCATTATAAAACCCATTGGGCGCCGTTTGACAGCCTTATTTTGCCTCGAAAACATATCTGTATTTTATTTTAAGGCTCGCCCGCAGATTATTTCAAAGAATTTCTCAATTAAGCATGCTCTATTGACACATGAAAAAAGTTTCTCTCACTGAAATGGTTAGCTGTTTCTTTTCGACGAAGTTACATATAACTGCGACATGGCTGGCGGTAAATTTGTCGGGTAATTTGATATGGTTTTTACGGTTTCATACGCAACCATAACTCGACAGAAAGAGCATCCAAGACACGCAAACCGTAATTTCGGCCGAGCAGAGGTGAAAACAAAACACAAGCACTAAGTCCCAATCCTCAATCGGAAAAGCTGGTGCTGAAACAGTCCATGTGAAAAATTCGTGGCAACCATTAGTGCGTCAGGGTTTCGGAGATGAAATGAGCACGTGTTTTTTTTAGATCCTGAAAGATTTCGTATCTTGAACGGGTTCTACATTAAACCACGTATATGCATTCATATCGATATCATAAAATTTTGTTCTTAGGACAAGAATACGGATCTTTAGTTTAGTTGGGTTCCGACTCTGCCTATTGTCACAGTTTAATATTTTGACTCGTCCTCATCACGGAAGCTGGTTAGTCACTATTTGCTTCATAAACTTTTCTCCTAATCCGGAAATTAAGAAACGTTCAATTTCCGTATATTATCCAATGCCGGATTTTACTGTGAAGAAGGTGTTTCTAAGAGTTGTAAATCTGTATGGTGCTTTTCTAAGGAGAAACCCTTGATACACTTTCATTTCTAGATACGTCTCCTTCTACAAAACCAAAATGTGATACTTCAAGCAAAATTCATACCGCTCGCAAGGAGCGTACAAGAACGTTTGGTTGTTACAAGAAAAAACACCGACGAAAAAACGAAGACTACCTGCAATTGCATGATTTAGACTTTCGCACTAGTATTCTTTCAAATCTTCAAAAAATATTGGTGTCTTAGTGAACATAGTTTCTAATTCAGGCTCATTATAATTCTTGCCGTGACGTGGGTTATTGCGTGTGGAATTATAGGTCTTACAAGCCTCAGTGGCTTATGCATAATGTGGCCGCACCTTAACATTTGTTTGAATCGCACAGAGGTATTATTTCCTGATAGCACGCGGTTTTTCAAGCACGAGTTTTTTGTAGCGCAAACTACACTACGCTGCCTCCGGAAGTCTTCCCGGCGTGACCAGTTTTGCCCTTGAGCGCTAGAGGTCAAACCTCATCTCCTTCCGCAAGAGCCCAGCACGGAGCAGCGGCCCGGTAACGGGGAGAGGCAGGTGGCCGGGTAGACAATAGAGAGTTTTAGCAGTCCGTTAGTTCCGTCGTGTACGTAGTTACCGGGTTGACCGGGATCCGTCTGGGCACTTATGCATTTGTCGTGGTAAGGGGATTGGTTCCGCGGGCTTGCCTTCGCTATGTCCGCGCCTTCTTGCCCTTCCTCCTCGCCCTTACGTATGCCCAGGCGCAGACGGGTCCCGGTAAACTCGGTAACAACGTATACGACCGAACAGGCGGACTTCTAAAACTCTCTATTATCGAGGAGGGAAAGGAAACGTGCGCGGGACCCGTGTGCGGGACGTGGGCGAGGAAGGCGAGGAGGCCGCCGCCGCAGAGATAAGCGCTCGCCAAGAAGGTCACGAGGCCTTGAGCGGTGCAGAACCGTGTGCGATAGAGGAAGACGAACATCCAGCTCCGATCCATCGTGAAGCGGGAGGCTTAACTTAACGCCGTGAGGCAAAAAGGTGGAAAAACGGTACTTTTCCGTAGAGGTTCGCTACCTTAAAGCCTTATGCATCAGTGTGGGCTTCCTTCATTTTTTTATCGGCGCCTTCCGCCACTCCTATTGTTATCAGATAAAGCTCGTAACTTCTGATATTCTCGCTTCTGCTTGTGGCTTGTCGATAAGAGCTGCAAGTGAAACTCGAAAGACCACATGAAGTCATTAGGCATTCGTTCCGACAAGCACAGTGTTTACACTGTTCCAAACGCCAGAGGGCTTCGTAGTAACGATTATTTTTTTAGTACTTGTTCATAAAGTAGAGTCTGTTGTTTGTTTTAAATAAAACTTCCTTCTCTTAAAACCTCTCGAAATTTCGGTATTATTCTCATGAATAAATTTTACGTGGCCGTTAATGTAGAAGGGTGCAGTTCGCGAACTCTTTTTTTTTCTGCGCGGGAGCTGGTTGGCTACGTGAGCAGTCTAGACTTTTAGCGTTTCCTATCACGTTTTCCGAAACACTACGACGTCATGACTCAGAGGGTCCTCGTGAATTATAACGGTGTGCTTAAAAACTAAAGCAATAAACAAACAGTGTACTCAGTAAGCGTTCGCCTTAAAGTATTTTTTTCCATTCCAAGCCAATTTGCTTACTTCACAAGCTCGCCCAAGAATACCGGGCTGGCCGTAAGTACGAATTCTATGCCTGGTAGCAGCGCAAACAACACGACCAAGAAGATCCGTTGGCACGAAGATGGCGCTGTGTTTGTACTCTCTTATCGTATTGTACCGTATTGATTGCGGTGTTACTAGGCATGTACCAACTCGCCAATCTTCCGGTCTAGTAAGTACGAAGTCTGACTTAACGTGGTTTTTGCTTCAAGTGGTCAGAATTTGCTCCAACGAATAATACAAATTCGACAGATGTTTCAAACCGCAAACAGGACCGGAAAGCTATAATAAAAACTAACAGGCAATGCTGCTCAACTATTATTTCTACCTACATTCCATAATATTGATAGAAAATGTTCCGTTGTTGGTGTTACCTGACTAACAAAATGCGTTTGTTAGTGATCATTCGGGGCATCTGTGGGTAACTTTGATAGTGAATAGGGACAGGAAACACTTCCACCTTAAGTATATATCACCATCAACAACAAAAACGCATTTAGGCCCACTGCAGGGTGAAGGTGTCTCCCATTGACTTCCAACTGCTCCTATCCTGCGGCGATGGAGTTGACTGTTTGTCACCGAATTTCCTCCCTCCATCGTTGTTTTTGGCAGTCGACTTCTAGACCCGCGTCGTGGTATAGACTACAGGAATTGTCAACTGGTTTTCCTTTTTCTCACAACAGCCTCAGCCCAAGACCATTTTTTTTATTTTCTTGAGCAATGACAACATGCGTTCTAGTTTCTTCCCTGATCCAGGAAGCTCGTTCCGTGTCCCTAATTGTTACTGGTGCCATTATTATTTCCATTGAACGTTGAGCCGATCTAAGTATGCTTTACATTTTCTTAGTAAGGCGGCAGATTCACCTCCGTATTTCATCACCGAGAGCATGCACTGGTTGTATATTTTTTACGGAGAAGCTCTGTAGCACATCGCAATTTTTTTCTGTTCGCAGTTTAATGTATCAAGAAAATACCTAGTTCACGCACGTGCCTGCTGTGTAAGGTGTTTAGTTTGACAACGGAGTGGAGGCAGGCAAAAGTGATAATTGGCACCCTATCAGTCTTGGCTGGCGTTATCGAAATCTGCAGTACTCAGAACCACTATCGAAGCGCAAAACAAAGGGGAGTAGCTTTGCGCCGGTCTTCGCTGTCTCGCATGCATAATCATGGGAACGGCAATTAAACTTCGCAGTTCGATATCTCGGAGTACGGATCCGCTAATTCTGCCAATTGAAACTGTGTAGGAAGACGATTGCTTCTAATTTTCCAATAGAAATATGCCGGCTTACTGCAGCCACTAAAAAGATATTTATTCAATTTTAGTTAATTAAGCGCCACCGACTTCAATACTTACCCCCTTTTTATGTGTCCCCCTGGGCGCGTAACCGCAATGTAGAGGTGGTCTCCATGTAAATCTAAGTGCCTAATTTAAAAAAAAACCTGTCGATATAATTTGATAACCTGTATATATCGCTTTGATACCCTTTACATTCCTTATGTATGTCGTCTAAAAATCTCATGCAGGTCTATTGTATTCTCTGGTGCTCTAAGGTCTTCAGCATGGCGGCAGTGTGTACTCAGTCAAAAGCTTTCTCATAGTATACAAATTCAACGTAAAGGGATTAGTGTATTTTGCGAATTTCTATATACTTTGATTGAAAACATTGATGCGATCTACGATTGACTACCCCTTCCTAAACCCAGCCTGCTCTCTGCGTTGTCAGTAATCCAGGCTGTCACATTTGCGGCTACTATAACATTGATAACCAGCCATATACACATTTGCACTATATATACATAAAACATAGCCTGAATTCAGCTGCTGAGAACTCATCGACTGATGTAGTAAGTTACACATATGCAAGGGCAGGCAAAAGGCCCCACCTGATCAGTTCTCGTGATTTGGCCTAACATCTGTGGATCACAGCCGCGATAGCGACAGCTCAGTGCCATAGCTTCAGCTGCTCCCAAAGAGTAGAAGATGCACAACATCACTGTACCGAGCAAAATGGTCCTGCAAAGAGAAACAAATGTGCAGGCGAAGAGAGTCAGCTGAAAGCGGCCTTAGTTTGCTTACCTTAGAGGTAGTTCATTAGGTAGCTAATAATGAACGTAAATTTACTATACATTTCACATATTATTAGTTTCAAACAGGGTGTGGTCTGCATGATTTGCATGTAACCAATGAATCTTAACACATCCACATCCTAATTACATAACCATTCGGAAATAGCAGAATTCCCGGTATAAAACACCGAGCAGTGGGTGAGAAAGCGCTTCTGACATTTCAGTTTTCGTATTGCAGTGTTAAGTTGAAGGCGAGCAACAGTTAAAGTGACCAGACGTGAACCGCATTGCAATAACGACGGCAGGTAGTGCATTTCATTACATTCATGACTGAAGATGAAGCGCTGATTACGCCTACAACAGCTTGCAATAGCTGTCGTACACTGTGCTCATAACGCTAATAATAACGAAATGAAGGCTGAGTGTTCGTTATCTTGGTGGTGGTGTCTGGTGGTGTTTTAAACTATCACTCTAAAAAAGGAGTAGAAAGGGAGGCGCAGCTAGAATGACTCTCTTTGGCGCTTCAAAGACTCTCTACTACACTTCACGACTGTTCCACTTCGAGACTTCAAATCTTCAATACAAATCAAGCGTCCACAGCATAAGTGGCCCAAATTTTTCACCTCATTTTATTTCCAGAGTGCCAGTTCAGGTTTGTTGGTACAGCATTGCAAAATGCTGTGGCGTTGATACAGGAACATACAAAGCGAAGGGGCACACGTGGGTGTCCTCTGCTTTCGTTCTTGTTGCATAAGGGATATAAAACTACCTTCTAAGAAAGCCATAACTAATACATTTTTAGAATATGTCTTATCACGAAGCAGTCATCAATATTACATGCCACACTTCTGCTAGCAGACTTTTTTAACCCA
The DNA here is from genome assembly GCF_048455015.1 of Haemaphysalis longicornis. NCBI lineage: Eukaryota > Metazoa > Arthropoda > Arachnida > Ixodida > Ixodidae > Haemaphysalis > Haemaphysalis longicornis. The sequence goes on from NW_027526422.1 coordinate 161,899,169, forward strand.
AAAGTATTTTATGCCACTGTACACCAAGGTGTGACCGCCGACACATTCGTCACAGAAATGACGTCGCCAGAAAACTGTCATTGACGCGGCTGCGCCGCGTCATTCCAGCCAAAAAATCTCTCCCTGCAGCGGAAGGGACACAGCGCTTTTCCCACGGCGTTACGAATTCAAGCGCGAGTATATCAACGAACGCGCCCTATATCTTTCCCACTACTTTCTTCATTAAGATTCTGTCAGGGGGGTAAAGCGAGCTCCGATACCGTACGAATCGTGGGAGCTGACATGATACAATTCTCATTGTTGCCAGAGCAGTTGTATTGAGCTCTCTAAAAAATTGTTCCGTAATTATTTAAATAAAACAAAGAACTGAAGCAAAATAGTTACAAATAATTGTCTCAGTAATTAAAACTAGCTCTATAAAAACTTTTAGTGTAATTAAGCTCTAATTAGCGAACAAAGATTAAGTGCGCAGTTCAGTTTTGGTTTAAATTTGTTTAAGTGTGCTAGGAAGTGGCGAGGCCCTTGCGCCTGACTTGCGCTGTGTGTGTGCAGTCTCCAGCTCAGATCTGCGTGCGTGCCAAACGTGTACAACTAGTACAACTCCGATGCACGCGCTGAGCAAGTACCTCCTAGGCCGCCTGAGAGGCTGTCATTCGTTTTTTCATGTTAAGCACATTATCTATTCCCCCTGAATTGACGCCGGAACAGCGATTTCGATCTGAACTTGACTACCGCAAGTTCACTACAGACTACGGAGCGGCAGCCAGCGATCGATCCTGTTGGAAGAGAAATAAAAGGAGCTTTTAAATCGTTCCGTTTTAGTTGTTTTATTCATCGAACATCATACAGCTCTGCGTGCTTTGAACTTTCGCACAAACGTTCGTGAAGGTAGAACAAAAGAAGTTAACAAACCGAGGTTTCTTTTTTAATCATTCACAATAAGTCAATGTTCTCTCCTCACGCGCTCTGTGCGGCAAATTACTGCCCATTCAGTCCCGCAAGATATCCCTTTGAAGTGTTGCAAATCAGCTACAACTTGACGAATACAGACAGAAAGGAAAACGGGACAGGCCGCTGACTGTATTTCGCATAATCCTTTGGCATTCATTCTGCCACTCCGTTGGACTGCGATCGACAGCGCTCTTTCTGTCCTGTGCTTCAAAGGGCGCGACTGACCGCCAATATTAGCGTTGGCCCACGCGATAACGTTTCTTTTTGTGTGTGTGTTTCAATAAAGGTTTCACATTCAGCGAAACCCACAGTTCACTTCACTTCGTTTGAAAAGCATTGAGCGACTCGCAAAATGTCACAGAACGATAAATAAAGCGCACAGCGTAAACATGCACGAAGATCACGGCGGAGAATCATTTTTTCTGTGCGCCCCAGTACGGATCAGCTGATTCCTTGACGTCCTAGCGCATGCAATAGTCGCATTCGAGCTTGCAGGCAAGTGTTGCGCGAGCGTTGCCCCATCTTGCTCAAATAGTCTCAGTACATATAAGTCACACGCTAAACCGAAAACACGTTGGTTACCTACCCACATGAGATAAACAACGCAATGCTATCGACGCCGCCTACACAAAATCCGCCTGGCCGCCATGTTACAATTAATCCCGGTATGCTTCGCTAGCCGAACGCGGAAACGCCACAGTAGCACGTTTCCAGATTACAACCCATCCCTTTCGTCGTTTTTAGAAAGCAAAAGCTCAGCTGGCAACCTTCAAATTGTTGTATCATCTCTGCCCCTGTGGGTCGTACGGTTCCAATGCACTGGCTCAGCGGCGCGCTTTCCCTCTAGAGTCAGTATATAATTTAAATTGATTTCATTTGATTTTTTATTTCTTGGCAAAAAACAAGGGTAGGCTGAGACTAAAGGCGAACGTGACCTGACAGAGGCCTCAGCCACCCGATTTACAGCGTATATAACAACACGTCTGTTCACAAATTTAGGCATGATAGCCCAATCGTAATAGAGAAACTCCGTATTGGAGATGCTGCCGTGTAGGAGAATTGAAGCAAAGTAGCTCATCACGACACTAATGCGCGCCGACAGTTGGCTCCTTGATGCCAGCGTCTTTGTGTAGCGGGACGCGGATGAATTAAAGCACCCTCCGCCACCTACTGTTGTCGGTTTCGGTTTCGTTTTGTTCGTTCGGTATTCACGGGCTGTGGTTTCAGTCGCGTTTACGCAATGTTCCGGCGCCGTTCAATCCAGTGTCTAGCGTTGATGCGTCTAGCGGCGCCATACCGACGTAATATAAATAGCGGTGTGCACGTTCATATGGATGCACAATAAATGCTCCTGTGAAGGCACATTTCACTTCCGTGTTTTGCCAATTCCCGTGAAAGAGGCTTCAGCCACGTTTTTTTTTCTTTGAAATCGCCAAGAATATGGGCGATCAATAACGCTTAAGCGCGCGAAAATTAGCAAATATTGTAGCATAAAGTAGAAACCACATGTAAGAGAAAAACCCACGAGTTATTGGATGGGCATATATAAAGTAAAATCAAAACACCCAGCTTTTACAAATGTGAGAAAATAGGGTGGAAGTACGACTGATATTGGTTTACTTTACAAATTTGCAGCAGCACTAGGCAAGAAAAACGCCGAGCCAGAGAACAACACATTTATTTGGGACAGAAGGCAGCCGCTGGCGGTCAAGCGGCAGCAAGGCTTTCTCTATCAACTAAATGTAATGTTCTGTTGCGATGCCTCGCCACGCTCGAATTTCCTAGGAGCACCGACCCCTCGCGCCACAATCGTCGCGCAGTTTACCTCAGAGCTGTGCTTCGTCGTCTTCGGCGATACTGCTACCGGAGCCCCCCTCCAGTGGCGGAGCCGTGGCGATAACCAGACGGAGGGCTCTTGTGACTGGGGAGTCAGCTGATGGTAAATCGCTGTTAGCGTTAGGTATCTGTCTGATCGTGCTGGTTTTAGACGATCTACAGCAATGGCGTCTTGTCTGCCATCGAAATGCTCGGTAAAATGTTTATCACAGTGATTAATTACGTGACAGGGCCCGTTGTAAGTGTGCTGCAGTGGCCTCTGCACCGAGTCACGGTGAACGAAAATATGGGAGGACGTCGCCAGATAAACTGGTACGTGAATAACCGCACGCTGCTGGCAGCGCGGTGCGGGCGCCCGAAGTAAGCTAATGTAATGGCGAAGCTTGGTCATGTAGTCTGCGGGATAACTCAGCCTGTTATTGCCATAATAGTACCCGTCTTTAAAAGGTGTTTAAGTAACCCTTGCCCCTTTACCCGGCTCCAGCTCACCATGCCTGGGCCATTGGCCAAATAAAAATCTCGCCTAACGAATCCTGTGACGCGCCAACAAAAATGCCGCAATCTGTATCAGTTGCTATGGCTACGCAGTCATGTTTATACCAGGCGCTGCTAAAGCTGTTACCGCCAAATAAAACCGGTAAAAGTACCACATAACTGGCATAATTCAGCGAAAATGTTATTCATTCCATGAAGGTATTTCGGTTGCAGAGAATTTAACACTTCACATTCTCCTGGATATCGGAATGGTGCCAGTCGTTATAACTGAACGGGTTAATTAGTGCCAAGGATTGTCTCTGGAGCTACCTCAGCCACCCCTGGCTCGTAACCATCTCACCTTCGTCTCCCTCTCACACCCACACTCTTTTCCTTCACTCTTGTAACTCACATAATAAACACAATGAAGGGTTGTTCAAACAAAGCCAATTTGCCATTGCTAGCGGGCCACACGTTGGGAGAGCGGGTTTCGTTTCAGTTCTCTGTTTTAACATAGTGTTTTGCTGTCGGTAGCTCCTACCTAAGGTGTATTCGTAATGAAATGAGCACTGCCAGTTTTTTATGTTATGGCCTTACACAAAGGCTATTGTCCTTGGCATTTTGTCTCCACCTAAAGTGGCAATCTTGTTCGGACGGCGAAACAGAACAAGTGCACGACAGAAAACACAAACGACCTGACCGGAACACAAACGGTTGCTAGGAAGAAAACGCTAAGCGCTGTTCTTTATTCTCATTCAGAAACTTGAAATGCTAGCGGTACAACCCTCGCCAACAAACATAGTTCATTCTGTTATACTGTGACATTGTGACGCCGCTGGAATAGCATAAAAGGTGACTTCATGTTACCTTTATTTATAACGACATGTTGGACTTACTAAGCAACCGACCGACTGACCGGCAGACGGACTGGCTCATCAATGCTAAGTCGATACTGCTCGATCTAGAGCCCTAAAATTCGTGAAATTTCCGTCGTGCCGTAGCGGTTGATGAAGGCTGTATTTTCTGAACTCCACCCATTAACAAGGGAAACTGGAAAGTCGTTTTTTCACAGCATTGGGAATATCTAGCGCTGCAAGCCGATATATCGAACTTGATTTTGCTCATATATGTAATCTGTACAACGTTCTGAAAATGGCGTCACTGTTACAGCAAACCAATTCGTAGGGGAAAAGCGAATTCGAGAGTAAACCGGACATTTCTTCTGACACCTACATCCACCTGCGGTTCCTCGATATATCGAAATCTTTATTGCGTACAGAATTTACCCATATCTATGAGCAAAAAATGGAATCATTTTACACTGTAACAAAGCTAAAAGGCAAAACATCCTTTTTTAAGGTACGCGACTAACCTTTTGAAGTTCGGCGTCTAGAGACCTAGTATTTTGGGAGTGCTCTCTATTAGGGCTGGAAGCGGTTTATACGACTGAATTTTTGAAGATTTATACCCCTGGAGAGTAGAAAAGATTAAAATACTTTCTCGGAATTCGTCAGCATATTGCCACTAGATAAGACACACTGCGTGTTGTTTCTTGCATAAGTAACTTATGGGAATGTCAAAAGCTGTTTTCAAGGGTTTTCCGTTTACGAACCCCTTATTTGGCGAGTAAATTACCTCTTTTTACGAGCTTCTTTAAATGTACTCAGCCGGTTTTAATAAATATTTTCTCTGGACTATAAAATTTCCCAAAACAACTATCAGAAAAGAAATTTTATAGCGTTGGCCTTGCCTTCAAAAGGACAAGTGCGGTTTTTGAAGCTGCACCCCCAGATACTGAACATATTATAAATGTAATACATTCAGGGCAAAGTGATAGGCACGGAGATTCCAAATATCAGAAGTACAAACTTGCTATGATGCAGAAGCCTATTGAGGATTCCTTTTTTATTAACCTCTTAATGAATGAACAACGAAAATTACTGAGAGCACGGGAAGTAATTAGGTGGTTCCTCTTGCCACAAAACATTTTTTATTTTACTTCAATTTCACCCCTGCACACTTTCCAGCATTTAAAGGATGGTGGCGTATAAATATGCTGTTTTCCTGCAAAAAGCTAACATTCTTCGCTCGAAAAGCCTGGGTTATTTCGCAGGCCTTACCATCTGTCGCAAAAAACATTCGTAATACGCGTAACACTTAAGAGCTTCTACAGGCTTTCTTGGTTCAAATTCCGCACTTTACGTTTCACTCAACACACAGTACAGCTGTTATTCTGTTTCGTCCGGGCATCACCCGGTACTAGTGGGTTTGTACATTTCATTATGTGCATGCTACCTAATTAGTGTCGTTACAAAAACCTCCCTGTGCAAAATTTCTTTCAAGAAGGCGCTCATCTTTGTGCTATAGAAAAGAGAGAAGTTTTGTTTGTCTGTCTGTCTGTCTGTCTGTCTGTCCCTCGATACAACCTTCCTACCAAAATAGAAACAATTCGTCAAAAAGATGTATATAAAGGCAGAACCGTTCTACACTAATAAAACGTCCGGATTAGGATACATAGGTACCCATTATTTAGAAAAAATAGCCTCAGGCAGCCTTGAGGCAAAATGCGAGTAGGTAACGGCGAGCAACCATGATCTTTAAGTTAAGAATAAAAGTGGGCTGGTCCGTGCTAGTACAAATGAAAGCTGCAATGCGTTGAATTGAGCAGAAAGGCTGTAGCTCCTGCGAGATAAAACCGAGCACATTAAGAGTGGAGCTCCCTTTCCTGCTGCTCAAGAAAGAACAGGAAACGCGATAGAGGGAAAGATACATGCTGTATGGAGACACATGGCGCCGGAAGTAGGGTGGCAGGGAAATTTAATTGCATGAAACAAACCTTCATTCAATTCACCAGGAAAAGAGAGTGGCAGGTTTGAGTGGAGAGCGGGTAAAAATAAAGTGATACGGGGGTCACAAATATTGCCTTTCGGCGGCGTTTGGAGTGAAACAAGAATACTGATGGCAAATTTTCCGTCTTACCGCTTTGCCTGCTGAAGGGTTTGGGAAGCCAGGTACCTTTGTACAGTCATTTGGTCTAAGCAAATCCGGCTTAGAAATGTAGGCGAAAGTGCAATTAGAACGGCCCAGACGGTTTCGTCTCGGCTGAAGTCCACGGTGACGCTGAAAGGCAAAATTACGCCGGTTAACACGTAGAAGCGCAAGAAATACATTTTGCGTAAATGCTTCTGTCTTGGCCTGTCGCTCCCCCCCCCCTTTTATCCTATTAAAATCGACAAACGAAGAAAACTCCCACCTCCCCTCGCGGGAACCCCTGTGTAGATGCGACGCATAGGCGGAGCGGCGAAGGGAACGCGTTTTATAGCGCGCATAACGTTGAGGGGACTGCGTAAGCCGGTCCCAGTCGATGACGACGTTGGCGTACTTGTAAAGCGGCGTGGACTCTAGGTGTTTGAGCCAAGTGCGGATGTTGCTTCGCCGGAGAACGGCACACCGGTTATATGCGCAGCGCGCCCGAAGGAGAGGAAACCGCGGAAGAGAGAGTACTGCACATGCGCCGGCCCCAGCGCGTCTGCCGCGGCTATGACGCAACGTGCCGCGGCTATGACGCAACACAATCCAACACAATCCACTTTAATCCAATCCAATCAAAATCCAATCCAACCGAATCCAAGCCAAGCCAAGCCAATTCAATCCAATTCAATCAAATCAAATCAAATCCAATGCAATGCCCCTCGCGAGAGAGTGTTCGTTATCGGAGAGGAGAGGGGGTGAGCGGCGGAGAGCGCAGCTCGCGCGGCGAGGAGAATAGCAGAGGGGTGGACAACGCCGACAACGACGACGACGCCGGAGGGACAAGGCGAGTGAATCAGATGCTCTGCATCTAAAAACGACAAACGTAGCTGTTTGTCGATTTTTAGTTGGGTATTGGGCAGAGCGCAATTTTTTGTTTCAGAATTTTGTCTGGTACTTTTAGCGCATTTTTTTTAGACAGACCTGACGCGGGGACGAAAATGCTTGCTAGTTAAATGCTGCGACTTTTATCTCTTCTTTACACCAATTTGTAGCCGAGGGTTTTTTTTTTAAAACAATGCTTTCTTATTTTGTAATGAAATCAGAGACGGAAACCTCACCACTTCTGCTATTAAATACACCATGTTAATGAAACCTCCGACAGAAACACTGTTGGGTTGCAGAAACAAACTCCTGCTTCAAAACGCAGTAGTCAATGTGCAAACGCCGATGTGCCCTTTTGAGGACAAAATCGTTCAGCACGTTCTTCTCGCTCAGTACGAGACCCTCTCGGAATATGGCTGCGGTGTTTGCCACCCCATCCTTGCAGAAACGACAACTTGTAATTCTTCCAATGGTTCATATTCCGTTACATTTGAAGAAACGAAAGGTAGCCGGGAAAAGTTGGAGAACGGTACGTGCACAGAGATACATTTGAGCGACACGAAGGGAAAACGACAAAATATTGGCGCAGCTTGCACTAGTTCAAGGCTGAAGAAAAAATTCCCCGCATTTCCCCGAGGGGAAGAATGTGAAAGTGCGAATGCACGAGTTGAATTTGCGTGGTTCGGTAATGTTCGCGAAAGAGAGATCACACACACACACACAACTACAAAGAAAGAAAGATGCATTTATTCACAGACACCTATTTGTGTTGTCGTTGTACTTGATTGCTAGAGCGGATCTCAGCTTTGAAATTTCGTGTCAGTACTCCTTTAAGCGGGTGCATTAGCCCTTCTCACGCCCGATTCCTGGCCAATCCCCCACGTGGGTATGTGCCATGTCAGCGGCCAGGCAGCGCGCGCCCATCTCCCCCCCGTTGCCAAGGAAGACGAGGAGATTCCTGGCCAATCCCCCACGTGGGTATGCTATGCGGACATCGCCGGTGGACGCAGGTTCAGGGTCGCTTAAGAAGTGCATCGCACTTAACAGCAGAGCTGGGTCTCGACCTAGATTCTCCCCATGCCGACAGCGAACCCTAGGAAAGAGGGAGCGGCTGGACCACAGCAGTGCAAAGCCATTTTGGACGTCACTGTAAAGCAACGACGATGAAAGTATGTGCAGTGTTTTATTCAGTAGAATTGGCGGTCATCTTTATCGACTTGGTTTTCCGACGGGACAGCCTTGTAGGGAACATCCTGTTGTACAGCGTCCTCGCCTGGGTATCCATGGAGCTTAATCGCTCTAATTATGGTCATCAAAGGTACCTACTAAAGCCGCAGACACCGTTTCTCTCGTTAGAAAACCCTCCACACGAATTCCAACTGAAACAAACGTGAGCTTTGATGTTAGCTACAGCTACAGCGCACAGCTCAATTTTATCACCACTTAGCTTTTTGCACTACGTCTGTGCTTATTTCAATGGTCATAGTGTCCTAACTTAGGCCCTTCAAGCCACGTACGCGTCGGCCCTTCTCTAAGGGCCCACTGGTACGTGGCTTTGAAAATGTTTTGCCACAATGCCGAAAATTTCAAATTGCATTCATGGGCAATCTACTTTGGCTTGTGGTCCCCATGGTGACATGGACTTTTTAGTGCCTTCAAATGCGCTTTAGACTATCCTAATTGTAGGTGTCAGTTTTCAGAGTCAATTACATTAGCGATTAATTACCCAAAGTAGTCAAATTCAGTCATGTTGGTTAGCGAGCTGCACCTAGATTAGCAGATGTCGACAGCTGTGGGTTCGGTTAACACACCAGATAGATTCGAGACGGATACAAATCCGGCACGACGAAAGGTATTGGGATTGCTTTTAAAATTGACATTTTTGTTCAGCACAAAATATAAAAGTGATGACAATATATAAAGCACAAATATTGGGGTAATCAACGTCGCATCTAAAATTTCTTTTGTGCCTCAATAACGTTTTTCATCTGATCTGGTCCTTTTGCTTAGAAAATGAATATACACTTTTGTTGCAAACTTATGGTTTACTCCGCAATATACCCAGAAAACATTATACGTAGTTACCCCCCCTCCCGCAACCCCAACACGCAAGTTCTCAAGCTAAATAGCTGATTCTGTGGTCCACAGCTGTGTGCCAGCGCAATCAGTTGTCTACACGTTTGGCAGCAGAACTACATTGAGCATTTCAGCAACACGCTGAATGAAATTATAATTTAAACGCAAATAAATGTGTGCAGCGCTCACTCTAAAAAATACTTTCGGGGTTCGAGTTCACTGAGAGGCCACGTCTTGAATTGTCCACTGTTTGAGTCGTAGGCCACCTTGCATACGACAAGAATGGGCACAGCCAGAGCCAGCAGCCCTTGAACACAGTCGGCCCACACGACTCCACGAAAGCCTCCCTGCGGAAGAGCAGCAAGGTAGGAACAGCTCTGAAGGCAAGGTTATTTTTATTTGAGCAGATTCTGTTCTCCTGGAGGAAAGACATTTGTGTTGGGAGCAGTGGAAGTCACAAAAGTATCACGCGCACGGAACAGAAAAAAAAACGCCGTTTCAAGTTCCGGAATATAATCCACCTGCGCGCGCTGACAGAACGACTGAAACATTATAAGCCGCCAGTGCCACAGCCAACCAGCTTTTTTTGTAATTAAATTGGGTGTGCGAGCGTGGCCTCCACGATTTGCTGCCGGCGGCGCGCTGTTGCTCCGGCCGTCCCATTCGGCGCGGAAGCAAGGGGAGCGGTGTAATTTTGCTAACTCCGACACACGCCACGAGGCGGTGCCGTTAGCCTAAGGTTGGAGCGAGGCTCGTCTGGCCGACGCTGCCTGCGCCAACGTTACTAGAATAGCTAGTAACGTTGGGCTGCGCTATGAGTTGTAAATCAGCCTTCGTTGTCGCGTCTTCGGGATAGAAAACTTGAATATATGGTCTATGTATTTTGACTCGATCCTAAAAGTACAAAGTTGTTTAACGTACGTTGTTTAACACCCACGAATTTGCCTTTGCACGCAGCTGTAGTGGTCGTTTGCTTGAAAGGCGAATGCCGAGAAGTGTTCTGTCATCTCGGGCAGAGTGAATGCCAGCGTGCTGAATTCTTTTTTCGCTGTTACATCATTTTCGCGCGATACCGCTGGGCGAAAATATGCTTTTTTTGCGTTTTAAGTTGTTTCGAACGCTATGGGTATCCGTTGTGTGTGTGTGTGTGTGTGTGTGTGTGTGTGTGTGTGTGTGTGTGTGTGTGTGTGTGTGTGTGTGTGTGTGTGTGTGTGTGTGTGTGTGTGTGTGTGCGTGCGTGCGTGCGTGCGTGCGTGCGTGCGTGCGTGTGTGTGCGTGTGTGCGTGCGTGCGTGCGTGCGTGCGCGCGCGCGCGCGCGCACGTGCGAAAACAGCGTAATACCGATAAGCTCTCGTGTTAGGCTTCCACGGGTACGAATCAATCATATTTTTGCGTTTTATTTAATATGCTTAGGGGTTTCAAGTACCTACTGCAATCACGCTACCAAATTATTTGCAGTGAGTGAAAAAGTCGTGATATTCCGCGATGCCTTTCATATCGCTATCGACTCTACATATGTATTTTTTCGAAAGACTGTTTCTGAATTTCTAGATTTGCTAATTTGTTGTCATGACATATTAAGGGCATTATTTGTTTCGGTGAGCAGTTCAGCTGATCACTAATATCTGTATGCACAACATCGGCTGTAAGTAAGTCGTGCGGGATATTAGTGAATAAGCACATCAAGTGGAGAACTATACCAATCGTAACTCGGGTAAAGATTTTTATTACATTACTTAGACCACGTCCATTTACGGTAGACTGGAAGTCTCTCTGTACATTTGTATATGCAAGCATGTATGCCAATAAACGGCACCAGCACGTTTACCCTGCCTATTGCGGAAGAAATACCAATAGCCATTTGGACAGTATACACTTCCGATGCTGAAGTATACGACGTCTCCATTAATAGTATCGCCGTAAAAGTTACGCCAAACGTTTCAAGCAGTGTTGCCATGTCATCTACTTTAACTGTCAAAGACCGCACGTTTAAAGGAGAAAAAAGGAAACGACATAGTGGGTATTTTCGTGTTTACTAATGGTTGGATTTCGGTCGGTTGAATTCCCAAAATTTGGTTCTTGCTTGGAACGCACGGAATATGCGTTCTGTGCTTTCCAAACAACATGTACGAGATTTTTAGAAACAAAACCGGAAAACGTGTTGTGTTTTGTAACCATGCGTGACTACAAAAAAGAATACTGCTGTGCAATGAATTCACTTATGCATCACCCCGGGCATAGTCTACGTCAAAAATTCAAAGCACCAGTAACTACCCTAATGGCACCAGTAACTACTTCTACCTTTCACCTGCATTGGTGTGCGGTAACCTTTTTAATAAACGTCACACACAGGCTGCGAAGGCCGAGTTTTCGTCCTCTGCACCGCCCGCGCCAGGGATAACGACCTTAGGCTACGTGCGCCGCGATGCGGCGGAAAACGGCGAAACAGCCTCTTCGGAATTACGCTCTCTCCGGGCGATTGGAACGGCCGGAGCAACGGCGCGCCGCCGGTAGCCGATCGCGGAGGCCACGGTGCGAGTTAAATGCCCAAAAAAATATCGCTTCCGTTTGCCCTACTTTAATGGTAATTCGCGTAGCTTTCACTCTGCTTTTACGAAGGTAACTGATTCCACATTTCTAACACTTTTGCAACGCAGGCGGTGAGTCGCGCCGTAGTGGAGAGTTCTCCGTAGTAATTTTGGCCCCCTGGGGTCTTTAACGTGCGCCGAAATCTCCTACACTGGCGTTTTTCCTTTTCGCCTCCATTAGAAAAGCGGCCGCTGCGGCCGGAAATCGAAGCCGTGACCTCGTTCTCAGCAGCGCAACGTCTTAGCCACTGAGCCACCGCCGCGGGTACCAATGACATATTATGAGCAGCTGTGCGATTGGCTGAAGCCCGCATAAGCAAACACAAGTTATGAGGGAAGGGCTTCTTCGATTGCAGAACGAGCTATTTGCGATGAAATTTATTGCTTATTATTTTTATAGCGGTAAGAATGCTGAGGTAAACAACGGTTCTTACGAACACGCACCTAAACATACAAGCACCAGAGCAAATTGCGTGCACTATGCCGATTACAGCTGCCAGCTGTTAGGCGCGTTCAGGTTACACTGGCCAACTAGCATAAGCGAAATTGACTTTTGTGACTTTCGTAGTTCAGCATACACTATCTTTCACGAAATAATTAGTAACGACCATTAAAGAAATTAGCCATATGCAACTCCGATCGCAAGGGTTAAGGCTTGGGCGAGTTGGTACATGATTATAAAAGGGGAACAGCGCAAACTCAGACAAGACACAAGAAGAAGGAGGTGACAAACACGAGCGCTCGTGTTTGTCACCTCCTTCTTCTTGTGTCTTGTCTGAGTTTGCGCTGTTCCCCTTTTACAACTCCGATCACAAAGCGAGTACACAATTCAGTGTGAGATGCAAACGTTTAGCGTAGATTGTTTGATTTGTCAGCGAATAAAGCACTGCTTTCATCTGGAGAAACACTCGGGACACTCTCAAAAAGCAAATCTTTCGAAAAAAACAATTTGAATTTTTTCTTTATGGCCCCTTTTTTATATGTTCAAGATTTGCCAGTTACCCGTATAAGTAACATTTTTGTGATATAATAATGTAGTTAACACGCTAGGGCTTATCACATTTTATAGTTACCAGAGAAGTGTACGCCGTGGCTGCCAGCCCAATGACGACGGAACACCAAGTCGATGGAATCTGAAATACTAACAAACAGAATAAAGGCGCGCCAATTACATGACCTCGTAAATTGCTACAGTTCCACACGACCTTGTGCTCGTGAGCTTTGGGATTATATAGCCCCATCGTATACTTATATTAGCCAATACCAATTGTTGGTTTCAGTGAATAACTTGTTCCTTGCCCTCTGTATGTCTGTTTATATATAAATATATATATATATATATATATATATTGTTGTAAAAGAAGTAGATCTGCCTCTCTCGTGCCCCATAATCATCATCATGAGTGTGTAGCGGAGCTATCATCTTCTTCAGCGCGACCATCATCATCAGCAGATTGGCCAACTGACACGCAGCACTCAGCACCCGGTCTCAGAAGGGCCCCCTTGTTCTATGCGCCTCGTTCCGACCATGGCACAGCCACCTCAACCACAATAAACGTGGGCTCGGCCACACCACCTCATCGGCCGCCTACAGTTTGGTGACCCGGACGAGCGGCTTCGCCATGGCTTCGCAACGCTGCTTCCCCAGCCAGAACGCGGACGACGGCACGCGAGGAACGTTCCCCGCCCTCCCAGACCTTCCTTTGCTTATTCCGTTTGGCGCCATCAGAAACCACGCTGCATGGTTCGTCATCCTGGAGAGCCATTTTTATGTTCACGACATCCAGCCCCAGGAAAGCAGTTACCGCGTCACTTTAGAGAAGTTACCTGCTGACCTCGCTGGGCGCATCCAGCTGCCGGCCCCAGGCCCACGTGCATACGACGAGCTGAAGGCTGTGGTCCTAAACCACTATGGTATAGCACCGCCTTCGTCCACACCACCACGCCTTTCAACGGCATCAGTGAATTGCACGTCACCGGTCTGTCCACCCTCGCATGACCAACAAACGCGAGCCCCGATTTCGACTTGCGGGGCTTCCGAGTTGGCGTTGCACTTAGTGAACTCGACTGCACACCATGGCGCAGTCCCACAGGTTGTTGCGTCTCCTGCCCAAGCCCACCCGGGTGTGGACTGCTTTGCCGCTAACAACTGGGACACTTCACCGCCTCCTCCGCACGGCATGGCTGAGAATGAACTTTCAGACCCTTCTCCTCCCCGCACATGCGAGCCCTCTCCCCCGTCAGTGGTGGAACAGCTTCCAGCAGTCGACAACAGCTCGAGATCCTCACTCGAAACTGCTCAGACTGCCTCCCACAGTCCTGACAACCTGGCTACGACGGGGACACCGGAGAAGCAATTGCGGGACAACCGTCCCAACAAATGTCACCGAAAGAACAATCTCGTGTCCCCATGCAGTCAGACGCGCCGCAAACTGCTAACCGCACCGCAGCCGATTCCCTGCTACAGGAGCGCATTCGGTTTACGGTGTGACAGCCGCTCTGCTCTGCGACCCCGGTTGAAATCAGCGCGAGTGCACTGCACGATAAGAACCCGACCCACCGCTAGTTCGAGAGACGCTTGTCGTTGGCGCCCTCCGCTGCTCCGTCTCGCACGGCGCATGCGCACGTTGCCCAGACAGCAACACATCCCCAGAGCTCACACGACAGCACAGTCAAGCCCGCACTCCGCTCGTCATTCTGCTGCACCACGCTTCACTTTGTCGCTGTCTTTCCAGTTACGCCTGCCGCTCGCTCTACCATCAATGAAAGCAGCCGCTTCGCACCCCGCAATGCGTCCACGGCCGCACTCCCAGCCTCGACCAGCAGAGGTTGCCCCTTACCCGAACGCTACCTCGCCGACGACCAGGACCGTGCCCTTTACTCAACCCCGGCCACTAGACCACTGACTGCCCACGGACTCTCTTCCTGACTACGGACAAATTCTACATACCTGTACATAGTACATCGTTTTCACGCATTTCTCATAACGCGCTACGCGCTAGGGGGGGAGCCCTGTAGCGCCGCTATCATCTTCTTCAGCGCGACCATCATCATCAGCAGATTGGCCAACTGACACGCAGCACTCAGCACCCGGTCTCAGAAGGGCCCCCTTGTTCTATGCGCCTCGTTCCGACCATGGCACAGCCACCTCAACCACAATAAACGTGGGCTCGGCCACACCACCTCATCGGCCGCCTACAGTTTGGTGACCCGGACGAGCGGCTTCGCCATGGCTTCGCAACGCTGCTTCCCCAGCCAGAACGCGGACGACGGCACGCGAGGAACGTTCCCCGCCCTCCCAGACCTTCCTTTGCTTATTCCGTTTGGCGCCATCAGAAACCACGCTGCATGGTTCGTCATCCTGGAGAGCCATTTTTATGTTCACGACATCCAGCCCCAGGAAAGCAGTTACCGCGTCACTTTAGAGAAGTTACCTGCTGACCTCGCTGGGCGCATCCAGCTGCCGGCCCCAGGCCCACGTGCATACGACGAGCTGAAGGCTGTGGTCCTAAACCACTATGGTATAGCACCGCCTTCGTCCACACCACCACGCCTTTCAACGGCATCAGTGAATTGCACGTCACCGGTCTGTCCACCCTCGCATGACCAACAAACGCGAGCCCCGATTTCGACTTGCGGGGCTTCCGAGTTGGCGTTGCACTTAGTGAACTCGACTGCACACCATGGCGCAGTCCCACAGGTTGTTGCGTCTCCTGCCCAAGCCCACCCGGGTGTGGACTGCTTTGCCGCTAACAACTGGGACACTTCACCGCCTCCTCCGCACGGCATGGCTGAGAATGAACTTTCAGACCCTTCTCCTCCCCGCACATGCGAGCCCTCTCCCCCGTCAGTGGTGGAACAGCTTCCAGCAGTCGACAACAGCTCGAGATCCTCACTCGAAACTGCTCAGACTGCCTCCCACAGTCCTGACAACCTGGCTACGACGGGGACACCGGAGAAGCAATTGCGGGACAACCGTCCCAACAAATGTCACCGAAAGAACAATCTCGTGTCCCCATGCAGTCAGACGCGCCGCAAACTGCTAACCCCACCGCGGCCGATTCCCTGCTACAGGAGCGCATTCGGTTTACGGTGTGACAGCCGCTCTGCTCTGCGACCCCGGTTGAAATCAGCGCGAGTGCACTGCACGATAAGAACCCGACCCACCGCTAGTTCGAGAGACGCTTGTCGTTGGCGCCCTCCGCTGCTCCGTCTCGCACGGCGCATGCGCACGTTGCCCAGACAGCAACACATCCCCAGAGCTCACACGACAGCACAGTCAAGCCCGCACTCCGCTCGTCATTCTGCTGCACCACGCTTCACCTTGTCGCTGTCTTTCCAGTTACGCCTGCCGCTCGCTCTACCATCAATGAAAGCAGCCGCTTCGCACCCCGCAATGCGTCCACGGCCGCACTCCCAGCCTCGACCAGCAGAGGTTGCCCCTTACCCGAACGCTACCTCGCCGACGACCAGGACCGTGCCCTTTACTCAACCCCGGCCACTAGACCACTGACTGCCCACGGACTCTCTTCCTGACTACGGACAAATTCTACATACCTGTACATAGTACATCGTTTTCACGCATTTCTCATAACGCGCTACGCGCTAGGGGGGGAGCCCTGTAGCGCCGCTATCATCTTCTTCAGCGCGACCATCATCATCAGCAGATTGGCCAACTGACACGCAGCACTCAGCACCCGGTCTCGGAAGGGCCCCCTCGTTCTATGTGCCTAGTTCCGACCATGGCACAGCCAACTCAACCACAATAAACGTGGGCTCGGCCGCACCACCTCATCGGCCGCCTACAAGTTCATAGGATAAAGGAATCATCAGGAGGGGTCTCGGCGGCTCGTTCCTTTGTCCACATATTTTTGGTGCCGTGAAACCCGGGACAAGGGACCTCGAGAGGTGAGCCAGACTCAGCGGATTTTGCTTCTCTTCGGCCGCCCTCTCACCTCTCGGGAGCCAGAATGAAGCCGCAGTTGGAAGACGCCGATTCGGGGAACATCGGAGTAGCCTAACAAGCCGAGCCTTAGGAGACATCTGCACGATGCAAGACATGATGATCCTATGCGGGGCAGATAATGACGCGGAGACGATGCCGACTAGTGCCCTCTGATCCCGGTCGCCAGCCCTTACGGAATTTGCGACGCTGGACCGGACTATGGAGCCCCTACTTGAAAGGCGGCGCATCGTCCGTCAAGGTATCACGTCCATCATCGGCAAGATTGAAGACCTCCTCCAAATCGAAAGACCACCAATAAGTGAGTTAAAGGAACTTCTTCGTAATTCGATTGAGTATCGTGACGCACTGAAAGTGATCAACAGAGATGTTCAAGACACCGTTGACATTGATGAATTAGAGGCCGAGGTTGAAGATGCGCTTAAGTTTGAAGAAGTAGTATGTATGGGAAAGGCAAAGGCTGAATTTAAAGTGGTCCAATCGCAGAGAGCCCGAGAAAACCTAATTGCGTCTTACAGAGGTCGAATATACGCAGAGGTGCAGGAACTCCGACATGACATGAAAGAATACTGGGACAGTACCGATACTTCATACGCGAACCAACGTAATCCAGCAGTGAATGACAAAAGCCAACTTACGACAACACCGAATGTGAATTCGTGCGGTGCAATGCGGCTGGAAACCAGCCATCTCGTGTCTAACCTCGAAGAGACTGAGTAAAACCAGGTTACCACTCAAAATAAAGTATCAGATCAAGGGGCAATGATCCCTAGCACGGTTTTACTAGCGCAAGCAAAGGCCATCAGCAACGACTCGACCACAAACAACCTGACATCACATGCAACAATCAAGGAACCGTGTATTCTCAGTGCACCTCGAACGAATAACGAAGGAAATTGCAAGAGCACACAGCCCAAGATGCTTTCGAATGATGTGCTGGTCGAAGACGGAAAGAAATGTTTGTTGTGGCGCGACCTTCTTTGTCCTTTAGAGTTAATACGTATGGTTCCGAAGAAAAGGTGCGCATGACTAGCAAAGCAAAAACTGTCAAAATGAAACGTGCGAAGATGGAGGAGCAGGAAGCTGCTTTAAATCTCAACTCAACCCCACTGCGGAAGTATGGGCGCCGCAAGCTAAAGGTTGCGGATGGGAAGAATAACCGTGGGCACCGGAAGTTTTCAGCGAAAAAGCGTAGAGTGGCCGCATGTCAAGGCACAGAGCTGAATTAGCCACCAGGACATAAACTCGCAAAATCTTCTGGACAGGGAAGCCTTCTTCGAATATTTTCCCACATGTACCCGGGTGCCACTAGAAAAAATCATATGAGGCGGACACAGCAAGTAATACTTGCTGCCAAGAAGGACAAAAGATCAGCTAGTCTCAACACAAGACTGCCTCTAGTGGCCGCAGGTGCTCGGTTCGTGGGTCCACCAAGGCCAAGACATCGGTACCACCGGTGGAGATGGAAGGCGCGAGGTGTCGGACTCTTCTGGCTTATACGGACTTAAAAGGAACTCTCCATGGACTAAACAAGTTTTGGCTGCGGACTCTGCTGATTTAATGTCGCGCAGGATGTTGTAAAAGTAGATCTGCCTCTCTCGTGCCCCATAATCGTCATCATGAGTTCATAGGATTAAAGGAATCATCAGGAGGGGTCTCGGCGGCTCGTCCCTTTGTCCACAATATATATATATATATATATATATATATATATATATATATATATATATATATATATATATATATGACTGCCAAACCTTATTTCTGTCTTATTCAACGAGCCCCTCATTTTCTATTCTGATTCGCTACATGCTAAGCGAGGGCCTCTGTTCTGGCAGTCTTGGTGACCTAGGGAGCTTAAGAGGGTTGAACGCTGGTCGACCACTCCCGACATGTCGTAGACACTCGAGTCACGGCCCGGGGGTTAAAAAGAAGGTCCCCTTCACCTCGCGTAGTCCGATTGGCGCTGGCTACCACCCCCAAGTTCAGGAAACAAAAATCATCATCATCATCACCATCACCAGCCTATCTACGCCCACTGCAGGGCAAAGGCCTCTCCCATTATTCTCCAATTACCTCGGTCCTGTGCCAACTGTGACCAATTTATCTCCGCAAACTTCTTGATCTCATCTGCCCATCTAACTTTCTGCCGCCCCCTGCAACGCTTGCCTTCTCTAGGGATCCACTCTGTTACCCTTAATGACCAACGGTTATCTTGCCTTCGCATTACATGCCCTGCCCACGTCCATTTTTTCTTCTTAATTTCTACTAATAATATCTTCAACAACCGTTTGCTCCCTGACCCACTCCGCTCTCATTTTGTCCGTTAATGTTACACCTATCATTTTCCGCTACATTGCCCGCTGAGTCGTTCTCAAATTAGGTTGAACCCTCTTAGTGTGCCTCCAAGTTTGTGCCCCGTAGGTGAGTACCGGTAAGATGCAGCTGTCATACACTTTCTTCTTCAGGGACAATGGTAGGCTGCTATTCATTATCTGAGAGTGTCTGCCATATGCACCCCACCCCATTCTGATCCTTCTAATTATTTCTGCCTCATGGTTGGGGTCTGGGGTCACAACTTGGCCTAAGTAGATATATTCGCTTGCCACTTCCACTGCCTCGCCACCTATCTCAAACCGCTGTGCTATCCCGAGGTTATTGATCATTACTTGAATTTTGTGCATATTAGTTTTCAGGCCCACGGTTCTACTCTGTTCGCCCAGTGCGGAAGGCATGCTTTGCAATTCCTCCCCCGAGTTACTTAGCAAGGCAACGTCATCAGCAAATCTGAGGTTACTGAGGTATTCTCCATTAACCCTTACTCCCACCTGTTCCCAATCCAACGTTCTGAGTACTTCTTTTAAACATGCTGTGAATAACATTGGACAGATTGTGTCTCCTTGTGTGACACCCTTCCTTATAGGTATTTTACTGCTCTCCCTATAGAGGCTGATGGTAGCTGTAGGCCCATTGTAGATATCCTCTAGTATTATTACATAATGCTCATCTACCCCCTGGTTCCGTAATGCCTGAAGGACTGCTAGGGTTTCGAACGAGTCAAATGCTTTCTCATAACCTATGAAGGCTATATATAGGGGTTCAGTATACTCAGCGCACTTCTCTATCACCTCATTGATCGTGTCAATATGGTCCGTTGTTGAATAACGTTTAGGGAACCTTGCTTGTTCTTTAGGTTGACTGAAATCTAAGGTTGCAGAAATTCGGTTAGCGATTACATTGGTAAGTACCTTGCAGACGACTGACAGTAATCTGATCGGCCTGTAATTTCTCAAGTGCTTCATGTCGCCTTTCTTATGGATTAGGAGAATGTTCGCGTTCTTCCAGGATTCCGGTACCATTGCGGTCACTGGGGATTGCGTATACAGGTTTGCCAGTTTTTCAAGTACAATTTCTCCGTCATCCTTCAAGCGGTCTGATGTTATCTGATCCTGACCAGGTGCTTTGCCCCCTTCATTTCTTTCAAAGCCTTCCATAGTTCTTCAGTCGTTACTGGTGGGATGTCTATCTCCTCTGAACTACTGTCTCGTTCGGCATTATCCTGGATGTCCCGGCTACTGTGCAGATCCCTACAGAGCTCCTCCGCCACTGTGACTATTTTAACCCTATTTGGGATGACATTGCCTTGCTTATCCTT
Source organism: Haemaphysalis longicornis (assembly GCF_048455015.1). Lineage (NCBI taxonomy): Eukaryota > Metazoa > Arthropoda > Arachnida > Ixodida > Ixodidae > Haemaphysalis > Haemaphysalis longicornis. The sequence continues at coordinate 161,919,567 of NW_027526422.1, forward strand.
AAGTGCATACATCTGATTTTTCCCCACGCCAAGACGTCTCTTAACTGCTTTCAGGCCACCTCCGTTCTTTACGGCGTATTCGATCCTCTCATTGTTATACTTCCGTATGTCAGCTGCCTTACGCTTATTGATTAACCTCGAGAGCTCCGCTAGTTCTATTCTGTCAACTGCGGTAGAGATTGTCATGGTTTGCCGTTTCCTGATTAAATCTTTCGTCTCCAGTTACTGTTTGCTAGTATCCTGTCTGGCCATAGTGCTCCCGACTTCTACTGCACACTCCGTGATAATGCGTGTAAGGTTGTCGCTGGTTTCCTGTGTTGTAAGCTCGGCTTCCTCGTTAAGAGGGGAATATCGGTTCTGCAGCGCGATCCTGAATTCTTCTACTTTACGTCTTGCTGTTAGCTCATTTATCGGCTTCTTTCGTGCTAGCTTGTTGCGGTCCCTCCTCAAATATATCCTAATTCGAGATCTTGCCATACGGTTGTCACTATACCTTACCCTTCCCAGCACTTCCACATCGTGCACGACGCCAGGGTTATCGCATAATATGAGGTCTATTTCATTTTTGTGCTCCCCATTCGGGCTCCTCGAGGTCCACTTCCGACTCTCCTGTTTACAGAAGGTATTCATTATGCGTAAGTTATTCCGTTCGGCAAGCTCAACTAGTAGGTCCACCTGCTATTTCTACAGCCCAGACCATGGTTCCCAACTGACTTGCCTCCAGCCTGTTTCTTGCCTACTTTAGCATTGATGTCCCCCATAACTATGGTATACTGTGTTTTTACTTTAGCCATTGCCGATTCCACATCTTCATAGAGGCGTTCCACTACTTGGTCGTCGTGGCTGGATGTGGGCGCGTAGCCCTGCACCACCTTGAGCTTGTACCTCTTATTGGGCCCAATTACAACACTTGCTGCTCTTTCGTTAATGTTATAGTGTTCTTCATGTTGCCAGCAATGCTTTTATTGACTAGAAATCCCACTCCCAGTTGTCTTCTGTGCTCTAGACCAGGGTAACATAGGACGTGTCCATTTTTCAGCCCCGTAGAGGCTTCACCTACCCTCCTAACCTCGCTAAGCCCTATTGCATCCCATTTAATGCCCTCTAATTCCTCGAAAACCTGGAAAGTTCCTTCGCTAGATAAGGTTCGCGCGTTAAATGTTGCCAGGTTCAGATTCTATTGGCGGCCTGTCAAGATCCAGGGATTCTTAGCACCTCTGCTGCATCACAGGTCTTATCGCCGCCGTGGTCAGTTGCTTCGCAGCCGCTGGAGGCTGAGGGCCGTGGGTTAATTGGCGTATTCATGGGAGGCTGTGGCCGTTACTACACCATGGTGGCCAATCCTGCTGTGGTGAGGGAGTGCATTGCCGGCAATCCTCGCCGGGATCAGGCCGAACCCCAAGCTCCTTTGTGCAATTCATCAATACACGGATTCTTTTTTTTAATCCGGTGGGAATTTTTCGGCAGCGGGATTCGAGCCACGGTCCTTCTGCACGCGAGGCGGGTGTTCTACCTCTACGCCATCGCTGCATCTATTACAAAACAAAAATACCTTAACATAAATACCCCAGAAAGTGGAGGGGAAAATAGCCCCGCCGGTAGCGTAGTGGTCACCGCACCAGACCGGTATTCTGGAGGTCGTGGGTGCGGATCCCACCTGGCGGGCATTTTTTCTCCACTTTCTTTCTTTCCAAATTCGACATCTATTTCAATGACCCACCACATCCTCCCCTTTGCTTTACTTTCCGCGGTTTACCCCCATATATATATATATATATATATATATATATATATATATATATATATATATATATATATATATATATATATATATATATATATATATTATCTATATACATATATATATATATGTGTATTTAAATATTTATATGTTTACATATATTTAAATAATACACTGTGAAATAGGCGACAAAATTAGACAATCAGCCCATATGTCCACTGAAGCCGCCTGAAAGAGATTGTCGCCAGCAGCTTCTGCGAAAGAGTGAAAACTGAAGCTGAAACTTTCTGGCATAGCCGTGCCGACAAATTACACAGATTTTGCCTGTCGCGCTTCGCTGTGAATACACACACTTGGAAGTGGTCGAAGGTGCTGCATTTGACTAGAAACTCGGAATGACGCAGCCGAAGGCGGCATGCCATGTCCGAGAAATCGAACCGGCATCGTGCAGGGCAGCTGCCCCCATCGTCTAGCCTGGCACGATCCGCAAGGGTGACCCGACTATTTGCCGCGGTACTGACAGTCACGATGTGGAGAAATGGCTCTCGGTGTAAGAGCGAGTCAGCACCCACAAGTCAGACGCTGCCAGGAAGCTAGAGATGTCGCTTTACCATGTTGTTTCATGGCGTTGCTTCACAGCGAGGACAACCTCTGGTACGACAACAATGGATCAGAGACCACCTTGGCTGCGTGAAAGGAGTGCTTCACAGGTATTGGCGGCACACTGCGGCGCGCAAGCTTCAAACTGAAGAGCGTTTACGTCTTCTGGTCCACCTGTCTGGGCAGGGCTTAACGAGCCACGACGAAGGAATCGAGTTTTCAAGCGCATTGAATCCACGGTGACGCGAACCGAGCACGTCAAATACACCCGCAAGGGTGAGGACAAAGAAACATTTTGAATGCTGCTTGAAAATGGGCGTACACCGGTAATGATATCATAAATCCGTGCCATAGTTATTAGAAGCCGAGAAAAAAACAGCCCTTCACTCGGCATGCGCTCACGCAGGATGTGACATGTGAGAGTTTAGGCGTTGGACTCGGGGACGTTTCGGTGCTCGTTCGGGTAAAGGAGATTGCCTGTAAAGACCTTGACCGACAACGTACTCACCTGCCCGGGTCTTACTAGACAAACCGAATGCCTGAGTTGCCTCCTGGACATGTAATTCAAGAAAAAGACGCGGAGGCATTGCCTTCTAGTCAAAACGCTGGTGTGGATGCACAATCAGGCCAGCGTCGTGCGGCAGGAATTATGCTGCAGACAGGAACTGTGTCATTGGAGCCCCAGACTCCTTCAAGAGCGCTTTCTGAAGGTTATGCAAGACGAGTACAAAAATGCTGGGTCCCTCCTGTCAGCCGCGCAATTATCTTCTCGTGTGGTTACCCGGGCCTTGTCGGGTGTTAGTTTAGCCGACACGTATTGCTTACCAGGGGTCCTCTCTGGGCGTACCGGAATCGCCGCTTACTGCAAGCTAGGATCACCGGTTCTGCGCCATGTTTCAACTAGCCTTTAATTGTGCCCCTGGCTTACCATCGTAGCTATTATACCGACCGGTGTTCGCCGGCTCCTAACTACTACTTGTTCTCTTCGATGCGACGTCATTCCACCCCTATCGAAAATGACAATTGGAAGGCGCAGTTGCGGAGCCAAGACCTTCATCGCCATAGAGAAGTTTAAGCCTTCATATATCATGGGAAATTTTGTTGGTGCATTAGTCGTGTCGTCCCTACCGAGCTAGCAGTTACTACGCCCTAGCAGTTACTACGACTGCCCGTATACGCCATAAATTTCGGAAAGTTACGACTTCGCTTTCTCGGCGATCCTTACCAACTGCCGACTCCAAACGCGTTCATTTTTCCGCTTCTTGCACACCTCGCGTTGCATTATTGTGTGTGTTTGTGTGCGTGCGTGCGTGTGTGTGTGCGTGTGCTTGCGCGCGCGCGCGCGTGTCTGGGCGTGTTTGTGTGTGTATGTGTGCGTGCGTGCGTGCGCGTGCGTGTGTGTGTGTGTTTGTGTGTGTGCGTGCGTGCATGCCTGTGTGCGTGTTTGTGTGTATGGGCGCTTGTATGCGTGTGTATGGGTGCTGTGTGTGTGCGTGTGCGTGTGTGTGTGGAGGGAGGGTAAATTTATTGCTCCCAATATTTCGCCACACCCAAATGGCGCATTGTATTCGAGTAGAAATTCTTGCTGATCCCCGCAACGTTAATGAGTTTTTGAAGCGAAACGAAAGCATTTACTTAATATCAGACGTATGTCGTGAAACTTCACTTGGCAAGGATAAAAAACGCCACGAGAAAGTCGCAAAGAAAAAAATAGGGGAAATTCAAAGCACGTTTTAATGTTACGTAAAGTACGTCTTTAGTGTAGCCGAATTCATTACGTCAAATGCAAACCGCGTGAGTGTCCCCGTGAACGCCTCAAATCTCCACCACAGTGCCCTGCTACCCTGGTTTTTGCCTTCCCTTGAGATAGAACACAAGCAGTGGAGGGAGAAGGTCGGGGCACCCTCTTGTTAAACTTAATCGGTTTAACCAGATGCGCTCTCCGCTTTTCTGAACGGCTTTGGCCTGCCCCAACGCACGTTTATATTGTATTCGTTTTCTTCGGGTATGGCAGAAAAAACGTAACGATAATATTCGGTTTGCAAAGTTTGGTTCAGTCAAATAAGCGACTCAGCTTGAGTATAATTATTACGTAAATACGGCCGCGTGGATTCTCGTACAATCTCAGGAAGAACGTTACTTCAGTCGGGGGTAAGGTGTGCAGTATAACGTCGTCATTACGGTGTGTTTAAGGCTTACGCGAAACAATAACTTTTTTACCGCTGGTTTCTTGAAGCGCGTAATCAAATTAGCCAAAACTAGCCTTTACGTTTCCACCTTGACGTATTTATATATATTCATTCAGCTGGTTTCTAAAGAATGCGGATTTTGTTGAAATTGCAGAATTTCGGGGCGGAAAAAGCTGGCATGCACTTCATTTAGGCCGTGAAATTTAACGTTCCTGTAAAGCAGATGTCATCTGGAAGAAAGACATAACGTTCAATAGAAATAGCGCCCTTTTCTTTGAAGCACCAAATGTCACCGCTGGCTTAAGGATACTTGGAAGTAGTACTCACTCGTCGCCATTGCCACTGATGAAGAGTAGATAGCTATGGCGCCGACCATTTGCTGAAAAAACAAATCGTGTTACAGTCGGACACATCGAAATTGTCACTGTCTTAGACAACATGAGGTGCTCTAATAATTTCAAGGACCTCACTCAATAGAGGAATAATTGTGCCGGCAACTTACCGACAAAATAATGTACGTAATGGCAGCCATGATGGAGATGACGGTGTTGTAGCGCAGTCGTACGTACTGCGAAGGCAATATCATACGAAAACACATTAACTGGCGGCACAAAATGTATTACCGGCTGTTCTATTGTGAAACATTCTTGCCTACTTTGTCACTAAAAATTTCGAAACGAGAAATCTATTATTCCTATAATAGGCAGTGGTACGTCCGTTCAAACGTACTTTACTTGTTTCGCAGAAGCCAGCAAACGGAACGCAAGTACCGCAGGAAGCATGTTGTTTAATTGAGAAACATTGCCATTAACCGGCGCAAAATTTTATGATGGCCGCCAGTAATATGGCACCCTTTCTCTTTTAACGAAAGGGGGTGATTCCCCAGCCTGTTGTTCATCTCCGTCATCATACGAAGGTATGAAAACATCCTCGCTTCAATTTCTCCTGGAGCCGTCGCCAGTGCTAGGTGATGGGCGGTTGAGCATTTGAAATAGTTCTCATCTGTTATAAAATTTCTCCTACAGCTGTGGACCCGATGAAAGTAAAGAAAACGACAGGCGTTCAAAGGAGCTACGTTGACAGAAATTGGGTATAACCACGTGAAAAATGCTGATCTAGCGAGCAACTTTGTTTATTGAGAACACTGTAAGCCGTGTCTGGCTGTTACGAAGACGTTATACGAGATAGACGACGCAACTAATATTCTAATTTAGTAATCAGAGGTTCAACTGTGGGTGCAGTTTCGAAGAAAACGGCGTAAGCGGTCTTCTTATAAAAACTGCACAAAAAAAAAGCTTTCAATTTTGCAAATTGCGGTAGGGCAGGACGTAGCATAACAGCTATAACTTTTAAAACGTGTAAAATTGCTTGGGAAACGCTACAAAACGGTCGCTCAATTGCGGTACTATGTTCCTGAAAAATGCGTATAGCGATTGATGCCTTAATTTCGCCTATTTTGGTAAAGGGGAACACACATTTTATGAGGGCGTTTATACGACGAGCTCCAAGTTTAGGGAGATTCTTGTCTTGAATGTGGGCCATTACTGGCTGCCTTTTATCAATTAAAAAATGTATACTAGTATGGTAGCCTCTGGACACGGATTAACTTATTTGGCATTGGAGGTGTGGGTCCTACTTTTGGGCCTCCTAAATTTGTCCCCAGGAGGCGCACATTTTATGTTTACCTGTAAATGTTAGTGCTGTGCTCATTCACGAATATTACAGATTCTAGGTTTCATTTTATAGAATTCGTTACTATAACAGGCAGATGTTAGTCAAGGGTACCTGCTTAGCGTACCCTGTCGATGTCCTGCTAGATCACTGAACTACCCGGGGCTTCAGGTTTTTTAAGCGTTAGTCAATGAGAAACGAATGCCGTGTCATACGTGTGTAATTATTACGTGGTCACCACGAGTCGGCGCCATTCAATATTCAAATTCGGCCGTATACGTATCATCACTTGTACATACACCTTGAGTAGATTAGTTAATGATGGACAGAATTTTCAAATCACTTGCTTGAAAATGAAAGTGTGTGTGTGTGTGCATGCCTCTTACTAGGGTAGACCGCCGTGAACTGCAGAAAAACGGCATGTTTCTCCCTCAGCGTGGCGAGCGAACGTTCCTGTGCGTTTCTAAGGGCAAACAAAGAAAAACAAGTGGTGTGCTGCTGACTCGTGGCCGTCATGAAACGGCGTCAGTTCATAAAGACTAATCATTATAAATAAACGTTTTTCCACAATTTCTACAATGTAACTTTGTAGGAACTGGCCGTACATCAATCGCTCGTGTCCTTCATTGCCACGTGCACTTGTTTTCGCACTCACCCCAACCATTCGCGCGGCGCTTATCTGACAGTCTGACGCACTACTGCCCTCATGTTTTTGTGTAATGTGCCGAACGGTACGCACTAGTCTGTGCAAAGGGAGTAGAAAGGTGAGCATGCCAGCTGTGGCGGCAGTTTTCAAGAGAATGCCTTTCAAGAGACCAGTTGGGCGGATCACAAGGCCGCCCTGAGCCGTGCCACAAGCGGGCGTCCTGTGAGGACTTTCAAGCATTAAAAGGCTGTCTGGGTCGTGACCTCTCGGGTTGCGTGACCCGTGTGCGGTATTTCAACGAGTAATTTTTTCAGGCCCGCCGCCGGCTGCCGATTCGACCGGCTACCAATTGCACGGAGTACAAGCTACTGCCTGACCGCGCTACCCGCTGCCCTTGTGCAAAGATCTCCTGATCCTGAAGGATCACTGGTGCACGGGTGTACCATCGGGCATATTGAGCTTTTGTGAGTTGGAAACAAATATTCTGTAATGGAAACATTGCTTTACCATACCCTCTTTGACGGATAGCAGGAAAGCATAAATGCTAGGACGTATGTCCAAAAAGTGAAATAAACGGAATCTAAAAAATGAGTTCGTAAATAACTATTCTGAAAAGGCTTGGCGTGAGCGCAAAAATTGGCCGTATACACGGTCTTCAAAGGAACAATTGCTATTGCCCCGTAATTCTGTACCTACATGATTACAACAAAACGCAAAAATACTCAAGAACGCCAACAAGCTTACAGGCACCCATGTCTTCATTCTAAATGATTACTCCCGCTGCACGCGCCGCTGGTGTAAACAGTTGTGGGTCTGTTGTAAGATTGATTAAAATGGCAAGTAACCCCGTTGTTAGCACGACAAGCTCCAGATTGATGATGACACGCGCGCGGGGTATGCCAGCAGCCACATCGCCGTAAAAGTCCCCAACTATACCCCTTCCGGTATACAAACTATGCTTAACCCCTTCGAAAATGCATAATGAAGACCTTGCTCGAAAAATAAAACCTTGCGCCTTGTTAATCTCAGGTCATGAAGAATTGTCCACCAAGTAGTTGAACTCGAATACACATTGTTAGTGTACTCTCTCCATATAATTATCTTAGCAGACACTTGGCTACAAAAAGGTACCAGTGACGCTGTACTTCTTCCTGAAAACTTTAAAACATATAGAAGCGACAGGCCGACGCACAGGTGTCACCGTAAATTTAAGAACTGACTTCACAGTTTTTCCTTTGAAACAAAATAAATGACCACGAAAGTTGATGTTTGTAGTTTAACGTGTTCGAAAATTACATTAGTTTAGTAGCGGCTACCCCTGTCCGACTTCGGATGTCAATTTTTGTTAAAATCTGCGATTTCAATGTCGGCTATACTGGAGGCTGCCTAATACAAGCAGGGGATCTTAATCTGTCCAAAATTAATTAAGCCAAATTAAGCTGTCTATCCTCAAATGTTCAGGTTGTTTTTGATATAATGCTGACATGCGATGTTGTACAATCAGTGAGTGTGCCGAAAACATTTTGAAATCACACATCATCGATTCTAGTTGTCGTGTTCAATAGCAAATGCCTTGCTCACGCATATGTATATGTCGATGATGGCCTGTCTGACCTAAAATTGGTTCGCTTCACATCGCGTGCTGAAAATCAATGTGGATATAACATTCTAAACAAATCGTTTAAAGAAATTAAGAGCCTGTGATGCATCAACTCCAATGATTATCTTGATCTAGATTTTGCCCGATTGTATAGTGATGACGTCAACTGTCATCGGAACAATTTCCTGTCACCGTTGTTTCTGACTCAAAAAATTATCCCAATCAAAACGAAGATGCTGCACTGAAAACAATTGTTCATAACCTAAAAAGTATTCAAATTGCAGGGATAGTTAACACATGAGAAAGCGCAAACAATACATATTAGACTGTTAAAAAGTAAAATGAATGCTTTCAGAAAAAACACGACCTATAAACATGTTTTTTATACTGTTAAATTCTCTATCCCTAAAACGTAATCCACGTAGTACTTGGCGCCACATAGAAATTAATCAAGAAAAAACAGCCGATTGCATCGTTTTTGGCGACCAAATTGAGATGAGAAACAAATAGCCTCCGATGTTAACTGTTTACTTGCTCTGTCTTTTTAAACACATGCATATTTAATAACGGCAGGGGTAGTTTCTCTGTAGAAATCCGTCTTGATTTCATAAAATTTGAAGGTGTCTTTTTGACGCTTCTGAACTTCAAAATAAAATCTTGTTTCGGTGTGGACAACATATGAAATTCTTTTTTGAATTGTTACGCAGAACCATTTTCTCGCTTCGTTGCTATAATCTCCCAGTTATCGTTACCCAAGATATTGTTCCTTCCGACCGTTGCATCGCTCTAGGAACTCTGGTGCTTAATAAAAAAAAGAATTTTTTTCGCTATTCATAAACATCGGCTACAAGCACATATTATGTACTGCTAGAGCACGTAATTTCTTTTTAAACTATGATATTTTTTAGACTTTTCCAAAACAATTTTTGTGAACGTATATACACAGTAAAGATTGTTATGGTTCGTTCCCCCGAAGTCCGCTGCAGATCAGGAACCCAATCGCCCGGTACTTGCAGGGACACCACCCCAGACTTGTCTTTGTTGGCGGGCCAGCTCGATGTCACGTGGTCATCCAACCACTCTAACTTAGGCTCAGACCACGACATTATTCACCTCCTGTTGCGTAACCGGGATTACAAGGCACGATTAGGAAAAACTCGGATTACGAACTGGGATAATTTTCGGAAGGTGCTGTGCAGCCATTCCCCAAATCCCGATCAGTCCTACACTGCATGGATAGACGACCTTCTTCAGACAGTTCACTCTCATACGCAGCTGTAACCACGACTTACCAGACCCCTTGTGTGGATGCGAGGTTGCTTCACCTTTGGGAAGCACGCCATAGCCTTGCCCTTAGATGGAAACGCCAGCGCCACAATCGGAAGCTCTGTAGGAGGATATCTCTTCTCAGTCAACAGGCGGCGGAGTATGCACAGTCGTTGAGCAAAGAAAATTGGCGGCAGCTTTGCGACAGCCTCCAAGGCACTCTGACCTCCCGCAAAACCTGGAACCTACTTAGGTACCTTATTGACCCCCTAAGCAGCAAGGAAGAATCAAATCGAAACATGGCCCGGACTCTTCACGCTTACCCCGGCACTCCAGAACACCTCATTCAAGACTTAACGGCTAAATACCTCCAAACAGAGATACTATCCCCGCCGCCACCGTACTCTGGTACTCCCAACGCAGATTTGGACCGAGATATCCAACTTTTTGAACTGAAAGCAGCCCTGGCGGAATGCAAGAAAAGGAGTGCCCCGGGTCCTGAACAAGTAACCTATAAGCTCCTGGCCAATTTAGGTGATGATGAACTTGCCATCCTGCTTAAACACCTCAATTAATTTTGGACATCTGGCCGCCCACCTATTCAATGGAAAACCGCTGAAGTCCGCTTCATTCCTAAAGCGGGCAAATCCCCACACATAGACAATCTCCGGCCTATTTCCCTTACCTCTTGCGTGGGAAAGCTATTGGAACGCATTATACTCAAAAGGCGGCAGCCATAACTTGAAGACACCAACCAAATGCCAAAAACAATGCTCGGCTTTCGACAACATTTAAGCACCCAGGATATTATGTTGCGATTTAAAAAAGAGGTCATCGCACCTGCTACTCGCACTCACCTCGAGCCAGTTTGGCCCTCGACCTAAAAGGGGCCTTCGATAACGTTGCGCACGCAACGATTCTCTCCCGCCTTAATAATTTCTGGCTGTGGAAACCGAAATTATTCCTACATTTCGGACTTCCTCACAGGCCGCCAGGCTGTGCTCAAAATTGGAGATATAAAATCCAAACCAATCTCTCTTGGCAGTCGGGGTACACCGGAAGGCTCGGTATTGCCTCCACTCCTCTTCAATATCGCTTTTCTGGGTCTATCAAAACAGCTAGAGCCGATTCCGAATCTTCACCACGCATTGTATGCAGACGACATCACCCTCTGGACTGACACAGACTCTCTCGGTGGGCTGCAGGACACATTGCAGCGTGCAGCCGAAGAAGTCAATAATTACGCCCAGTCTTGTGGCTTACATTGTTCACCGCAAAAATCAGAACTTGTCATCATCCAGAAACACCCCCCACGACACCACGTCGAGCCCTTCGGAATATCTCTTGACGGCCATTCGATCAAACCTAGCTCCTCACTCAAGATATTAGGCCTTACCATCCAAGCCAATACCCGGAACGACTTTGCCTTGTCAAAACTGCGTAATATATCAGCTCAAGTCGTGCATATGATTAGGCGGGTCACTAACCGGCTTCGAGGAATGAAACAAAAGGACACAATGAGACTAATTCAAGCTTTCGTCATTTCTCGCCTCACCTATGTTTCTCCATACATGGCCCTAACCAAATCCGACATTGACGCACTAAACAGGATCATTCGGAAGGCATTTAAACAAGCACTCGGGCTCCCTGTGAGTACATCGACAACCAAGCTTCTTGAAATGGGTCTTCACAACACTATTGAGGAACTCATTGAAGGTCATCTCGCAAGGCAGCGCCTCCGTCTGACACACACTCCAGCTGGCCGCTTTGTTCTGCAATGCATCAACTGGCCCTGTGCAGAACAAACCCACCTGGCCCCTTTGTCAGACGAGTGGCGTAAACATATCTCTGTACGACCCCTACCAAAGAATATGAACCCCGACCTCAATCCCGAGCGCAGGACCGCCTGCAGCCAAGCCCACGAACGCTTATATGGCAATCGCTCTGACGTGTCCTACACCGATGCGGCGAGCTACGCTGACAACCAACCCATGGTTGCAGTGACAACAACCGGAAGCCATTTAACTTCATGCGCATCCATCCGTACGACATCCCCACGAGACGCCGAAGAACTCTCCATTGCCTTAGCCCTCATCCAATGATCCAGCAGAGTCATCATTACTGACTCTCAAGCAGCCTGCCGCAGTTTCCTTTCAGGGAGGGTTGCACCAACGACCCTGTGGTTACTTCAGCGATACCGTCCTTCTCACCGAGTGGTGATCGTTTGGACACCTGCCCATGCCTCTGTAACGGGCAACAACTTCGCCCACCAACAGGCTCGCGAACTGGCCCACCGAGCACCAGAGGTCACCGCAGCTCCGACGCCACTTCTCACCTATCAGGAAATTACTCAATTTTACCGGACCATCAGACAAAAATTCCCGTGCCCTCACCCATCCCTCAGCAAAACTCAGGAAATAACACTCCGACAATTACAAGCAGGCACGTACGTTCACCCGGTTCGAATGAATTTATTGTTTCCCACACAGTACACCGCGCTATGCAAGTTTTGTCCACAGCTAGGTACCCTCCAGCATATAATTGTAGAATGCGCTCACAACCCAGGCCTACCACTCCTCTCCACCTGTTCCTTTCCCGAGCTGTGGGAGACACTGTTGACCAGCTGTCAACCGGAGGACCAGACTCTCCTGGTGACACGGGCCAAGACGGCGAGGGCAAGGCATGGATTCCCGGACTAGGGTTCCACTCTCACATTTGAGCTCATTAAAATGTTTTCTCTCTCTCTCTCTCGCCCGGGCAACCGCTGATTTTGCAGGAGGCTCATAGGGCGATGGTGTTGAAGTTCTCTGAGATGGCGATCGAATTGACGAAATCGAGGAGTTTTGATTCGATGAGGGAAACGACGAATTTATATGCTACTATTTACATTAGAGTACTGGATACATGAGTAATAAAAAGGGAAAACCTTCAAACCGTAGTTAGACGTTAGTTCTAAGTACGAACAAGTCACTCGAGCTTTCCAACTTCGTTTAACTCTCCTATGCTAGGAACGTACACAAACCGCTCGAGAAATCCGGGAATCTGTTCCCACAGAAGGACCCAACTAGTTGCCAGTACACAGCTGTACCCTCAACTTTCGACGCGATCCTCCAGTCTATCTCTCGCTCAGGGGGCTCACAAACCCAAACCTATCTTCAGCGGTCGAGACACGTTGTCTCGCCGGGAACTGCCTAGCTGAGAGCTCCGACAAGAACACTTTCTAACGGCCAAGTTCAGCTTATAACACCTCGGTATTACTCTCTCTCGGGAACCCCCCTCTAACTTCCGTACACGCGTAAGGAAGGGCCCAAATTCATGTAGACAGCTGTTCGTTCAGCCATTTGCGGAATATTCAATAAGGCGCCACCACCTTCGGGTCAAAAGCCGGCGACCGGGCGAGGAAGCGCACGGCGGCGAGTACACATGGCTCCGACTGGAGGCGGTGAAAAGCGGCGGCTAGCGAAAGCTAGCCGTTCCGATGGGGGCGAACTTCATTTCACACCCGATCTCTGAGACACCCCCGTCGCGCTCCTGTCAAGTGATCATAAAGGTCGTGACGTCAAGACCGAAAGTCGCTTTACCCAAAACAAATCGTGCCGTGCGCGTTTTCTCTACGTTGGGGTCGGCGTTTGTTTAAAGCCCCATTTTCTTCCTCTAAACGTCAGTGTTATCCGCGTGTTACGTTATCAAGGTCGGTTATTTAAACCAAGTGCAGCGTCGACCTGCAAACGCTGGACTTCGCGTTGTGTGCTGTGCTGGGAGCTCACGGGTGTAGCCGGCGTTCTTAGCCCTCGTCGGCGAAACGGCGACCACGACGACACCAATCCATCTCGTGAAAAATAGAGGATGAAGTTTGCCACCACTAGTTCTGCAGTACCTATGCTACAAGTCACGTTGCCACCAGCAATGACATGCAACAACGTGCCAGAGATCACAACACGAACAAACGCCGTGCTGTGATGTCGCGAATACAGTGAGGTTCGATTGTGTGCATCGGAGCGGAGAGCGTACTTACCACATTCGGCTTTTGCGGTAAATGCGCAAATGAGATGTGGAGCAGTGGAGGGTGTGTTGTGTTGTATGTACCGGTTACTTCGTGCTGTCGGCTTTATGTCTGCGCACTCGCCGGTGAAGTGCGGTGCTTGCATGGGCAGCGATTGTTGCAGGCAGCCGCTGCAAGCATCGCGCGATTGCGCTGGTCAGTTACGATCGCTTTGGCGTTCGGTTAGCGCCCGAGGTTGTTTCGCTCAACGAAGCTGCTATCCGCGTAACATGCTGCGCGTTGCGGGGACGAGAGATGGCAGCGGAGGTGGTAAAAGAAACGTTACGGAGACCATGGTGACAGCAGGACGCTTGTTTTCTTTATCCCTCGTCCATGCACTTATTCCAGCATGAAGGCCATACTTCTGCTAATTTACTAGGACGTCGTACCTTAGCTTTAGTTAACGACAAAAAGTAGGTTCTGTAGCTAGTAACAGGTTAGAATTTCAGATTTACAAAAAGCCAGCAATCATACTGGACTAAAAGGCCACATTACAAGTGCCCTTTTAGGGATGCTTTAAATCAGGCGTGTTATCTGAACAACCTCCGCTTAAACCCTTTCGCACTTACCCCCGAATTTTAATATATATCATCCTGTGGGCATTGAAGTGTCCACCAAATGTGCATTCTGCTCTTTGTTCTCTTGAATTTTATTTCAAGCTACACAAAAACCGCTTTTGGCCTGAATGTCCAACGAGTCGAAAGGTTCAATTCGTGACGTGATTTGTGAGACGAAAGGTCCAATCGAGCCTCAATGTCCAACGAGACGAAAAGTCCAGTGAGGCGAAGGGTCCAACAATACTAAGGCCCTACTGTTTTATTAAAGACATTCATTTGTTGTGAAGATTAAGCCGATAGCGGTAGGTTCAAGCGTGTTGTGCCAAATGTTACGCTACGTTAATAAAATGAGCATTGCGACAGTGCGGGTAGTCGTGTACGGGCCTCACCTTTGCGTCAATATAAATCGTTGCACATGAACGTGCTGTACCGGATGGCATTCGTCAACCTCCTCAAAATAGTTCCACCACAAAACAAACAAGAAAGTGTGATTGTGATTATGGAAATGTACAAGGCTAATCTCTTTGTTCGCGACACAGGGTACCATCATATGATTGTGGCGTGTGAAGACTGGACCGGAAATCAAAAAATTTCGGCAACTACTCTTAGGCCAGAAAAAAGACCTTCTGCTCAATTGAGTCTTTAGCAACGTATGGGCTATCTTCTCGATTTAGCTGGAGCACTCCTTAATGGTTGACTAGAATTAACATGCACATAAAATCATCTGACCCGCTATGAAAATAAATAATTGCATTCGAGCCGCATCTCTTGGCGCTCTCTCTTGTTCACTCCTTTGTTTGAAGTATAGTTGTCCATCCCTGGGGAGTATGGGAACTGAACAACCGGGTGGAAGATTAACCATTCGTCCACACACATTTAGTCCTTAAAGGGTTTTATGATTGGAGCAAAGTCAAGTAGTCTCCCAGGAGACCAACGTTTATTCCTTTTTGCTTAAGCATGCATGCAGTCTTTTTAGGCTGACAATGCAGAAATAACGTTTTCAGGAGGACGAAATTTTGAGCGCAAATGGCATTTGAGCCTACCTGGACTCACCATCCTACAGGACGGAGCAGGCTCCCATGCAGTACTACAACTTCAACGCACCATGATTCAGCTAACCAAATTCATCCACTGCACCAAGCACAAACGGGCAGGAGTGAAGGAACCAGACATTATCAGACTTAAGCTTTTTTCATAAGGTACGTTATATACGGCACAACTTACCTCTTTGTCAAGCCAGCCGAACGGCGAACATTCTGTACTTGTGACATGACGCCATAATATCAATCACTACAGGTGAACAGGATATGCTTTTCGTATGCTGTGAATGATCTCGTGGAGCATTGTCACAAGCACAGACACTTACACACAGAATAGTAATAGAAGAAAAAGGAGAACAAAGCAACAAATGTGAACAAAGAATTCTAAGTCTTATTTCGGAAAGTGGGGTAACCTGGCACAGAAGACGACAGCTTATCTGAAATCAGATGACCGGTATCGACAACAATGTACCGCAGGAGTACAGTATTATGATTTGTACTAGCTGCTATGTAATTATTTGTGGCCATCCTAAGCTATCGACAAAAAAGGTTTTTTGATCCTCTGCTACCTCATTCGCCTTTTTCCCACCTTGAATTGTCATCGCTCATTTCATTTTAGATATATCCCAGGTGGAACCACCGATCCAAGATCATCTTTCCCATCCATAATGGCCGCCTTTTTGCCAGAGTCAAAGATTGATAATATGTATTTGCAGAATAAACAGGTATCTACTGTTGCTGTTCCCAGTGCCAAACAAAATAGACCACAAAAGGCGACCTCCTTGTGAAGTTTGAGCGCGAACGGAGCAGCGATACGCTCAGGAAATTTTCATTTCCTGGGCATATTTTTATTTCATACACTTAGGAAGTGTTCCATTTATCGATGTAACACCTGTCCTCGTGCTGTGTCTATGCTGCTGATGTCATCGTCAAATTTCTAGTGTTGCGGACAGATGAGGCAAGGGAATTGATGAAGACAAGACGGTTTTTGAAAAGTGAATACTATGATAATTCCAAGGCTTGAAGTTAGTATTTGGGCTTGCTCTTGTGACAGCGTGAAGCGCAATAACGTCGTTTTCATAAGTGGGCACGAAATCCAGACGAAATATCAGAAGGGATGATATCTAAGTAGGATGTTTAATCTCAATAACTGATTAATATGTGAAATCCTGGATGTCAAATATGACACATCAAACTGACGCCTTGATGAGACCGAACTGAGAATATACAACCCTCATCTGCATCAACCGCTTCTTCGGGCTGCGAGCAGTTGACGGACACTCACGCGCGTACACGGTGAGTGTCAGGCAACTGTCGTAGCCACCTCCTTTTTTTTGATGGACGCTCACGTGAGTGTTTGCTTGATTGCTTAGCGCTCGCGTGCCTGAAATGGAATGAAGGTCGGGAACTTTTTTTTTCGCTAGGGCCAACCAACAAAACAAAAAAAACCCTGATGGTTTGCCCGAATGATGAAACAGGCCCGAATGATTGATTGATTGTGGGTTTTAACGCGCCGACGCAACGCAGGCGATGAGGCGCGCCGTAGTGGAGGGCTCCGGATTAATTTTGACCCCCTGCGGATCTTTATCGTGCGCCGAAATCTCGTACACACGGGCGTTTTTGCTTTTCGCCTCCATGAGAAAAGCGGCCGCCACGGCCGGGAATTGAACCCGCGACCTCGTGCTCAGCAGCGCAACGCCTTAGCCACTGAGCCACCGCGGCGGGTAACAGGCCCGAATGAAACAACTGGAGTCATAGTTCGGCACCCTCAGCAACGTACTCGCGACCAAGCTTGTTTTCGTCAATAGCGTTGCAGGCACACTCATATTTTATGACGTAAATCAGAGTTGCCAGGCGTACATTTCACTTCAAATTATAGTGTAAAAGTTATTGCATGTGAAAATGCAGAAGGTCCTACAAATATATTGCGGTATGGGCATTCAAGGTAACTTCAGAGTGCTCCAGACATTCATTTTTAAGTAAGAGCCTCAATGTCCAACGAGACGAAAGATCCTCCGAGACGGAAGGTCTTATCGAGCCTGAATGTTCACTGAGACAGAATATACACTATTGAAGCCCTCGTCTCGTTGGACCTTTAGATGCTGAATCCACTGAAACAAAGTTAACGTAATGACTTGCATAGTTACACAGTGTTAGTAAGCGTATTCCGAGTTCGCAACCAATTTTACAAATTAATTGTGAAACCGCCATACTTCTACTGCACTATTGTTAGTCACAACAGTTACCAAAGCCTGAAAGGAACTTTACATTAGGAACTTTACTTTTTGTGTGTGTGTGTGTGTGTGTCAGCAGCAGCTTAAAATGCCTTGCTGTAAAAAAAAACATTGTACCAAACATTATGCTTGCATTATGGCGCATACAGTTGGGGTGTTTGGTTGCCGCGGCTGTACATCACAACTCTAAATTAATCAGGCTGAGTTAGAATGACAGGAAGCATACCCCACATTATTTTATTGCGATAGTATTCCCGTTGGCATAAATACTATGTCACAGGTATGTAAAAATATATATATAAAATATAAAATCAGCAAATGTACAAAAACGCCATTAACTGCGAAAGTAAAATTAGAATTCAATAAGTGAACTTTGAACACAAGAAAAAACAATATTTTTATGCAAAAAGTGCAATAAAAGCAATATCTTGCAGGTAGGTAGTTTATTCTTTATGTGACTGACTTGGTGTTTGTACCTGTAATTCTGCTTTAACAGTGTGAAGCATTTATTATGTCTGTCTAAGGTGTAGCTTAAAGCCACCTAACTGCTCTCAGCAATGCTACAGATCTGTGAGACAGGATAGTTGAGCAGACACCAATTTATTTGAGAGCAGGCCTCAGGTACGTGTCGGTGTACAAACATTCAAACTCAAATAACATACTGAAAGACAAACAAATATACAAAGGTAAACAATCCAATGTGGAGTAATAATAGGATCTCAAAGAGCACAAGACCACTCGCACTTTGTTGTACAGATAAGAGGACACTGCACCTCTTTATTAAAACTCACGGGCATTGCACAAAGCCTCTACAAAAACTGTTACAGGTGTTAACGCTTGCGCGCAGCAATCGCAACCAGATACGCCTCGTTACACGACAGTTAACGTGCCCGCTGACGCAATGGGAGCGCTATAGTGGTGCTTTTCGATGTACTAAAACTCTCTATGTCTGTACAGTGACGACTGCCTCATCGTCGACTCGTGGAACCTTTCTTCATTGTCCGAAAAGTAGCCACGAACAACGGCTGCGATCAGAGACGTCAGTGACTGCTTTGCACTCGCACTTTTGACATAGTGGGCCTTGAGCACCCTGTTTTGGGCTTCAATGTCGTTATTTGTCGTTAGAATAACGTCAAATTCAAGCCTGTGAAACATTACCCACAGCTCCTTCATACCTAGCCACACCGCTTGAAAGTAGCTGCGAAATTTCTCGTTGTTCCAGTACTCTGAGCTAGAAGCAAGAATAGCTAAGGTCAGGTTAATAACTGCCACATGTGCGCGTCAGCTTGCCGGCGCGCAAGCCCAGCCGCGCACTCCGAACGATCGAACGCCACGCACGAACGCGACACCCGAAACCACGGAAAGACGGAAACAAGAGGAAAATAGCTCTCTCTCACTCTCGCTCGCCTATTAACCTGACAGAAACGTTTGCAGATCGACGCTGCACTTGTTTTAAAAAACCGGCCTTGACACCGTAACACGCGGATTGCACCGAACCGACAAACGCCGACGCTAACGTACAGAAAACGCGCACGACACGATTTGTTTTGGGTTAAACAAGAAAGTGACGAAACGATCTTTGTCACGTGACTTCCTGTCTTGACGTCACGACCTTTATGATCACGTGACAGGGGCGCGAGTGTGAATGTCAGTGCGAGTGTCATGGCGATTGGGTGTGAAATGAGGCTCACCCTTCCGGTGGTCGTGCACAACAATGGGATCTCGTGGAAAAGCCAACGCCGCGGCGCGGTCAGACGATGATAATTACCTCTTCGTTGTCCGCTACGTCAACAATTCTCGCAACTTGGCGGGGTCGTCTGCATTCCTAAAGCGGATGAGTCCCGCGGCATTCCTCTGTCCAGACAAGCCGTTTCCCGAACGCGGCGCAACGAATTGGTGGCAGCCACAGCGTAGCGTTGGCAGTGCTGTGCTGTTAGACCGAGCGGCGAGTATCTCTCCTCTCACGCGCGTGTACGGGACGCCTGGCCACTGACCTCATGGGTGGAGCTTAAAATGCACTACTGCCCAATTAGTTTTTTCGCAACTATTCTTTCTCCTTAGTTCTAGATAAACCCGCTCACACCTGTGTTTGCTCTGCCTTCACTTTAGTAAGGCGTTTGCTAAAACACCCCGCTTCAATTATGTCATGAACTTAACATGGTTGGTTTTCAATCTGCCATTGCTAAATGGGAAACATCGTATCTTATTTCTCACAAACAGTATGTTGAGTTAAGAGTATTTACTCGAATCTTCTTTCGGTCTACTCCACAGTGCTCCACGAAAGCGTCCGAGGACCGCCAATTATTAAAATTTTGATCAACAACATTACAACCTGTGCAAAACGCGCTATTTAAATGGGGTGGCTTGGCGATGACTCGCGTCTATTTATTTCGAGTAACTCCGCTATGGACGAAATATGCTGGACCGAACTATCGATGCGATAATTACTTGGTATGAGTGCTGGGACGTGCACATCAACTTGGATACTACGGCTTGTATACGCATTACTTCCAAAAAAAACAGCCCCTCATATAGTCGTAAATTATCAAAGGATTTCCCGTACATATCTTGGCATCACGATAAGTGGGAAGTTAAATTGATTGTTTCACACTCAAGATTCCCCCATTTGCCCGTAGAATATTAGGGTTACTATATTACACTTTCAAAAGCCTAAAAATAAACTCATCGCATTCAACACGCCCTGAAACTAAACACATCGTATTCAACTAAATGCACTGGCCTTGTTTGGAATATGCGTCGGACGTTTGGGATATGCAGTGTAAAAATGAGACAAACAGTCTTGAGAGAATCCACCAATTAGCTGTTCATTTCATTTTAATCGCTTCCGCCAGTCAGTCTTCCCGACATAACTTAACATTATTCGCAAAATTCAAGCTATACAGTGCCGGGAAAAAAAACTAGCTATACATCAATTTCTTTTTTACCAATCAAAGCAAAACAGTACTATGGACATGTCACACGACGTCACCCCTTCATATTCGCGGCCTACAACAGGAAGCGAAGATAACAACCATTTGTGCAACTTCACTCCTTACTTTATACGCCTGCTTTGGCAATTTCAGGGGATAGTTGTATTTCATGAAACGATAGATACAATAAATGACCTGCGCGAAACACCTAGCGTTCGCAGTTTCTAGAGATGTTGCAGCACTTACAAAAACGCTTCCCAAGATCTCACACCCTCCAGAATAAAACCCGCAACATTTCCAATTGTTGCTTTAAAGGCACAACCAGCAATTAGGAGGTTTGTTATTACCCTGAGCGACGTTAGTCGTACCTGCTATTATTGGTGACAACACACTAATACGGTCTGAAAGCGGGTAATCGAAAATAGGCAACGTTATCGACAACGCTCCTGGTGTCCCCAAAGCATAAAAAAAACTAGGATCAATGATTAGTAGGGAAAGTTCAGTTACAGCCGCCCTTTATGCTTGAAATGATCCGTTGAAATTGTTCACGGTTTCCACAATTTTTATTTTCAGATAGAGAATGTAGTAAAACATCTGTTTACAAGATCTCCCCTGCGATAATCAAAATATCGTTCCCCAACGCCGCAGTGAAAGATTACGCTGTAAAAAACGTTTTAGCTTTAAATATTTCAAGATATCACACCGCATATGGCCTCAGAACATTCATTACAGCGTTGCGGGTTGCCATAAATTCTGGCGTACAATAAAGAGTGTTGCTAGGAACTCTTGTCGAGAGTGCAATGCAGAACGAAAAAAAGAAAAAAAAAAGCTATCTTACCTGAAAGACGGATGTCACCTTCAGCTCGTAGAAAACGGGAACAACGACGCCGATTGCCATCGGAAGGAGAATTACGTTTAAAGGAACAACCCAGCTAATATGAAAGCCATACGCGTACATATGTGCCGGGAGTCCGATAATGCCGGTCGCCGACGCCACACTAGCGAGGACGGATAGACCGAGAGGAAGGACCTGCAGAGATTTGCTACCAAGGAAGATTTCATCCGTTACAGAACCTTGAAGTATGGTCTTCTTCATGGAAAAGTACAAGCCCACAGCCAGGCTAATGCCTGTAAGCAGCGAGAAGACAGCATAATCTGCAGCTGGAGTCATTTTCCGATGTTTTTAGTTGGCGTACACTTGCAGTTAGTAGTTGTTCAGACCTGCTCGAGCGCAAGCGCCTGGCGAATTGGCGTCCTGCCGCCAAAATACCGAAACACGTGTCCCTCTGAACGCACATGGAGAGGTGCGTACAGCTGCTAGTCCCTCCTGAAAACAAAACAAAACAATACAAATATACTGACGGTAATAAAGCATGGGCACTTCAGCTGCATCAACTATATGGACGTGAGCGAAAATCAAGGCGAGAACGTATTTCTGCTTCAGAATCACAAGTGGCCGGTGTGGCGGCTGGTTGGGAGGGTACGGACATATGCGTATGTCAGCTGTCTTACGCTTACTGATTAACTTCGAAAGCTCCGCTAGTTCTATTCTGTCAGCTATGGTGGAGATTGACATGGTTTGCTTTTTCTTAATTAGATCTTTCGTCTCCTCGGAACGTTTACCAATATCCTGTCTAGCCATCGTGCCCCCGACTTCTATTGCACACTCCGTGATAATGCGTGTAAGGTTGTCGCTGGCTTCCTGTGTCGTAAATTCTGCTTCCTCGGTGAGAGGTGAAGATTGGTTCTGCAGCACGATCCTGAATTCTTCGAAATGTTGAGATCATGAAGTTTGCGGGGATAACTTTGTCGCAGTTAGCGCAGTACCGAGGTAATTGGAGAATAATGGGAGAGGTCTTTGCCCGGCAGTGGGTGTAGACAGGCTGGTGATGATGATGATGATGATGATGATGACATCTGCGCGGTGGTATCATCATCAGCAGCAGCAGCAGCCTGTCTACGCCCACTGCAGTGCAAAGCCTCTCCCATGAATCTCCATATATCCCGGTCCTCTTCTAACGGTGACCAATTTATCCCCGAAAACTCCTTGATCTCATGTGCCCATCTAACTGTCTGCCGCCCCCGGCCACGCTTACCTTCCCCAGGGATCCACTGTGTTACCGTTAATGACCAACGGTTATCTTGCCTTCGGATTACATGCCCTGCCCACGCCCGTTTTTTATCAATTTATACTAATTTGCTCTTCACACGCGTTTGTTCCCTGACCCAATCAGCTCTCTTCTTGTCTCGTAATGTTACACCTATCATATTCCGTGCCGTGTCCTGGAGAGTCTTCCTCAGTTTTATTTGAAACCTCTTAGTGGTACAGCTTGTGTGGTGGTATATATGGGGGAAATCATTGGGAGGATATTGAGCCCCGGTGCTTCCGTTTGCATCAAAGCAGAAAAAAGATTTGACATTGACCCCTACATCACGGGGCGGCCTCTGTAGTATCCACCATGGTCCCGCGTAATTCGCAACAGTGCCAAATCCTCCCCTAGTGGTACGTGGCGTCTGAAAAACGATGCACTTATCGTCATGGCAACGAGTGGCGAGGGGAGAAAGGAGGGTGGTGACGTCGCGGACGCTGCTGACGTCATTTTTTTCCGCGGCAGCCGGGCCGGGCCGCCGCGCGCCGGCCTCTAAAACCGACGCCTGCCCAATTTTCGCGCGTGGCGCCGGCCGCTGCCTCGTGGGCCGCTCGACAATGGCACCAGGCGCGAAAGTTGGAAGAGCGGCAGCGATGCCTTGGAATGGCCGCCGCCCGTCATTTGGTATGTGTGTGCAACGAAGAAAACATGTAAGTAATAGTGCGTTTTCTGGGGTCAAATTATTGTCTTTGTGGCGATATTAATTGGAGCGTTACACAAACATTCTTTTCGCTTTTCTTTTATTCAAAAATCATATGAGGACATCTTTGATTTGATGTCATGAAAAAGCATGCACTACACTCATATTGCACATACGTTTTATATACACAGTATTGGACTTAGCAAGAATATGACATATGCAAATTTAGGCGTAAACTATTGTACAATAGGAAAAAAACGCGCTACATACACATTTACAATAACACGGTTAGGCGGGCTAGTTGGTACTCTGAATTCATGGCTGTAACTTTTGCGAAACTTTAGACGGAGACAGATACAGGTCTTCGTGTCCCTTCTTGTATCTGTCTCCGTCTAAAGTTGCGCAAAAGTTGCAGGCATGAATACACATTTAGGTACACAATACTTGATTACGAAAGAGGAACTACGAAAGTTCTAGTCCCTAACAGATTTTTTTTGGCGCACACCTCGGCGGGAGAAGAAAAGGACTTGAAAGTTCAACTCAACGTATACTTATTTCTTCGGCTCACCTAGAGACAGGAATGGTCCTTAGACATTAAAAAAATTCATTTGAGTACATAGACACAAGAATTGGGAACCTATATGTTAAAAGAAAGCACGCACACGTATGCTTCAAGCCCTGCCTTTCGGGCGAGTCAACGCAAACACTGAAATAAAGCGTTGGGCTGCCCATTAACCTGCATACACTTCCGAGAAATCATGTTCACACCAACAAAATGCAGCCATAAAAAACTGTTGCAACACAATGACCGCATTATAGACACTCATTGCTGCGTTATATCTACGTACAAAAATAATGCGCAACCACGTCGTAGAACACAGAACACAATAGCAACACAAATAGAAGGCACCCGTCTTTTCTTTTAATGGCGCGTGAGTTAACAGTCTGCTTACCGGAGGTGGGAGGGAAGGCGGTGGGGGGAGGGATGAGAAGACACCCAGAAAAAAAAAGCTTTCCTGTATTGTAAGCCGCAGATATTGGCCAGGTTGTTACAAGCTACCCTCTAGCTCGTGTCTGGGCAGCGCCTCTTATCTCATCCTGTCCGATACGGCAAGACCATTCTAACTTCAGAACTATGGAACACCAAACCCACTCGCGATAAGATGACAAGGCGCGGACGCGCAGTTTAGATTGAACAGCAAAGTCGGCAATGCTACTTGGTTTTATTTATGTATTTTTTAATTAACGAAGCGCTTGCAATGGCGGCTGCAGACAACGCATGTATTTCGGTTTGGCATTCCACTGCTTCATGTGAAAATCGACTGGCATTGAACACCGCGGTGTCACGTCAGATTTTTCGGAGCACTGAAGCAACGCTTGGCAGTAGTTTCGACGCAAATATACGTTTTGGAGCAACACCTCCACGCCACCAATCGCTGTGGTAATAGGTACGCCGTGAAAGGCAAGAAGCGCGTACAGTAGAGCTTGCCTTCTTTGTGAGCAGGTGCGTCGTGATGACATTGGATGGATTGAGGAGAGTCACCGGAGGAAATGTCTAATCAAGTGGCAAACCGTCCTCGACTTGAGGCCCAAACCTAGATTCATACCTGCTGCACGAAACAACAAAAAATACCTTGATAAGTATACTGAATCGACATTCCAGCAGTTACTAAGTCAATCAAAAAACGGCAATGCCACCACAAATTGATCTTGCGAGCAAGAGTGTGCGTGTCAAAGACGCGTTTACTTTTACTAAATATTTGCGTACACCCGCACAGCTGGGATATATTTGCACATTAGTTTCCACTCCAAGACAAATGACATGTCTCATTAACTTCACGTTACATGCGCGAATTATTTTGAAAACAGAAGAGTGCCATCGGTCGGCTTTTAAGGAATTCACTATAACTTGTACAATACTAATTTGCTTACCTGTCGTCTTTGGAGAAGGCGAGAAACTTGACAGAACTGTACCCCCCTGTGTTGTTGCACCACAGAGCGGCGCAGGAGTGGTAACGCTCCTCCCTCCGCTGCCCCATATTTAGAATACATTCGAATGTATTTTATAATGCAGCGAAACTTTCAGCCCGTGGAGGCGTTTAGGCAACCCGCGCAACCCTTCGCACGCCGGCTCGCTCACGCACGTACATACTACCGAACTGGCCCGCCGTGCGCGCCGAGAGAAAAAAAAAATAATGGCGCCTGTGAGTTGTTGCGCATGTGTGAGGAGGCGCGAAAGCGTTGACGGTGTGGAAAGAAAGAAACTCTGAGGGAAAGGGAAGGGCCACGCCGCAGCACCATGCCGCTAGGATCACCACAATTTCGGAAACCGAAACTAGCCAAAGTCGCCGACCAGTGCCTACACTACCTAGTAAATCAGTCTCCCTGTTTTTTATAATAATTGTGTTTTGG
This sequence comes from Haemaphysalis longicornis, assembly GCF_048455015.1. Taxonomy (NCBI): domain Eukaryota; kingdom Metazoa; phylum Arthropoda; class Arachnida; order Ixodida; family Ixodidae; genus Haemaphysalis; species Haemaphysalis longicornis. The sequence goes on from NW_027526422.1 coordinate 161,945,285, forward strand.
ACTTTATGAAGTTCGCTGACATTCACTAGTGTGTTTTTAAGTGTCTGACGTCTTGAATCACGTCTGAGTCGCGGGCAATTTATTTCCTCTAGTTGCCTTATTAGGGGCGGCGGAAAAAAACACTGGGGGGCTCATTGCAGAGGTGACTCTGCCGCTATATACAACATTTAAAGTAAAGAAGGCTCAGTGCATTGAAGAAAAATGTACATATATGTATAAGACCGGTATTCTGGAGGTCGTGGGTTCGGATCCCACCTGGCGGGCATTTTTTCTTCACTTTCTTTCTTTCTTTCCAAATTCTTAATCTGTTTCAATGATCTACCACATCCTCCCCTTTGCTTTCCGAGGTTTTCTCGACTGCCAACCCTTATTTCTGTGTTATTTTCAACGAGCCCCTCATTTCCTATTCTGATTCGCTACATGCATAGCGAGGGCCTCTGTTCTGGCAGTCTTGTTGCCAAAGGGAGCTTAAGAGGGTTCAAAGCTGGTCGACCACTCTGGACATGTCGTAGACACTCGAGTCACGACCCGGGGGTTAAAAAGAAGGTCCCCTTCACCCCGATTAGTCCGAATGGCGCTGGCTACCACCCCCAAGCACAGGAAACAAACATACCTAACATAAATACCCCAGAAAGTGAATGGGAAAATCGCCCCGCCGGTAGCGTAGTGGTTATCGCACCAGACCGGTATTCTGGAGGTCGTGGGTTCGGATCCCACCTGGCGGGCATTTTTTCTTCACTTTCTTTCTTTCTTTCCAAATTCTTAATCTGTTTCAATGATCTACCACATCCTCCCCTTTGCTTTCCGAGGTTTTCTCGACTGCCAACCCTTATTTCTGTGTTATATATATATATATATATATTTATTTATATATATATATATATATATTTATTTATATATATATATATATATATTTATATATATTGTTACGAGGATATAAGAGGGAAGGAACACAATGTGTTCACGCTATTCCAGTATTTACTGTAGACAGCACAGCAAGCCGGAATCTCACGTGATCCTCGTCTTCCTTCACCAGCCCAAAAACGTCCCTCGTCGGCGTCGTCGTCATTTACTTCACCGACGGGTAACATAACCCCCCGGGACGAGGCGCCGTCCTTGCGCACTTTATAGAGCTGTTTGGCTGGGGCAAACATATGGCTTGAGCCGGACAACATGCACAATGTCTGTTGGAGGATGGGCAGGCGAGGACTGGAGTGGGGATATCTCGTAAGCCACATCAGTGACTTGGCGCGCGACTCGATAGGGCTAGAGTAGCGAGGAAAGAGTTTAGCGGAGAGGCCCACATGACCCGTAGGTGCCCACAGAAGCACTAGGGTACCTGGATGAAATCTGGCTGTGGAACGGTGCTTATCGTAGCGAAGCTTGCTGGAGGACTGGGATGTCGTAAGACGGGTGCGTGCAATTTGACGAGCCGTGTCGGCCTTGGCGATGACGTCTGGGGCATATTCAGTGGGGCTTGCCGCCGAGAGAATCAAAGTGTCCAATGGCAGGTTGGGGTGTCGACCGTAGTGTAGGTAAAGCGGGGAATACCCCGCAGTGTGGTGGCAAGAGGAATTGTACGCGAAGGTCACGTACGGCAGAGCACCGTCCCAATCACGGTGGTCGGGGGAGACGTTACATAGATAGCATGTTGGTCAGGGTTTGATTGAGTCGCTCCGTTAAGCCATTTGTTTGAGGATGGTAAGCGGTTGCCACTTTATGTTTAGTCGAGCACGAGCGGAGAATATCAGCGATCACTTTGTAGAGGAAGTAGCAGCCACGATCAGTAAGCAGCTGCTTAGGGGCTCCGTGGACGAGAATGACGTCGTTGAGCAGAAAGTCGGCGACGTCGGTGGCGCAGCTGGTAGGAAGAGCACGGGTGACGGCATACCGGGTCGTATAATCAGTGGCTACCGCAACCCACTTGTTACCTGCGGTCGACGTAGGGAATGGCCCCAAGAGGTCGAGACCTACTCGGAAGAATCGTTCGGACGGCACGTCCAATGGTTGAAGGGGCCCAGCTGGGAGAGAAGTTGTTGTTTTGCGGCGTTGGCAGGTGTCGCAGGCGTTAACGTAACGTTTCACAGCACGGTATAAACCCGGCCAAAAGAAACGACGCTTGATACGGTCGTAGGTGCGAGCGACGCCAAGATGTCCAGCTGTGGGGTAATCGTGGAACTGTTGAAGTATGTTTAGGCGAAGTTGTTTTGGTACGACCGGTAACAGCTCAGGTCCATCGCAGGAGAGATTTCGTCGGTATAGAGTACCGTCTTGGAGGTGATAAAGGCGGCACGACGGGTCCGAGAGGTTAGAGGAGAGAGTGTCGATTAGGGACCGTAAGGAGTCGTCGCGGCGTTGTTCATCGGCCAAATAATGCAAATCGGAGATGGCAAAAACGACGGCGTCGGTGTCATGGCAGATGATGTCGGGCTGATCGACGGTATAACGGGACAAACAGTCTGCATCTTGGCGTAATTTTCCAGATTTGTGCGCAACAGAGAACGTGTACTCCTGGAGACGCAGAACCCAACGTCCGAGGCGGCCAGTAGGATCTCGTAACGACGAAAGCCAGCAAAGTGCATGGTGGTCAGTGACCACAGAAAAATCTCGGCCGTATAAGTATGGGCATAATTTAGCTACGGCCTAAACCAGAGCCAGGCATTCGCGTTCAGTTATTAAATAGTTGCTTTCCGAGACAGAGAGAAGGCGGCTGGCATAGGAAATCACTCGGGTGTGACCGTCCTGTTGTTGAGCGAGGATAGCTCCGATACCGTAGCCGCTTGCATCTATGCGGAGCTCCGTAGGGGCAGAAGGGTCAAAATGTGCCAAGATAGGAGGTGTGGTTAGAAGGGTGATAAGAGTAGAGAAAGCGTCTGCTTGCAGAGGTCCCCAAGAAAAGGGAACGTTCTGTTTCAGTAGGTCCGTTAGGGGTCGGGCAACATCGGCGAAGTTTTTAATGAAGCGCCGAAAGTAAGAACACAGCCCGACGAAGCTGCGGTCATCTGTCGCAGACATAGGTTGGGGAAAGTCTTTGACGGCACGGATTTTAGCAGGGTCGGGCTGAATACCAGTGGCATCAACGAGATGACCAAGGATGGTAAGCTGTCGCCGTCCGAAATGGCACTTTGATGCTTAAAGTTGAAGGCCGGCTGTACGAAATATCTCGAGAACTGCGGAGAGGCGCTGAAGATGGCTTTCGAAGGTTGGTGAAAAAACAATAACATCATCCAAATATCACAGGCACGTATGCCTCCTAAGGCCATGAAGGAGCGAGTCCATCATGCGCTCGAAGGTTGCTGGCGCATTGCATAACCCAAGAGGCATGACTTTAAACTGGTAAAGTCCGTCTGGCGTGATAAAAGCGGTTTTCTCTCGGTCCAATAAGTCCACAGTAATTTGCCAATAACCTGAACGCAGGTCGATCGATGAGAAATATTGAGCACCATGAAGGGAATCGAGGGCATCATCGATGCGGGGCAACGGGTATACGTCTTTTTTGGTTATCTTATTCAGGTGCCAATAATCCACACAGAATCTCCAGGTGTTGTCTTTTTTCTTCACTAAGACGACAGGCGAAACCCATGGACTAAACGAGGGCTCGATATTGTCCTTAGCGAGCATTTTGTCAACTTCCTGTTGAATAACTCGGCGTTCGCTTACAGACACACTGTATGGGCGTCGACGGATAGGGGTTGTGTCGCCGGTGTTAATGCGGTGCCTCACTAGAGTGGTCTGGCCTAAGGGTCGGTTGCCGAGATCGAAAATGTCACAATAACCGGTCAACACGCGGCGAAGGTCCTCCGCTTGTGCAGACGGGATATCTGCGGCGATCATCTGGTCAAAAGGGTCGTCAGAAGAAACAGAAGGGTGTGGACCATGTGAAGATGACGGGGACGCGGACGCAGACAATCTGAAGATATCTGAGCGTGTCAATGGAGAAAGAGCTGCAAGAGACATTCCAATTGGGAGGATTTGGGGAATGTGGCCGAAATTGAGAACAGGGATGCAGATTTGGTTGTTTTGAACTGTCACAACGGTATGAGGAAAGGTCACGTCATGTGAGAGCAAAATGTCCGTGATAGGCGAGATGATGTAATCCACGTCTTCAACTGAAGGGCAAGGCGACAAAGGGACTTATGTGGCAGCTTGTGGCGATAACCTAACGAATTTCGTGGAGGGGAGGCGGGAGGGCATGTCGTCGACCATTGTAGCTGCCTGCGGAAGTTCAAGGCGCACGAAACTCGAGGCACAGTCAATCAGGGCACAGTGTTCCCCCAAAAAGTGCAGGCCCCGTATGAGGTCATGGGGACATTGCGGCAGCACATGGAACAAAACGGAAATGGGACGGTCGTCTATTGTCACGCGTGCAGTGCACATTTCGACTATAGTAGGGGCTCGTCCATCGGCGACACGCACCATGCGAGGTGGAGCAGGCGTCATAACTTTTTTAAGTTCATTTCGATGTCTTGCACTCATGACAGATATGTGCGCGCCTGTGTCAACTAATGCTTGAACCGGGACGTAATCGACTTATACCTTGATAAGATTGGGCCGGGCAGGTTCAGTGGACAGAAATTTGAGGGCGGGGTCGTCCATGCAGCGCTACCTCTCGACGCTGCACGATTTAGTTTTCCGACGATTGGGGGGCTATTATAGGCGGCAGAAGGCGAGCGGCGAACTTGCGGCGAAGGCGACTGGCGGCGGCGAGGGGAAGGGCAGCGGCCAGTTCGGGACGTGGAGGCATCGGCGGGGAAGTTGTATTGCACCTGGTAGGACGGAGATCGATGAGAGGGAGTTCCCAAAGGGCGATAAGTCGGAAAACCAGTGCGTGCAGGTGAGGACCAGCGGTTGCGACAGTAGCGAGAGACATGTCCGACGCCGCGGCAGCGGAAGCAGATTGGTCCGTCGTCAGGTGTGCGCCATTCTGCGGGGTTGCGAGCACAAGGAAACGAATACTGACGCCTAACTGGTTGGGCGGGGCAAGGTGGAGTTGGAGTGTGCGGACTCGTTCCCCTCCGGCGCCCCTTCTCTGCATTGTCTCTCCTTGGACCCAAGGGTCCAGTTGGTGTTCCAAGCTCTACCAACCCTTGCGGAGCTACGCAGTGGGCGCACATATTCTGTAACAGCCATGCAGCAAGGCTCTCAAACATATTCTGTAACAGCCATGCAGCAAGGCACTCAAACATCCCCGCCCATGGCTCTTCTTCCCATCGTCATCTCCCAGCGGCGGGACCCCGGGAAGTTCTCTGGCACCGGTAACATCGAAGTTGACGACTGGCTGAAGGTGTATGAACGCGCCAGCCTCCACAACAGGTGGCACCAAACGATCATGTTAACCAATGTGAATTGTTACTTAAAAGATCCCGCACTTGTCTGGTACGAGGCCAACGAGAAGACCATCACAAGCTGGGACCAGTTCAAAGAGGAGCTCAGGAAATTGTTCGGCCAATCCACGGGTCGCCAGATTGCTGCCAAAAACGAACTTGCTACCCGAGCCCTTTCTGCGACGGAACCCTACGTTTTGTACATACTAGACGTGCTGGCTTTGTGTCAGAAGGTTGATCGCAACATGCCCGAGTCACAAAAAGTCGGCCACGTGCTTAAGGGCATTGCCGACGACGCTTTCAATTTGCTTGTCTTCAAGAACTTCACAACTGTGGATGCAATGATTGCTGATTGCCGACGCTTCGAGGAGGCAAAAAGGCGCCGGATCGGTCAGCACTTCGCCTGGCTGCCGAATACTGCCGCGACATCGACGTGTGAGGACCAGCCCTTAGGACATACCGAAGCGCCCCCTTCTCCGGCATTAACACGACTTATCTGCCGGGAAGTCGAAGCCATGTCCCCTGCTACTTTGTCACCGTATCTCGCTGGACCTGACGTCGCTACTGTCTCCCTCATTCAGACGGTCGTCCGTCAAGAAATCGACCACTTGGGCGCCCGGTCTATTTGCGCTTTTCATCATGCCGACAACTGCAATCCTCACCCCGCACTTCTACCAAAAGATGTTACGAGGATATGAGGGAAGGAACACAATGTGTTCACGCTATTCCAGTATTTACTGCAGACAGCACAGCAAGCCGGAATCTGACGTGATCCTCGCCTTCCTTCACGAGCCCAAAAACGTCCCTCGTCGTCATCGTCGTCATTCACCTCACCGACGGGTAACAATATATATATATATATATATATAAAGCAGAACTGCTGGAAATACAGACATAAAATTTCAGGAGTACATGTCTGTCATGGCGCAGGGTCACTTACGGGGGGATTTCTGGAAATCGGGTTTTCCTAAATTCGTGGTTATTTCACTCACGTGGGCATAAATACAGGGTGTTGCAACGATAACTGGAACACTTTAAAAATTTTTCCTGAGCGATCCGCCGCTCTGTTCACGCTCAAACTTCACACAAAGGTCGCATTTTGTGGTCTATTTTGTTTGACACCGGGAACAACAACGGTACTTACCTGTTTATTCTGAAAATAAATAAAAACGATTTTCGCCTATGGGAAAATGGCGGCGATTTGGACGTGCGAGCCCGAAAACCGGGTTTTCTGATCGTCTGTTAGCTCATTTCTAGGTGCATTTTCTGATCGTCTGCTGCACCATTTGGCTCCGTACGTGAATCCCAAACGTGCGTTTCACTCTGCAGGTGGTTCCGTCGTTCCAACATCAACTTGCGCTGGCTCGCACGTTCAAATCAGCGGCCATTTTCCCATAGGCGAAAATCGTTTTCATTTATTTTCAGAATAAACAGGTAAGTACCGTTGTTGTTCCCGGTGTCAAACAAAATAGACCACAAAATGCGACCTTTGTGTGAAGTTTGAGAGCGAACAGAGCGGCGGATCACTCAGGAAAATTTTTTAAAGTGTTCCAGTTATCGTTGCAACACCCTGTATAGTGCCTTTTACTAATATGTGCTGCACGTAAGAATATCTAATAAGCTAGTTTTAGGATGCTGCTCTATCCAACACTATAGGGGTGATTCTGCGTTGCGGACAGAATGGGTGTTTTAAAATATGCTCCGATAAATGTACCATTCAATGATTTATTCGATTGGTTTGCGGCAATTATTGCTACTGGACGGGGGGCGCCACTACTCGGCGCTCCCCTTGTTGGTGGAAAGAGCCGGTACATTGGACCACGCGGCCTGTCGTTGTTTTCGCCCTGTTTGGTTTTGTTCTTTGAATGTTTTGATGGTGCTGTGAGCGGAAAGGTGCGGTGAAACGAAGTCTAGACAGATGTGCTGGGCTTTAGATGCAATAACGGCTACGTAAACTTGTCGGGCGCTTCTAAATTTGGGTATGGGGTACAAGGACAAGAGTGCTTTGTGCAACGAGCTACGCTTGGCTCTACCCATTCTGAGGACAGATAAAACTACTATTATTAGTATTCATTTCTTCCTCAATGCACTAACGGCTACGTAAACTTCTTTGACGCTTCTAAGTTTACGAATGAGCTACATTGACATAAGCGCTTTTTGCAGCGCTCTGCGCCTGGTTCCCCGCGATCTGAGTAGGAATGAAAGTATTTATATTAGCATTTATTACTACCACTTTAAATATTGCTTACTGGTTTCAATTATCGCGTTATCCACGCAAGCCTTAACGCTGGGATAGCTCGATGGGTGTGGTTTAAGGAGAAAGGCACTTACGTGCGAGATCAACTACCTGTCGCCGTGGAAACGTCTAGGCAGTTTGCACTTCCCTTTTGTTAGGGTGAGCTTTGGGCCTTCAGTTTTGCTGCGTGACACTCTGACAGCATGTGAGCCTGACAACCAAAGCGGAACTCCCGCGTTTTGCAGTGGTTATTTTATCAAGAGCCGAAGTTATTCTTCAACCCAAAAGCCCAAGCTACAAACCATCCCTCCTTATCCTCCCATTTTACCACCTGCGTGGAATAAAAACTGGCACCGATAGTTAAAAAACGTGGCCGTGTTAACATCAGAGGGTGTTTTTTAGTGTTGATGTATAAATTACAGACTACGTAAAAATATCGTGCAATTCCTACTGAAGATACCAAAAATGTGCGACTTGTTGCCTTAAACAGCGGTGCATCAGCACGAGTCCTCCAGCCCAGGCGCATTTACGACAGGCTGGAAACAGTTTGGACTTCGAGAGGGGTGCATAGAAGGGTACAACAAGCCAGCAAAATCATGCAGCCCTCCGTCTAGCGACGACGATGGTTGAGCACGAAGCTTTGTTTGGGCGAAATCGAATGGAAAATGGTAAAAAACAAAGACACCGCGATCGAAAAACCCAACGGCGTGCTGGTCCAATTCAAAGTCAAGCAAGTCAGACTTTAAATCCAGAAGGCAACCAAGGAAACCCACAATAGAAAGCTTTGCGATAAACCATTATCGTCGTTAGATATAGGAGTGCATGAGTTTTCAGGCGTAGGTGGCAGCTTCAAAAACGACCGCAGCTTTCAGTTCTGAAACGGAGTACAGGATTTCGGCACCCTCCTGTCTCTTGGCGTTCCGCCACGCAGGAATTGTTTTTTTTTAAAATCCATTAACCAACTATCTAGCAACCATTGCAAATCTTGTACACCAATTCTTTTCCACAACAAGCAATAATGTTCTTCTATCATGCGGCATTTAATATGTAAACGATTCCCGATAACTGCAGCAAGCGTATTTCTGTGAAATAAACATGTTCCTACCGTAGTTAATGAAGTTACGGAAGCGTCTTTTATCACAATTTCTTCTTTGAGGTAAATCTTAGACAGCACCCCCAACTTAGGCTTTCGCTTGTGCAGGGCGCCGTTTCGTCATCAACTGCCGAAGGCCAGCGCCACAGCATTCCTGGATCGGCGGCCCACACCGGCTTTGTCGGAGCATTTAGCTGCAATATATTCCGCGATACGCCAAACTGCACACATGCATGAAACATTTGCACGAAGGAACGCACTTGCATTTCGAGCTTTCCCTTAAGCTTGGCGAATTGAGCGTCGTCTGCTATTTGTAATTACTGAGTATGTGAATAAATCACACACATGGCATGCCACGTGGGGGTCACCCCCGCGCTCAAGGTTTACCGATCTGAAAAAAATGTGCTTGTGGTAATCTACGCTTTGCAAGCCACACCGCAGCAGAACTTCACAAAATCAAACACAACGACGGTGCACTCACCGCCACCAGCATTTCACTGACGAGAGGTTCGCCACGGGCGGCGCTATTCGCTGAAGCGACGGTGGTGCCATAATTGGTGGCCCGGTCGCTCTACAAATGCACAAAAATAAATTTAAGTATATCGTCCAGTGACGCCGGTAAAAGAGGAAAAAACTCTATCGTAATGACACGCCTAACGAGTCCAAAATGCTAAAAAGGGGATGTCAACGCCTAGCAAAACGGCTTCTTCACACGGCTTCGCATTTTATGAGCATGTACTCATTGTGGCGGAGAAGCTCAATATCGGAGAAGTTTTCAAAAATTACAAAAGGCCGATATTGAAAAGGGCTGGAAAAAATTTTTTTAAATATTTCTTTTGCTGCCGGAGGCCAGTTCAGGTCCTGAACGAGTTCTAGTTGATGTGGGGAACAAGTACAGGAATCTCAACTGTGTTTTAGAAGATTTTTTCATAACATTTTCCGAACAACGACAATCAAGGTTTCCGGAATATTGCGTGTTTTTTCTGATGCCAGAATACGTTGATATATCTGTTTTGACTTGTCTCATTTATTTTTGTTGGCTAATGTTATGAATACAGCTGCCCAAGAAACAAATTCATGATTTTGTCCAATCATGCGTTTAAAGAAGCCAGCGGGATTTTGTAACTTACACCCCTCAGAACGTGAAATACATTTGAGTGTTCTCGCGTTCGCATAGCCCTCACCATCTGTTGGGACTTTCTGCATCGTCGAGTGCCCCCGCCCCACTTGTGTGTTTATGATATATATATATATATATATATATATATATATATATATATATATATATATATATATATATAGAGAGAGAGAGAGAGAGGGGGAGCAGTAAAGCTTTGAAGAATGTAGAGAACACAGGAAATCAAAACTCTTAACAAGGTCGAAACTACGATTGTCGCCAACGTTTCAGCAAAGAAACGTGACTTAGTCAGGGCCCTGTCGAAGGCAAGTCTCCAATGAAACGTTGGACAATCGTGGTTTCTACCTTGTTCGAATCGAAGTTTGCTTTTCTTCATAGTTTATATATATATATATATATATATATATATATATATATATATATATATATATATATATATATATATATAACACAGAAATAAGGGTTGGCAGTAAAGAAAACCTCGGAAAGAGCAGGGGAGGTTGTGGTAAGTCATTGAAACAGATAAAGAATTTGGAAAGAAAGAAAGAAAGCGGAGAATAAATGCTCGCCAGGTGGCATCCGAACCCACGACCTCCAGAATACCGGTCTGGTGCGATAACCACTACTCTACCGGCGGGGCAATTTTCCTCCCCGCTTTCTGCGGTATTTATGTCAATGCAATTTTTTCCTGTGCTTGGGGGTGGTAGCCAGCGCCACTCTCACTTCTCGGGGTGAAGGGGACCTTCTTTTTAATCCCCGCGCCGTGACTCGAGTGTCTACGACATGTCGAGAGTGGTCAACCAGCGTTGAATCCTCTTAAGCTCCCTATGGCACCAAGACTGCCAGAACAAAGGCCCTCGCTATGCATCTAGCGAATCAGAATAGAAGATGAGGGGCTTGTCGAAATAACACAGAAATAAGTGTTGGCAGTCAAGAAAACCTCGGAAAGCAAAGGGGAGGTTGTGGTAGGTCATAGAAATCGATGAGAATTTGGAAAGAAAGAAAGAAAGAAAGCGGAGAAAAAATGCTCGCCAGGTGGGATCTGAACCCACGACCTCCAGAACACCGGTCTGGCGCGATAGCCACTACGCTGCCGTCGGGCCGATTTTCCTCCCCGCTTTCTGGGGTATTTATGTCAATGTAATTTTTTCCTGTGCTTGGGGGTGGTATCCAGCGCCACTCTGACTTCTCGAGGTGAAGGGGACCTTCTTTTTAGTCCCCGCGCCGTGACTCAAGTGTCGACGACATGTCGAGAGTGGTCAACCAGCGTTGAACCCTCTTAAGCTCCCGATGGCACCAAGACTGCCAGAACAGAGGCCCTCGCTATGCATGTAGCGAATCAGAATAGGAAATGAGGGGCTCGTAGAAATAACACAGAAATAAGTGTTGGCAGTCAAGAAAACCTCGGAAAGCACAGGGGAGGTTGTGGTAGGTCATTGAAACCGATAAAGAATTTGGAAAGAAAGAAAGCGGAGAAAAAATGCGTAGTGGTTATCGCACCATACCGGTATTCTGGAGGTCGTTCGTTCGGATCCCACCTGGCGGGCATTTTTTCTCCTCTGTCTTCCTGTCTTTACAAATTGTTTATCTGTTTCAATGACCTACCACATCCTCCCCTTTGCTTTCCGATATTTTCTTGACTGCCAACCTTATTTGTTTGTTATTTTCAACCAGTCCCTCATTTCCTATTCTGATTCGCTACACGCACAGGGAGGGCCTCTGTTCTGGCCGTCTTAGTGCCATGGGGAGCTTAATAGGGTTCAACGCTGGTCGACCACTCTCAATATGTCGCAGACACTCGAGTCACGGCCCGGGGGTTACAAAAAGGCCCCCTTCACCCCGAGTAGTTCGAGTGCTCTCGCTAAAACCCCCCAGCACAGGAAACAAAAACACCTAATGTATGTACCTCAGAAAGTGAAGGGACAATAGCCCCGCCGTTTGCATAGTGGCCAGAGCACCAGACCGGTATTCTGGAGGTCGTGTCTTGGGATCCTACCCGGCGGGCATTTTTTTCCCGCTTTCTTTCTGTCTTTCCAAATTCTTTATCGGTTTCCATGACCTACCAAATCTCCCCCCTTTGCATTCCGAGGTTTTCTTGACTGCCAACCACCATTTCCGTTTTATGTTCAACGAGCCCCTCATTTCCTATGGTGATTCGCTATATATATATACACACACACGCGCGCCCACACACACACACACACACACACACACACACACACACACACACACACACACACACACACACACGCGTATATATATATTAAAAGGGATATAGTTGACCCTCCGGTAGTAGACCGAACGTTGTTTATTGGAAGGAGCAGAAGCAAGGCGAGCGCAGGTACAAGCGTACCGACGATGGCCGAACACACGCGCCAAGCACCTTTAGCCGTACTTCTTCTTCCACCGCTACCAGCGTGCGCGCATACCGTCGTGCATAGATTGGCCACGATCGCATGGCACTCTTTCTTGATGTGGCGCATACCCGGATAAGCTGATGGCGTTAAGAGCTGCTCGTTATCCTTGCTACAATCGCCCCCGGTGAAAAGGAGCCATCCTGGGACTTAGGGTGAGGACGACACCGGGGGGTAGTAGTAAGGCTTCAGTCGTTGAACGTGGACTGTTTCACGCCCCCGGCGGCGAAGATCACAGGATGGGCTGACTGGTTCCACAATGTAGTTCACGGGTGAAGTGCGGGCGATGACTTTGTAAGGGCCATGATATTTGGCGACAAGTTTAGCGGAGAGACCCGGTGTCGGGCAGGGCACCCAAAGCCAGACATGTGGGCCGGGTTCAAATGTCGGAGCGGTGGTGAAATCGTCACGGCGATGCTTCTGGCGCTGTTGGTCTGCAGTTGTAAAGGAACGGGCGAGTTGGCGGCACTCTTCGGCTTGCTGCGCTAGTTGCGAAACCGGTTTAAATTCTGTGGCGTCAGGGTTGTAAGGCAGAATGGTATCCAGTGTACAGGTCGGCTCGCGTCCATAAAGTAGGAAAAACGGAGAGAATCCTGTCGTTGCCTGCGTAGCCGTGTTGTATGCATACGTTATGAACGGAAGTACGAGGTCCCAATTGGAGTAATCCGACGACACGTACATTGATAGCATATCTCCCAGGGTGCGGTTGAAGTGCTCTGTGAGCCCATTGGTTTGCGGTGGTACGAGGAGCTCGTGCGGTGAACAACGTGACATTCGGCGAGTAGAGCTCTCACAACGTCCGATAGAAAAACGCGGCCACGATCACTCAGAAGTTCCCGAGGCGCTCCGTGACGAAGTACAAAGTGACGCAAAAGAAAACTGGCGACGTCACGAGCCGTGGATGCCGGCAAGGCAGCTGTTTCGGCGTACCTTGTGAGGTGGTCGACCGCTACAATTATCCACCGGTTACCGGCAGCCGTTAAAGGCAGGGGCCCGTACAGATCGATTCCAACGCGATCAAAGGGTTTCTAGGGGCACGGTATTGGTTGCAACGGGGCTGTAGAGCGAATAGGCGGTGATTTGCGACGCTGACACTCCGGAAATGAGCGCACGTACTTCCGCACGTAGGTATACGTGCCCCTCCAATAGTAACGTAGGCGTAGTCGCTCGTACGTTTTGAGGACGCCACCGTGCGCGCAACTCGGGTCGGCATGAAAGGCGGAGCAGATGTCGGCACGCAGATGGCGGGGGATAACCAAAAGCCACTTCCGACCGTCCGAGTTGTAATTCCGACAATAAAGGAGCTCTGCACCTCCACCTCCACCAAACATGTTACGTGGCGCAGGACATGAACAATGAGATGCGGACAATGTATTCTGACCTATTTACATGGCGGGTATCACCGAGCTCGCACCGGCTGCGCGTCAGCCACCTCCTTGTCGTCGTCGATGGAAGGACATTGGGAATTGTCCGCATGTTAGTAACAATATAAATATATATATATAAATATATATATATATATATATATGTGTTTATATATATATATATATATATATATATATATATATATATATATATATATATATATATATATATATTTATATATATATATCTATATATATATATATAGATATATATAGATATATATAGCGGAACTAGCTCAATGGTAGAGCACCGCACGCGTTATGCGGAGGTTGTGGGTTCGATTTCCGCTTCCGGAGAAAAACGGCGCATTTTTTCTCGACTTGAATTTTCAATTATTTATTCCTGCAAAAAAAAAATGCAATCATACCTCATTCGGCACTATAAAACACTGTTAAAACGCCAAACAGCACTGGCAATAAAGACTGCAACTTTGATATGTGTCCTTACGGAATCCCTCGTCCCGTACGTCTCTGTTCTACAAAATGCATTACGAGGGTTCTGGCTTCAGCAGTCTGAAATGCCTTTGGCTATCCCCGACTTCCGACACGTCTTACGTGCGGCCGCTGGGAAAAGACGTTCTACGTCTTCCCGCGTTGGTCGAGGGGCGGCGCTAGTTGACCGGGCTCTGAGCAGTCGTAAATACAAAACCCCGCCGTATAGTCGAGAAGGGAGTCGCCGCGGAACTAGCTTCATGGTAGAGCACCGCACGCGTTATGCGGAGGTTGTGGGTTCGATTCCCGCTTCCGGAAAAAACGGCGCATTTTTTCTCGACTTGAATTTTCAATTATTTATTCCTGCAAAAAAAAATGCAATCATACCTTATTCGGCACTATAAAACACTGTTAAAACGCCAAACAGCACTGGCAATAAGGACTGCAACTTTGATATGTGTCCTTACGGAATCCCTCGTCCCGTACGTCCCTGTTCTACAAAATGCATTACGAGGGTTCTGGCTTGAGCAGTCTGAAATGCCTTTGGCTATCCCCGACTTCCGACCACGTCTTACGTGCGGCCGCTGGGAAAAGACGTTCTACGTCTTCCCGCGTTGGTCGAGGGGCGGCGCTAGTTGACCGGGCTCTGAGCAGTCGTAAATACAAAACCCCGCCGTATAGTCGAGAAGGGAGTCGCCGCGGAACTAGCTCAATGGTAGAGCACCGCACGCGTTATGCGGAGGTTGTGGGTTCGATTCCCGCTTCCGGAAAAAACGGCGCATTTTTTCTCGACTTGAATTTTCAATTATTTATTCCTGCAAAAAAAAATGCAATCATACCTCATTCGGCACTATAAAACACTGTTAAAACGCCAAACAGCACTGGCAATAAGGACTGCAACTTTGATATGTGTCCTTACGGAATCCCTCGTCCCGTACGTCTCTGTTCTACAAAATGCATTACGAGGGTTCTGGCTTCAGCAGTCTGAAATGCCTTTGGCTATCCCCGACTTCCGACCACGTCTTACGTGCGGCCGCTGAGAAATGACGTTCTACGTCTTCCCGCGTTGGTCGAGGGGCGGCGCTAGTTGACCGGGCTCTGAGCAGTCGTAAATACAAAACCCCGCCGTATAGTCGAGAAGGGAGTCGCCGCGGAACTAGCTCAATGGTAGAGCACCGCACGCGTTATGCGGAGGTTGTGGGTTCGATTCCCGCTTCCGGAAAAAACGGCGCATTTTTTCTCGACTTGAATTTTCAATTATTTATTCCTGCAAAAAAAATGCAATCATACCTCATTCGGCACTATAAAACAATGTTAAAACGCCAAACAGCACTGGCAATAAGGACTGCAACTTTGATATGTGTCCTTACGGAATCCCTCGTCCCGTACGTCTCTGTTCTACAAAATGCATTACGATGGTTCTGGCTTCAGCAGTCTGAAATGCCTTTGGCTATCCCCGACTTCCGACCACGTCTTACGTGCGGCCGCCGGGAAAAGACGTTCTACGTCTTCCCGCGTTGGTCGAGGGGCGGCGCTAGTTGACCGGGCTCTGAGCAGTCGTAAATACAAAACCCCGCCGTATAGTCGAGAAGGGAGTCGCCGCGGAACTAGCTCCATGGTAGAGCACCGCACGCGTTATGCGGAGGTTGTGGGTTCGATTCCCGCTTCCGGAAAAAACGGCGCATTTTTTCTCGACTTGAATTTTCAATTATTTATTCCTGCAAAAAAAAAATGCAATCATACCTTATTCGGCACTATAAAACACTGTTAAAACGCCAAACAGCACTGGCAATAAGGACTGCAACTTTGATATGTGTCCTTACGGAATCCCTCGTCCCGTACGTCTCTGTTCTACAAAATATATATATATATATATATATATATATATATATATATATATATGTATAAAAAGAAGGTCCCCTTCTTCCCGTGTAGTCTGAAGTGGCGCTGGCTACCACCCTCAAGCGTCAGATACAGTTGTAGTAAATATAAATACCCCAGAAAGTGAAGCAGAACACAGTCGTCCAGATAGCCGAATTGGTAAGGCATTCGAGATCTAATCGAAAGGCGTGGGTTCGGTCCCCACTCTGGGCGCGTGTTTTTCTTTCTTTCTTTCTCACGTAATTAATAAAAATTAATAATGTAACGTCACTAACGGTAAAAAAATAGTCTAACCTTCCCCTATGCCTTCCTTGGCGTTGTAGACTGCCGGCATTTCTTTCTGTATTTCTTAACGAGCCCCTCATTTTCAAACCCTATTATCGCGCGAAAGCTTAGCGAGGGCCTCAGTTCTGGCCGCCTTGATGCCAAGGTAGCATAAGAGGGTTTCCCGCCAGTTGACCGCTCATGACAGGCTGTAGACGTTCGCGTCACGCGCCGGGGGTTGAAAAAGAAGGTCCCCTTCTCCCCGTGTAGTCTGAAGTGGCGCTGGCTACCACCCTCTAGCGTCAGATACAGTTGTAGTAAATATAAATACCCCAGAAAGTGAAGCAGAACACAGTCTCCCAGATAGCCGAATTGGTAAGGCATTCGAGATCTAATCGAAAGGCGTGGGTTTGTTCCCCACTCTGGGCGCGTGTTTTTCTTTCTTTCTTTCTCACGTAATTAATAAAAATTAGTAATGTAACGTCACGAACGCTAAAAAAATAGTCTAACCTTCCCCTATGCCTTCTTTGGCGTTGTAGACTGCCGGCATTTCTTGCTGTATTTCCTAACGAGCCCCTCATTTCCAAACCCATATATATATATATATATATATATATATATATATATATATATATATATATATATTGAGAGACAGAGCTCCGAGATGCTGAAGGACCACTTTTTAGTTAGGCTCCCGAGCACAGGCCACCGAAAGACGGAACTGTCCGGGGATGATGATGGTTATACACAGATGACAGTGGCGATGGGTTTGGATGGGTAGAAGGGACAGAGGGATTGACCCGCCGTGTTGCACACTGGATATAACAATGTCATGTCGCTTCCACGCATAAATATCACAACAGTACACCCCCAATGCCCACAATACAAATATTTTATATATATTATATATGTATAAGACACGCCTGCTTTTTCATGTCGATTGCATTTGATCTAGTGCTTCAATGCCGAAAAAGAATTCTGCAACTATAGAAGCAAGAAAGAGGGCAATCTCTAAAAGTGGTACCAGTAAACGTCATGAAACTTCATAGTGAAGAAAACACACTCAGCCATGTTGTCAACCAGAAACCTCTAACAAAGGGAAACCAATCAGACGAAGCTTCCGGCGGATTCAGAAATACACGGAGAATTCTAGAATTCAATAGACCTTGCCGAGAGCAGTGTAGTGCAGGTCTTTGGTTTATTATATTATCATACCTAATGAAGACACTAGGAATTTGCTCATTCTTTTTTTTGTTAGATCAGTCGGAAGCGACTTGAAGAATGGCGTAACACTTTGTTGTAAAAATAATTGAATAGAACATCAAGTTTTCTGAGCTGTCCGTGATGGCAAGCGCACTTTTTCTTTCGGCAATTGTATGAGGCGGCTGGTTGGGCGGGCTAGCATAGTGAATGACCGAGCCTACTAAAGTGAGGACGAGGATATTACTGACGGGCGCACGCAGCATGCACACAGATAACCTCCTTTGTTGCACACTTTTTAGTAGCGGGTCGGCCTATACAATGGTACTTTCGGGGAATAAGAGTATAGGTGTACTTTCCGTTTGACTAGACGTCGTTCTGGCGACCTGGTCCGGTTTACTCTGCCTGAACTATATTTGGCACTTAAACATCCAGCCGCTGTTTAGTGGTTGGGGAGGGTATATCAAGAATGATGTTACTGTTTGGCCAAAAGCAGAATTTGTTTCGACTAAGCAAGGTTTATAAACTTTTCATTTTCATGTGTATTTACGGCGCTACGGGGCTTTCGTGCGCTAGAATAATAAGTTGATACGTTTGGTATGAAATTTTGTTTTTCGTTTTTCCGCAGTTCATGCGGGGACATTGTACTGCCCTGCTAATGTCGTGGCTGGCAGCATCTGCGTACCGTAGCCAATAAAAGCTAACGAGGTCAGCACGGACTGCAGCCACATCACTCGACGTTAACCTAAGTAGGTGTAACAGCGTGTCAAAAAAAATTGTTTTGCTGTGTAACCGTTTTAAGCATTCTTTATACACTACCTCAGCACCAGCAACCGCCCATGTGGCAATGACCCATTATCTGAGCTGCAACACCAGGGCCCAGCACAATGTTTTTTACTGTTTATTGGTAGACAAAGCATTCAACAACCACAGCTGCCTCAGCGGACGTTCTGAATTATCAGAGCAATGACCGCGCGGCCAAGCGATATATTTTGGTTTTTTTGGTGGTTAGTTATCGACAGACAATGCGTTCACCGGCCCCAGGAACCCAGCGGATGTGAATAATTCTTGTAGCCTTGGTGCCAGCCGTACGTTTTTGTCCTTTCTAGTCATGGGAGCACATGAAATTGCTTTGATAAGATTATTCTTTAGGTTTTGGGGCCAACCATGAGGTGAAGGTAAAACAAAAGCAACCAGTGAAGACATACGAGCACGGGCATACGAGCCGGAAGGGTCCTGTTGCCCTTCCAGGTCATCGAGCAGGGGAAACATATGGTCATTATAGTCGGTGACCAAACATGTTCAGGGTGGTAGCCGAGACAATTTGGGGTGGGTAGTGTGGACCACACATTTAGCTAAGCATGATTTGTACACAAAAATGGCCCTCAGTGATAGGGAAGTACAAGGGAATCGTTGGGCACAATAAAAGAACAAAACACTGTTGTGATTATGGATGTGGTAAATTGCGTACTGCAAGAAAACTAAAAGGAACAAAACTGCGATCCAAATAAACAACATATGTTAATTTTTTTCTTCCCAGTGACGTATGTTCAATGTCAAGACAAGCGAGAAAGAGCTGTTGTTGGAAGGAATACTTCGGCTCTACGTAAAGCGAAGTTCTTCTCGGGTTAACCTGAAACCATGATTTCTATCACGTATGCGCTCAGGGGGCATTCGTGGCGACGTTTTATACTTTAACAAATTACTAGCCTAACCTCTAAAGCATTGACGTTATTAGGGAGTCAAACTGCACCAATATGGTTTCCGTGGGCCTTTCATGTCGCTATTAGAAAATTACATTCGTAACCATCAACAGAATGTCGTATTGGGTAAAATTACAAGCTCCCCACAAGTACTTCACGCTGGCGTTCCGCAAGGGTCTATCTTGTCACCATTGCTTTTTAACTTATATGTTAATGATATTTAAAACTGTGTACTTCATTCCCGGGTATCATAGTACGCGGATGACACTCTGCTTGTTTCTAGGCATAGTGCCTTCGATCTTGCCGTTCGGAATCTGCAACATGATTGTGAAGAGATAATGAAGTGGTTTAGCAGCAAAAAAATTCAAATAACATTAAAAAAACTCAAATTGTTTCCTTTCATAATAGTCTAAAGCCAATGCCCAATGTTACATCACTTTTTTTGCATGTCCCTGGTTGTTCGAACTGCAAATGCACTCCTATTTTGTCTGTGGACTCTTTTAAATACTTGGGTATATTTTTTTACTCTAACATGTCTTGGAATACGCATCTGGCCTTTATATATTCTCAGCTGAGAAAAACTGCCTGTTTGATGTACGGGCTCAAATCACTTTGTTCCTTAACAGTACGTAAACAAATTCCTTTTTTCTTAGCCTATTCCACATTATGGTACCGAATTTGTTGTTTCTACTTTTGCGCTGATTTCTAAAAAAATAAGGTGGATGCTATTTTACGTTCCATACTCAAATACGTTTTGTATAGTACACCAGACCTCGATAACAAAGATGTCTTTCGTGTTTTGCGCATGCCCGATTTTACCTTGTTATTTAAACAAACAATTGTACTTGAGTATATTTGGTCTCTGCAATTTTGCCGGCCGTATACTCCTGTGCGGGATTTACACCCTCGCGATCGTTTTCTTTTACCACGAACTAGAACTAAATTTGGTGAACATGTTCGCGAATACTATGTCCTGATGGTCCTGAATTCTTTGCCAGTAGACTTCTTTTCGATGAATAGTCGAAGGAAAATTAAAAACAGCCTCGTACAACTTGACTATCGCCTTTAACAGTGCTGCTTTTTTTTTTCGTGTTCTGTTTTTTGTTCAAATTATCATGTTTTGTTACAACTTTTGTCTGTTTGTTGGTTTGCGGCGTGTTGCGTGCTGCCGGGAACTCCCTTCAAGCCCTCGTGGCTTTGGCAGACCCGCATTTGTATTCTGTTTTTATGCAATCAATAAACACTATTATTATTATTGCTCGTCAGTTTTCTGGTTTGCCGACTGCTTTGCTCGTCAGTTTTCTTCTTTGTTTGGGCTTAGCGGTGGTAGTGATGACGGCAGCGTCTCTTGTCACCAGAACGGTAACTCCGCTTGTTTCCAATTGGATGAGAACATCGTGCGGACCAGCATCAAGCGGCTAAAGCCCTCGTTGTCTTCTGGGCCAGATGGTATTCCTGCTGCAATTATAAAAACGTATGCAAATATATTCGTTCCTGTGTTCACCTCAATATTTAATAACTGTCTCCGGTGTGGCACGTACCCTCGCTCATGAAAAATTTCTCGTGTATTCTCTGTTTTCAAGCCAGGCCCAAAAACTGACCCCATGAACTATAGGCCAGTGTCGCTCCTTTGTTGTGCTTCTAAAATATTCGAGTTATCTCTTCATGCGGTCTTGTCTTTCTCACTGAAACACGTCCTCATTCCTAATCAACATGGCTTCATGCGGGGTCGCTCAACTTCCACAAACCTCGCATGCTTCATGGAGCAGGCTGTCCCAGCAGTCGTTGGTAGAAGCCAGCTTGATGCGGTCTACTGTGACATGAGCAAGGCCTTTGATGTAGTCAACCACTAGTTATTGCTTGCCAAGCTCATTCTGTTAGATGTTCACGCTTCTTTAGTGGGTCTTATACGTTGCTATTTCCAGGAGCGATATTGCTATGTAAGTGTTAACGGTCAAACATCATTTAGATACAAAGCAACAAGTGGCGTACCCCAGGGCTCCGTTCTTGGGCCCCCTTCTTTTTTCCATTTTCATTAACGATGTTGCTTCTGCCATTCAAAATTCATCTTTTTTGTTGTATGCTGATGATATGAAAATCTTCAGAGAAGTGTGTAATGTTCAGGACTGTAATTCTCTTCAGGCTGATATCGTGTCATTCCATCGTTGGTGCACCAAAAATGACTGAATTTTGAACCCCTCAAAAACTAAAGTTGTTTCCTATAGTAGGAAAACTCAACAGCTGCAACACTCTTATAAAATAGCAGGCACTGCACTGCCGAGGGTGAGCGAAATTCGGGACTTGGGAGTACTATTTGATTCTTCTTTGACTTTCTCTTCCCACGTTACACAAATTACCGGACGCTCTCTTCGATGTCTGGGTGCTGTTTGCAGGTATTCTAAAGAGTTTAAAAGTCCTCTTCCTTTCTTATTAAAGTTGTATTCAGCTCTCTGCTTACCTCTTCTCGAATACGGTTCTATTGTTTGGAATGGAACTTGCAAGTCCATTAGTGACCGCATCGAAAGGGTTCAAAATAAGTTCCTTTCTATCTTTAGGCACCGTTTCCGTCATGTACAAGAAGACGCAAATGGCAGCATGTCTTGTCTCAAAAGTATTCCTTCCCTTTGGTGTCGACGAATGAGAGCTGATATTATCTTTCTTTATAAACTTCTTCATGGTGATATTTTGTGTGATGACTTGGTTGCACTTATCAATGTCAACTTGCCGAACAAACTTTTCCGAAGATTTCGAACGTTCAGAACAAATGCTTTAAGTAGACGACGCTCGTGCATCTGCAGAATACAATGTGCATATAATGAATATTCCGAACGTCTTGATATATTCCAGAGCTCTTTGTCTTTGTTCTCTAATGAATTAAAAACTGTTGTAGCTTAAGTGCCTTTATGTCATTTATGTGGCGTATTTCTGTTCCGTATTTATTCTATGCAAATCATCATCTTGCTTGTTTGTTTTTCACTTTTCCTGATTTTGTGTTGCTTGAATTTCTGTCGGTTTAAGTGTCAGTGCTTGTAACGCTGAACTTCGTTTTTCTATTTTAAAACTTCCTAAGATCTTGTTACAAAACCTTTGTTTTATGTGTATAATCTATCTCCGTCATGTTCATTGAGTATTTGCTTGTGTATTTTCAATTTTTCACGTGCCCTCAACGTTTTGCTGGCCGGGTGTCATGGCTTCTAACACTAGGCTTCCTTTTTTTTGCTGTTTTGCTTGCTGGGATCTCTGTAACTACTTTTACTGTATTGTTTCTTTGATATATATGGTTTTATGTGTTGTGTTGTCTTGATTTTAGTTTGTTTTTATGAACGCTTGTATATGGTGTACCAGTAGCAAGACCCTAAGGTTGTTCCTGGGCACCAAAAATAAAGGTTGATTGATTGATTGATTGATAGATTATTAGTCCCCAGGTTTAGGGAAGGGGGAAGGAGTAGCAATAGTAACAAAATGGAAGCTTGGGAAAGCAGGAATGCATGACATCAATTATTTTATTCAAAGAAACAAGATCAAGTGAATAAAATTAGCTCATAAACAGGCCACCGGCACGTTAGCACATAAAGTTGCCTAGAGATCTTGATACAGCTCAAGGAAAGAAGAAAACTCTTGCAACCCTCAGTTTAGCAATGAGGATGATTGAACGCGAAGCTTTATCGTTAGTGATTCCTTGGTTGTCGTCTCAGTTTGGGCTTTGACTCCACATACGGTTTGGACTTTCACTCGTTGAGCTTTGACATTGACAGGCACACAGTTTGGAATTTTCATTGGAGGGGCCTTGGCTTTGACTCTTCACCATTTGATTTCGCGCGAAGAAATCTTCGCGTTCCATCATGGCCGTCATTAGACGGAAAGGCCCATAATTGTGTTTTGTAATTTTGCAAGTCTACGCACCACTCCCGAATTTAAACTGATTCAAACTTGTAGGGGTGGCCCACTCGGATGGACGTCGACGCGAGGGACCCAGATTCGATTCCGAGCACGGGAAGGGCTTTTAAAGACGATAGGCCTCCTTGGGGTACTTAAACCCAGAAATTTTTGGTGTTTCTTTATGACTGTCTGTCTGTCAGTCTGTCTGTCTGTCTGTCTGTGACTCGATTCAGCCACCCGGCCAAAATAAAGTGAATACGGCGCAATGGTCTTATATACCCACTGCCAAATGTACACCTGTAAGCCCGATTTATATGTTTCAACTTGTCAAGTTTGAAGAGCAAGAACAAGATATTACGCAAATATGAGACAGGATATTAGTACACGAGAGATAATGACAGTGTTCCTTTATTTAAAAAGTCATGGATGCTTGGTTTTTCGATGGCAAATGATATCCGACATCTACTGCAGAAAACCGTCACCTGCTGTTGCCCGCGCCACCTCCTGGCGGCATATGACAAATGACCCGGCAACAGCAACGAGACGTTCCACTAGGCAAGTTCTACGTTCTGCTTGGAACGCACGTGGAGCACGGCAACGCGGTTCTATAAACCTTGAAGTCGGCCGCCTCGATTCACACGCGCCTCCGCCGTACTGCAGCGCTGTAGTAGTGGAACGCGGTAAATTCAAATCACCTTGAGCAAACCTTTTGTGTGTTTACGTTGGGATGACCGCGACGGAACAGGAACAACATTAGAAGTGAGCGGATGAGCAAAGCGGGGCATTTCCTTGGCAAATGTCTACAAAGACTATCGTCTTTTGACGACATTTGCAACGAAAGGAGCAGATACGCGGCCAACTTTTTTTCTTTCACTTCACCCGCGAATATCATCATTGTCAGTGAAGGTTGGTTTTCCTAGACTATGTTTTAATGCGACATAGTCCATCCGTGAGACATACAAAATCTTTGCTTTATATGCCCTTCTTGTATGTCCATGTAATCTCTCTAGAAGGCACGATGGAGCCACCACTTTTGTACAACTATTATTGGGAGTGTGAGACTACGTGGCATGGAACAGGAAAGGTGGGAGAGTGTGGCACACGAATTAGGGAAGGTGATCCTGGGCAAAAGCTGGGCAACGGTGCATGTATCGGTTCGGAAGTTACTTGGTGTTAATACCAAATGGCCAGCAGTATCTCATCAGTGGAGATAAAATGTAGCTAGCAGAAAAGAAACACTTCTATCCGACCTCACAATAATATGAAGAAAGTTCCCAAAATAATACGGCGAATATTATTACAATAGGACGTTTCTCGCAAATCCCTCGTACACCGTGCTAACCGTGCTCACAACTCAAACCACCTCAGCCTTTGACTTTTTACAACGGACCTCTAATAGGCTAGGTTCTGACGAAAACTGCGTGTTTCGTGATGTAGTCCCCTCACAAGTTTGACGGAAAAGCCCACTTTTGGTCAGTGCACTCTGGCTCTGAATATAACGGTTGCACCTCGTAAAAAAATCAGTGCCAATGCTCACGCTGAAGGTGTCTGAGCAGCGGAGAATTACGTGGCTTTGTTAAACCGTGCGCCGTCCAACAAATGCACGAAACCAAAACATTGCCTTGTAATTGGCTATTTAACATACTTACTAGCTGATTAGCTGAATGAACAATAAAACGACTTAAGCTTTAGTCTAACGAATAAACATAAAAGTGTCCTCTCTGCTCAGTAGAAGCCGATGAATTTACAGCACACCAGCATTCAACAATGTTTTCAATTTCTACAAAACCTACTTAACATGAAATGTCAAAGAATCTCGGCGTAATGTTAGGGTCACGTTAACAGTTGGTTGTCATTTCAACGGCTGCGTACAATTTTGATAAAGCAGCAGCTGCCGCAGTTTTCTCCCGCTGACGGCTGAGTGCTGACAGAAGACGGAAATTTTTACGTTTGCATTTTCACACTGAACTAAGTAAATATGAGAAACAAATGAAACTTGGCAAGCTGTTAGACTTGTCTTGGTGGATAATTATTGTTAAACCGGTTTTATTATAGTGGCGACACTACATTGGTGTCATCCCAGAGTTGTCTTAGCGGATAATTATCCCATCAATAATTTTTAGCTGGTGTCGATAAAACAAGCGTTTCAGCCATTTTATCTCAACATACCGCCTCCGTAGCTGCTCATGTACAGACAGCAGCGAAGAATTAGTTAACGGTTACAACTTCACTATGAACTACAGAATTATGACACGTAAATGAATATCCCTGTAATGATACAGTCGTTCTAGCGAACAGCTTCAATATGATGTTTCACAGCGGGTCTGTTAGAGGCTGTGTTCTGGGTAAAACTACATGCGTCGACAGCAAGTCGCATCGCCAAATTTGACAGGAAAGCCACCTCTCTGGTGAATGGACTGTAGCTCTCAATGCAATGTACAGTCCGGCAATTTTTTATTAATAGTACGGGAGTGCCGACGGGCGAGTGGTTCAGTGCATTATCAGTCTTGGCAATTCCAAAATGAGCGAGAGTAGTTCGTGCATTTCGCATTCGCAGAAGTAACCCGCATTGGAACCGTCATCTGCTGGTGTGTTCTCTCACGCAAAACACACGCACTTCCCGTTATATTCAGCCGGCTATGTTCATTTCTGGGTGGTGTCAGCAATTTTTCGTGTTCCCTGTTCACGGCAAGGGGGCCGACGACAAGCGAAAAGGGAACAGCTTAGTAGGAGACCCTTACACTGGGCCGCATCGATCTGCGAATGCGAACTGTGCGAACTATCCTAGATGGTCTTGCCACTGTCTACCGTAATAAGGGGTTGAAGCACTCGCAATTAAACGCTCGCAGGACATTACTAAAAAATGACAGGTGGACATCCGTTGAATGAAATCATCCTAACAATATACTGGTTATCACATACAGGTGTTCCCCTTTCCCCGAGGGTTCGGTTCAACGTTTCCGCAAACGAGTTATAAACAGGAAATAAGGGGAGGCTTCAAATATGCAACCTCTCGAAAAAGCTTGACCAATCAGGCTTTAAGAATAGGCCTCATCATGTGGAGAAGTAAACTGAATTGAACAAAGAAAGCCACACATTCTTGCTTCTTCTGTGAAATTAGGTGTTTGACTGCAGCAGGATTGAGAACACACGGGTCTGCTACCCCGTCGCCATTGGAGTAGACGTAATCAAACGAAGCGGGCAGGAGGAAGTTTTTTTCATTTTACTTTCCCTGGTTTTTTCCCCACCTCAAACTCTGACACGATGTGATGGCTTGCTCACCCTCTTTTCCGACTTGTTTCGTGCCACAGCTGCCATTGCAACAGGCACTGCTATAGTGAGGGCTGCAATTCAAAACATCGCGGTTGTATAACGCGATCAGCCTAGACGACAGCCAAACCTGTGTAATGGCGTAGGAACCAGCAGCTGCGCCTGAATGAATGTTTGCGAAAGTGGCCACGTCTCGCAGCAGCCTGCTCTTGCGAAGAACAGGCGTCACATAAATGCTCACTGCATCAAAACGCCAGGGGTTGTGACAACGCAGGGCCCACCAACATATACGATGCTACAACGGCCTGCTCTCTAAAAGCTGCTGTTAGCTGAAAAAAATGCGCGCGCTGGAAGGACGAAATACAGTGCTCTAAGGAAGGGGAGAAAGAACAATACGCCTTCCAACAATGGCAACTCGCCGGGGCACAGTACAAGGTATCAGGAAGGAGATTCCCAGCTTCGGTGGTTGCCACTCGAATACTTGAAGCTTCCCAATGCCAGATGAATTTCTTAAACCACCGTTCAAAAAATTATACACCGCTTCATTCTTTATGTTTTTTGAACTACATATTCTCCTTGCACTGCACAAATCCGCAATAATTTATTTTCCTTCGGGAAAGACTTTGCCTCTGTCAGTCCTTTTCTTTATCGTGGGCTTTACACTAATTGTCACGCTTATTTTTAATTTTGCGCCCCTTTTTCCAAGCTTTGTCTGCCTGTCCACATTTCTCGAATTCCCCTGCTCTACCCTCGACGCACCGCCGCTGATACACGGCAGGTTTCAATCCCGTTTGAGAAGTGGCACCGGTTGCCCTCACGTACGGCACACGGCGCCAAAAATGTACCTCGCGGTCGGTGTTTTGAAACTATATAAAAGTTATCGCCCATATATTTGAGTGAAGTTATTTGATACAATTTGTAGCCTTAGCTGAATTTGTTTCCTTCTAAGCCATTACTCGGGGAGAATGATAGTATCAGCGCTTTTGCCCGATCACGGTTGGAAGCCTACATCGCGCTTGGGAAACCAGGATTGAGTTCGAGTGGGATCGGGCTCGATCACAATTTGAACTGCCGTGTAGCAGCGCCGGATCCGGATTGAGCTCGATCCGGACCGACTAAATCACGACTGAATGATCTGGTATAAAAGGGTAATAAAAAGTCTTGTGCTGAATTCGGCAGCACAGTTTGAGCCCCAAATTTCCTTCTAAAAAACCATATATGAGTCCGTTTTAGCCAATCATTTTACCATATTATCATAACAAAAGTTGAGGGAATCCCGAAAGCTTTCTCACATCAAACGCTTCGTCAAAAGTGCGTGTTTCGCTGAAAATTAGTTCGATCTATCGTAAATCCTTCAAAGATGCAAATCGCAAAAACAAACCATTGGTGATATTTGGTGCCCTAAGTTAACGCATCTACGAACCATCTAAATATATACACATACGTTGTTTATAAGATTTAAGATATGAGATTGCACTCCTTTTTTCATGATGTATGTCTAACAATTCATTTTTGGGGGATATTGAAGTAACTGTGAAGATACAATGGCATCCAAGTTTCACGCACGCGCAGTGCGTCCAGAGATGTTATGAGAGCTTTTCGGTCGACCAAGCCATCAAGGGGAAAATACATTAGATTTTTTTACAGGATTACACTGGTTCAACTAGAAATATCTGGCCTCAAAAAAAAAAAAAAAAACGTTTGAATTTTTTTGCTATGCCTTTCGTTAAGAGCAAATCGGGATTAGCCTTCCAGTACCAGGGTGCTACTTTGGCGAACAGTGATAGAACGTGTTCTTGGACTCATCGGGCCACTGTCAATCAACAAAGCTAAGGCTTGTTTTACCAGCCGCGGCACCATCCGAGTCTGAACCGGGTGTACGACTAATCGCTGAAAGGCGATTTTGCGCGCTGAAAATGTAGTGCATACAGCTCTTGCCAGTAACCGACCATAATCATCAGTTCCTCTTATAGCAGAGTCAGACTTGAATGCGTGTATTGCACATGAACCCACTTCCTCTCACCGAAGCGTGCGGTCGTGTAATCATGTGCTCCGTAGGACCGGGTATAGCGGCCCAGGCCGGCCACGGAAACAGGGCGCAATCTCAAGACGATTATCAGATCATTCTGCCTCAACTCCCAACCAGGTGAATTGTTGCAAACACCGTTTTTCTTCACGGCGACGTGAAGGCAGGACCGTATCGAGTAGAAGATTTTCGGTATATGCTCTCCAGGACTGGAATGCTCTCGGGTGTGATTGCGCGGGGAGCGTACCAGATTAATCACGTCTTGGCCGTCACCTTCAACACCCCAGAGTCTACGAAGAAGATGCTGAATTCCAGCGAACAGGAAGTGAAGGGGCGTCACTCCCTTATCTTCGACCCACAGAATCAGCAGGTGAGGTTGAAGCTTCACTGGCTGCTGCAATAGGTCGACGACGAGGATGTCCGAACTGCATTCGCGTCGTTCGGGTGAGTTACGGAAGTCACCAAAGAGCGCTGGCGCGTTCAAGGCGTTAACGACAAAGGGTCGACGACCAGGACCGTCCTGCTGAAGCTCAAGGCTGGAGTAAAACTGGACGACCTACCTCATCAGATTCATGTAGCGGGCGAGTTGGCGCTTGTAACTGCTCCGGCACGGCCCATGCAGTGCTTGCGTTGCCACGCGACGGGAGATCTTCGCAGGGAGTGCAAAGTCACCCGCTACTCACGGTGTCCGCGTTTAGGCCACACGGTCGCACAATGCGTTCGTACCTACTCCAACGTGACTGGGCCGGCAGGTGGTGACGACTCAAGCGAACTCGTAATGGACGCTATATGGAGGCTGAGAAAGCCGCCCGCGGCACGGGAGACTTAGAGGCCGCGGATGGGACTTCAAGCACGCCACTCTCTATGGAGGGCAACCCGCCCAAGCGTCAGGCGGAGCTGCGCCAACACCGCAGCCAAGCAACTCTGAGAGCGCGCCGCTGACGAAACAGCGAGACGATGGAAATGTTCAGGAGAGGATGGACATGAGCCAAGCGATCAACGTTGCGGCGAGCACGAAGCACAACCACGACGATGCGGAAGGCGGACACCCCCCGACCACGCATGTAAACAGCGAGGAGCCGCCAGCTAAGTCAAGCCAGATTTGATGGGTGCCACCCAAGCCGACGAGACCAGACAACCAGCACAACTGAAAACTTCCCCGGATGACGTCGGCTCAACAGCAAACGCTCGTCCCATCCTGGGGGGCGTGTGACGACGCCTTAATGCGAGCAGGTACGCGCCACGTTGGTCTACTGTTTTATGTTAAAACTTGTATGGAAGGCGCCTTAAATGTAGGCACTTTGTATGTTAAAGGCCTGGCCACTAAAAGAAAGCAAGCCCAGGTGCATCGGCTGTTAACGGAACGGGACCTAGACGCCTTAGCTATTCAGGAAACAAAAATTGACGGGGACGAGGAGACCGCGAGCATGGCGGATCGTTTCACGCTACGTTACTATGCTTGCATAAGTCATGCCGTTGTGTCGTCTGCAGGGTGTGTACTGCTTGTAAAAAAGTTGCCTGGCCTTGTTGTAAAAACCGTGATATCGTACGACTCAGGCAGGCTTATTGTATGTGATATCTTTTATTCTGTAGTACGTTTCCGAATGATATGCGTACATGCTCCGAAAAGGGCGCATGAGAGGACAGAATCTTTTGCAATCAGCAGACATCAAATGACAACTGAAAGGTTACACATACTGATCGGGGATTTTAATTGCGTACTAGCTTCGCGGAAAAAAGCAAGCGCAAGCCTTTATAGAGATGCTAGTAACGACCTCCTTAATAAAATGGTTGAAGAATCTAGCATAGCAGATGTATGAGAGTGCCTTTAGGGAGCCCGAGATGTCCAGTACACCCATTTTCAGGGGTCCAGTCACGCGCGGCTGGATAGGTTGTACGTCTCGCTGTACCTAATAGACAAATGTGAAAAGTATAGGGTACTGCCTGTATCTTTTTCGGACCATTGCTTGGTGCAATGCGATATCGGGAGGAAGACATATAAAGCACCTTCCAATTGGGACCTCTACAAACTCAATTCTAAGCTTTGGAAAGAAGAAGTTTTTGCATCTTACACCACTGAAAAGCTAAGAGAATTCGACGAAGTAGAGACGTACCTAATTGGGCAGAAATGGAAAAGTTTAAACAAGATAGTAAAATGAAGGCTATTGAAATGCCCTGTGCTCTAAAATATGAAGAAAAAATGAAGGAAGAAAAGTTTAGAGCGAATCTGCAAAAACTAATTGGCCAGCAAAGCAGGATGTCCGATGTGTTCAGCGGCGACATACGCCAAGGTAAACAGATACTTGAGCTTATAGATCAAGAGCGTTATCGCGGTGCACTGATGCGGGCAGGGCCAGAGCCTAGGGCTGCTGGGGCAATGCCCACAAATCAGGCCCAAGGAATCGAAAAAGCGCACGTAGACGGAACCAGATCAACGAGATAAAATGGAAAGGACGCAGGATGACAGAGAAGCACGAAATCGAAAACGGTTTCTGTGTACACTTCCAGACACTTTTAGCCTTCCAGAGTGCCGATGTTGAAGGGTTCCAAAAATACTTTGCTGGTGGTGTGCCTCGATTAGATGACGATGTAAAACAAGCCCTAGAACAGCCAATTTCGGACGATGAAGTTAAAACAGCAATTGAAAACCTAAACTCAGGAAAATCTCCTGGCCCACATGAGCTAAGTGCGGCTTTTTATAAGGAAAATAAGCATCTTCTTGTTCCTGTACTGATATTTTTGTTAACAACTCGCTAGATATTAAAACTTTTCCCCAATATTGCTCTACCTCCTATACAGTTTTATTCCCGAAAACCCAAGATACAGAAACGCTAAAAATGTGACATCTTATAGGCCGATATCTACAAAAAATGTTGATTTCAAGGTATACATAAAGATTCTCGCGGGAAGGTTGCAAACAGTTATGATGGAATTGGTAGGACCACATCAGACTTGCGGAATAAAGGGCCGTAAAATGTTCACAAACATTCACAAGGCGAGGTGTGTGTTGGAGTGTTGTGACGCCACTCACAGTGGAGTTGGAATGCTTCAGCTGGACTTAGAGAAAGCATTTGACTGCGTGGCTCATGAACTTCTGTTTTTGTGTTGGAATATTGTAATGCTGGGCGTATCATCACTCAAGGTGTTGCCTTGGCGTACCAAAATTTCACTACACGACTAATGGCTAACCAAAGCCTGGGTGCGCCAATTCTCGTGGAGCGCTCAGTGCGCCAGGGATGCCCCCTGAGCCCGCTATTGTTTGGCATTTATATTCAAGCCTTGAGCCAGAGCATTATTAAAACTGAAGCTATCAACGGGTAAAACTGCTTGCCACGGAGGTAAAACTACAGCATATGCAGGCGATGTGGCGGTATTTTGTACCGACAAAGAGATCATTTCAATGTTCATGCAAACTGTCAAGCACTTCGGGGATGTAACGGGGAGTCGGGTCGATTGGGGAAAGTGTGTGGGATTTTGGCACGGGGCTTTGTCATCGACACCAAGCACTTTTAAAAACGTGAGTTTGGTGACAACGCTTGTGAAATACTTATGTACGCCCCTAGAAAATTACCGTGATAGGGAGCCCTATTGGCGCGGGGAGACAAAGAACTGAAGTAAAAGGCGGAAAAATGGAAGGTGGCTACGATGTCTATATTCGTAAAGGCATCTGTCTGTAATTTATTTTTGTTACGAAGATTTGGTTTGTTATGCAAGCATTGCATTGGTGATTAGTTAATGTGCAGACATTTCACAGGGTTTTTGCGGTTTTTGTGTGTTCATTGACGTGGGACAGATGCAGGTGCACCAATTGGTTCAGGCGGTTCCGCGATCGCGGCCTCGAGCTGGTACACTTGCACTGGTACTTCCACATACGGCAGCTCGTTAATCGCTGTCTGTGTTTACGGGATACTCGTGATCGTTTTCTGCGCACAGTAATTCATGTTCGACTGGTGCGTGCTTTTATCTGCATTTGTGGTATCCTCGGACAGCATGTCGAGTGGCATTCACAGTTATTCGAAAGAGGTCGTGATGTCTTTTCAGTTCCTAACTGCCCGTTTTTCCCTAAAATACTTGAGTTCAGTCGCACGTAGAAGGCTGTATAAGGATGTCTGCGACGCTGCCTTTCCGATACCGATGTGCAGAGCTCTGTACTGTAGAGGCCCAGGACAAAAAGTTTTGAAACGTGTAAAACTAATGGAAGTTAGTCCGGGAGTCAAGTCATTTTTCCTTAAGTTGCATACGAGTAGACTCTTATTGAAAAACTGGATGCAAGAAAGAGGACCCTCGGGAGTCAATAGCTCTAATTGCAAGCAACCTGAGAATATACAGCACGTAGTTTTGCATTGTTGGGCGGCCGTATTTTTGTGGGACGTCCTTCAGAGGAGCATCCACAAGGAAGACACCCTACATCCCCACGGCATCCGTTGTTTTAGCGTGGACAATGAAGAGGGGGTTCTTTACGATTCGATCATGTTGCTGGGCCTCCACAGCATTTGGCATTCACGCATGGCCTGGCTCCAGGGTGACGTGGACGCGAGGTCAACAAGACAGCCTTTCGTAGAGAGTGTCTGGCAATTCCTGGAAGCGCAGAAATCAAAGGACTATCTTCCTGAATGGCTGTCAAGGGTAGAACCCCTGATGGCACTTAATTAAGGAATTCTAAACGACAATGCCAGCTTAAGTCAGGCTGGCAGCGCTACGTGTCATTTTCTATATCTGTTGTGAGCCCACGGTTATGTAATGTCAAAAACCGGCAATGAAGAAAAGAAAAAGCGTGAATTGCGCACACGAACTACGTTCAGTGTAATCAATTAGTCTGTCGGGGATTCATTGCATGTGCGCATGTTGGACGAAGTAACCAGCTGTGGGATCTGTAGAAAAGGAAGCAGAGATACAGCTATAGTGGAAGTGATCGATCAGTATTAACACAAGCAGCTGTGTGACCAGTTTGGAAGCAAGCCTGCTGGTGTAAGCTCTTCATCTGCCGCAGGCACGCGCTGTAAAAACATATGGCGGAAAGGGTATTACCGTGCTGTACCGCAGCCTATCTGTGACGCTCTACTCTGATTACAATACGGTCACCGGATACAGAATCCCGCCGAATACTGATATTTATGCATGACATGCGCTGTGCATTTTTTGTCCTCGCTGCTCACTGGTCAGATGCACGCCGTGCGCTCGAAATATTCCGCCTACAGTTACTTCATGCCCAAATCCTTGAGTGATGAAGCACTTCCTCAGGGCGAGCCTTCCCTAATCTTCAAACTGGGTCTATCTCTCCCTGAAACCCAGATAGCACAGGCAGGCGTTAATGTTCGGCCCGCCATTTTCAACATAAAAATACTCGTCCGCTCTGAGCTGCATTGCAACCAAACTTTAAATAAACAATAATATTTTGATGTATCAAATGCCTGCACATTCTACGCACATCGGCACGTAAATTTTTGTTGTTAGCAATAAAGCATTTAAAACCAAATAAGCTGTGGTTTTCCTGTTTCCTGGGTGCTTCATAGTGCACAAGTGTATGGGATACGTGCTGCTTCCGAGCATTGGACCTCAATTAAAGGGTAGTTTAACGTCACTTGTGATCTCGTGTAACGACGCAATTCGCGTTTGCATCAGCGACGAGGTACCCTGTTTGTAAGTAGAAGTCATCGACCAAAACACCCTTCAACATATAGCTCAAACTCGACACGGACACAAGAAGAAGGGAGCAGAGACCACCCCGCTTGTCTATATCCTTCTTGTTTCCGCGTGTTTTGATGCTCGTTGTCTTGTAGATGTGGAGGTAAACTTTAACGGGCGGAGAAGAAGCGAGGCACGTGACCTCAGACAAGGACAAACTCCATTCATAAGGCAAAAATTTGGAAGATACACTAATTCACTATAAATTATTCTAATCAATGGAGTAGGTGTCCGACAAAACAAAGTTCTTAACTCAAATGAGCTCCCGCTCAAGTCTGGCAGTAGTACACGTCATCGGTGAGCTGAGGACGTACACCTGCTCGGTGTGATGGCTGCAGCCGCTGTGTCTACTTGACGTTGGCGCTGGCCGCTGCAAAGTTGGGTCACTCTTTCCCGTGCGCTAGGCTCGGGGCGCTTCCGCGTAGCCCTTGTCGATACTGGTGCTGCGGCTGATGAGCGATTAGGCACGGGTGCCCGGGCCCAGTCTCGGCTGCTCTGCATCCTCGGCTGCTCGGCATTTTTTGCTCCGCATCCTTCACGTCGACGGGGAAGATGCGGCTCAAATGGGGGTTCCCAGAACGTTTTCGTCTGGCAGGTCACTCCCCGAAACTCGTTCTTCCAGCTCTCGTGCCACGACCGTCTGGGTTTGTCGTCGTCTTCACTTTTTCCCCCTGGCGATCTTTTTTCGCCACCGCACGCCCACTGCTTCCTCGTCACTTCTATCCACCGACCCCTGTCCGGTGAGCAGCGCCTCCTCACACCGCGTCAAGTTTTATATACTTCAAGAGGTTAAACAACCACTACCAACCAGAGGAATTGTGGATTCTTCTAAAACACCTTCTCAGGGCGGTCTAGTGGGGCAAACGCAATACGGTTTTGTGGCAGAACCAATTATTGGTTCAATGGAATGACCGTACATTGAAATTTGAGACCCCGGTAACCGGATAACCGGAGTGATCCGTTAGCGTACCTTGGTAGCCGGTTTGGCGTTTGGAAATTCGGATATTCCGATTTCTGTTCTGTTCCGATTTCTGTACAGGCGATGTCAAGAATCACAAAGAGTATTGCTGCACCAACAAGCTGCTCACAGTTCAGTACAATGTTCTTGCAAAAGAATACTCAAACGAACAAGTTACAAGCTACATTTTCAACAAGAAAGGAAACAAGCGGGCTTTTTGAAGCGTATCTTAAATATAGGTCGTGTTTATGATATTAGGGGGGTATTTCAAGGATTTGCGGAATAGAATAAAAATCGTAATATTACGGCGAAAATGAAGAAAAATTATTACCCAGCGTCATATATATCAATTGTGTGCGCTAGCCATTCCACATGGTGATAACACGTGCTGTTCGAACCGGCAATTTCATTAACTGAAAAGATGCTGAGGTGCTGCTATTTTTCCTTGCATGTTTGGAATAAACACACAAGAGAGACTTCCGACCATCAATAGCTACGTGGCCGTCGGAGGGGCTGTCCGCGTAGTTGGGCCGTGTGAGCCGGTTATTTAGACGTATTAGTCTTGAGTATTTCTCGATAAAAGTAACGAGAATGGTAGGCACTGCTCGTTCCGCGGAATCAATAGGCTCATTTTTTGGATTCTTTGCGATGCTTCGCACTACTTTTTTCTAAAGTGGTCAGACAATTCCCACAGTCTCATTAGGTAGTTTTGCTTGAATTGCCACATTCCCATTTGCGTTATTTGCTTATTTATACCCGTGCTACACGACAGTATGGAGGGACATTTAAGTCGAATGGCCTTCAAAATTTAAATGTCATTCGAACTGGACGGAGTTATGTGGATCTACACAACCATTCTCAAAGGCAGTTGAAAATTTCCGCGTTCTCCCTCCATGTTTTGGTGTAGCGACCGCTTTCATGTTTTGTTCTTGGCGAAAATATAAATTTAGAGTTAAAAGGGGCAAAAAAGCAATTGTTATTGATCAAATTCATAATGATCTACAAGCGTGCACAAAACATGCACAAGGCAGCCAGTTTATTTTGTCTTTTTTCGCACCGCCTTTGTTGAGATTACCAAGTTACATCGTAATCATAGAGCGAGTGACA
Organism: Haemaphysalis longicornis; assembly: GCF_048455015.1. Taxonomy (NCBI): domain Eukaryota; kingdom Metazoa; phylum Arthropoda; class Arachnida; order Ixodida; family Ixodidae; genus Haemaphysalis; species Haemaphysalis longicornis. Next base: position 161,981,319 of record NW_027526422.1, read on the forward strand.
GAGAACGAAAACAAGTGAAAAATTATGAAGATCTGGCACTCCAAACACCAAGTTTTACTTGTAAATCATTGTTTTTTGTTATTACGGCTTGCAGAAACTGAGCCTGACGGTACGACCGTTCGTGTTTCAAAGGCCTTTGAGACAATCAAGGGTAGGTGGTCATGCTCCTTTGACTCAAATGCCTTTTTAACCAAATTCCTTTGAAAAACATCGTGTAGCAGCTCAAAGGTGTCAGTTGAGTCAAATGACTTTCGATTCGAAGGCCTTCGAAACACTCGTTTAGCATGGGTACAATCGATGCAATGCGTTTTTGCTCGTAGGAAGGCGAGTACATCGAACTTACGAAAACAGCCTCCCATCACCCTGAGTTTATCGTTGTCCACAGCTGGATACTAAATTTTTTTTTTCAATAACGGATTCTATTTAGTGTAATCAGTAACTCAACCACCCGCCGTGGTGGCTCAGTGGCTAAGGCGTTGCGCTACTGAGCACAAGGTTGCGGGTTCGATTCCCGGCCGCGGCGGCCGCTTTTCTGATGGAGGCGAAAAGCAAAAACGCCCTTGTGTACGAGATTTCGGCGCACGATAAACTTCCCCAGGTGGTAAAAATTAATTCGGAGCCCTCCACTACGGCGTGCCTCATCGCCTGCGTTGCGTCGGCGCGTTAAACCCCACAATCAATCAATCAAGTGACTCAACCAGGAAATTATTGTTCGTGTGCAACTTGTGTGAAACAGAACGGGCTGTGTCATCCGCGGGTGAACAAGCAGAGCTGCAAATGTCGTGCATAAGCGCGTTTGGTATAAACAAAACAAGCTGTTCTACCCATCTCGGGACCATTAATTTTCTTGAGCGGGACCTGCCGGTAAAACGGGAGCCTGCTGGTACGAGCAACTTTAGGTGCGGAGTTCCTTAGGGACCGCAAAATGTGCGTCGGCGTCTGTGCGCATTGCATTTAAAATCACAAAAAATCACGCAGGCACTGGCAAGGTTCGAACCTGGGTCTGGTAGACGAGACAGAGTTAGTCTCAGCCGTCGTACCCAATGGGCTACGACTGTAAGTTACTACCCGAGAGGGAAATGTCTTACTCCCTCGCATGTAACGATGCGGAGTACCTTAGGACCTCCCAATGTCCGTCCGCGTCCATCCGTGCGCACGCCACCATCAAGAGAAAATCCAGCGAAATTCGATTCGAGACGCGAGTTCAGTTTTTTTTCAAGAAAAAATTAATGTGCAACTCTCGGCTCAAATCAAATTACCAACGGGGCGCAAATCGGATGTCACTCTGGGCGCAACTTGGATGTCCTTTCGAGTCCCCGTACTCCGCACCCTCGCCAACATCCACGGTGTGGAGATTCTGCCATTTTTCTTATGCGGGAATGTGCTGGTAAAAAGTGGCGGAAATCTGCATTTGCGTGCTCCATCACATCCTATCTCTGATGCTGTGACAAAGTTGCAATTGTGTCACCGGATACTACTTTCCAGCGAATGTTAGCTACACCTACCAGGCGGCGCTGACTTTGCGGCCTCACTGAGTAATCCCTGTTTACAGTTTAAATGTGGGCTCACAATATTCTGCAGTTAGTATGTATACGCCCACGTTTTCGAAGAATGGAATATTTCTTAATGGCAAGTCTTCCCACGTTCCAGTGCTGCGTCTAGCTGTGGTCAAAAGTTGCGGAGAGAATATTGAATGACTGGCCCACCCTTGTTAAACTAAAACGCTCGTAGGCTTTGAGCTGCATTTAAAACTTGATATACAGAAATGCTCTTGCGATGTAACAGATGGCTCGTATCTCTAGAGCCCATGTGTGTTTATTTTTTGTTGTGAACTACGGAACAATATAAACCATATGCTGAGTAGTTTATTTGCCGTATTTCTGATTGTACATAACAAGCCCAAAGGGCCATTGTATGATGTCTGCTTGTACTCTGCTCCAAACAGTGGCCTGAACGTCGTGCATGATCCCATTTCATGACGCAGTTCTCATTTGTATCAGCAATAACATTTCCTTTGTATTGGTAGCCATCAGCGGCTCAGTAGCTCCTAGGTGCGAACCTTTGCCGAAATACTTTCCGGCATTTTGTTCATCACGGCCATTTGTTTCGGTAGTGGCTGTTGCTAATCGTTGCAGCGAAAGAAGCGAAGCTGTAACTTACGCTGCATCTTCGGACTTTCAATCATTTGCAACACATTTAGGTTAAGTAACCGTCCCAGAAAGCCACCTTAGAAATCTGCAAACGAAACGTCATACTTCCCAGAAACAAAATGTATTTGCTCGTGTGATCTATATAAACTGGGGCAGTACGTAACTTTGGCTTCAACGCTGGAGGCCTGTAGGGGGAAACAACTGCATGTTGAAGAGGTGTTAATAAATAGAAAATAAAAATGAACAGGTTTACAAATGGAGTTTCCACGTTGAAACAGAAGGCGTCTGTGGCAGCACCCTTTAGACAGAAACAGGGTATGCTCGTATACACTTCTTCTAGGCGGAAAAATGCTTTTACACACTACAAAATTATGGACACAATTTGTTCTTCGGAACAGCTACAATTTTTTTCCAACCTAACTTACTTTACCAAGGTAGTGTAACATGACCAGTTTTGACCAGTGTATGCAGTGTTTCAAAAGGGTGAGGGCGTTAAGCGTTGGGAAGGTTCCGATATTCCACGCGAACCTCCAGAAAAGTACATTGTGATAGTACAGCGTCAGAAATGTAGATGTCAGAAACCATTTATCACCCCCCGTCACTACTAACAATACGCGTTTATGGTCGGCACACCTGCGTTCCACGTATTTGGTATTATAAAATCTTTTTACTCGTCCAGAAACAGCAGCACTGGGGCCTCTGGGAATATAAATTAATTTGTGCCAATTTTCTGAGATGCGTTACGTTATCATGTTTCATTGAAACTTGCTGTCATTAGTACAGAGTAAACGTTCACGTTTCGAGGTCAGCGGACAGTTTGGCACCTTTCCCGACAAAACTGTCGCCAGGCGTCACGTCTGATTCCAATCAAACAGAGCCAACGCTTGTGTTATGCAAAAAATATTGGAGAAACAGCAGCACCTGTTTTAGTGTCAGGGATCAACTTAGCGGCTCCGACCTGATTGCCGCTACAAGACCATAGACCTCGCGTCAGTTGCTGAGGCATGTTTGATTAGGACATTTCATTTTGTTCGACACGGTTGCCTACAATGGGCGTTCGCATTCCGAAGCAGTTGTGAAGAATTTTAGTACAACTGAGGCATAGATATTCAAAGACAAAAAAGACCGCACATCTGAGATGTTTGCTTAGCTCCAACATTAAATCCAGCTGTAAGTACAGGTCCCTCCACACAAACGCTGCAGAAGCGCATACGCAAAGGTTCGCTGACTGGTGCGCTAGTAGGAAAATGAAAGGCCAATTGAAGGCGGGGGAAGTGTCTGCAAAGTTAATATATGTTTAAATAATTCAAATCAACCGCAACTTTCATCGTACACGTAAAACCAAGTGTGGGTAAGCACGTTTTTGGGCTCGGTGAACTATCACAGCGGTCGGCAGCACGACCACACATATGCGAACGCTTTTCCGTCGAAGGAATGCAGTCGGTAGACATGACATATTGTGGGAATTTGGGGGGCGCTTACGGCACGAGCGCTATACAGGAAATAGTCATGTAAGCTGCTTAACTGGCTACATATATAGTTTTTTATGGCCCCCCTGTCTTGTGGCCGCGTTGTCTGGGGCGCTAGTCGTAAGTGCGAAACCCCAAACCTTCATGCCATTTTTTTCTGAAGTTGTTTCTTTGTTTTTGGCTGACGTTTTATATATTGAATTCGCAATTTTTCCGCTGTCACGTTCATTCCTCCACGAGCGAGTTTGCAGAACGCGCCCAGACTGACACTTCCGCGCCTGCGAGTTTCTGTCGGCGTGCTGTTGCCATAAACACCGACTTCTTGCGGGCAGTGGGTACAGTCCCGAATGAGGCCACCCTCAGCATGGTGCAAGCACGCTTTTTACGATTCAGGCATGAGGCACACAAGCTCCAAAGATGGGGGAAAGCACATCCCATTTGAGCGTCTGCGGTGACGCAGAGTGTGTTTATCCACTGCGTACACCTCGGCTAGTGATTGCTGCGATTCCAAGCTGTGCTGCTAGGTTTATCTGACGCATTTTACAACCGACAACATGGCAGAAGCGCGGTATGCCAATTACTGAGCTATTGAGAATTCCCGTCCTACGATAACGTGGGATGCCAAGCAGGTTGTTTTGATAGAACCGAAAATTGTTTGAAGTTTAATCTTGGACAACGTCCAATCACGTAGCACCTTTTACTGATGTTACTCCTGTTAATAGGTGCTGCCGCCGCTAACCGCGCATGGTTGTTTTCTTTTTCTTTCGGGCTTTATAGAATAAATAGTTTATAAAAATGATTTTTCTTTTTTCCTTTCACGCGTTGTAAAATAAATACCACCTTATTACCGGGATAAACGACGAAAAGTGTGTTTATATGAGCCAGTCGACACCGTTGAAGCAAAATAAAGAGCTTAGCATATTTACTTCCATGTCCCTTTGAAGCATCGACGTTGTGGTGTTTATTAAACCGGGCAACGGCGTTCAATCGAATGGTTGATGTTACGGTAAGCCGTTCTTCTTTTTAAGTAAGTAGGGCTACAAAGCCCGCTCCGTTACCTTTATTTCTCGTTTTATCCGAACTTCTTTCGGACAATATAGCGAAAATAAGAAAGCACCGTCTAAAGAAGAGTATATTTCCGGCACTGATAACCCATTCCCTTGGATCTGAATGAATCATAAAATACGCATTCATTTTAGTATCAAAGATTACATATTTATTTTCAAGCCCCTGCGCCTGTTTTCCATAAGCTACAAGTCTACGCAGCGGTTGCGGACTGATCAACGTGCCGCCCACATTCACCTTAACAGGGACACAAATATTTCAGCAAAATATCTTCAAAGCAGTAGCGGCAGGTAGCGTTTAACAGCACAACACAACCTTATGTACTCCAAGAAGTCTTAACACAAATAGAAGTATTTAGTGCTCCAGTCACGCCAGGACATTATACCAGAGCTGCCAGTTCCTCTTTTGGTGACGAACGCTTGTGTTCACTATAGGGGAAACTGAATGGAGCACTTTTTAGAAGCTAGAAAGCAACGCGCTCAGTTATGATTTATTAATTCGCACAAATTCTTCCCTCACTGTAACGTAGAAATTTATGAAGCCAGCTTTAGAGGATTTACGAGAGACAGGGTTGCACTCCACACATCAAGCTAACGTTAACAGTAAGTTCTCATGTTCTTTCCACGTGATGATACGCGGAGCAATAATTAGGATTCTCACAAAACGCCTTTGAAGAAAAAGGGTCTTGAATGCTAGGGATAACACTTAATAGCAACAGGGATAATAAAATAGCAACGCGGATTGGGGAACAAACTCGGCTGAAGTCATTCCGCATAAAATTAAGAAAAAAGACTGAGGTTAGGCTGGTTATGTAGTGGGGTCATACACCACAGGCAGATCATCATTTTGACCGTTTGTTTTCCAACAAACGACAAGTAAACTAGCGGAAGACCAAGGGCTTGATAGAGAGATAAGCGAAGAAAGGCGCGAAACATGTTCACGGAAAACCGGATGCAAATGGCTCCAAATCTTTGCCAGCAGCTCGCGTCTTGCAGTGGACCCAAACAGTCTTCTGCAGGTGGTGCTAATTAATTTGTACGTTATTACTATTAGTATTGCGATCATGATTAAATTCTCCAAATCGACACCATTATCACAGTGCTGCAACATGCGGAACAAAGCCAGACACCATATATGTGCTGCAGGCTCGCCTGAAGATCAGTTTACTTTTCTTCGAGGTATCCCAGTAACGCTCTTGTTACGCACTTGAGAGTTATTCACATGTAGTTGCTGTGTCACACAGCTCAACACTGGCAACCGCCCAGTGAAACCCACTGGTGATCAACCGGTGGACCACTGTCCAAACACCAGTAATGCTCATCGGTCACCAGTGGGTACAATGTTGCGGTTCAGGCATCCATGGGGCCACACATAATTGACTCCCATTCATGCATGGGGTAAATACTGGATTACCATTTCGTCACTACTAATTTGTGTGTCAGGAATTACTAGTGCATTGGGGCCCTAGTAATATCTAGAATTAGGGTTCATCTTCGACGATCCAAGCATACGGCACATCGCCAGTCCACTACAACAGGGAAAGAAGGGCTGGTTCAGTAGCTGTGCGTGGCCCGACTACCATTCATTAGCGAGGGACACACAGTGTGGGTGAGTGAGGCACACGTACGTTACGTAATATACTGGTGACCCACACGTGGGTGACAAGTAATTTAATTCGCACGTCGCTGGTAGTGCCCATCGCCTACAGTCACCGTCGTGCAGGACGCCAGTGGGTGGCAGTAGTGGCGAACCAAGAATTCACCCTTCGTGCTCCCAACAGCGCGCACAAACGAACGACAAAGGCAAAGAAGGCGACGGGACAAGCGTGCTGTTAGTGAGCATGAATCAGTACCAACCCGCCGAACTGACTGTTTTTCTGCAATAATTTACCGACTGGCCTTGAATAAGTTAACTGTCAGCGAACAGATACATCTTCGCGTCCACCAGTAGCTCGTAGATTATCTTTCCGGGTGGACTAAAATGGCAGAGAAGAAAGTAGGCTAACCAAAACAAAAGTATTATTCCCGTTTTTTACTACACTGATTACCAGCGGGGGCCGTGGATTCGGAGAATTTCCAGCTGGTCATGGTTAATTATTTTGTTTTCCTACTCTTTGCATGGCCTACACCCTTTTAATTCAAAAAGTTGGGCTAGTTGGTACACAGTCCAAAGCTAGATAACACACAACACACAAGGCTCCAAGCCTTTTTTTTACCATTTTCGCTCGTGCCGCGGGCATTGTCCGCTCTTGCTCGTTCGGCTTTCTTTCGCTTTGTAACCTTGATTACAGCGATACTCTCTTAGCAAGGCCAAAGCCCCCTTTGCGTCCTGTACAGACATTGATCGGTGGCTCACGCTACATGTTCTCGCCCTGTAGCCGACGCTGACAGGGAGCGCACTGGGCGGCGCAGGAAATCGACAGCTGTTCTCCAACGGTGCGAGCCGTACGTAGCTGCAAAGGTTGTTAACTCCTGCAACGACTAGTGAGGACGAAAACTCGCCGAGTGACCAATAACAGTTAAAATACTAAGGAGCACGAAACCAGAAAAGTTCCACCCATGGTACGTCCCGTTCTCTAACAACGATGACCGCTTCGTCAGCGACAACGTAGAAGTGATCAGTATGCGTGTCACCTGAGGGAATGGTGCTCAAACCAGTCTCACGGGCGATCAGTGAGCAGCCCCGCGTGAGATATGTGTAGATCACACCCACGTGGCCCGCGGAAGGCCGCCCAGTTGTCACCTCGAATGCCCTGTAAGAGAAAGGGCCCGTTAATATTTCGTCACCCACAGGGAGAAGTGTCTGTGCACCGTGCGCCACGGGAACGGGGGCGGGGTCACTCTTGGTATCTCCACATACTTCACTCGTGCTGTGGCCAAAACCATGGTACAACTAAAAATCGCAGAGGGGTTTTACATGTTGTAGTCATGTTGGGGTAAATGTCACTGTCACTCTTTTCCGACCCAGAAACCAATTATTGTTCTGAACAGTTTGATTAAGCACGTGCGAGATTTTTAAGCAGGTTTCCCCTTTTAAGCAAGTCCCTGGTATAAAGTTGGCGAACCAAAAAATGCTTTTAGGTGCAAAAGGATCTCATGGTCTCGGCATGTCCCGCGTCGGCGTCCGCACTCACACTGCGCATGCGCAACTCTCCTCTTTACACTCATAGCTGCACGATACTACACAATAAAAAAATAGCGGTGCCCGGTTTCGATCCCACGACTCTCTGGCCGCAACGGGAGGTACGCGGTGCTCTTCCCACTACGCTACACATCCGGGACAGGAGCAAGTGCTATTAATGCGCCTTATGTCCTTGACTCATTCAAACTACGTCAAGAAGCTACTGATACAACGAAGGCACGCGAAGCTGAACGCAGACGGAAACGACGAAGTCAAAACTTTAGAGGAGGATGCTGAATTTCTCATGGGAAAGCTGTGGCGGGAAGCGCCACGCGCCTTGCAGCTCAACCAGCCCCGTCCGCAGCGCCTCTGATGCTGATTGTGGCAGGATGCTCCTAGGGATTGGACAACCAAAGAATCCAGCACGACATAGGTTCGCGTTCAACCACCGTTGTCATCTTCCCGTAGGGGAACCGCCGAAGAAGAAGAAGGAGAAGACAAAGCTGCGAAGAGGAGGGCGTGTACTTTGCTCTCAGCCGGTGCGCCAATGTCAACAACCTTTACCTCACCAACGCTGACGGAGACAACCAATTCTACCACAGAGACAACATCGACAAGAACATGATGGACGAGTTTCGGCGCCTCGAGAACCGCCACCTACTCGCCGTAACACAACAGTACCTCTGTGCCTTTGCCACCGGTGTGGACCCGGACGCGGAATTCCCTCTGGCGCTAGTAAAACCAGATCACTCAGCATAACGGCAACATAATGGAACCACACGAAACCTCCACGATGCTTCGCATCCTCAACAGGGTTCCCCACGGGAAGATGGTGTAATTTTTTTTAGTTATACTACCACTTTTTGGTAGAAGAAAAGTGACGTCCGTCAAGGCGTGCTTTTCGTCGGATCTTCGATTTCAACGTTGCTCTCTTTCCGCATGTTCAGTTGAACGTTGGAAATACAAAATGTTGATAACACGTCTTTTTTAAAAGGTACGTAAAGTGTTAAACATACGTTTTCCGAACACTTTTTATAAACTTGCGAGAGGAGGGAAGCAGCGGCCGTAGCGTTTCATATAGTGCGCAGACGGGTTTCGAACGCGTGATCTCAGCCACCGAAATGTTAGCTATGACCAAAAAATATTGATGTTGCTTTCTGCAGTCGTGTTGTAGGAGTCTCGTTATTTCCAGTTCTCGAGTAGATCAACGACATCTTATTATGGTCTCTTGTATTACGCATCTTTAGAAAAAGCCCTGCAGGAGCACTGTTTTGTGTGGATTTACATTTTTTTGTAGAGAGCGTTTTTTTAAGTATATCTTTACAAATGCCGACCCTAAAGTACCTGTCACAAAATATTCATCATTGGAGATACAATCATAGGGGCTGTCAAATGGAACAACAACCTAGCGTCTGGAACGAATCACCGATATCTTTTGACGTTTTTTTTCACTGGAGAACCTCAATCTTGTTTGAACTGACTCTCACTCTGCTCTTGTTATTGGTTTCAAGCAAATTCAAGACGAAACTCTTACACCTTTTTCTAGCGCAAAAGCCGTCAGTTAATAAAAACTTCATTCGGCTGAAACAGCTAGAAACCGCGATTTTCGCGGGTCACCTTTACAATTTTTTCCCCGCAAAGCCCAGATGTTAGAGGGAAACGGACATTTCTGGGCTGTTATCTGGCTTAAGGGTAGCTCAGAAACATGGAGGAAAAGCGGAAAACTCGCGTGTAGACGTATGCTCGACCTCTCGTAGAATCAGCCAGAAGTTTGTTTTCCGTAGACGCCTCGAAGAAACCATCCTAGCTAATGAGTACATTTATTTATTTATTCATTTATTTATTCATCGCTTCACTTCTAACCGTAGTTTGTTTCTTTAGTCTCCTGCCCCAGAGAACAACCAAACTGAAACTTCCCTCCAAGCAAGAAGAAACACAACTCTGGCACAAGGTAGCGGCCCCCTCAGTGCGTTGGCAACATTTGTAGGAGACGTATAAAGCACTAGATGGCACGACAAATTTAGTGAGTGATCATGCCATGGAAGTTGCAGTCCTTATTATCATGGTTAGAGGAGTGCTTCAAACAATACAATATAGTCGAATTCCGGTCAGATTGCTTCTTCATAACACGGGAATAGAGAACGTATTCGCAGGAAACACTTATGCGAAAACCTTGTTCAATCCCCTATCGTCGCGGGGATAGGCACCGTCACGGAACACCTTTCGCGGTACGTGGACGCGATAATTGCATATACCCAGCAATTCCCTCCTGGTTACAATGGATGTTGCGTCACTCTACACAAATATTCCGCACGACGATGGAATCCGAGCAGTACTCCACGCTTACAGGGAAGCAACCTTTTACAAACTTGTTGATGGCTCTACACTAAGCACTCTTCTTCGGCTAATTCTAGAGCTTAAGAATTTTGAGTTCGATGGAAAACACTACGCCCAAAAAATTGCACATCTATGGGAACGCGCTTAGGGCCAAATATATGCCAATATATTCATGGGCGTCCTAGAGGGAGAATTTCTGAACAGCAAGAGCTTAAAGCCACTCTATTATAAACGTTTCATTGATGATGTATTCGTGATTTCGACCCACGGGCAACGAACCTGCTAACCTTCATAGACGCGTCCAACTCTGCGCATCCCTCCATTTCTTTTTCTTACCAATACTCCCCGTCAACTGTTTCTTGACGTAAACGTCACCGTCTCCGTGGGGAAACTGATCACTAAACTGTGCCGAAAACCGACCGACAAGCAACAGTACCTACATTTTCAAAGCAGTCACGTCAAACATTGCAAAAGCGGAATTCCCTATAGTCAAGCTCATCGTTTTCGTCGAATTTGCCCAAAGGAAGAGGAGTTCAATGATAATTGTCAGGAGCTACGCAGTGTCCTCTTGAAACACAAATATCCCGTTGAAATAATCGACAATGCTATAGACAGAGCACGAAACCTGAGTCCCTCAGACCTTCTCAGAGGCACTAAAACCTCGCACGACACCCCGCAAACGAACTTGGTCTTAACACATTCCGCACCTGTTCGCAAAGTCTCGTCTATACTAAAAAAACGCTATAACATTCTTACCCAAAGTGAGTGCCTAAAACTTTTTCCCGGAACCCCCACGGGTTGTGTACAGGAGAAACAAAAACATTACGGACGTCATGACCTCATCCAAATTAAGGACTCAGACGACTGGCGGATGCAGTCCTTGCGGGAAGCCTCGATGTCAAATATGCACGCACATGTCAACAACGGATACCGCGGTCAGTTCAGCCTCTGACTTTCGTCTAAAAATCAGAGAAAACCTAAACTGTGATAGTTCCAATGTGGTATATTTGCTCGAGTGTACGGTGTGCCACCTACAATACACCCGGCAAACACAAATGTCGTTCAGAACAAGGTTTAATAATCACGAGTCACATTCCAAAACTCTGCCAACTCTCCTGTTGTCAAAACACGTTAACCTTCCTGGGCACTCTTTTGACCACCTCAGAGCCACGATATTAGAATCTGGGTTTCGCTCACACCAGGATCGACTAATCCGCGAATCGTACTTCATTTGCAAGTTCAAATCCGCATCCTCAGGCATTAAGGAGAGTTTGGGGAAATTATCGTCTTTGGTGGGTACGTACACACTTAGGAAAAAAGGACTAAAAGTTCGTCCTTTCGGGGACTAACGGCCTCTGCCACAATCATTAGTCCCTTTGGGGACTGATTGCGAGGGGACGAACGGTTAGTCCCCCACCCGGATGGTTCGTTCCGATACTCCCCGAGGACGAACTGCGTAGAGTGGCAGAAAAAAAGACGTTGGCACCAGCAGGGATCGAACCACCGACGCCAGGAAACACACGCAAGAAACCCGACGCGCTACCGCTGGACCACGTTTTTTTTTATTACCTGGTTTGGGTCAATACATACATGCAAATCATCGACAAAATTACACCACTTAAAAAAACACTAGCACATACCTTGCTAGTGTGTAAGGTTTAAAAAGGCGGTAGACTCGCCACACTCTCCAGCACAGTCAGCCACTCGGGTGGACTAGGCTCGGCTTTCAACACCTCTACTATGTAGCGGACATTTTCACAAAAGTATTCCCTCCCTGGCCTCGCATCGACATCATTGTACCGACGGGCCATGCGAGCCTTCCAGATACCGTGTAGGGTCAGTAACATTATGAAGTCGTATGGAACATCCCCTTCATTTTCTATGGCTAAAAACCGAATTCCATGACTATCCACAGGAAAATCTTTCTTTAAGGTACGCTGTAAGACTTCCCATAGGAAGACCCCGTGCCAACAATCTATGAACACGTGTTCGATGGTCTCCGGTTTTTTGCATGGGAAGCAATCAGGGCCCCAAGGCACAAATAAACCTTTCTCAATCATCCAGGGTTTTACAGGTAGTACACCGACATGCAATTTAAAGAAAAATGATTTAACATAGCCAGGAGATGGCATTCTTTTTACACGCCAAAGAACATCTTGTCCCGGCCCCACACGGTAAAGGGACCTGTACAGTGGGATCGGCAAACCCGTATCCACGAGATCCTAATACAATTTCTTTCTCGGCACATGAGATAAATATTCCAAGGTGAAGCGGGCACAAAGAAACCTTGTGGCATCAAACACTTCACGTAGGTAGCCATGGATTCCACCACCATAAACACAACAGGATACAACCAATTCGGGCAGTGCTGCACCCAAACGAACCTGACACACTGCGCAAAAAAGGGTCGCGTACATCTCTCAGAAAAAGGAAACGGCTTACTACTTGGTGGAAGAATAATTGCACCAAAAAAAGTCCACCGGAGCGGACACGACGAAAAAGATTTGTCGGTCTCGTTCACTCCCATGTGGAACTCCATAAAAACACGGCAAAAACACGGTGCAACCATGCTGAATATGCCGGTTCTCGTCCGCTGGACCACGTCGCGGGGTGCTGGCAGTGGTTGATAATATTAAAGTGTACAGCGTGTATACGCGTGCATAACGCGACAGATCAAGTGCATCTCGTGTCCGAATTTCTATCCGCGCAAGCGAACTTGACCGGTATTTGCGCTCTGCGTTGAGCGCTTTGGTAACTTTCGGGACTATTGCTCAGTTTGATTTTAAGTACAGCCTCACAACCGTAATTTTTTCCTGTAAATAACAAATCTACTCGTCGTCGCCTAGTTGAGGTAGGTAGCTGGGCGATCGGACGACTCATTTGTTTCCGCACAACTTAGAGCAAACTAGGTGTATTCTTAGTGTACGATGCATATGTTAAGTGCTCTATGTAACGTATGTGAAATGTGTCGTCTGTGTGAGTGTCAGAATAAGGAAACATACCATATTTACCTGCATCGGGGAAAGCGGATTCGGTGTTGCTTAGCCTGAATTCTTCAAATTCGGGTCGCTAGACGATTGCGACTGGGAAATGCAAGCGGGTTTTACAGCAGTTGCAGCATTGTCATAGCTTTGGTGCCCAAGGCAAATATGTACCGAGTGTAAAAGATAACTTCGAGACGCTTACCTATGGCGAGCATTTTTGTTTTGCAGTTGTCATCAGCAACATGCGTTTTTTCTCGTCTGTTAAACTTATACATATTCATTACGCTCAGGAATCCACTTTTGCTATTGTCACTAATTTTTGCGTTACTGTTAAGGCTCTGGAAAGCTTTCATTGGACGTTAATACCTCGCAGAAATCGTATGCAACACAGCGTATTAATATAACCTCGCCGATAAGCGTCTGGCCATCGCGCTCGCCGCTTCTTGCCGTTACCCGGCGCTCTATTAACCCTAGGCGATTTTCTTATAATTAACATCGATATTTTCTCCCGTGGCATCATCTAAAGGACCCATTGACTGCAATGACTTGTGTTTCGGAAATCTAAAACTGTTCACTGACATATGCGCGAAAAGACAACGACGACGCCATTAGGGGATTAACGATGCAGCAAAGAGACTAACTGCATGCGTTTCGTCTTCCCGTTACTCATTAGCGTTCGGCGGGGTCGAACAGTTAGTCCGAATTTGTGCACACGGCACATACTCTGCCGCAGATACTCCCCTTGAAGATGAACTGTTGCCCCTCAAGACTAAAAGCTGTATTTTACTCCCTATTTTAGTCCTTTTTGCCTAAGAGTGTAAGCCATTTTCACCTGTATTTTCTTTCTTTTTTTTTGTTTTTGTTTTTGCTGCATTTGCCATACCGAACACTGTCGGCCACCATACGTTCCCCCGCCATTTTTTTCGTGGAATTTTAGCTGCATTCTCAGTACGCCCCCGCACCCGCCTTCTGCTCCAGTTGAGAGGTTGGGGACATTTACTGGGTTGGCAGCCCTGTTTTGGGTGGTTAAATTTGCTGTCCCGAACGCTCCGTTCGCGCGATCACTCAGCGTTTGCCATGAGCGCGGTTCCCTCACCCCTCTGCTTCTTGGACAGTTTAGTTCGCCCTAAAATTTCTCATTCATTACTCACTTCTTTGCATGCCTTCATTCAGGTGTGACATGCTGTGATCACATTGGCGGGAAGTTGTTTACCCTTAATGGCGACTGATTTAATAGTTGCTTTCACGCAGGACACACATAGCTACTTCCTACCTAGCTAAATAATTGGTTGCGTTGCTGGCACGTGCGCTCTTCTGTGACTTCTTTGAACTTGTAAACTGCCCTCACATTCTCCACGCTGCCGGTAATTGGTGTTTTTAGAAATGGATGTGTCACCGGCGACCTCCGTTCTGTATTTGTTGTTCTTGTACATTGCATTTTGTGTGTCGAGACATTCCCTGCACCATTCGTTTATTGGTGTTTTTCGTACGAAAAGTGTTTTTCAACAGCTCCCTACCCTGTCTTTTTTTTGCGGTTCTTCCCTATCGGAAAACCCAGCGGCACTGGAGCTCCGCTTCCAGCGAATGCCTGATCATGGGACTACCTAACGCTGAAATACGCCGGACGCGGAAACGCGTGGATCCGGCGCGCGCTGGAGCGTGACGCAGGAACACGCCGGAGACCACGCCGTATCGAGCGTATAGCATGGCCGGTGCTCGCGCTAGGCCTTTTTTCTCTAATATCCGTGTAATTACAAACCCACATGGCTGTTAACAAGAAATGCGGAATTCCTTCCTTCGGGGAAATCTAAAATCGAAGTATCTACAAAATTTAGCTAGACTAATTCGGGCAATTTTCAGCTGATTTCGCCTTGCTGAATGCATTGTTTCATCATCGCGTTCCGTCAGTAGCGCTGAATCTGCTCATAAAGCAAATTTATACTCCCGGATAGAAAAAAATATTAAACGAGCATCGACAGTAACCATTTGAAAATTCGTTCCTTATATTTTTAGGGCCATTAAAACACAAGTAAAAGCATATTTCTTGAACCTCTTTTATTTTAACAGAAAACGTGAGAATTAAAATAGAAAGTCAATCCTTTGCTGGATTCCTTGCCTTGGTGAACCTTGATTCGTTGACAATGCATTCGCACAGCAAGGCCTGGAAGGGTATCCTGTGACGAAAAGCGCATGTCTCCGTAGTGGAGCACTAACACGAAGAGTACGTGCGCACGATACCTGCCCAAGTCATGCAGGGTCTTTGCAATTTCAGTCGATCGTCGAAGCAGATCGCACGTATTCCAAATCAGGCTGTCTCCGAGAGTCGTCGTATCCACTCGCATCAAAGTGCAAAATATCCCAAGCAGGGTGTCGAACCGGAATTTTTTCGGGTTCGGTTCGGGTTCGGGTTCAAGCCTTTCGGGTTCGGTTCGGGTTCAGTTCCGGCGCACCATTCCGTTCCGGTTCGAACCGGTTCGAACCGGTTCGAACCGGTTCAAACGGGTTCGAACGGGTTCGGGGAAAAAAAAGCAAGCGTGTTTTTTTTCTGTTAATTTTTTTGTGCTGGGTTTTCATTTCCTTGTCAGGTTTCCTTCTCAAAAACGAAGCCATAATGTAGGTTTTTTTTGTGCAAATGTTTTCTTTTGGCCGAAAATAAGCAACCCTGCAACACCTTTTTCAACTTTGTTCGAAATCGTGAATGCTTGCAGAAAGTAGTCAACCAACACATCCAGTACTTATATCAGGGAGTCGGAAAGTCCCTCAGACCAAAGTACTGCTCTGTCCCCATCAGATAACTTACAAACTTGCTTGAAATATTTTTCTCCTTCCCCAGTCTTGGCGTTCTTCTACCGCTGGAATGACGTCATTACAGCCATGTAGCGGCTATATGCCGGCTTTCCTTAAGTTGCGACATTAAAATGAAACCACAACAGCGAAGCAGAAACGGAAGGCGTGTCTGCTAGGACGAGCACTGCTCCTCTGTGCTGGCAATAGCTATAACTTTTGCAGTGCTTCCAGATGCGAAGATAAGAGTGAGAGCGTTGATCTAAAGTGTTGAAGAGTTCCTTTAACTGTAAAATGTACTGCAAAATGTTTTCTATAGTAGGTCCAGGATTACAACATTAAATGAAGCGAAATCAAAAATTCGCTCGGACACATAAGACTGCATATTTGTATGAATTTGAAATCCCTGCTTTTTATGGCCGCAAGTTTATTTTTATTGATTTAGTTTCTTTCATTTTTATAATTTAATTTAATTTATTCTTGGATCATAAAACTGCAGTTTTATACCCCGCAGTTGTTTTCTTGAGGAAGAAAATGACGGACGATTACGACACTCACTAATGCGAAATTTGAGTGCAGCGCAAACTGTAGTCTTCTCGGCGACGGCGCATAGATGCTGTGCCTCAGGAAGTGATCGCGTCATCAGCTAATGCACGACGGCGCGCGGCATACTCTGTCGTTATCTCGTAAGGGGTCGCCACTGTGAAGCACGTCTCGCACGGTCACGGAATTACGCCCTCCCCCTTACACTTTCGTCATACTTGCAACCTCCGTTTTCCTGCCAGCTCTATCTTCGGTGGCGTCTTCGTTCTCTCGTTTACGAGTCCAACACTGAGGGACTACGCGAAACCACAGGAGCGGGTGCTTAAGGGCTGCGCTCTAACGCATGGCTCTACGTAGCCAATGTGCAGCCATGTGATCCACTCCCTTCGCCGACAAGTGACGGGCCGCACATCGTCTCCAAATAATGCGTTCTCACCACAGTCTTCTGGAAGGCAAACAGTTAGCCTCCTGACCTGTGGGCAGCACACGGGTTCCTCCGACGCCTCCCACTCGGCGCATCTTCGCTAGAATCTTCTGGTAATGGGCAGCCTCCCTGCAGACTGCCTATTGCCCCGTCCTACTAAGCAGACGACCCGTCCGTCCACAATCGTTTTAATGCGCACCATTCTTTGCCCACGGTTTTGTTTCGGTTTTGTATCCGATTCTAACGCGCATGCAATTTTTCGGCCTATGTTGTCGGGAAAAAAGTGCGCGTTAGAATCGGGTAAATACGGTAAATGGAGATAACTGGTCGCACAAAATTTATGAAAAACTAAAAAATAAAAAAAGTAATCACCGAAACTGGCAAACCGTGTGACACCCTGCATTTGCACAATAATGAGGATTTCGGGAAATTTCCACCTGTAATCGTTATATAAGGTAAATGGAGATAATTAGTCGAACAAAATTTATAAATGTAAAAAATAAAAAAATGCAAAATAATTGCGGAAACTGGCGAACCGTATAACACCCTGCATTTCCACAATAAGGCCGATTTCGCGAGTTACAAATGTAATCGTTATAATAGCGCAAATGGAAATGACTGGTCGAACGAAATTTTGAAAAACTATAAAATAAGAAAAATATTAAGCAATTAAGGAAAATGGGAAACCGTAAAACTGCCTGCATTTCCACAATATTGGAGATTTCGCGAATATTCCATTTGTAATTATAACAGCGTCAATTGAGATAATTGGTCGGACAGGATTTATAAAGACCAAAAAATTGGCTGTAGAAACTCACACTGAGGACAAGCGGTATAGGAATGCAACGCATTAGTAGATACTTGTTTGAATTTCTGCAGAATTTTTTTCGTACCCTGGAGTGTCGCCATGGCACAGTATTTTGCGTCTCCGCTGCCTCCCCTCTCCGCCCGGGCTTCTAGTGGCGGGCCGCCCCTCGTCCCGAAATCACGCATCCTCACAGGAATCGCCTGCCTGGCAGGCAGCCAGGCAGGCAGGTAGTTTACTGGCGAGCGGGAAGTCTTTTTGGCGCGCAGGACAGCCTGAGCGCCCAACATTTTTTTTGGTTCCACCAAATGTCTAGGCACGCACGCGCGCATGCACCCCCGTTTTTGCACAATGAGCCAAATAATTTTGCATTTAAATAAATTGATTGGTCTGCTACGCTTTTCATGTACCCCTTGTTTCAACGGCGCTTTAGCTTTAACACGAAATCATTAGCACTGCTAGAAGTCGAAAACAGTCCCGCGTCGGCGTCAACCTCCGACTGTCAAGCGTGGCTGGTGGCGTTTAAAGCGATTTCCTTCTGCTCATCTTTCATATGCTAACGCATCAGTTAGAAAGAAAGAACGGCTTTAATGACTCATTGGACACCGTGTACAGGACGGAATTGGATAGGGAACCACCGGAGATAGGAACTTGCTAAATGGCACTTCAGCGACAGGTGAGAGCGGTTGAGCTCTAGGAAAGATAATAGCTGAGTGAAGTCACAAGCAGCAGTAATTATCCCTCGCAGAGAGAGGGAAAATGAACTTTAAATAAATCGAGGAAAAGTTTCAGAGAGGCGTCCTCATTCAAGGAGTAGAGTCGACAGTCGTTTCCATCAAGAGAAACTAATCTTCCAGGCCGGAGCTGGCCAAGGCTTTTTCCCGAATCTCTATGGAAACGTGTATGTTGGGTGGATCTAGGGTGGACTTGTCGCAGCCGCCTACTGTGTGTATGAGGTTCCCAGGCTCCCCACAGAAGCGACGAAATGGAGAGAATTGTGTCCGGTCAAAGAGGGGAAGACTGGTGATGTGTGGGAAGGTGTTAATCCGCAGTGCAGGGAATAATCTTTCCTGGTTATTCGCTAGCGATTTGTGCGGGAAGGAATACATTCTACGGGATAGTCTATAGTGCTAATTAATTTCCTGGTATGTATACAGGATGCATGCGCTCGGCCTCGGCTTCATCAGCGCTGGCTAAGCGGGTCAAATGTCCAGCCACAACGTTGGTGATCTTGTCTGCCGGCGATGCAATTATGAGCTGGTGCCCATAGAATCCTGGATGGTCTTCGGCAGTGACCATCTTCCAAGTTACACAATAATCAAGGGAATTGGTGGTGGTCCGCAAAAACTCACAGCGTGCAGCATGAATTGGGAGAAGTTTAGAGGTATCCTGGAGGATGGCAGTGCGACTTTTACTACACATGAAAAGTTTTCTGACGCTATCTCTAACGCGAGGGCTGCGTCCGAGAGACGTTGTTTGCTTCCCAAAGAGGTATCAGCGATAGACAGTGAGTACGAGCGCCTTCGCGCCCTTCGCAGGAGAGCAGAGCGGCGAGCACGCAAGACGTCGTCTCCGGACGACATTCGAGCTGCTAGACGTGCGCAGAAACATGTCCAAAAGCACATCCGCAAGCTCGCTAAACTGCGCTGGAGCCAGTTCTGCTCTCGGCTGGATCCACGAAAGCCACTAACACGTATATGGCAAATTTTTCGCACCTTAAGAACCCCGTCAAGTCCACTTTACCCGTTCTCGACGGTTGCTCTTCAGAAGGGCGTTAGTGAAGTGAGTGTTGCAGAAGAATTTTGCATGAAGATCACCACTTCTGCAGAAGAATTTTGCATGAAGATCACCACTTCTCCCTGCAACGTTGTGATCTCGGAGGTGTCCACGTTTTGTCACTCCACCACAAATGCGACGCTGATGGACGAACCTTTCACCATTGAAGAGCTCACCAGGGCGTTGAATAATCTCAATTTGTCTTCTTCCCCTGGCGCTGATGGCACCACGTATTTGGCTCTACACCACTTGGGCCCAAAAGCTCTTCATCAGCTCCTCTCCGTGTACAACGAATCGTGGCAGAGAGGGCGCCTTGAGGCCAGCTGGAAAGTCGCCCGGATCGTTGCGGTCCTTAAGCCAGGCAAGCCGGCAACCGATATCGATTCATACCGGCCAATTGCACTTTTAAGTTGTATTGGCAAGGTGATGGAGAAGATGGTGTTAGAACGGCTTGCTTGGGACCTTGAAAATCGAGGTGTTTATTCATCGCAGATGTCTGGATTCAGGAGAGGACGAAGCAGCACGGATAACATACTTTCCCTGGCGGTGGATATCTCGCGACAAAAAGCAGCTGGAAACATCACCATAGCTGTCTTTTTGGACGTCAAGGCAGCGTTTGACAGCGTGGCACACGAAGCTATCCGAAGAGAGATGACGTTCGTAGGGCTGCGAGGACGTATGTTCCAGTGGTTCTGCGATTACCTACAACATCGGTACGTCTATATGGTCACCAGTGATGGCGCAACGACCGAGCATCCTGTCACACATGGAGTTCCTCAATGCGGCGTCTTGAGTCCGACCCTTTTCAGCATATGCCTTATACGCCTGCGAACGGTTCTTCCCCAAGGCGTCAATATTTCGCTGTACGCAGATGACATCTGCATCTGGGCCTCAGGCAAAAACCGCCGAAACATTCGTGCCGTACTTCAGAGAGCGATCCTGGCGATGCGAAAGTACCTGAGATGCTGCGGGTTGATCTTTTCCCCTCAGAAGTGTGCAGCGATTGCGTTCACTCGGCGTGACGTCTCACGATACACGCTCAGTGTAGAAGGTACGCAGATACCCTATGTCAAATGTCACAAATTTCTCGGCGTCGTCTTTAACCGCTCAATGACTTGGACTCCTCATATCCGGCAGCTGAAAGAAAGGCTTTTGTCTTTTGTGCGCATTTTGCGCATGCTGAGTGGACAATCTTGGGGATGCTCCGTGTCCTCTCTTCTTGGACTCTATCAAGCACTCTTTCTCGGCCTTCTCCGCTACAGCCTGCCGGCCCTGAATCAACTGTCTTCTACAAATTTTAAGGTCATAGATTCAGTGCTGGCGAGAGCTCTACGCGTGTGCCTGGGTCTTCCCAAATGCACGTCGACAATTGGAACACTGCGGGAAGCTCGGTGCCTCTCTGCGTCAGTGCTTCAACATCAAGAGTGCCTTCAAACGTCACTACGCCACGGCACTCGGTGCCATGCGCATCATATTGTAACGTAGTATTTTGGTTAAATACTGCCGCTACTGTAGCATGAAGATCAGAAGGAAAAAGTCGAGACGTCGAAGAAGTTCTAAGGTTAACTTGTTTACTTTACGGGTAACATTGATGAAATTTGGCACATACAAACTTGAAACAATTAAACTTATTACATAGATGATAAGACAGTCAATAGATTCAGAGTACTTTGCGGGACATAGCTGGCGGACGAAGGGCTCCCGGCGGGAGGGCACGTCGACGGGCGGCAGAGTTTCTGCTGTGAGCTGGTGCAGGCCGCCCTCTCCCCCCAGAGGGGCCGCGTTATATTTGCTTTGGGGGGACGCATTGGGGGAAAAAGCGCATCCTAGCGTGTGCGGACCGGGTGGGAAAAGGCTAAGGCCCACCCGCAGCCAATCAGGAAGACGCTTCTTAGCTCCAATCAGACATGTCCCCGCCAACGTGAAAATGACCAAAACACAGACACAAGGTTTCGACTCGAAAGCGCACACTCGGAGAATTACGGGCGTAGAGCAAGTAGTTAGACAAAACACACTAAAGTAAACAGGGGAAAAGGGAAGGTCGTCTGAAGAACACGGAGCCCGAAGGCGAGCAGCGCACACGCCACAGGGGGAATGGAACGCCGCGGCCGCGGTAATACAAGACGAGGCGAGGGCCCGCTTCCCCCAACAGCCGTCGTCTCCCGGTCGGCCGACGGGCAGACACACTCGGCAACACGTTTCTTAGAAAAGCGGGGTCTCGGTGGCCGAGCCGCGTCCGAAGCGCTTTTACACACAACACTTTGGAGGAAGAGCCCTGGCTGCGGGCACAGAACGCAAAAAACGAACGAACAACATCAAGAGACCTCGGCTTCGCGACACCTCCCCCGACGGAAAAAAGAGTGCCCTCACTCTTGTACAAAGTTTAAAATTATATAACAAGAATGACATAAGCTGACAGTGACAACTAAATGACATGGCGTGCGGACTCGAGAAAACAAACATCAACACACAGTAGTCGACAAAGTATCTCGGCTGAATCAGTCACCGCACACGGTCACTTAATGTAGTTCCGTTTTCAGTTCACGCACGCATAGTCTGTTGTCAAACACAGGCGAAACACTTCTTTTACACGACACAACAAGAAAATAACAAGGACACCATGAATAACATCAAAATAAGATGCGCATTCTAAAACTCATACACTAAAAAAGATCGAAAAACCAGCTCCGCTAGCCGGTCCGCATACTCAGTTCTGGGGAGCTCGACGCGAAACAAAATGTGTCCTTGGACAACAGGTCGCATAAACATAACACTGAAGCTATCCTCTAGCCAACTTCACGTAACCAGCAAATAAAAATAAAAACAGGCGCATTCTCGGCCATCGTCACTCAAGAAAATACTCAGTGCCTTAAAGAATAGAATTACAAACGTTTCATGAGAAGGCACTATAAAACAGAAAAAATTATACACAAGGGCTCACTGTATTGAACTCACGCATAAGTGGAAATCTACGCGCTCCAGTTGTGCACTTCACTCGACACAACATTTCTATATAGAACCTTACTTGTTCTATACCAGCTCAACTCGTCAACTGTGACAAAATGCACCCAAGGGAGACCCAGACGATCGTACTAACACTCTAGACAATGCTAAAAAGCTCTTATAAAAAGGAGTGACAGGGAAACTACTAGAAACCAAAACGAAAAACAACTAAAAACGAGTTACCAGGAAAACTGCCAACCATCCAAACATAAAAGCTACAAACTGCACAACTTGGCGGTCGCGCACTTGATACAAGGTTGGTGCCTGGCAAAGCCTCTAAGCACAGTTCAGACTCTCCTGCCATGTCGATACTCAGAAATAAACAATAAAACCAAGCAAGCATCTATACACACATTTTCATGAACACGAGCGGAAATGATACGGGTAAAACATGATAAATTAACAAAGAAGACTTGATAGATACCGTACATGCTTACAGAAGAGGAAAGAATTGAATCTCAGCAGTGGTGAGAAACTTCCGCCAACCCGACGCATTCGCAAAACTGCGCGCCCGCTAGTTCTCCCCGTCCGCGGCATCCCGGGCACCTCTGCTGGTGTCTTTGTTTGTACTTCGAGTAGCGTCGTGCAGCGGAAACATCTCTCAACTCCTCGTTTCCCTCAGACCCCCAACCCCGAAGTGGCTGCCGTATTTGCTTCCAAGACAAAACCTAACTTCGGTGGGAAGGAGCCGAGGAAACGGATAACAGCAGTCTCTAATATAGCGAGATCTGCGTAAAAATCAGCCTAATCATAGGCGCGTGGGGGCTTATTCTTCGGGGCTCCTTCGCCGGGAGAGCCAAACGCTTGTGCCGTTAAGATTCTGACTACAAAGCTGTCCAACTCCCGCGCGAAGAGCCCACATACCCCACGAAAAAACGGCTGCACGCTCATAAATTATTGCTTCAGCATCCACAGCGGCTAGTTACATAAGCAGGCTGGTGCTGGCAAAGGAAATGAACCAAAGACAACCAATCAGTGGGCGCCCCGGACACGCGGAGAAGAAAAGCCTACAGGCCTACAGCAATGCGGTGCGCCGAGAGGCAAAAATCTCTCACCTTACTGCATGCGCGGGAGGCTCGCCGCCGCGATGGAGAGTGGCGGTCGCGGCGACGTTCGGTCCGCGTCGGGGTCGGGGGCTCTTCTTCGAAGGAGCCGATGGCGAGCATGACGGGCCCGGCTTGCCTCGGGCTGATAGCGCGGTGCCGGCCGTGAAGCCGGAGAGTCTTTTGCGCTGTCGCACATGTCGCTTGTTTCCGCCGCCCACGGAGTGCGGACGGATGGCGCGAACTCAGATGAGGCCTGCTCGGCAGACTGGATGGAGAGGCCGACGACGAGCAGCAGGAAGATGAACGACGAGTGGGGGGAGCCCATGATGGCAGAGGGGGTCTTCGGTACCCCGCACCTATCACCACTTTTGTAACGTAGTATTTTGGTTAAATACTGCCGCTACTGTAGCATGAAGATCAGAAGGAAAAAGTCGAGACGTCGAAGAAGTTCTAAGGTTAACTTGTTTACTTTACGGGTAACATTGATGAAATTTGGCACATACAAACTTGAAACAATTACACTTATTACATAGATGATAAGACAGTCAATAGATTCAGAGTACTTTGCGGGACATAGCTGGCGGACGAAGGGCTCCCGGCGGGAGGGCACGTCGACGGGCGGCAGAGTTTCTGCTGTGAGCTGGTGCAGGCCGCCCTCTCCCCCCAGAGGGGCCGCGTTATATTTGCTTTGGGGGGACGCATTGGGGGAAAAAGCGCATCCTAGCGTGTGCGGACCGGGTGGGAAAAGGCTAAGGCCCACCCGCAGCCAATCAGGAAGACGCTTCTTAGCTCCAATCAGACATGTCCCCGCCAACGTGAAAATGACCAAAACACAGACACAAGGTTTCGACTCGAAAGCGCACACTCGGAGAATTACGGGCGTAGAGCAAGTAGTTAGACAAAACACACTAAAGTAAACAGGGGAAAAGGGAAGGTCGTCTGAAGAACACGGAGCCCGAAGACGAGCAGCGCACACGCCACAGGGGGAATGGAACGCCGCGGCCGCGGTAATACAAGACGAGGCGAGGGCCCGCTTCCCCCAACAGCCGTCGTCTCCCGGTCGGCCGACGGGCAGACACACTCGGCAACACGTTTCTTAGAAAAGCGGGGTCTCGGTGGCCGAGCCGCGTCCGAAGCGCTTTTACACACAACACTTTGGAGGAAGAGCCCTGGCTGCGGGCACAGAACGCAAAAAACGAACGAACAACATCAAGAGACCTCGGCTTCGCGACAATATGGCAGCCACCACTGCATCCCATGTAAAAGACTCGCTTCCAGCAAATTTCCAGCGACCTGTGAAGCCAGCATTGCCACTGTGGTTACTTGCACCATGGAATATAATAACGACAATTCCCGGAATAAGCAAAAAGTCGTCCATGCCCGCACCTGCACTGAAGTTTTTCACACTTGAGTATTTATTTACCGCGTACGCAAGCCACACCCACGTTTATGCGGATGGCTCAGTGACCGAAGAATCATCTGCCATTGGCGTATGGATTCCGTCGGTCCAGTGCACAATCAGGAAAAAACTGAGCCATAAAACATCATCCACCGCTACTGAGCTAGCGGCTGTAAGGGCTGCCCTTCATTTCATTGGTGCACATCAAGCTCGACTATGGGTGATCTTCTTAGACTCGCGGGGTGCTCTGCAAGCTCTAAGAAGGCTGTCCAACCACTGCAGTCAGCTTGTGTGTGAAATCAGTGAAATCCACACAGCGGTAGTGCACGCGGGCCATTACATCGTGCTTCAATGGCTTCCTGGTCATTCGGGAATAGAAGGAAATATAATACCTGATGCAGCCACCAGCGCTGGCCACTCTCTGCGTAACACGACACAGCTTCCTTTCTCTCGAGAGGATGGTTGTGCCCTTATCTATCGAACTGGTTGGAGAGAGCAAATGTTGAAGTGGCAGCACCCTCGCAGCGGATATCCATCTCTACATGGAATTGACCATTTCTGTAAATTCCGTGTTCCACCCGACCTAAGCAAAGCGTCTGAAGGTGTACTGCATCGTTTGCGTCTCAACGTGGCTTACACCCGAAGCTTCAAGTTCAAAATAGGGTGGGAGGATTCACCACTGTGCCCCACGTGCGCTGTGCGCGAGACTATACCGAGCACTTATTGTGTATATGCCCGCGATTTTCCGCTCCGCGAGTTACAGCGGCGAGCTGCCTGTCTCGTGTTCGACGCGGAGCAAGCCTTCAGTTGTGTCACTTTCTTTGACCCTGGGACAACAACGATGACTCATATTTAGGGACAAAAATTCTTCTGCGTTTTTTGCGAGATTCAGGACTAGACAAAACTTTGTAATTCTTCCATTGTGCGCATGGCTACGTCTGTACGCGTTTGCGTCGTCGTGTGCGCTTTGACTCCTTTTTCTTGTTAGGCGCTCTGCGCTTCCTGGGCTCCATTCGCTCAATTTTTATCTCTTTTCCTTAACTTTATTTCGAGTTTTTTTCTTGCACTAAATTGCGTGCCATTTTAAAGCAAAGCTTTCTACCTCTACCCCCCAAGGGTTCTTTCGCGACCGTTGGTGTCACCAGAAAACTCCAGCGAACAAATAAAAGAATTTACTGGCACCGCCGGGAATCGAACCTGCAACTAATAGCCTAACAAAGCGAGAGCCCGTTGTCTTACCGATTCAGCTACGGGCCCACGTGAACACGGGAAGACAAATGGTGTACTCACCAAGCACATCTACGTGTTTACCCCCTGCCTTCTCGCTGAATGCCACGTGAAAGCGTCACAAGACCACTCACGCCCGTCTAGCGGCCCTGTGCTCACCTTGCTCATGTACTAAGAGTTACAAAAATTAAAGGAAGCTGACACCAATCCATGGCATCTCTCTTCTAGTACGCCAATGTGCTAAGGCCTGGGGCCTCCAGTGTTCACGTAAAAAATCACAGCTCCTTGTCGTCCGCCCTCACGCCAAATCAAGGAATACATTCAAATACTCCTTGATGACCAGGCCATCACTCCAAACCCCAGCATCAAGATCCTGGGCCTACATTTCCAGGCCAACACCAAGAGTGACGTCTCCTTGCAGCGCTTCAAAAACAGCAATAATCTAATCATACACATGATCAGGCGAGTTGCCACCAAGAATCGAGGACAAAAAGAATCCGGTACCTTTCGATTAATTGAAGCTTTTGTCCTCTCGAGTGTTACTTACGACAAACCCCTATCTTCTTCTCGACGAGGAAGACATAGAGATGCTTTATATAATGATTAGAAAGGCGGTTGAGCAGGTCATTGGTCTTCTCATGAATGCGTCCACACTGAGGCTGCTTAGCATGGGCTCCAAAACACGGTGGAAGAGCTGATAGAAGGCCATCTTTCTAACCAGAAGGTCCGCGACTCCGAACTGAGGTGGGTAAACGCATGCCTCACCAGATTGGCTGGGCCGCCCAGAATGTCACTCCGCTTGACGTACTCCCAGACTCTTGGCGACTAAACTAAAGATGCTGCCTTTGCTTAGAAATATGAACCCCTCACATGACGAGGGTCAACGAAAAGCACGGGCTCAAGCGCTAAACACCACCCTCGATGGGGCTCATAAAGTTATCTACACAGACTTCTCCTAAAATCGAGGGCAGCAACACGCCATCATCGTGGCTACCTCCAGAACCAACCTCCTTGCGTGTACCTCGCTTAGGACCCACCAAATGACGGCAGCAGAAGACGCAGCCATCACCTTGGCTCTCACTCAACCAGGGGTTCGGAGGGTAGTCACCGATTCCCAGCAAGCCTACTGGAATTACCAGTCGGGTTGGGTGTCCTGACCTGCACTGTGCGTGCTAAAAAACCACTCCCCAAACGGTTCCATTCAGCTCATCTGGACACAGCCTCACGCTTCAATGGAGGGCAACAAATACGCCCACCCAACTAGCCTGCGCTTTTACCTCCCGTGCTATGGAGCTGCACGAGGACAGTCACCCGCTTGTCATGTCCAGGGAGATAATCCAGCATTATCGCCTTCTGAGACAGACCGTACCTTCGCCTTACCCTGACCTTTCCAGAGAACAACAAACTACCCTACGGCTCATACAATCCGGGCTCCTTCCCACAGCCTACGCGTCTTCACGTAATGCATCCGAATCGCTACGACGCTGAATGTAAACTTTTCTCAGAAGTAGAAATACTCCGCCCCGTAATCGGGGTGTGCGACTTTAGCCCTGAGCACCCTCCTCTCTTTCCGTCAACTACCCAACTAGAGAAATGGGAGATGCTGCTGTCCAGGCCCTCTCTACCGACCCAGCTTCAGTGGGTGGTCAGAACACAGGCCGCGCGTACTGCATATGGGCCCCACAGAAGAAGGAACCACTCCCCAAGGCTGCACTCCTGGGCCGTTCAGAAATCTGAACAGAAGTATTTCTTCCTCCTCCTTCTCAGCCGCAAGTCTCGTCGCCTCCGTCCGCGGCGCCGAGACGGAGAAGTCAGATCGTCTAACACCGGGTAGGAGCTTACTTAGATTTTATAAAAAAAAGTTTCCACTCTTGCTACACCAATACAACTCAACCAAACACCGTTCAAGCATCATGCATTGATGTAACCTTACCAAGAATATCTGTTTGAAGTAATAAATTGTGTGGTTAAGTGCATTTCACTTCTCTCTGGTTTTCCTATCGTCGCATGAGTAATCGTTATGGGTGCCGTTTACAGCTTTGCTTTCCAACCACATTCACGGGGTGGATTGGCGCGATTTTTTTTTTCTCTTTCAGTTTAGTTGTTTCCTAGTCTTACCTCATATATATACACATTTTGAGAACCTTTTGGTGAATATAAGACATGCATTAGGCAATTAGTTTTTAACTTCATTGCGAGATGTAAATCTTACGCAAGAAATTACATAAGAGCGTAATACGTACATAAAAAAGGCCTTTTATAGCATTCAGGTGATCGACACATAACTTCCCGGCTATTTTGTGCGTAACTAAATTTCCTGATTGGTCGAGAAAGAGAACGCTGCAAAATTTAGAAATGCAAAGGACCCCAAATATATCATGTTTGGTCCAACCCTCTAATCCGCCTTAACTGACCCGCTAATTCCTCTAATCCATATTAATCGACACCGCAGTCCCACTAATTCACATTAGTTGATTCACTCATCTCACTAAACCACCCTAGTCTACCCACTAATCGGGGTTAATCGACTTAAATCCATGCATCGAAATGCTATCGCATTTACTTTAAAAGTGAAAATGAGAAGGCCCTTATTTTTTTTTTCAATTCTTATGTTCTCCTAGGGCAGTAACCAAAGGACACAACGGCACTGTACAAGAAAAAGTGATGGTGACGTAGAGAAGTTAGAGTGTTTGTGTCTCAGTGCTGTTTTTGTATAAGTGTCCACTCAAACTAAAATAAGTATAAGATACGGATTTATTGTTGATGGGGTCCCTGAAGGCCTTCACAAGCGGACACGGATGCATTCGAATTAACAACGTGAAAACTTCACACGATTTTAAACACACTGCAGATAGAAACCATAAAGAATACCCCATGATATGTTGCCACGGAATATGCGTTCTAACTTAAGTTATTGTAAATGCAAAAAGATAATTTGGGGAGATGGGCAATACCTAAAGCAAACTAATAGTGTATACGGACTATACATTAAATTTAGGGTAATAATAAGATGAGAACCTTATGGTCCTTGGGAACTGCAGACTATGCAAAATATTGCGTGGTGGCGTCTGGCGAATGGTAAAAATATCTTCGGATGCAAGGTAGGGTACCGGGATGGAAAACTAGAAATCACAGTTTTTAGGCCCCGAAACCGGTTCGGAACGGTTCCTTCAATTCGTTCCGGTTCGGGTTCAGTTCCAAAATGGCGGAAAAAATACGGTTCCGGTTCAGTTCCGGTTCCGGGCAAAAATTCGGGTTCGGTTCCGGTTTTCGGTTCGGTTCCGGTTCCGGTTCGACACCCTGATCCCAAGCACCACGGTTTGTCGTTGCTAAAGGAGTCGTCACTTCGGATGCTTGGAATCCGGACCACTGTTCTTGCTTGTACTACAGCGTTCGTAGCTTCACATGTTGTTGCTGACACTTCCCGGAGACATAAGATGCACGTTTTTACAAAAAAGTTACGCGTAACTTCAAATAGGCACAGTGCCGATGTGAAATGTGGACAGGCCACTCAGCCACGCAGCCACCTAAGAATTTTGACCGAAAGGTGAAACGCAGGGAGGAACGAAGTGCTCCCCGGCCGATCACGAGAGCTTGTTCCGCGCCGAGACCCCTCCTCCCCCCTCTCGATTCTCCGTATTGTGGGCTCCCCCGCCCCGCCAGTGCTGTCGCGTGACAGGTTTTCGGTAGTGACGGTGCATCCGCGGACTTTCTTCCGAGCGGCCGGGCTGGAGCGAAGGCGGGCGTTTTCTTTCTTTCTAGTTAATTTCTACAATGGGTTCACTGGCGCAATTTTTTTTCTTTTAAAGCCGGTAGCGGCAACTGGTTAGCTGGTTTTAAAATCTTATTTTTACTATCTAAGCTTGATTGGACACATGGTTCGCGTTAAAATAAACAGGTTGCTCGCTAAAAAGTAATACAACAGCGCGCATATTGAGGCAATGGGGCTCTCAAAGGCCCAAAAATACATGTCACAATGTGAACTGCAATAATTACACCACGTCCTCAAAAAGCAAGTCTTGCTTGCCCTTTATGCGTCCGTTTTGCCAACGGGCTACCCTTATTGCCTGATTCGTTCATCAAAGCTTGTCCACGCTACAATATATGCAATTGCAATTTACTCAAACAACCCCAGGAATTTGTGAAATGCTTTATTTATCCATTAGTTTGGTTAGCGGGCTACGCTTCGATGCTCCCACATTAGCGTGATCTGCGATAAGTTGTGTTGTTAACTGCAAATTAGTAGCAAAGGTTTTTTCAAACACGACCGGAGTGCTAATGGCAGCAGTACAACAAACTTTCATTATGACGGACGCTTGCAATGCAATTGAACGACATGATCGTCGCTCGTACGGAGCATTGTTTCCGCGAAGCGCATGCTAAAAAAGTGGGATTTTGTGGCACCGCACGGGCCGCAAACGCCAAGTTTTGGAGCATCTGCGTCGATCGCGGCGCCGGATTACAATCAGTCAACCAAGTAACCGGCGCGAGGCATTGCTGTGTCCTACCAAGCAGCGGCGCCGTGAGAACGTATTGCCCCGTTCGCCCAATCTGAATCCCAGTCTCCAGAGGCAACGTCCCCGTGTTATACGATGCTTTCCAGCAACCCCCCCCCCCGCGTTCATGTCTTCCAGCGCGGCGTTTTCCAGTGCTTTCCGTTCTTTCCGGCGTATTCCATCGCTCTCCTAACGCTGGAAAATACGGTCTCCGCGTTACTGTCGTCCGGATTGGCGTTTTCCAGTGTATTCCGTTCTTTCCGGCGTATTCCATCGCTCTCGTAATGCTGGAAAACGCGGGGTTTTCCGACAGGGTTATTGATGAAGTAGTATATTGTTGGGATTTTTAGAAAAGAGTTTGTCGTCTACGGTACCGCATCTTTTTTCTTTCTTTTTGTTGCTGTGAAGAGTTTGGGAGGAGCAGAACGGTGCGAAAGTTTGTACTCACGTGTATAGTGCCTTCCCTTCCCTGCTTCCTCGCCCCAACCAGCCAATGTTCTTAACAAGGGTGCACTGTAGCACATCTTCTGCACCTATATTGTCGTACCTGCTTCTACGTTGTATGTTACTCAAGATGAACACTGGTCCTCCCGTCCAAACGTCAGTATACCACTGTTTTCGTTTTTAATCGTGCGTCTACCATATTCTCAACTATGTGAATATATATTATAATGGGTTTATTAGCAAACGGCTAGAGCATGGTAACGGGGGCTGGTTGTACCAGAGGCCAAGCTAGCTCGGGAGTCCACGCGCAGGTCTCTCAGTAAGATCGTTCTCGATGGGGCTGCTCCGATGACTGAGCCTTGCACATAGACCCAGTTGGGGGATTGACGCCACCTGACAGTCAGCCTCGGTCTCAGTTGAGCACACACCCCTTTGGCCACACTAGCGCGCCTTCTAACGGCCACTATCTCTGTTGCAAACACCCCCAGGAAAAAAAGGAGCCATCCTTGGCGACTCAAGGCCTGGTGAGGATGAGCGGGTCGTAATACGGCTTAAGGCGCTGAATATGAACAGTCTCGCGGCCACGGCGACGACGATCTGTAGGAAGAGTGACCGGCTCAACGACGTAATTCACCGGTGAAGTTCGCTCGACGACCCGGTAGGGTCTCTCGTATTTAGTTTGGAGTTTGTTCTAAATGCCGGGGGTATTGGACGGTGTCCAAAGCCAAACTAGTGAACCAGCAGCGTATGTAGGAGCTCCGCTGGAAGCGTCGTGGCGCGCCTTCTGACGGCCTTGGTAAGCGGTTGTGAATGATCTCGCCAGTTGCCGGCACTCTTCTGCATGCTTGGCGATTTCCGAGACTGGTGCAGACTCTGACGCATCCGGGTGGTATGGAAGGATAGTGTCCAATGTACACGATGGCTCACGTCCGTATAATAAAAAGAACGGCGAGAAGCCCGTAGTTGTCTTCGTCGCCGTATTGTAGGCGTAAGTCACGAAAGGTAGAACTAAATCCCAGTTGAAATGGTCGGGAGAAACGTACATCGAAATCATGTCGCCTAATGTGCTGTTGAAGCGCCCAGTCAGTCCGTTATTTTGCGGGTGATAGGAGGAGCTCTTTCTATGAACGACTCGGCATTCGGTCAGCAGCGCCTCCACAACGTCTCACAAAAAGACACGTCCCATATCACACAACAATTCTCTCGGCGCTCCATGGCGAAGTATAAAATGTTGAAGGAGGAACGATGCAACGTCGCGGGCGGTAACAGCGTGTAGTGCGGCTGTTTCTGCATACCTCGTGAGGTATGCTGCATACATCGTGAGGTCCCGCTGCACGCGACTGTCGTCGCTGCGGCGAGCGACCGGAAACCGCATTCCACATCTTGGAAGAATGCGAAGTTATCAACCTTTCCAGGCAAGAACGGCATAACTTCGTCTCCCGCCAGATAGCTCGATTGGCCAAAGAAAAAGGTCCAGGCGCAACCGTCACGGAGGAGAAGGTGTTCACGACTAAGGAAGGCGTTCGCTTGAAACCCGACTTGGTGCTTCAAGTCGGCGAAGAGGTAGTCGTTGTTGACGTGGCGGTAACTTGGGACTCCAATCAAGGGATCCTTAAGCAAAAATGTAAAGCTAAGGTCCAAAAGTATTCCTCCTTGAAAGGGTTTTTTCCCGGTCGATCAGTGTCCATTCATGGAATGGCTTTCGGGGCACGAGCGATGTTGTGTCGAGAGACTATGGATGCTGGTGGGGCGATGGAGCTTTCGCCGCGGGACATGAGTTGGCTCGCTGCTTGCGTTTTGCGTGGAAGCCTGATCATGTTGCAAAGATTTAGTAGACGGGTTCTTGGGAGGGGGGGGTCCTGGGGCGTACTTATAGATTACCTTATGTTTTGTGTTGTGTTTATTTTATTTCCAGTTTCTTAATCAGTTTTCATGTGTGACAGACGCCACACTGTTTAGACATAAGTTAGAGGCCGGCCACAGGCATTCCATCTTTTCTGAGTCGCTCGAATATTTTCTCCTCCGTTCCAGAGTAGTTTCCGGACACTTTGGGGCGATTATGGTACACTGGTAAGGCTAAAGAGGGCTGGGCTACGGCCCACTGTCCCATGTCGTTCCAAACGTCCATGCAGCAGACGCCTGTGGCCTCGTCACTCCGGCTTGACCGGGGTAATTCAAGTATTTGGTCAACTGCGACGATAATTCATCGGTTGCCTGCAGTCGCGGTGGGAAGCGCACCATATATGTCGACGTCGACACGGTCAAATGGGCGAGCCGGACATGGTAGCGGCTGCAGCGGGCAGGTTTGTTGTTGAGGGGGAGACTTGCGACGCTGGCAATCTGTATACGATCGAACGTATTTGGTTACAAACGTGTACATTCCACGCCAGTAATAGCGCAACCGCAAGCGCTGGTACGTTTTTAGCACCCCAGCGTGCGCGCACGTTGCGTCAGCGTTGTCGTGGGAGCAGAAACCAGAGAGTAGATGGCCAGGGACGACGAGTAACCACTTCTGGCCCACAGATGAATAGCTGCGGCGGTAAAGAAGGTCGTCCCGAAGGGCGCAGTGCGAAGCCTGGCGGTGCAGCGCCCGAGAGGCGGCAACTGTAGACGGACTCGACAAATATTGACGAACAGAGGCGATCCACTGATCTTTACGCTGTTCCGCAGCCATGTCAACGGAATCTAGAGACGCCACGGTACTATCTGGCATATATGAACTCTGATCGTCCGACCCCACGGGTGATCTGGACAGGGCATCAGCATCCGTGTGTCTGCGTCCGGACCGGTATACGATGCGAATGTCGTGCTCCTGCAGGCGAAGAGCCCGATGACCGAGTCTGCCGGAAGGGTCTTTGAGTGAAGACAGCCAGCAGAGGGCGTGGTGGTCCGTGACGACGTTGAATGGACGACCGTAGAGGTAAGGGCGAAACTTGTTGATTGCCCGAACGACCGCCAAGCATTCTTTCTCTTTTACGGAATAATGCATTTCCGCCTTCGTCAGAGTGCGGCTGGCGTATGCGAGGACGTATTCATGGAAGCCAGCTTTACGCTGAGCGAGCACGGCGCCAAGACTGACACCACTCGCGTCAGTGTGCACTTCAGTAGGTGCGAGCGGGTGAAAATGGCGCAGTATTGGGGGCGTCGTAAGCAGGCGCCGCATGGTCACAAATGAGTTTTCACAAGCAGGCGACCACTGGAGACATTCGTTGTGTCCGCTGAGGAGCTGCGTTAAAGGGGCGATGATGGTGGCAAAGTTTCGGATGAATCGGCGAAAATAGGAACATAAGCCGATAAAGCTTCGGAGGTCTTTCAGAGTGGCCGGTTTGGGAAACTTTTCCACGGCACGAAGCATGTCCGGATCTGGAACGATGCCGTCTTTGGACACAACATGGCCTGAAATTGTTAGCTTGCGAGCAGCAAAGCGGCACTTCTTCAGATTCAGTTGCAAGCCGGCTGACGTGAGGCAGGTCAACACTTGCTTAAGGCGCTCAAGGTGCGTGTCAAAATCGGATGAAAACACAACAATGCCATCCAAATAACAAAGACAGGTTTTCCACTTAAGGCCCCGTCAAACGTTGTCCACCATTGGTTCGAAAGTGGCTGGCGCATTAGAAAGCCCGAACGGCATCACGTTATATTCGTAAAGACCGTCAGGTGTAACGAACGCTGCTTTGGAGCGGTCGGCATCAGCCATGGGCACTTGCCAGTAACCAGACCGCAGGTCCAAGGAGGAGAAAAACTCGGCACCCTGGAGGCACTCAAGAGCGTCATCGATACGGGGCAGCGGATAAACGTCCTTGCGCCTAATCTTATTGAGGCGGAGATAATCCACGCAGAACCGGATCGACCCGTCCTTTTTTGTGACTAGAACAACAGGAGAGGCCCACGGGCTGGTAGAGGGTCGGATGACATTACGGGTAAGCATATCGGACACTTGCTCGTCGATCAAGCGGCGCTCTGTAGGTGACACGGGATATGGTCTCTGCCGCAGTGGGGTGTGGGAGCCGGTTTTTATTTCATGTGAAACTGCCGAAGTGCGTCCCAGGGTGGTTTGTACGCAATCAAAGGAGTCGCGAAAGCTCTGAAGGAGGGCGATGAGCTCGTCGCGTTGCTCAAGGCTAAGGCCCTTGTCCACGGACTGCAGGAACACATCCGAGCTTGACGCACACACAGGACTAAGTGTGCCAACAGTGAGCAGCGATGGTTCGTCGGGCACACTGTTCACGTGAGAAGGGTCAACGGCTTCCACACACCCTATACCTTCCCCATGGAACAAGGTAGTCGGGCAAGCAGATGGGTTACGGATGACGATTAAGCTGCAACCGGACTGGACGTCGATGACAGCAGAGGGTAAAGGCAGACATTTGCGCGAGAGGAAGGACCTGGAAGGCGTGAAAACCACAGTCGTGTCGTCCACACTGCTGAAAACGGGCGCTATGTCGGAAGATCTCGGGGAAATGTCCGTTTCTTCGGAAACAGTTAACTTGGTCGACAGCTCGTTCGGCGGCGGCTCGTAGAACGGTAGAAGTTCAACTTGCAAACGTGCGCAATCGATTATGGCTTGATGTCGGTATAGGAAGTCCCAGCCGAGGATTATGTCGTGAGAACATGATGGGAGAACAATGAATTCGATGCTGTAGGTGACGTCTTGGATGAGAACCCGAGCGGTACACATGTCCAACGGTTCAATCTCTTGCGCGCTCGCAGTCCGATGGGTAAGGTCAGAAAGAGGCGTCGTAACTTTACGTAATGAGCGGCGTAGACGTTTATTCAACACAGACACAGCGGCGCCAGTGTCAATAAGCGCGAGGGCGGTGATACCTTCAACAGTCACGTCTATAACATTGGCGGGTGAGAGAGGAGGGCTTCGAGATTCCGACGGGACTGCAGTTCTTGCCTCGGAAACCGCAGCCGTTAGTTTCCCTCAACTGTCGGATTCTGACGGGGACGCATGGGAGACGGTGAAGGGCGACGCGGGGAAAAGGAGCGACGGCAGGTAAAGGGCGCACGGTCTGCAGAGGATAAATTCGCTGCCTGACGGAAGTCTCCATGGGTGTACTACGGTTGCGGTCCAAAATGAGGCACTCGATGGACGTCGCTAGCAGGCGGTGGCCGCCGACGGAACAACCGAGCGATGTGTCCGGGCATGCAGCACGCGTAACAGATAGGGCGGTTGTCAGATGTGCGCCAGGGGTTCAGCGGTTGAGGTGGTAGCCGAGGATAAGGCGTCACGCGCTGGTCTCTGACATACTGGTACGCATGGAAAGCGCCTGGCTGCAGTTGCCGGACCACTGAAGCTTACCTGAAGGGGAGCGCTCCAGGAATGGCGGGGGGCACCGCCATTGTCATTGGTGGTGCGATGGGCGCTGCCACCGGTTGTTCGAGGGGCACTGTCACTTGCGGTTTGAACGGGGGCGCCACGGATGGCACGATGGTCGCTACCATGGGGGCCGGCACAAGTGTAGGTTGGCGAACTTCAGGAAGCGCCTCGGCGACTTGCTCACGGTTACGCGGCGTACAGTCGAAGGCAGTGAAGGCGAAGGCACAGGGTAATGAACACTGGGAAGCACAGGCATCTGTCTAGCAATTTCTGCGCGCACGAACTCCTCATTGTGCGGCAGAAGAGAAGAAAGGTCATGTGGCATCGTGAGAGGGGAAAGGCATCCCCGTGAGCAATCTTCATGGGGCGATGTTCGCTGGCGAGTAACGACACGCTGCTTGCGCAATTCACCGTAGCTCAGGGACCATGTAGTCATTTCGTCCACAGTCTGTGGGTTCTTGTTTAGCAGCATCTGAAAGGCAAACTTTTCTATCCCTTTGAGAACGTGTCTGATCTTCTCGCTCCCTGGCATCGCAGGGTCAACTCGCTTGCAAATGTCTACAATGTCCTCGATGTAACTCGTGTAGCTTTCATTGTCCTGTTGGGCTCGGACGCGGAGGCGTTGTTCGGCATTGAGCTTGCGTAGAGCGGGGCGACCAAACGCTGCCAGGAACCTCGTCGTTAAGGCCTACCAAGTCTGTAGCTTCGGTTTATTGTTATGAAACCATGACTCAGCTAATTTGTCGAGGGAGAAAGGGACATTGTTGAGTTTGGCAACGTCATCCCAGTGGTTGTGGGTGCTCACGCTTTCGTATGTTTAGAGCCAATCTTCCGGATCAATGTCGTCGCTGCCGGAGAAACTGGGGGGCTGCGTGGACGCAGTGACCCGGAGCAGATGACGGGCGCAGGCTGCGGCGAGGTAAATGTCCTGCTCGATTCCTCATGAGATGGGAGGGAGCACTCGCTTGCTACGTATTTCCAGGCCGGGGACCGTGAAAAGACTACGACCTCCACCAAAATATAATGGGGTTTATTAGCAAACGGCTAGAGCGTGGTAACGGGGGCTGGTGTTACCAGAGGCCAAGCTAGCTCGGGAGTCAACGCGCAGGTCTCTCTGCAAGATCGTTCTCGATGGGGCTGCTCCGATGACTGAGCCTTGCACATAGACCCAGTTGGGGGATTGACGCCACCTGACAGTCAGCCTAGGTCTCAGTTGAGCACACACCCCTTTGGCCACACTAGCGCGCCTTCTAACGGCCACTATCTCTGTTGCAAACACCCCCGGGAAAAAAAGGAGCCATCCTTGGCGACTCAAGGCCTGGTGAGGATGAGCGGATCGTAATATCTGTTACAATATATATATATACATATATATATATATATACATATATATATATATATATATATATACATATATATATATATATATATATATACATATATATATATATATATATATATATATATATATATATATATATATATATATATATATATATATATATATATATATTTATATATATATATACATATATATATACATATATATAGGGTTTGGAAATGAGGGGCTCGTTAGGAAATACGGAAAGAAATGCCAGCAGCCTACAACGCCAAAGAAGGCATAGGGGAATGGTTAGACTACTTTTTTACCGTTACTCACGTTACATTATTTTTTATTAATTACGTGAGAAAGAAACAAAGAAAAACACCCGCCCAAAGTGGGGACCGAACCCACGCCTTTGGGGACCGAACCCAAGGCGTGGGTTCGGTCCCAACTCTGGGCGCGTGTTTTTCTTTCTTTCTTTCTCACGTAATTAATAAAAAAATGTAACATCAGTAACGTTAAAAAAATTGTCTAACCATTCCCCAATGCCTTCTTTGGCGTTGTAGACTGCCGGCATTTCTTTCCGTATATATATATATATTGTTACGAGGCAGATGCGGGCTATTTACACGCTGTGCTTAAAAGCGATCTATTTTCAAAGAATGAGGCGTATAGTCCGAAGCCGAGGGTACCAGCGTAGCTCGAGCCAGTCTGTCTCTGCGCGACCTCTTCGTCTTCGCTTCGGCTTGCCTTGCGCGACCCACTGATGCGGCACATACCCATAGATGAAATGTACGATGGATTGACCACCAGGTGATCCAGTGCATTGCCATGTGAAATGTCAAGAGGGCCGTGACATGACCCCCCTCCGGCGGAGAAGCGCCGTCTCGGTGCTTATTGAAATCGAGGGTCAGGGAACAGGTGGGGCCGCTGAGTAATACGCCTTGAGGCGGCCGACGTGGACGAGTTGAGCTGATGGGTCCAGTGACGGTGAGGAAGGAGCGGCGGGAACAATTTCGTACGTCACAGGTGTGACCATACGCTTAATCCGATAGGGGCCTTTGAAGCGAGGCAGCAGTTTCTCGGAGAGACCAATGCGGCGGCAAGGGGTGCTGACAAGAACCAAGGAGCCGGGCATAAAGTGGGCGGTGCGGTGTTGCTCGTCATAGCGGTGTTTCTGGGAAGACTGGGAAGCCGCGAGCTTGGCACGGGCAACCTGGCGGGCGACATCAGCGTGAGCGACAGCATCGCGGGCATATTCGGTCGTCAGAGGTGTCGCATCAGGAAGTAGGGTATCTAAGGGAAGAGAGGGTTCACGGCCGTAGAGAAGAAAGAACGGTGAATAACCGGCGGTGTCATGGCGGGATGAGTTGTATGCGAATGTAACATACGGCAAAGTGACGTCCCAATCCAGATGGTCCGCGGAAACGTACATCGCGAGCATGTCGGTGATGGTCTTGTTAAGCCTTTCCGTCAAGCCATTAGTCTGGGGATGGTAGGCGGTGGTCAGCTTGTGCTTCGTGTGGCAAGAGCGGAGGAGGTCGTCAACAACCCGAGACAGGAAGTACCGGCCACGGTCGGTAAGGAGCTGACGGGGAGCACCGTGTTGTAGGATGACGTTGTGAAGCAAGAAATCAGCAACGTCGGTGGCACAACTGGTGGGGAGAGCACGCGTAATAGCGTAGCGGGTCGCGTAATCGGTCGCAACAGCGATCCAGCGATTTCCCGAACGAGAGAGAGGAAAAGGGCCGAGCAGGTCCAAACCGACCCGAAAGAAAGGTTCGGAAGGAATCTCTATCGGTTGGAGCAGTCCGGCTGGGCCCAAAGAAGGGGTTTTCCGACGCTGGCACAGGTCACATGCCGTTACGTAGCGGCGGACTGATCGGTAGAGTCCGGGCCAGTAAAATCGCTTACGTACACGGTCGTAAGTTCGTGCGACGCCAAGGTGGCCAGCCGTCGGCTCGTCGTGCAGCTGATGGAGGACGTCAGATCGGAGGTGTTCAGGAACAACGAGAAGATCGTCAGGGCCATCTTCGCGAAAGTTCCGGCGGAACAGCACGCCGTCGCGGAGCAAAAACGCGTTCAATGCAGGGTCTGACGGCATGGTGGTGAGACGTGCAATGATCGACTGCAATGATTGGTCGCGACGCTGGTGGTCGGCGATGTTGAGAAAGTCAGTTAGTGCAAGGACACAAGAATCAAGGTCGTTGTCAGCTGTATCAGGTTGGTCGACTGGTTGACGCGACAGGCAGTCGGCGTCGCTGTGGAGCCTACCAGACTTGTAGGCCACGGAGTAGTCAAACTCCTGAAGGCGTAAAGCCCAGCGACCGAGACGACCAGTGGGATCTTTCAAGGAAGCAAGCCAGCATAGGGCATGGTGGTCAGTTACCGCAGAAAAAGGCCTTCCGTATAAATATGGGCGGAATTTGTTCACGGCCCATACAAGAGCCAGGCATTCGCGCTCGGTGATCGAGTAGTTCCTCTCGGAAGGTGACAAAAGGCGACTGGCATACGCTATCACTCGTTCGAGGCCGGCGCGTTTCTGAACCAGTACAGCACCTATGCCGTGTCCACTCGCGTCCGTGTGGACTTCGGTCGGAGCGGAAGGGTCAAAGTGCGCCAGAATAGGTGGATTAGTGAGATGATTGACGAGTGTCGAAAAAGCGGAAGCTTGCTCAGGGCCCCAGGAAAACTGGTTATCGTGCCGAAGCAGATCCGTGAGGGGCCTTGCAATTTCAGCGAAGTTCTTGACGAAGCGCCGAAAGTAGGAGCAGAGCCCCACAAAGCTTCTAACTTCTTTCACCGATCGAGGAGCAGGGAAGTCTTTTACGGCTCGTATTTTGTCGGGATCAGGTTGGACTCCGGTAGCGTCGACGAGGTGCCCAAGGATCTTTATTTGGCGACAACCGAAGTGGCACTTTGACGAATTTAGCTGAAGTCCAGCTCTTCGAAAAACTGCCAGGATGTCGGAAAGGCGATGCAAGTGTGTCTCAAACGTGGGAGAAAAGACGATAACGTCATCCAGGTAGCATAAGCATGTCGTCCATTTAAATCCCTGGAGAAGAGAGTCCATCATCCTTTCGAATGTGGCTGGCGCATTGCAGAGCCCGAACGGCATGACCTTAAATTGGTACAGTCCGTCTGGGGTTACAAAAGCGGTCTTTTCGCGGTCCATGGCGTCGACTGCAATTTGCCAGTACCCTGATCTCAGGTCAATGGACGAGAAATACGACGCGCCATGCAAGCAGTCGAGGGCGTCGTCAATTCGAGGAAGTGGATAAACGTCCTTCTTGGTTATTTTGTTTAAATGTCGGTAATCAACACAGAATCGCCATGAGCCGTCTTTCTTTTTGACCAGCACGACTGGAGACGCCCATGGACTAGAAGACTGCTCAATAACATCTTTCCGCAACATCTTCTCGACTTCCTGCTGAATGACGGTACGTTCGGCGTGGGAGACACGATATGGACGTCGGCGGATAGGGGTCGCATCACCAGTGTTTATGCGATGTGTCACATGGGAAGTCTGGCCCAACGGACGGTTGTCCAAGTCGAAAATGTCCCGATATGACGCTAGGAGACAACGGAGCTGATGGGCTTCCGGAGGTGGAAGGTCCGACGCTATCATGTCCATAAAATCAGCGGTAGTTCGTGAAATGTCCCGTT
Organism: Haemaphysalis longicornis; assembly: GCF_048455015.1. Classification (NCBI taxonomy): domain Eukaryota; kingdom Metazoa; phylum Arthropoda; class Arachnida; order Ixodida; family Ixodidae; genus Haemaphysalis; species Haemaphysalis longicornis. Next base: position 162,022,704 of record NW_027526422.1, read on the forward strand.
GGCTATCCGTAGAGGATTCAGAGTCGTCAGTTGTCACCACGGAAACTTCGCATTCAGCCAAGGGGATCAGTGTAGCAAGCGACATTCCACGGGGAAGGACTTGGGTGGAGAAACCGAAGTTCAAAAATGGGAGGCCAATTTCGTTCTTCGCGACAGTCACGACTGTATAAGGAAGGGTCACGTTGCGTTCAAGGAGTATATCGGTGACGGGCGAGACAAGGTAGTCACCATCTGGAACTGGCGGGCACGACGATAAACGCACGTAGGTCATGGCCTTGGGAGCTAATCGAGCATGTTCGGCGCCGCAAAGCCGGTAAGTGGGCGTGATGTCATCAAGGGGTGTTGTGGGCAGCTCAAGACGTAAAACCCCGGCGGCGCAGTCAATGAGGGCGGCGTGTTCTGTAAGAAAGTCCAGTCCGAATATTATGTCGTAAGGACATGTTTCCAAGACGGTGAACAAGACAGGGATGTCGTGTCCGGCAATTGCGACGCGGGCGGTACACATTCCGGCTACGGTGGTCGTTCCTCCGTTGGCGACTCGTACAGCACGGCATATCGCTGGCGTCATAACTTTCCGAAGAGTGCGGCGAAGGTTCGAACTCATGACTGAAATATTGGCACCTGTGTCGACTAAAGCACTAACACGAACCCCGTCAACGTGAACATCTATCAAATTGGGTCTTGAAACCGAAGTCAACAGAGGATTTGCAGGCCGGGTCGTTAATGCAGCAGCGTAGCTCGAGCCAGTCTGTCTCTGCGCGACCTCTTCGTCTTCGCTTCGGCTTGCCTTGCGCGACCCACTGATGCGGCACATACCCATAGATGAAATGTACGATGGATTGACCACCAGGTGATCCAGTGCATTGCCATGTGAAATGTCAAGAGGGCCGTGACAATATATATATATATATATATATATATATATATATATATATAGATATAGATATATATATAGATATATATATGGTCTGCAAAGATAAAAACTCACACAGAGCACGTAAAAATAAGGTTAGTAGAGACAGAGACACACGAGAAAAACGGAGAAATGGAAATAGGTTTACTGACGTTTCAGGAAGAGGACTTCCATATATATATATGTTATGTTCCCAGTATGTTATCTTTTTGACGTCAAATGTACCAAGAAGCCCTTCAGTAGAACTAGTTGACACTAATTTCTGTTACATCGGGCTCTTTAGCACCCACACTTCTGCATAACCCTTCAATGTGCATTCACCTTGTCGCCTGGGCGATGTCAGCGCCTGTTTTGGCTGTTTCGTTTGTACTCCCATATTTCGTGCTTTCTACGCCTACATGCACAGGCATGTTTTCCGGGAGGAAAAAATTTACCGCCACTACCTCATAACCACGGTATTTTTATTGGGGTAGTCACTATGGCAGTGCAATTTCACCCCATGTGGCTTAAAACAGCACAAAGGATAAGGTCTCTCGTAATTACTGCATGCGAAATCATTTCACCAGCTAGTATTTATAACCTTAAGCTCCAATAAACGACAGATATAATTTACAGCAGATGAATATTTTGAATTGAACGCAAAAGAGTAATTGTTTGCATAAGAATGGGTGACCGGTAAAAAGCGCAAAGAATCATGGGTCCATTGTTTTCTCCCGTGGAGAGTCGCCACTTCCGGTTCGGGAGCTCTGCTTTCCTCCCGTACGCCGTCGGCTTTCACGCGCGTGTGTGCTTGTTTTTTATCTGTTTCCACCGGGGAAAAACGCTCATGCATCGGGGATTTCATATATAGCAACTATTGACCCTACTAGGGGTTTATCTGAGAGGTAAGCTCCCTGTGACAAATAAACAATACGCACACACGCGTCTGACAGACGACGGCGCACGCAGGCGTACGGAAGGTCAGGAGAGATCTCGAACCGGAAGTGGCGGCAGCAGACGACGTACCCATGAAGCTTTGCGCTTTTTACCAGACACATATAACTACTGAAGACCAGGGGCCGCTGTAGACAGAAGTATAGTATAATTCCTATCACACCACAGGAATCGCTCTGCTTCGTGTTGCCATCGTTCACTCAATGTTTTATACAAAGTGATCATGTCGGTGCGGGTGCGGCGGCAAATCTGCAGTCTTGAAGGACACTGGTACAATTGGCACAAGCTCACTAGCCGCACACGAAGATGTGTTGTACTGAATGCCCCTGCAGATGGCGGAGCTGTGCGCTTCCTCCCTCTCGGGGAGCTTTTATCCAGTTCCTTCTGAGCATCCCAGTATGTCTCAGCCTACCTCAACACCTTCTCTTCTGCAGGAATTGATGAGTTAGAAACTCAATGAGATGGAGACTCATTTCCCGTCCCACAGTGTTATTCCTAACAGTATCCATTCCATGGCCCGTTGAGCCGACACAAGTTTGCTTTCTATATGTTTAGTAACGTGCTACGTTTCAGCTCGGTATGTCATGACCGGCAGTTTGCACTGGTTTTAAATTTTTTTTTGAGTGACAGAGGTAGCTTACTTTTCATTATTCGGGAGTACTTGCTGAGTGCTCCCAAACCCATCCCTATTCTACACCGAATTTCTGTCTCGTGGTAGGGGCCAGCACTAACCGTCTGTCAGACGTAGTTATATACTTTTACTTCTTCTCGCGCTTCGTTGCCTAAGCTGAAGAGGAGGTTCTCTGCATGCTTATTCCACATTACTTTAGATTTAGTCATTTATTTTTAGCCCCACGGCCGTGCTTCCTGATATTAGTTACTCAAGCATTATTTGCATGTGTTCCGCAGTCACCCTCAACAAGACTCATCCGCAAACCTGGAATGGCTCAGGTATTCCCCATTAATTCTAAATCACGTTTTTCCAGTCACGCTTTCTAAATACCCTTTGTAGACCTGCTGTAAATGCTTTTGGTGAGATGATATGTCGTTGTCTTACTCCTTTTCGGATCTTAAATTTATCGCTTTGATTTTGCAGGGCTATCATGACCGTGCATTTCTTATATATGTCTTCGAGAAGTCCTACGTAGGTTCCCTCGATTCCCTGGTATTTGAGTGCTTTTAGTGCTTAATGCGGTGAGTACAGAATCAAACGCTTTGTCATATTCCTTAAATTCCTCGTAAAGAGGTTTAGCGTACTTCGCGGATTTTCCCATCACTTGATTGGCAACACTACTGTGATCCACGGTTGAGTGCCGTTTTCTAAAGCCAGCCTGCTCTCCGGGTAATTGGGAATCCAGTCTGTCGCCTATGCGGCTAACTAACACTTTGCTTTACAGCTTCTAAAAAACTAAGAGTTGGCTAATTGGATGTAATTATTGAGGGCCTTGGGATCTCCCTTCTTATGAATCAATATAACAGTGGTGTCTTTGCAGGCTATGTGCACTTTTTGGGTCCTCAAGCATTCTGAAACTAGTACAGCGAGCTTTTGCAGTACAATATCTCCTCCGTCCTTCAAAATATTCATGGTCATTCTGTCGTCGCATGCAGCGCTTCCCATTTTCATGCCTTTCAGAGCCTTTCCTACTTTCTTTTAAGTTACTGGTGGGACATCGCAAGTTCAGCGCATACTCTCAGTAGTTTGCCCTGGTCAAGCTTCGCTGGCATTACCCTGGTGTAGAATCGTTCTGCTACCTTCATTATCTAGTCCAGGTTGTGCGTAATGTCACCCCAATCGTCTCTGAGTGCGCACATCATGTCTTTGCCGATGGCTAGGTTTCTCTTAGATGATTTCAAGCTTCCGCCTATTTAAAGCGTTTTCTACCATTTTATATGCAATGACGTCTTTTGTTTTACTTCTGTTAATCAGTTTCGAAAGCTTGGCTAATTCAATCCTATACGCTGTACGTGACACTTTCATGTTCGTACGCTTGGTAATTAGTTCCTTTGTTTTCTTAATTTTCCAGTGTGTTCCCTACATGTTGTTTCTCCCTCAGATGCTGCTGCGTTACGGAGTTCCGATGTGAGATTGTCATTTAGCCTGTCTACAGTGAACTCGTTCAGCTCATTGAGAAGCGCCACGTTGGTTTGAAGAGTGTTTTAAAACTCCGCGATCTTGGTCTGAGTGACTCTGTGCGGCGTCTCTTAATTTTCACGAGTTTCCTTCTTTATATTTGAGATTCAGCCTCAGCTTGCATCTAACCATCCTATGATCACTGCTCCGAATCTTACTTATTAACTCCACGTCTTGCACAATACCTGGGTTGTAACTTAAAACAAATCAATTTTCCTTTTTTATTGCACCATCAAAACATTGTCATTGCAGTTCTGTATTTTTTCGTTCGTAGAATAACGTGTTCGTCAAGCAGGGGTTATGGTCCCTGCAAATCACACCAGTGTATATCCTCGACTGTTGCGATTGTCTATTCAGAAGTTTCCCACTGATCGTTCTCCCATTCGCATCTTACAGTCCTTTGCGTCAGTTTCCAACCGCTATAGTGAACCGCATTGTTTTCGTCTCCATTGCTGATTTGACGTCCTCGTAGAAGCTGACTGCGCCTTCGTCATCATAGCTGGTTGTCGGCGCATGGGCCTGCCTATTTTCAGTGCTATCGCTTTTTTGGCTTTATCACAGCATCCACGACTAACACGCTAATGCTGAAAAAGTCCTCCACGTTTCCTGATATTTTTCTGTGCATTAAAAATGGCACCCCGTGTTCTTCCTTCTCTTGGGGTTCACTGTAAAATACACCCGCTAGTAAGCCCCACGAAGCCTTCTCCGTTCCTTTTAACTCCGCTTAACCCTGTAATAGCCCACTTCATGTCCAAGACCTCCTCTAGTAGTACAGCTAAGCTTCCGTCACTAGGCAAGGTGCGTGCGTTGAACGTTGCCAAGGTCAATTTCTATATGCGGCCTGTCCAGACTCAGAGATTCTTAGCACTATCTGCTGTATTGCTGTTCTGACCACCGCCCTAGGCAGGTGCTCTACAGCTGCTGGGGACGGCGGGCCGAAGGTTGAGTTGGTCAGTCATGGAAGGTGGCAGCCAACTACTACACCAGGGTGGCCCGATTCTCCGCTACTGATGGATTGCTGTTTGTGTCGCTAAGAGCACTCCAAGCATGGCTGAATCTTTCTAGTGTAGCACCTTAGGTTTCTGGGATAATGGTTACTTCCGGAGCAAGCGGCACTCCATACCTGCGTGGTTTGGGCGGCGAGAGCCAGAAGAAAAAGAGTGAGAGAAGTTTCCCGCGGACGAGGTTGTCGCGAACACCTACAGTGATATTGAGTCAGCGTTTGTTCGTTTTACTTTTTATAGACGTGGATATGAGACGCTGGCTTACTGATGAGATTCACTGACTTCTGGCCATTATATCAGACAGGTATAATCGTACAGCAAACGTTCACTCCAGCAGAACATGCTTGACTTCATCCGGTATAGCATTCCGTTATATCCTCCCATTTAGGGAGAGGCGTTCATTCGTTCTGCAGTGCACATAACTAGGCTACTGATGATGATTGCGAAGACGATTGTGATCACGAGTGTGATAATGGTAGTGGCGGTGATAATGACGACATTGCGCTGACACACATGCAAAGGCAATAAGTGTGTTCTTACTTTATTGTTCAACACATTCTTCTAGCCCCCACCATTTCACGGTAAATAAAAACATAACAATTTAAACCCTTATACAACTAAAGTATGGCCCGTTTCCGTAAACTTAATTTGGGCCGGACAACGCCGCAAACCATCACGAACGGCACGCTGTTAAAACTGCATTCCGCACCCTTCAACTGTACAACGTATGCGAAGGCAGCCACAGGAATTCTTCCGAGTTAAAGCTACACTTTTCCAATGGCTGTTAGATTTATTCGATGGTACTTTGCAGGGGTACTTTTTGGGTGGTATTCATTAATCGTCGTTTACCGTGAATATGCGTCTCGCTATGTTTTAGAGCACTTAATTTTGTAGATGAAGAAGTTTCGATGTACGTTCAACACAAATATTCAATATCCGGTATTCATAAGTCATAGATTATGGCTGCTACTTGTGTTCGGAGCTAGAATCTGTTCAATTATTTAGGACGATTTTGGCAGTTGGTATACTTGGTGCTATATATTGCACCACTATGCCTTATGATATTCTTCGCACATGCCAAGAAGTTCCTTGTGTTTCTTGTGATGATGTGTTTGTAACGAAGCGTACCTTATAATAAGTTGGAAGTAGGGTAAAGTAATGAGGCGATACTCTTGCTTGGGATTCTTAAACCTAAAAAATTTGTCTGTATGTTTGTATGTACTTATGTATGCATGCATGCATGCATGCGTGTATGTATGTATGTATGTATGTATGTATGTATGTATGTATGTATGTATGTATGTATGTATGTATGTATGTATGTATGTATGTATGTATGTATCTATATATGTATATATGTTTTTATGGCTGCCTATCCTTCGTTTTAGCCATCCAGCCCATACTTGAATGAATGCTTGAACGAGAAATTTAAATCGCGAAAACATTTGTATTGGCGGTGAGCTGGACCAGGGGCGCGCTGCGAACGCGCCTCCGTGACGTGAGATTAAGGATTCTCGCACATGTTGTCTGCTTCACTGGGGCTCGCTCTCCACGCTATTTCTTTGCGCTCAGTTTACGTCTGATGCTTGTGCGCACCAGATTTTGCGAGTGCGTAACTTTTTATCATAACAATAAACTTAAAATCACATAAACTAGCTCAGGGCGTGCGTTTATGAATACTTTTAGATACCGCTACGGAAGAAACATTGCCGGCATCACCCCATTTCTTGGGAAGCTGGTCCTGCGCGGAGCGCGAAAAGTAGGAGCTAGGCGTCAGCTTCTGGAATGAGCAATCTTTCTAACAAAGAAAACAGCCAGGTGCTAGTAACCGACAACAACGAAAATACAAGACCAAAAAAAATTCCAGGACTTTGGGGCTGTCGGCTTTGGCAGAAGGCATTGCGATTCCCGGTAATCATATGTAAGGTAGAACAGTTTTTGCGACCTTGCCGAACGCTGGAAAGTGTTGCATCATATCACTTTACGCTGTTATGGCATGAAAGTATGCCAACAAGCGTTACGGTACGCAAAAAATGTAAATTAAATTCCAAATAACCTTCTGTGAGTACAGGCGCGTGATGGCTTTATACCAGGTTTCCAACCAGTATGAACGTTTATTGATCAAAACAAGTCACGTCTACGGTAACGATACAGCGACACTATGCTTGTTCAGACATGGGGGGGGGGGGCTATTTTTGTACATTTCCCATAGCCATATCTTCCCAATATTCAGATATGCGTTATATAGGAAAACTGCACGCAAGAGGATGTGGAAGAGGAGGAGGGTAAAGAGCGGGAGACTTTATTTACTTTAAAATCGAGCTGATTAGTGGGATGGGTCATCAGTCAAAGGCAAGAGAGTAAGAGTAATTCTCTTCAATCCATCGGACGTCATCCCGGGCAGACAAAGGTTTATTTCTTACACCTGGAAGGGTTAGAAAACGATAAAGAGCTGCTAGGAAATATTCATCGGTTTCGATTCTTGTAATATATGCACGTATGCTATTTATTGCGTTTGTTAGCCTATATATATCAAGCCTTCAAAACCGTAATCATGTCATAATTGTTTCGGTTGAGAGTCATTTCGTTATGAAAAGAATGGTTACGAGAGAAATTCGGAGCACAAAAGCTGCCTTCGAGTACTCTGGACAAGGGTGCCGGGGGCGCGATCGCGGTGGCGTAGCAGAAACCTTCTCTTTGAATTTGCATGTGAATAGGCAACGCATGCTACGGATATACATCTTCTTGCACGCATTCATAATGAAAGTCAATTTGTGAGAAAAGGAATGTATGCAATACAGCCTTAAGAAAATATACACACAATCTTCGTGAGCTTGCCAAACATTCCCAAACCTACTAATAAGACATTTGTGATGGTGCGGAAAAACTAATGCGTTAAAAACAGAAGAAAAAAAAACATTGATTGGATACTAGTCAACAACAATGAAAGAAATAGAATACGGCCGTTTTATTTCCTGCTGTGCAATGAGGGTGTCTACAGAGGGACCCGCCGCTTGGCGCGTAGCATTAGACTGTTGAGTCTTCATCAGAGCATCTGCAAAACCATTCGGGGAAGCCTATGCTTTTCGAATACTTAACGAGGAGTTTTAAGTGCTGAACCCCGTGAATAAGCAAGGAAGGACGAGTTATAAACGATGTTCTGACAGAGGCTCTCACGAAGGTTGTTCTCTCTCTCTGCAAATGTTGCAAACTTGTTGGGGATACAGACTGAAGTTATTCATGTGTCACAAGCTGGCAAAAATAACTGAATTAATAGAAACACGCTTCTTGATGCCCTAAAGCAACAAAGCGGGCGATTTCTGGCGCAGGCAGTGCTTCCCTTCACAAGCGGAGTGTAGCCGACGACATCGGCGCGACTCCCTAAGCCGATGTCAGAGCCAGGGGGCGCCACTCAAACATCTCATCGCCAATACCCTTGTACTTCGTACTTGTGAACATTGTTGAGTAAACAGAAAAACTTTAGGCCTACTTGAGGCAAAGTATCAATGCACAATTGGTATTCGCAGTGGCGCTTTTCTTGAAAATAAATGTGTGCGTGATATTTGCGAGACCAAACAAAAATACGCGTTGGCAAAAATATTTTATATATGTGGTGCGCGATGAATAGAGATCCAGTGGTTAGTCTGTGCTGGTCTTCGTGTCTTTTTCTTTAAGTCCTGGTTTTTTTGTGTGTTTGCGATCAAAATACAGTCATCAACAATATCTTGACAGAAAAAAAAATGGAACTGCTTGGGCTAGCCTTGGACTCTTGTCCGTGTTCCCACTTCAACAGCAACAAAAGTTTCCAATAGGTGGCGGGAGCAGTGGAACGCGGGAAAATTAAGTTGACTTTAGCAAACCTACCTCCTCCATACTTCTCTTGTGAGGATCGAAAGTGAGGGAAAAGCATGATAGTCTTGCGGGGGAGAGAACAGAGGTATTTATGTGGCAGAGGCAAAGTAGACTGTTGTCCTTAAAAGAAATCTGCAGTGAGGTGACCACATACGGGCGAAGTTTTTAACGTATGCAGCTATCATTTTACGCAAAGCTTATGCATTCTGTACGTTTTATTGGTGTGCGTAGAACTACTAGGACATTCCTGCGGCTTAAGACCCAAGTTGTGTGCAAGTGCGTGGGTTATGCTTGCCTTCGTCAACTCGACATATGCGGAGTTGTTCGAACTTTTCAGATATTTTCACGCAGCGAGTAAGAGACATTTTTGTATGGTGCAATGCGACGTACTGATCTTATGGGGAGAGAGAGGGATGCACTCCAAACAGGAGCTGAAATTCTTTTCGTCTTAACTAGGTGAGCTGCATTGCGCTGTTGCCGTCGATGTCCGCAGTGTTGATTTCTGCACCCGCTTCAACCAGCCGCTCCACAATTTGGCAGTGCCCTTTCAGGAGGGCAACCATGAGCGGCGTTAGGTGCTCGTGGGTTTAAAGGTCAACCTTGCAATTGGGCTGCAGAAAACGATGCACAGTACAGGAGTTGATTTTCAGCAATTAAAAGGGCTGTGATTTTGACTTGATATGAGACATATGGAGTTCTCGTCCTTGTATGCTGCACGCAATTAGTCCTCACCAGGCACTACAGGAGGGAACCAAGCGAAAATTACAAATATTTCACGAACCCTTATTCAAAATGAATTAACACAGCTAATCAAAGGTAATTTGCACAAAAACCAGAGAATTTATGAGGGAGTCCCGTGAGCGCTTTAGGTGCCGCCTTTCCTTGCTACAGGGGAGGGTTCTGTAGGGTACCTTCAACACCTATGAAAGAACTCAGCCCGACAATTCAATATTCATTGCCGCCTTTCTTTCATCGTTATTCAGAGCCATCCGGGAGCACAGGTTTTGCGTTTAATGTTCTGTACGCTCAGGTAATCTCGGGTGTTCTACCCGAGCAAGGTATATTGTCGCTGTTGGCCAAGAATATTAGAAAATCACTATACCCAAAATGTCAACCATGGACGCCAAGGAACACCGCTATAGAGCCCAAAAAACGTGCCTTTCTGCACTCGCAGCAGCTCCGCTGCTTCTACATAGTAGAAGAGCCGCAGCTAATAAATTATTGTTATTTTTCTTGAATTATTGAAAAATATTTGAAAATTTCTTGATATTTTTTTTGTCACCTTCAGGAAGGAGATGAACATCGCCACAAAAGGTCTGTGTTGTGGCGACTCTCAATATTGAGAGATTAAGTTTGTCTGATCTTCGTTATTGCATAACGCTTTTTCTACGACTGTACTGAAGTCAGATGCTAAAAACAAAACGCGAGAACGTATCTCACAATTATAAGTTTGTTCGTTTTTAAATTGAAACAATAAGCCTACTTTATATCTTGAAGAAACTTAGTGTGCAGAGTCTGAGGTAAGACGTAATAGTTATGATCAAAACTAGATTTTCGCAAAGTAGAAGTGATTGCTGCGTGCGTTGGTCGCCTAAAGTGAAGATTTACAGCGCCCAACTGCACGCAGAATTGAAGAAATTCTTACATGTAGAGCGCTCGCGGTGTGGGTACTTTTTACATACCTTCCGTTTGTGGAGCTATAAATTGTCACGGCACCTTTTGGCCTCGCAGAATAACATTGCACATTTTCTTGCCGGGCCTACATCACCAGGCACTAGAGGCACGTCTAGATGCACTGAGTGCGTTTCGATGCATTGTGGGGCCTCCTCCGGTGAAGCTGAATTCGAGCTACAGAACTGGTAGTATAGTTCGACTTGCTTCTACGTGAATCCCTTAAATATCCGTAATTGGCATTTTTTCCAAAATAAAGTAACTCATTTCTTCCAGAAGTATCACTAAGATTGCCTAGATATACAATACCTGACTAAGCAAGGTTTTCACGACATGGAAATGGTGGCGTGATGCGGCAATATGCAGTGCAGCCCAGCCGTTCGCCTGTTTGATGTTGAGGAGATCTGGGTTTGCTAACAGTATTTGCTCCACCGCACTATCGAGAGAGATACAAAATGAAAATACATTATTACACAATTTTTACGGGTTCCTAAATACAAAACAGTGTACACTCTTAAACCATGTCTCTTTTACCAACGCTTTGAAACGTTTATTGCGAGCTCGCGCTACCAAGAAATACGAACAACTTCAGTGCTGTATTGGCGTTTACACCACGTGAACATTTAGTCGTGGTGTGCTGGCGGGTTGCCGCAACTCTTTAACCACTTTGGAGTATTGGAGGCGAAAGGCACCATCCCGACATCGGCTGGCGCTACTTTTACAGCATTAGATATCCATAGCGAGTCCCACCATAGCACGACACCGTTTGTTTCATAATGCGTTTTTTCCAGGTGTGTATCACCAATACCTAGTAGAGGCCTTATCACTTAGACTGCACAAGGCCTCTATTCGATACTGCAAAAATAAAAGATAGACATAGGCTTGTTTCGCCATTCCCGTCGCAGCCTAGAAACCACGATGGTAATGTTCATGTCAATGGAGCTCTCACCTCAACTACCTAGCGTAAAAAGGATTGCCGTACGAAGTTATGCAACCCAGTGAAAACAGGCATGCATAAAAAAGAACTGTAGCGTGTTAAAAAACACGCAGCAACTTTGCTCAATCAGAGTAGAGGCTCACCAGTTGTGTCCACCCATAGCAGCCGTATGGAGTACGTTGCTGCCTTCATCGTCCTCAATTGTCAAATCCGCACCCAGATGCTTCAAAAGCATGTGTAAAGCCTCCGTAGGCAGCCCATTTCGAACAGCATAGTGGCAGGGTGTGTTGCCGCAGTGGTCCTGTAAAGAGGTCCAAGACCGAAAAGGCAATGACAGAATACGGCCTGCGATAAAAGCGCATCAAGATGTGCAATGGCCTTGGTGCGAAGTCCGGTGAGGTCATTACGCAGTTAAGACTGCTCGAAAAACCCGGTATACAAGGTTACCGGAGCCAGTTCTGGTTACGTGATTGTCTTGAAAAAGCATTACGGCAATATTGCTTTCCTAAGTCGCTGTGAGCCTTTTGTTGCAGCTGTCATTTCCGCAGAGTAATCTTAAAAAACAGCAATAAGAGCTAGGCACAAGTAACAAAAAGCACGACACAGATGTGCTTCTTACAACAAATTTGTCCCAAGGAAAACGTAGCGGCCTCAATGGGTTTTCATTGAAAACATAAAAATACCTCAAGCGAAAAATAATATAGAAGGTGTCCACAACTGATAAAAGTGAGGCCTTATTATTTTCCAAATATTGCCTGCTAACCAGTACCCATTCCAAAACAATGATAGCGAAGACTCACTGATGCAGGGTGTGTGGTTCTTCCTAATAAGATACGATTCACGCAGTTCAGAACCACGACATTTTCCGACAGTGATGGCTTGTTTCAGCTTCGGAAGACAGCCACATTTCAGGCACTGACAAGTCAGATGTTACCCGCTGCCATTCTGTCGCACTTTCTCCCTACAATTGTATTATCTGGATAAAGCCTTTCGGCATAAACTGGAATGGCGACAGTGTTTACTGCATGATGTAAGCTTGAAACGTGGCTTCTATAACACGGATCTGATGTTACCCTCCAGTCAAGTAAACTGATCGGAGTATATTGATTTATTGTGAGTTCTATTGCGAAGCATGTGCTCTGTGGTGGGCTCTAATACGTCGCTTGTTTTTGGCTAGTAGTGAAGAAACCATGGAGAGCGGAAATATTTCTATTAGCGAGCTCGTAGCCTCGGTATTCTTAGCTTAAAAACGTGGGGTCAGCATTAAATTTCGCTGTCGCTATAAACGCTTTAAGAAGTGTTTAGAATTGCGAACTCAGTACCTGGTAACCCATCCTTCTGGACAATCCAAGTAGTGTTGGTGCACCCGCTCTACGTGTCCATGAAGGCGTTTACTGCTACTTCGTCAGGCAGGTTCGCGCAGAACACAGACTCATGATCTGTTGACGCAAGGTCATTTCTGACGACCTCGAACGGCTGCTCGTGCTCATCCATGGAGCAGAAGTTATGAGCTGTGCGACAGTCGCGTGAATGCGCGAGGGACGCGCATGGCGCCCACAATTTTGAGAACGGACCTTGTGATGGGCAGTTCTGCGCGAGTGCGAAGCACACACGAGTATGGCGAATAACACACTCGCTGATGTTCGCAGCAGACCAGCGACAGACGTACGCGTCTGCTTCGACCGAATGAGAGCAAACGTTCTGCGTTTCGGTACGACGTCCAAAGGACCACCCAAGACCAAAAAAACATTTTTGTCTTCAGTTCAATGGAAGTGGTGGCTTTCCGGGTCGTACACAATAACTACATGTATGTACAAATGCATCCATCCGCGCGCGCAATTTGAGCAACGCGCCAAGCGCTACCCTAACTAGGAACAGCATGGGAGACGAGCGACTGCAGGCGCGCAAGAGAGAGCGGAGAGCGAGCTTCCCTGCGCGTAAGCAAGGCTCACGCTCGGAGCGAAACGATCGGCCGCCGTGAAGCAGCGCGACCACAAAAGACCAAAACAAATTTTTGCCTTCACTTCCAGGCGCACAAGAAGAGCGCGGAGAGCTCAAGGGCTCAGGTACAAAAGGTTAACTTCTACCACATGAAGTTCAGCTTCCCCTGCGCCACCGGCCAGCCCCGCGCACGGAGCGAAACCATGGCCGCCCGCAAAGCAGCCGATACGAGGGGGGTGGGTCGAAGAAAAAATCCATGGCGCATGAAGTCGCGCACATAGAGAAGTGAGGTCACGGTGCTGCGTCGCTGCTTGAGAGGATAGAGGCGGTCGTCCTGGGCCCTTACGGGATATTGTTTGGGAATACGCTGCCCATTCTGGGCAGCACTTTTTCCACAATCTTGAAGAGAAACATACGCTATTAGATTCGAAGCATCTCGTGCTCGGGGCTGTGTCCCTCCCTCGCTCGTTGTCGCTGTCGTTGTCCGCCATGCGCCATCTACTGCGCATGCGCGTCTCTTCAGCCCCGTCAGCGTTTGGGCTGACGTCAGCGCAGTACACTATAAAAATAAATAGGCGGCGGCCTGTTTTGATCCCGTGACTATCTGGCCGCAACGGGAAGTACGTGGCCCTTTTCCCACTGCCCTGCAAACCCAGACGGGAACATGTACTACGAACGCGCCTTATGTCCTTCACTCATTCAAACTACGTCAAGAACCGACTGATAAAACGAAGGCACGTGAAGCTGAACGTCAACGGAAACGACGAACTGAAAACTAATGGGAACTTCAGTCGACCCATGGCTGCTTCACATACTACTCAGGGTTCCCCCACGGGAAGATGGTGTAATTTTTTTTATCCATGCCACTTGGTCTGAAACTGCTTCGAAGAAACATAGCCTCAAGGGCAGCCGCACGATCAGTTTGGGGAAGGCCTTGTTTATACGTGGTTCAAAGATATGAGAGTTAAGAATGTTCGGCCCAGCGGGGAAGCGGTACAACAAAAAGAGTTGCGTTTTGGCGCGTATGCTGGATTTGCGACGACTTCTGGGCAAACCCCTACTGGCTTGTTAATTTCACGGTGGCCATTCAGGCATTGCTAAATTATTCGCAGGCGAGCGCTGTGGCCGATGCAACTACGGTGTCATCGTTGCTACTGGGATGCGCTCCATTTTGACATCGAATGAAATATACAATTAAAGTCTCAATTTTGCGAAGTCTTCCATTTAAGGAAATACTTCATGTTTCTCGGTGACTTCGTCAAACTGGGCTTTAGTTGAACAAATAGAAAATAAATCTTTAGAAGTACAGACACTGTTAACATTATAAAAAATTAGAACTTTCTAAATTAGCCAAAACCTTTGGCCCACAAAGCAATATTGCGGCAGTTATCACAGCAATATCCCTTAACGCTGCTGCATGTTGCATGGTTATTTTTGTCAGAACATCTCAAGTAATAAAAAAGTATAACTCATGTAACTAGTGTAAGCAGTAAAATGAATAAGCAACCGTACTTGAATGTTGACGTCCAGCTGAGGAGACCCTACAAGAACGCGCACGCAATCAACGAACTTCTTGTCCACCGCTATATGGAGGGCAGTGCGGTTTTTCTTGTTCCGGGCATTAATGTCGACTCCTAAGCTGAGCAGCAAAGTTATGATCCCTGGTTCATTGCTAAAAAGACAAGAAAGCGCAAAAAAAGAAGACACAAGTAATACATTACTCCGACAACCTGGAATTTTCTCGACTGCTTCAACTCCGGCCAATCAAAAAGAACGCCTGCAACGGTTGATGAATGGCTAAGTTCTGCAGCTGTGCCCAAGGATACAGCCTATATCTCGGCTGCGGATGCCGTTTTTAAGATGATATTTGTTTTCTTGGGCTACTCTAATACAAAATGCTTGGTATGTGTGTCTGGGTGTCTGTAGCTCGATTCGCTACCCTGGAAAAAGTAAACCAATGCTTCAACGAGAGGTTTATGTAGACAAAACATTTCCAACGTACTAAATATATACAGTGGCTTCATATTTGTCAACAGGGTTCCCGAAAAAGAAAACAGGCACATTTGAGGCAAAACATCACTACATAAGTGACATAATCAATGTAATATTACTTAAATTTCTATAAGTACGTAAATTGTGAGGTGGCGTTAAAAGAAGATTTCAGTGCTAGAAACAAAAAAGGTTCATGTCGAAGTCTCGTTCTCATGACTTCAGCAATAAAGTCCAAGAATCAAAATAAATGCCACGCCAACAGTGGGAGCGCAGGAAATTTAATTGAATTCAGACAATCTCCATTTGGAGAGCCGGGACAGGAGGGAAAGAGCGTAGGAACTAGGCTCAGGAGACACGAGACGCAGTTACGTGGAGTGGGCGTAAGATGCCTCGTTTAAGGCAAGAGTTCATGGCGAAGAAAAAGAATGAATAACCGTATTTCTGTAAAACCGATAATGTTTAACATAACTTCCGATGATCCTTGTCTTTCTTATCTTGGGTCGACGTATAGCTGCCCCGTGATTCATCCTCTTCTTCATTTCCGTTATTTTACTGCGTCCGACAGATTAAAGTGCAACATCCTTCCCACCTCACAAACACATGGGGTTAGCAAATTCACACCTTTGATCTATCATAAATTTTCCGTGCAGCCTTTGAGCCGATTTCGAGTGCCCAGGCACCCCTCGACAAATCTGCCAATCTTAGTTGTCTAAGGAACGAAGTTCGGTTTTCGCAGAAATATATTTATCCTCAGAACCATACCGCTCTTGAACTTCTTCCTGTCGCTTGTGCTTCTGGAAGGCAAATCCTACGTCCCCATCTCACCTCTTTGCGGTTTGTTCATTTTGCTTTGGGCTGGGGAGGTTAAAATTCTCTATCGAGACTCTTCCCTGCTCCAAAATTCGCTCGCTTCAGGTACGGAGAGTTTCTGCCGGGGCACCCAGTCTCAACTGGTGAAGATAGCGTACCTTGGCTTTTGTAATTTCTCCAAGTGCCCCACCTTTTGACCGGGGCCCTGTGGCTTTGGCTGGTTTCTTCAGGTGGTCATCAATTTGATAATCGTGACTGCGTCTGATTCAAGCTTGATGTCGGTTTTGCGGCGTTGAATATGCGCTGTCATTGCATTTGCAGGGTTTAGAAGATACGCTCGTTTAGTTTTGCCCATCTGGTGCCTTTATCTTTGCTTTTTGTACTACCAATATCCCGTAATCGCTCGAAAACTTCGCCCACCGCGTCGTATCTGGTGCTCGGTCACAACACGGTGACATTTGACTCGAGATCGGATGAGCTGGGCACAGATGTGAATGCCGAAAAAACCAACTGAAGACCGAGTTTATTGTGACTAAACCAGTCTTCTTCCTCCCCTGCCATAGCCTTCCTAATGGGGTAATGGGGTACGAGCAGAAGGCGATTCCCAGGTACACCAGCCATGCCTGGCCGAAGATTTGAAGTCACTCTCAGGGGGGTACTTTCACTATGTCCTTGCCAATGAACGGAACTTGAACTCCTTGTGCAGGAAACATTTCGCCGCTGTACTGACTCTGCACGAACACTTGCACTACGTCACCATCTCTTTTTGATTATTTATCTTTCCGGGACACGTACAGGCGCAAACATATTCTCCCAAGCTCCCGCAGACGAAGGGTGCAGGAGTTATCTTTGCGTATGAAGGAGCGCTTATGTCCGCAATCCACTATACGACGGATCTACCCACATTGTTTATTTACATAAAACGAAAGCCTGCACGTCGGCAGCAGTACTTCTGTGTCGAGAATTGGCCGAGTATGGCAGTTTAGGTTGCTAGCATCCAGTTTCCCTAATCTGTACGTTCCGCTGTGCTGCCGGGGTGTATAGCACAGCAATGTCACATGTCTACATGTGCAGTTCCCACATTTCATGTCACGGCTACAATGTCAAAAAAATGTCCTCTTGCGGTGCAACGAAAACACCACCTTTAGCTGCCAATCTTTTCAATTTATCCTTGTGACACGTGCTTCCATCGCATAGTTCTGTGGGGGGTTTGAATAAGTCACAAAATAGACACATTGACTCGTATGCGAAACTAAAAGTTCGTACAGCTGCGTTTGGCAGCATGCATAAATTTTCGTTGGATCATCTGGTTTCGTGTGAGCTTTCATTTGTGATGCCGGGCCTAGTTGTCTCTTTGCAATCTACTTCATTCTGACGGTGCGCCAAATGCCTACGAAGCTCATCATCGAAGGACGTGGCCGAAGCAGTTGCTCCGCCAGTGCGCAAATCTTTCACTGTAGGCCTTGAACTGTGAGAGGTATGGGCTATTTTCGGGTGTTATACAACGACGATATCAGATGGTAGTCACCTAAGGAGAATGTCCGTCAGCATACTTGACTTTGTAGCTGAAGAATCCTTCAGCGCTGCCAATCCGCGCGCACATGTCATTGCGCGTGGTCTAGGAGTCTGAATAATGCGCCGGCGTCAGTGGACGGGACTACTGAAGGAAGCGATCGAAGATGTGCTAGATGGTCCTCCCCAATTTGCCATGTGTCACCGAAGCGTTGAAAAAGAATTTCCGCAGCGTCTATAGTTCATCTCACAAGCTACATGCAGCACTGTGGAGGCTACATTGTTGTCCCCCTCAGGCCGCCTAACTCACCGCGAAGGAAGCGACAAAAGGCGCGGGGCCGTGCGGTGCCACTTGCCGAGAGGGGAGAAGGGAGTGTCCTTTCAGGACCCCCTTCACGGCGGATTAGGCGCCCTCAGTGGGCGCACTATTGATAACAATGTAGCCTCCACAGTGCTGCATGTAGCTTATGAGATGAACTATAGATAACAGTCTTACGTTGGTTGTGGCCCAGCAACGAATGCAGCAGCTTGCCCACCCGGGAGCGACTTAAGGTAGTGAAACTTCTCTTTACTGTTCAGTCTGGGGATTTCAAGAACTGCTGCTTTAAACGGCGTCCAAAAGCACATCCACTGGCAGAACTTTCCGTTGACAGTTTGGAGCTGCAGCGTCTGGAGCTTCAAAGAGCTCCCATGGTGATGACGCTCGTCACCCTGAAGACCGACCACAAAATACGGTGGGGTCAAGGACTGGGAGAGAAGGCGCTGCCTTAGAGCGCTAAGAACTCACTGGCAGGCATTTATCACTCCTTAGCGATATCTCCTTTGCCCTTAGGCGTTCCAGCATGCCCTTGGCGGCGTCTTTGTATGCCATCACTGAAACGAACACTCCAGCGAACTCTCCGGTAGTGCTCCTTTAAGGTCGGCTTCAGCTTGCTCAGTTCTTTATTGTTGGAGTCCAGCCACTCCATGAGCTTACCCAAGGCCTCAAAGTTGTTAGTATCCAAGCGCTGCCTTCATTGATAAGCTGTATGTTCTGTCGACAACGAGCCATTTGCTTTACAATCAGCTTCTTCATGATGCGGCCTTGGAGGCCTCGTTGGCATTGCGGACACCATTGCCGGTTTCACTCTGCTTGGTCTATGATCCGTTGGCTTGGTGGCTCCCACTTCGTTCCAGGTTTCGGCACAATAAATTGTCGAAGAAAGGAGTTCAAAGCACCATTAAAAGAGAGAATATATATTTACACCAGACCCCTGTTAATGCATATGGCTTCCTCTGGTCTTCGTCTTCCTCATCTCCCGTCGACCCACAGCTGCTCCGTGATTCAGCCTATTTTTCATTTTCGTTACCTTGCTCTGTCCGACAGAAACAAAACGCAACAAAAAAGCCTATTGTCTTTCGGCGCAATTCGTGGCGACGCGAACAGATACGCGGAAAAGTTTTTTTTTTGATGAAGGCAGAAGACGATAATGTGGGTGTGGAGAAATTACAGCGCATGTTATAGATAACCGTTTGTTCGACTCCGGTGGTTAGAACCCACGACAGACTGAAAAGGACATGCACTTGACGTATAGACTGTGCACTGACAACTGTGTATTCAAATTGAAATGACAGCACTTATAAACAAGAAAAGCAAACAAAATGTAATGGAAAAGAAATTACGAGATGCCAAAGAAGAGAGGGGGAGTGACGATTAGTGGGAACAAACGTTTACGGGGCCACATGCGGATTCACAATGTTTGCTCCAAAAATTCCATTTGACGGTTCGTAAGTGTGATAGAAGGGGAGCTGACACATTCACCCTCGCACCCGGACACATTGCAAATGCCTCAAAGATCTCCCGTCTGAGTGCATCTTTTGATCTTAAGAAAATGGTTGTTTTATTGAACTGCGCTTAGCATTTGCACGTCACAGAGTGCGCGGTAAAATTCCCTGCGGCAACTAGCTGCTCGCACGCATATATGTGCTCTCTTAGCCTTTCGTTGATGCATCGGCCTGATTGGCCGATGTAATAACGAGCGCAATCCAGCGGGATCTTATAGAGGACACCGTGGACACAACTGACAAATTTGGTCGTGTGCAGGACCTTAAATGTTGTCTTGGACGAACAGCTTTCCGTTCTTGTCTCGACAGCCCTGTACATACCACCAAGGTATAATGGCGGCATAAAAACTAGAGGGACGTCATGTTTACCCCCGATTTTTTTAGCCGGTGTGACACGCCAAACATGCTTCAGGACAGCACGTCGGCTCCTAATCCTCACTCTTTCCTTCCCTACGTCCTTTCCCTTCACATTTGTCGTGAACACTTTCTCTGACACCGAGACTATTACAACATTGCGGCACCCACTTCTTTTTCACCGGCAAACGTGTTTGCAAAGGCTTTCTTTGATGCGGTTATGGCATGATTTCGTAACTGCTTGCGATAGACAAAAATACGCAATACCACGCTTTGTTAACTTAGAGTGTGCTGAGTCATAAGGAAGTAATCCTTTTTGAGACACGGTACAATCAGACCAGCACGTGTGTCCGTCACTATTCGTGATGCTCAAATACGAGAACTGTAACTGGTTATCTGCGGGAATTTCGAATGTAAGCTTCACACCGTGATCCGCTGCTGTAAAACGATCCAGAATAAATCCTGCAACACTATGAATGATGCTGGAAGACTGTAGGGAAAAAAAAAAATCCTTCACGTAGCGAAAGCATTTCGAAACATGATACTCCTTCAGTGATTTTTCCAGCAACCCCAGCGAATAACAAAATAATGAGTACCCGAGCAATGCATAACCCGGTCGGCATTCCATCTTTTTCGGAAAGAACGGACCCTTGGTGGACGATGTACAAGCATTGCATGTAAATCTTCAGAAGACTCACGAAGTCAGCTGAGGTTATGTTGACCTCATTTTTGAACGTCACATTGCCGTAGGTATAAAAGCTGTGCTCAACTGAGAACAACACCTATCTGCAACACCTATCAACAAGTCCTGCAGGTTAACTGAAAACCACTTCATGACAGTGTTGTCGGTCAGAAATTCCACCACATCAGAAGAGTTCCGTATAAGGAAAGGGTCGTCTAGAGGCAACTTTTTAAGTTCCTTTGCAGGAACGACACCACTATACTTTACCAGATGCCCCTCTCTCCCACAGTTGTTCCGAAAGGTGTCCCTTCCCTGTCAACCTTCAACGTTAAGAAAGGTCGATGGCTAACTCCAATGGTTTTTTGATATCCTTAGCCAGGCGGTACAGTCTCAACTCATTGAAGATTTTTTTCGTGGAAGACCGCTTCTTTTTGAGTCACTTTTCGTTTACCTCAGGTTCTTGCTGGAAATTCGTGGAGATAGCCTATGCCACCTTTTCTTGGTACTGGGACTCCCCCAGGACAGAAAAATTCAGAGCTTTGTCAAACTACAAGAGCCTGAGGCCATAGCTATGGAAGCATTCAACAATCTTTTTCATAGTTGACCTTGGATTTCTCGCAAACGGTGTCCGGGCAATCACGCAATAAACACCTCCAGCCACACAGGCTTCCTTGCCATCTTGTGGTGCTTCGTTGAGTGTGTGATTGGCCTTAAACCTAAGGCAAGAAATCCAGGCTCAACTATTAAAGAGAGTGTTGCATGCCTCCACAGCAATGGCCTCAGACTCTTGCCGTCTGACAAAATTGGGAATTTTGCTGTCCTGGAAGATCATCCAGTACCACGAAAAGGCGGCAGCGGCCATCGCCAAGAATTTCCTGCAAGAACCTGAGCTAAAGGAAAAGTGCCTCAAAACGAAGCGGTGTTTCACGAAAAAACTCTGCAATGAGTTTGGACTGGATCGCCTTGCTATGAATATAATAAAACCCACTGAGGTGAGCCGTCCTCCTTTCTTCACATTGAAGGTGCATAACCAAGGGGCACCTTTCAGAACAATTGTGGACGACAGGGGCACCTGGCGAAATGTAGTGGCATCCTTCCTGCAAAGCAACTTATAAAGTTGCCTGTACACTACCCTTTCTTGATACAGAACGCTAGTGAAGGGGTGGAATTTCCGACCGAGAACACTGGCACGAAGTGGTTTTCAATTGACGTGCAGAAGATAAGGTGTTAGCAGTTGAGCATATCATTGATACCAACGGCAATGTGAAGTTCCAAAATGAGGTCGGCATAATGACAGCTAACTTCATAAGTCTTCTGAAGATTTATATCCACTCCTTGTACTTTGTCCACCAGGGGTCGGTGTTTTGCACAAAAAAATGGCGTGACGATCGGTTCCTGCGTTGCTCCCGTGCTCTGTGATTTGTATCTTGCTAGTGGTGATAATTTTCTGGAAAAATCACTGAAAGAGTATCATGTTTTGAAATGCTTTCGCTACGTGGATGATTTTTATTTTGCCTACCGTCTAGCAGCAACGTTGATAGCGTTGCAGCATATATTTGGGATCGTTTTAGAGCGGCGAATCTCGGCGTGGAGTATACATTCGAAATTCCGGCAGATAACCAGTTACAGTTCTTGGATTATTGCCCCGTGAATAGTAAAGGATAGACGTGCTGGTGGTATCACACCAGGTTTCAAAAAGTATTACTTCCATATGACTCAGCAAACTAAGTTAACGAAGCGTGGTATTGCGTTTTCATGTCTATCGCAAGCAGTTACGATATCCTGCCATCACCGCATCGAAGAAAGCATTTGCAACCATGTTTGCCGGTTAAAAACAAGTGGGTACCACGATTCTTTATAGTCTCGGTGTCAGAGAAAGTGCTGAAGACAAATGTGAAGGAAAAGGACGTCGGGAAGGAAAGAGCGAGGATTAGGAGCCGAGCTGTTGTATTGAAGTATCTTCATGGCATCTCACACCGCTTAAAAAAAGTTGGGGGGAAACATGACGTCCCTGTGGTCTTTACGGAAGCATTAAAACTTGCTGGGTTGTGCAGGACTGTCTAGGCAATAACAGAAAGCGGTGCGTCCAAGAGAACATGTAAGGTCCTGCAGACGCGCGAATTTGACATTTGTGTCCAAGGTGTCGTCTATAAGATCCCGCTGAATCGCGGTCGTTATTACATCGGCCAAACAGGCCGATGCATCAACGAAAGGCTAAGAGAGCACAGATATGCGTGCCAGCATATAGCTGCCGCAGGGAATTTGGCCCCGCACTGTGTGAGGTGCAAATGCGAAGCCCAGTTCAATAAAACATCCATTTGGTTAAGTTGAAAACATGTGCTCAGACGGGAGATCTTCGAGGCATTTGCAATGTTCCGGGCATAAGGGAGAACGTTTCAGCTCCCCTTCTATCACACTTACCAAGCGTGAAATGTAATTTTCGGTGCAAACATTGGGAACCAGCACGTGCCATCGTTTAATGTTTATTCCTACTACTGGTCACTTCCCCTTCCTTTTTGGGCATCTCGTAATTTCTTTTTCCGTTACATTCGGCTTGCTTTTCTTGTATATAAGTGTTGTCATTTCTAATTAAATATTCAATTGTCAGTTGTCAGTGCGCAGTCTATACGTCAAGTGTATGTCTGTTTTCGTCCGTCGTGTGTTTTGACCAGCCCAGTCGAACCAACGATATATAACTAACTAGCCCGCCACCAGGCGGTAGTCAAGCTTATACAGATAACCAGATGTTCAGAACTGACTTTAACCCTCACACGACGGCATTTATTGTATCCAAGGTGAAGTCTCGGGGCGTGAAAACTTCCTTTTTGAATTTGAATTTGCTAAAAAGAGCGGTATAAGCCGGTTTAGTTAATTATTGTGCCCTAAAAGTGATATTGAGAATACGCCCACTTCGTCTCTTGGGCATAAATATGATAAATGTGATGCCTAAAAGAAATAAATCTGCTTGCTTTATTTTCCTTCTTGCACACAATTTCACGTTTCCCATTTACAACTTAACAGGTGCAACGTCGCCTTGTCGATAACTCTTCAGTAAACCTGGTGTGGTGCAAAAGCAAATGCGTGGCTTGGTTTTGTAGTATACACGGAATTCTGTTATTAAACTACCTTGCAGATCGCAGCAGCACTTATTTTTCGTAAGGCTAAAAAAAAGAGAACTGCCTTCCTGTACGGTCACTTAAAGGATCGACATAAATGCTGTCACAGTTTGGAAATTCAGTTGAAGGATTTCACAGACTTAAAAATTTCAAAATTCTTTTACTGCGCTTGTTTGTTAAAGCCTGCTTCTTTCCTTACAATATCATAGGTCAAGCGTGCTCCCAAGGTACCCAATGTACACACTCGCGATGCCTCGCGAACGTGCTCTAAACAAGCACCTTGTGGTTTGCTTCGGATTTCCGAGGTAGCTTCCCGCTACTGCTCCGTTCAGTCTTTCGGATTTTTTAGTTGGTGGTAAACAAAATAGACAACATAGTAATTCTTGTAAGGTTTGCGCGCTAACGAAAAAGTGGTTCGCTCAGGAACAATTTTTAAAGATGCTCACTTATCCATTAGTACCCTGCAATGTCCTAGAGTTCTTTCTCAAGAAAATGCAAGTACTGCCGACACGTTTTTGCCACTCCCCGTGCACCAAAAGGAGTTGAAGTGCGAAAAACAGCCAGCTTCGTCAAGGGCTTCGATCTGCATATGGCCGACCATTGGAGGCCCTGCTAATAAACCGAGATCCCAACGACCAGCTAATGCTATTAACCGAGAGAAGAGGAGCCGCAAAGGACAATGGCTTTCAGGAACGAGGAATCCCAATCATCCAGGTCCAAGTTTAAAGCTCAGCGTGGTTATTAAATGGCGCTTACTTATGTTTTGATTCCCTGCACTATATGCAGGGAAGGACACGGCGGTAAAATTCTTGAAAGATGTGTGGGGATGTCTGTTAGGGAAAGATGGTGCAATGCGTTTCTTGCCTAACGTAAATGACACGGCTGTATTCGCACTTTCCAGCGAATATAGGTGGCGCGACTGGGTATCCAAAATGGAGGACGGGACGATGATCGGGACGTCCCGTAAGTGCGCGTCTGGAGGAAAAAACCGATCCGGGCCTTTTATTTATTTATTTATAATGTCTCTTCAGACCATCTTTTCCCTTGCCGATGGGACACCAAGGTGCTTTGTCGAAGGCGAAGCAGTTTATACATGCCTTGCACCGACGTCACAACGGGGAATGCTGGGATGCATAATCTTCGTACTGGAGCACCGCCGACTCCGCGGATACTCTACACGGCGCTGTCTCCGCGCGGTTGTGGAAACGGCAGAGACTGGACGGCGTTTCCACAATGGTGTTGTGTGCTGTTGTCGGCTGCTCGAACCGTAGCTAGTCGAATTCGAGAGAGAAAGCGGCGAACAGCAGCCTTTTTCGTCTACCGAAAGTTGTATCAAATCAGTGTGAGCGGACGGAAGACCTCAGTGGGAGACGGGAAAGCCTGTGGCTATCACGCATAAAACGTGTCGATCTCGATCCCAGCAGCCGTAACATTCCAGTCTGCGGTGCCCACTTTGTGACAGGTAAGCCAGCAACGTCTACAGCCAGCCAAGATTTAGGACGAGGCATACCGTGACTGGGTGCCGTCGCTTGCGCTTGGCTACGGCACCAAAGCTCGTTGTACCGATCGTTACGAACGATCGAAAAAGCGGCGTACAGGGAAAAAGACCGCTGAGACCGCGCGACGCAGCCGATGGACCCCAGCTACGGCGACGACGTTGCAACCGTTCCAGATAGCGACGAAGTTGACGAGAACGAAAATCAGACAGGTCACAAAACTGGAGGAGTAAAGAAGATAGTTCACGATATCTCCGTGCGTCACTTCGGGAAACTCGGCAACATCGGTCACGGCGTCCAGTCCCGGCCACAGCGTGTAGGGATCCACGCTGTCGCACATCCGCATCTTTTCCTCGTAGCGTGCGCGGGCTGATCCTATCAGCTGCACACGATACGCCGCGTCGAGAGCCTCGACTCTCGAAGCTGGCCCTATCTTCCTCAGAAAGAGGTAAGCCTGTAGTGGGTCGGGTACATCAGCCGAGAAACGTACACACACTATGCATAGCGAGCGGCCCGCTGTGCTCCAACATGGCACAGTAACTACGAGCGGGCAGAAGTGACGTCACGTGCAAGCCATGTATACCGTCAGTCACAGTGTACTGCGGCATCAGGGCGGCCACCGATCAACGTTTATTCTAGTAACGTTGGCCACCGATGACATGATGAGCATCGTGGGATTGTACCTGCAACCGAACAGCGTCACCAGCCGACCACACTGCGTGAACGTTTTTTGGCACTGCCGGTTCTATAAAGGATGCTACACTTCCATCTATGCTCGTAAAATGGTTCAAGCACATTTCACGAATATTTATTAAGCCTAAAGCAAAGCTCGGTCGACGCAACTGAGAACAGCGTTTTGTTATTGCCACTTGCGCAATTGTGTCGGGTCAAGTGCGAATAATGCGAGTAAATTATAATTTTCTTGGCTGTTTTTACAACAAAAGGTCCAACTGCGTTTATGCAGGTTGCAGGTAATAATAAAAATACTGAAACTAAATATCAAACGCTGAAGCCTCTGCGGCAGCTCCACTTACATCAGCTGTGCTCTTGATTTCGGCGCGCTGTCGGAAACGACGATGCCGCAGTGACAAGTTTATTTATTTATTACAAATACCCACATCACCCATTACTGGAGGAAGAGGGAGAGGGGGGTTGAGAAAGAAAAAAAGCAACAAGTCGAAAACAGTAATCACACATAATGCTCAAAAGAGACCGAAGCACAAACAACCCAAGAAAGCACAAAATGCAACTGGAATGATGCGTTTATTAAAAGAAACCATCACGTTAATAAAAGAACAATGACGTTATCATGTTGGCTCTTGGCTTCACTTACTTCTCGTGCGTGCGCATAGGAATGTTATGTGGCGGCACGGCACCTTTCTTCAACCGCGGTTTCAGTCACTGCGGACCATCTATTAATAAACGACACACTCAACTTGCACGAAAAACACACCATAAATAATGAGAGAGCGAACTAAACCTACGGATACTGCTCCAGAAGAAGTCGGCTTTCGTGAAGTGACTACTGCAAACCTTATTGTGTTGCTGACCCCTTTTCAATGCGGAGCATAGTTATTCAAACCTTCCGGGCTTTTTTATCTCTAGGAAAGGTATTAAAGCTGGCTTTTCCCGGCACTGAGCGATTCCTTAATGCGGTACACAGTACATTCGATTGCTTTTTGGTTTTGCGTTCTCAATTCCCACGTTTCCGAACGCTCCGGCTGCCTTCGCTCGGGACGCCGATCATCTAGAAACAGCTTCGGAAAAAAGGCGCGCGGCGGCGCCACCGTTGCTGGAAAGTGCGAATAGGTGGCAAACTCTACGTTATTGTATATTAAAAATTTTCTATCAAAAAGTAAATACAGTTGACTCACCCACAAGAAGCGTAGTGAATGGGCCTGTCGCCATTTCTGTCTTCTTCCTCCAGGTCCATCCCATTGGAGGCCAAGTTCTTCACCTTGCCCTCGATGCCCGAGTAGCAGGCGATGTGCAGACTCGGGGCATTCTGCTTTTCAGCACCACTGTGGCTGCACTGTAAAAGAGTTTCCGGTACAGTTGTCGGGTAGTTACTTGACTACGCCAGTGTGAAGTTCAACTTCGCATAATCAATACCACCTTGCTGCGATTGCAATAATAAAATAAACAGAAAGCGCTCTGACAGCAACCAGGTTTTTGCTGCTCATGCATACCGAAATTCACAATCAGCGCTGAGTAAAATGAAGAATCAACTCAGAATAAGCGCGCAATGTTTGGTTCTACAAATTACTGTGCTTGACATTTTTTTTCATGTTCATTGTTATAAACATACATAAACATAGACACTCCGTTCTTTGTTTGCGAAGATAAACGTGAGGATGCGAGAGAAAAGGCTTCAGGCGCTGCTGGACAAGGCACCCAAATCCCAATTACAAAGTCTGCAGTCACAGAGTTGTTAAACGCATGAATAAACGTATTCACAAAACCTAGACATAAAGAGGCACGTGAAAAAAAAACAAATCACCGGATGCTTCCATGATAAAAAAAGCTGTTCAAGTTCTCAAGCTCGGAGAGAAAGGGAAAAAAGGCGTGCACAGACAGTGGAAAAGGAAAAAGAATAATAAGAAAGCCGGTAGAGTTAAAGACATGCGGTACATTACTAGTCACAATGGCGCACACAAGGGTAAACATTTTCCTTGTGGCTATAATTGGTCAAATTAGGCTACCGAGCTTAGAAACCTAGGTATTGTCAAGATGGCCAAGCAGCACCGATGACATAAGTAAAATAAATCTTGGGGAGCCATTTGGCGACGCTATATAGCAAATGTTCCTTAAAAAATAGCAGATTAATGAGCTTTCACTCGAAAGAGCTTTATTATTGCAGTAAGCCTAAAGAGGGTTACCTTTTTATTTTTGTTTAATTCTCCCACATTGTTTTTAATGCTTGCTTCAGTTGGAAAGCTTTAAGATGCGATTGCTCGCACGTCTTTCTACAATAACCATTTTGCGACATAATTTTCATGACACCTTTGATTATATGTCCTCGCGAATGCCCCACCGTCTATTCACCCTGCAGCGAAATTCCAATTGTACCAAGGTTGTTTCTCACGAGTCACGGTTAGCGATGCGTAAAAGCAAGTACCGCACACGTTGTACATCAATAAAATACAAATATTCTGAGCACTTGGGATAAATATTTCAATTAGTGCTTTGATTGAGTAATGTCTAATGTAGGGGTACCACGGAATTTTCGGCA
The DNA here is from genome assembly GCF_048455015.1 of Haemaphysalis longicornis. Classification (NCBI taxonomy): domain Eukaryota; kingdom Metazoa; phylum Arthropoda; class Arachnida; order Ixodida; family Ixodidae; genus Haemaphysalis; species Haemaphysalis longicornis. The sequence continues at coordinate 162,051,104 of NW_027526422.1, forward strand.
AAGCCAGCGCATCAAGTTAACAGAACGCCTTTCGCACGTGTAGAGTGATAACGAAAGCAGCTACCAGCACACCTTTCGCGCCCATGGGAAGGCACAAACACCAATCGCACGGAGGCCAGTATCACCAAACGCGTCAATACCAACATTACGCTACAAGGTGTCTGGAAGCATGCTGTTGTCAAGGCGCTAACGCGCTAATGACAAACATTATAACGAAAACCGTTTTCTATCTTGTTTATAAACTGTTACGACGACATATGTGAAATACATTAAAAAACTCTTTGGATAACATAGCAGGTAGCAGCTTTGAAAGGGAAAGTGTCAGTCTCCAATTGCCAAACCGATATTCTAGTATTGTGGGCGTCGCACATATCCTGCTAGCTAGCCAGTGATTGTTGCGCCCCTGTGTGAAGCTGGGTAGTAGTGAAAATCTCGGCGCATCACATGCGGAATTCGGGTTTCATCTGATCCAAATCATCACCAATAGCATGGTCCCTTTCTTTCCCGTTGCGTCATTCACATCTCTGTCACTGAGACTAAAATCTTTGACAAACATGCTTTGGTCATACAGACACGCTTATCGCTTGGTAGCCCCGCCATTGAGCCTAAAAATGTTCCAAGCCGCGCTTAAATGTCCACGTGAAGCTGCGAGTGCGACTTGATGGCGTTGCACCTCCCGGCGTATTTTTACGCCTAACGTAACGACGGAAGAATACCCATTCGTCTGAGTGTCCAAATGAAGTTTGCATACACTCCTGTGTGCTGCATTCGCCGCCACATTACACCTTGCAGCCAATGGATACGTCAGGTAAGCGCGTACCGGGTTTTGCACACATGAATACCCATCTCCACAGCCTTATGTAGCGTGAATAACATTGGAAACAACACGCCGGCGCATGCTACAATCGCCACCAAAGGGCGCGCTCCTTGCCTTCGAGTACTGTTTGATTGAGGCTTTATAGGATGCAGCGGAGGCCCCGCACGGGGCACCTTGAGTAATCTTGGTGACGGTACTGGCGATACCGCGGACCCCGAGCCCCCAACATAAACTGTAACCTACCGTGGTGATGTGTTTAAAGGTAAAGGGTAGAAGCCTCAAACGGTGGCCGTCGGAGCCCAGGTCAAGCTCCGGCGGATGGGCTCCGTGTCTGTTTACCAGGCAGGGAGCTCCGGGACCTCTCAGGCTATCAGGGTAAGGTTTCAGAAGAAAGTACCCCCGTCCCCTGCTTCTTTTACATGCCATATGGTAAATCGTAAAGCCCCCCCAAACATTATCGGCCCCTGAAAAGGGGCCGCACCGAACGTTCATTTCCGCCACTCCCAACCCCAAGTCTTCCAAAGCCCGATAACTACCCCCGTTTTTTGGTGTTGGAATCCAGTGACCAAGAAAAGCCTCTTGCATCACAGTCCGTGTTCCTAATATCAAAATTTCTGGAGAGCACCATTGGTGACAAATATAAGGCCAAAAAACGAAGAACTGGAGAAATCCTGGTTGAAGTACACAACCAACAGCATGCAAAGATCCTCCTTGAACAAACTCGCATAGCCAATCTTGAAATCAGGGTGACACCCCACCGGAGCCTAAACAGTACTCAAGGTGTCATCTCCGAAGTAGACCTGATGAATGAGACAGATGCTGACCTGCTGAAGGGCCTGAGAAATCAGGGCGTGACAGCTGTGAGGCGCATAACTATGAGGAGGGATGACAAGGTAGTTTCGACCAAGCACATTATCCTTACTTTTGACCGGTCCACACTCCCAGAGTATGTCAATGCAGGTTTTGTACATTGTAATGTCAGGCCCTACATTCCAAACCCGCGCCGCTGCTTTAAGTGCCAGCGGTTCGGGCACGGAACCAACTCCTGCCGTGGTCGTCTGACCTGCGCAACATGCGCTCAGCATGATCATCCGTCCGATAATTGTCCATCGTCAACCCTCACCTGCGCCAACTGCCAGGGACCCCATGCCGCCTACTCTCGAACATGCGAGAAGTTTAGGCAGGAGAAGGCGATTATTAATGTGAAGGTAACTGAGAACATCACCTTCCCAGAGGCGCGAAAGAGCTTCGCCTCTTTCCCCCTGGGGAGGTACGCCGACGCGGCTCGCCGGGGGGCGGAGCGGCGTCTGGTTTCGACGGGGACCCAGTACCGCGAGTCGGACTTGGTCCCGCCCCCGCCCCCCCCCCCCCCCAGGGTTGCCCCAGGCCGCCCAACCAGCCTCTGCACCGCTCGCTCACCCAGCAGCGGCTGTGGTGGCAACAACATCTGTTGGGGATGCCGCTGCATCCACTGCTTCCTCTCCACCGGCCCAAAGCACATGCAGGGGCACGGAGATGGAGACGGAGGCAGTCGCAGCGACCCCCTCCACCGCCTCACTGCCTGTGCCGTCTGTCGTGCTCCCCACGCCTTCGGCACTGGCAGCGCAGGAAAAGAACACCCGAAAGGGTACCACGTCAAGGGGGCCCAGTCCGCTGGGCACCCACTTGCCTTCAGATGACGACATGGACGTCGAGCCCTTCCGGCTTTCATCGCAGCGGAAGGAACGGGCTGCGACGTCCAGGTCAGTAGAGAAGGTCAGAAAACCCCTTCCAAGAGTGCAAGCCCCGAAAGACCATACATAAATAATCACACTCCAGTAGCTCTAACACATCATAATGGGAAGAGAAAACATTGTTCAATGGAACTGCAGAGGCCTTCTGAATAATCTTGACGACGTGCATGAGATTCTGCATGCCAATCAGCCAAGTTTAATGTGTGTCCAGGAAACACATCTGAATTCCAAACACACAAATTTTTTGAATAGTTACCTGGTATACAGGAAAGACAGAGATGGCTGCACACACTCTTCTGGCGGTGTGGCCATAATCGCCCGCAAATCCTTAGCATTCCACCCTGTCACCTTGAACACTGCCCTTGAGGCTGTAGCAATTCGAACAATAATATTTAATAGGTTGATAACGGGATGCTCCATATACATTCCTCCTGATGTCTCACTTTCGAGCTCTGACTTCGAGGCGCTGGTTGACCAGCTGCCCGAACCGTACATCCTTACAGGCGACCTTAATGCTCATAACTCTCTTTGGGGCTCTTCTCGCACGGATGCCCGAGGTCGCCTGATAGAGAAGTATTTAACGTCCTCTGGAGCATACATTTCCAACAAGAAACAGCCTACATACCATAACACAGGTCACAACACATACTCACATCTTGACTTGGCAATTGGTTCAGCAATTCTCTTTCCATGTCTTGAATGGGGCGTGGGCACAGACCCATATGGTAGTGACCATTTCCCCACTTCATTAACGCATATAGGTACAGGCCCGAGCAGTCCATCTTCCCATAAAAGGTTTAATGAAGCAAGAGCTAACTGGAATACATTTACAGAGACATCCAAACTACACCACACATCCATAGGACACCTACACGTTGAAGAAGCTACCCAACTGCTCACGGCGCACATCCTCGACGCCGCCGAAAGGTCCATTCCCCACGCCTCTGGTGCCCCGCGCAACCAGCGGAGGCCGTGGTTGAATGAGAACTGTAGGCGGGCGCGAGAGGCCCAGTACAAGGCGTGGGGTATCCTTCGTCGGTACCCCACGTCGAGTAACCTCCTCTTGTTCAAACGGGCCAAGGCGTTCGGAAAACGTGTGCGCCGTGAGGCAAAACGCGATAGTTGGCGTACATTCATAACATCAATTAACTCCTACACAGACACACGGAAAGTATGGACCAGAATACGTAAACTCAAAGGACAACAAACACACAGCCTGCCTCTGGTCAGCACAACAGGGGACACACTTGAAGACCAGGCTGACACACTCGCACAACACTTCCAACACGTTTCCAGTTCAGCACACTACACAAACACCTTCATGAAGCACAAACTCGTGGCCGAAAAGAAGCCTTTACATGACAATGACAGGTCAGCCACCTCTTATAACTCCGAGTTCACGCTTCATGAGCTGAGGGGTGCTCTGAGCACGTGTACACCCTCAGCTCCACGCCCAGACAACATTACATATACAATGATACAGAACTTACACCGACACTCTTGTAACACTTCTTCACCTGTTCAACAAGATATGGCTTTCAGGGCACATTCCAAAGTCTTGGAGGGATGCCATAGTTGTGGCATTCTTGAAGGAGGGGAAGGACCCTTCTTCTCCCGCTAGCTATCGACCCATTGCCCTGAGCAGCTGCCTGTGCAAGCTTCTCGAGAAGATGATAAACTGGAGGCTCGTGTACTTTTTGGAGTACAACGGCCTTCTCGAGAGCTGCCAGGCAGGCTTCAGGGTGGGGCGATCCACGAATGATCGACACGTAGCTCTTGAATCGTATATTAAGGATGCCTTCGTGCATAAACAGTACTGCGTAACTGCGTTTTTCGACCTCGAAAAGGCTTATGATACCGCTTGACGTTATGAAATCCTTACTGACCTCATCACATTCGGTGTTTCTGGTAATATGTTTAACACTCTTGCTATTTATTTGTCGGAGAGAACCTTTCGCGTCAGAATTGGTTCTCCACTGTCAAAGGTACATGTGCAAGAAAATGGCGTGCCGCAAGGTGGAGTGTTGAGCTGCACGCTCTTCATAGTTAAGATGAACTCTCTTGGAAAGGCATTGCCACCCACAATCTCTTATTCCATGTATGTAAACGACGTCCAGATATCCTTTAAATCATGTAACATGTCCATCTGCGAACGTCAAGTCCAGCTCGGCGTCAAGAAGCTGGCCGGCTGGGCAGAAAAGAATGGTTTTAAAATTAATCCGGGAAAGAGCTCTTGTGTTGTATTCTCCAGGAAGCGTGGGGTCCACCCGGACCCAGACATCACTCTTGCGAATGTGCCAATTCCTGTGAACAAGGAGCACAAGTTTTTAGGCATTTTATTCGATGAAAAACTTACATTCATCACACATATCAAACAGCTCAAATGTAAATGCCTAAAAACAATGAATATTCTTAAGGTTCTCTCACATGAATCTTATGGGGCCGACAAACAACTCCTGCTGCGCCTGTACACAGCGTTGGTGGGGTCTCGGCTCGACTACGGCAGTGTCGTGTATGGGTCGGCGACAAAGACCGCACTGAGAATGCTCGACCCAGTGCTGCATCTTGGCCTTCGCCTCTCATGCGCCGATTTCCGCCCTAGCCCTGTGGAAAGCCTTTATGTCGAGTGCGGCAAGTGGTGTCTAGGGCATCAGCGGGAGTATGTTGACCTGCGATATGCATCTAAGATTGTATCCCTTACCAACCATCATTTTAATCCCATCATGAACAATACATCAAACTTGCCACTCTTTTTAAACAGGCCATCCGTTTCCTTACCTTTCTCTTTCAGAGTTAGGGAGGAGGCTTCTGCACTCACGGTCCCTCTTTCAGACACGCACAAGACACCCATCCATAATTTAATTCCACCACCCCGCACGGGGCACCTTGAGTAATCTTGGTGACGGTACTGGCGATACCGCGGACCCCGAGCCCCCAAACATAAGCTGGATCCAACCGTGGCGATGTGTTTATAGGTGGAGGGTTAGAAACCACGAACGGTGGCCGTCGGAGCCCAGGTCAAGCTCCGGCGGATGGGCTCCTTGTCTGTTCACCAGGCAGGGAGCTCCGGGACCTCTTTGGCTACCAGGGTAAGGTCAAGGAAGAAAGTACCCCCGTCTTCCTGCTTTTTCCTATGCCATATGGATAAATCAACCCCCCCCCAGACGTGATCGGCCCCCTAAAAGGGGCCGAACCGAAGTATCTTTTCCTTCTTTGCCTTCTATCTCGCTCCCAAAGCCAGATAACTACCCTCGTTTTTTGATCATGGAATCTGTGGACAAATCGAAGCCGGTTTCCTCTCAATCGGTATTTCTTGTTTCTAAATACCTTGAAGGTATCATCGGCAAAACATATGACGCCAAAACACTCAGAACTGGTGAAGTGCTAGTTGAAGTTAAAACCAAGCAGCAATCTACAATCCTCCTGAAACAAACCCGCATGGCAGATCTGGAGATCAGGGTCACACCCCACCGCAGCCTCAACAGTTGTCAAGGTGTGATCTCTGAGGCAGATCTTCTAACCGAGACAGAGACTGATCTGCTCGAAGGCCTAAAAGAACAAGGCGTGACAGCAGTAAGGCGCATCGTCATCAGGAGAGAGAACAAAGAAATAGCCACCAAACATCTGATCCCGACTTTTGACCGCGGCACACTGCCCGAGCATGTCAACGCAGGTTGCATCCGTTGTTCTGTCCGGCCGTACATCCCGAACCCGAGGCGCTGTTTCAAGTACCAGAGGTTCGGGCATGGTACCAACTCCTGTCGAGGCAGAACAACATGTGCCAAATGCGCCCAGCATGATCATCTCTCTGACAACTGCACTGCAACCAACTTCACCTGCCCGAATTGCCAGGGTCCACACGCAGCATACTCTCGCGCTTGTGAAAAGTTTCATCTTGAAAAAAAAATAATTAACCTTAAGATAACCGAAAACATCACCTTCCCAGAGGCGCGAAAGAGGTTCGCCTCCTTCCCTCTGGGCAGGTACGCCGACGCAGCTCGCCGGGGGGCGGAGCGGCGTTTGGTTTCGGCGGGGACCCAGTACCGCGAGTCGGACTTGGTCCCGCTCCCGCCCCCCCCCCTGGGTTGCCTATGGCAGCCCAACCCACCTCCGCACCGCCCGCTCACCCAGCAGCGGCTGTGGTGGCAACAACGTCTGTTGGGGATGCCGCTGCATCCACTGCTTCCTCTCCACCGGCCCAAAGCACACGCAAGGGCACGGAGATGGAGACGGAGGCAGTCGCAGCGACCCCCTCCCCCGCCTCACTGCCTGTGCCACCTGTGGTGCTCCCCACGCCTTCGGCACTGGCAGCGCAGGCAAAGAACACCCGAAAGGGTACCACGTCAAGGGGGCCCAGTCCGCTGGCCACCCCCTTGCCATCCGATGACGACATGGACGTCGAGCCCTTCCGGCTTTCATCGCAGCGGAAGGAACGGGCTGCGACGTCCAGGTCAGTAGAGAAGGTCAGAAAACCCCTTCCAAGAGTGCAAGCCCCGAAAGACCCTACATAAATAATCACACTCCAGTAGCTCTAACACATCATAATGGGAAGAGAAAACATTGTTCAATGGAACTGCAGAGGCCTTCTGAATAATCTTGACGACGTGCATGAGATTATGCATGCCAATCAGCCAAGTTTAATGTGTGTCCAGGAAACACATCTTAATTCCAAACACACAAATTTCTTGAATAGTTACCTGGTATACAGGAAAGACAGGGATGGCTGCACACACTCTTCTGGCGGTGTGGCCATAATTGCCCGCAAATCCTTAGCATGCCACCCTGTCACCTTGAACACTGTCCTTGAGGCTGTAGCAATTCGAACAATAGTATTTAATAGGTTGATAACGGTATGCTCCATATACATTCCTCCTGATGTCTCACTCTCGAGCTCTGACTTCGAGGCGCTGGTTGACCAACTGCCCGAACCATACATCCTTACAGGCGACCTTAATGCTCACAACTCTCTTTGGGGCTCTTCCAGAACGGATGCCCGAGGTCGCCTGATAGAGAAATTCCTTACATCTTCTGGAGAATGCCTTTTCAACAATAAACAGCCTACATACCATTACATAGGACATAACACATACTCATGTCTTGACTTGGCTATTGGTTCTGCAATATTCTTTCCATGTATCGAATGGGGCGTGGGCACAGACCCATATGGTAGTGACCATTTCCCCACTTCATTAACGGATATAGGTACAGGCCCGAGCAGTCCATCTTCCCATAAAAGGTTTAATGAAGCAAGAGCTAACTGGAATACATTTACAGAGACATCCAAACTACACCACACATCCATAGGACACCTACACGTCGAAGAAGCTACCCAACTGCTCACGGCGCACATCCTCCACGCCGCCGAAAGGTCCATTCCCCACACCTCTGGTGCCCCGCGCAACCAGCGGAGGCCGTGGTGGAATGAGAACTGTAGGCGGGCACGAGAGGCCCAGAACAAGGCGTGGGGTATCCTTCGTCGGTACCCCACGTCGAGTAACCTCCTCTTGTTCAAACGGGCCAAGGCGTTCGGAAAACGTGTGCGCCGTGAGGCAAAACGCGATAGTTGGCGTACATTCATAACATCAATTAACTCCTACACAGACACACGGAAAGTATGGACACGTATACGCAAGCTAAAAGGACAACAGACACACAGCCTGCCCCTGGTTAGCACAACAGGGGACACTCTGGAAGACCAGGCTGACACACTCGCACAACACTTCCAGCACGTGTCCAGTTCAGCACACTACACGAACACTTTCCTGAAACATAAAGCCTCTTGTGAAAAGAAGTCCCTACACGACAGCAACAAATCACAGACTTCTTACAACTCTCTGTTTTCACCACATGAGCTGAGGGCTGCTCTGAGCACGTGTAAACCCTCAGCTCCAGGCCCAGACAACATCACATACACAATGATACAACACCTGCACGCAGACACTCTTCTAACACTCTTACACCTCTATAACAAGATTTGGCTTTCGGGGCACATTCCAAACTCTTGGAAGGAGGCTATAGTTGTAGCTTCCCTAAAGGAGGGAAAGGACCCGTCGTCCCCCTCAAGTTACCGTCCTATTGCCTTGACGAGCTGCCTGTGCAAGCTCTTCGAGATGATGATAAACCGCAGGCTCGTGTACTTCCTTGAGTACAACGGTCTTCTCGAGAGCTGCCAGGCAGGCTTCAGGGCGGGGCGATCCACGAATGATCAACTCGTAGCTCTTGAATCTTACATTAAGGATGCCTTCGTGCATAAACAGTATGTCGTGACTGTGTTTTTTGACCTCGAGAAGGCCTACGACACCGCTTGGCGCTACGGGATCCTCAGTGACCTGAAGTCTTTCGGTGTTTCGGGCCATATGCTCAACACTCTGGCTAGTTATCTGTCCCACAGAACGTTTCGCGTGAGAGTTGGTAGCGCACTGTCAAGGATTCATGTGCAAGAAAACGGCGTGCCCCAAGGTGGAGTTTTAAGCTGTACTCTTTTTATAATTAAAATGAACTCCCTTGGGAAGGCATTGCCACCTACCATTTCTTACTCCATGTATGTAGATGACGTACAGATATCTTTTAAATCTTGTAATATGTCAATCTGTGAACGTCAAGTCCAGCTCGGCGTCAAGAAGCTTGCCGGCTGGGCAGACAAGAATTGTTTTAAAATTAATCCCGGAAAGAGCTCTTGTGTTGTATTCTCCAGGAAGCGTGGGGTCCACCCGGACCCAGACATCACTCTTGCGAATGTGCCTATTCCTGTGAACAAGGAGCACAAGTTTTTAGGCATTTTATTCGATGAAAAACTTACATTCATCTCTCATATCAAACAGCTCAAATGTAAATGCCTAAAATCAATGAACATTCTTAAGGTTCTCTCACATCAATCTTATGGGGCCGACAAACAACTCCTGCTGCGCCTGTACACGGCGTTGGTGGGGTCTCGGCTCGACTACGGCAGCGTCGTGTATGGGTCGGCGACAAAGACCGCACTGAGAATGCTCGACCCAGTGCTGCATCTTGTCCTTCGCCTCTCATGCGGCGCTTTCCGCACCAGCCCTGTCGAAAGCCTTTATGTCGAGTGCGACAAGTGGTGCCTAGGGCATCAGCGGGAGTATGTTGATCTGCTGTATGCATCTAAGATTGTGTCTCTTACCAACCATCCTTTTAATCCCATCATGAACAATACATCAAACTTGCAACTCTTTTTAAACAGGCCACCCGTTTCCTTACCTTTCTCTCTCAGAGTTAGGGAGGAGGCTTCTGCACTCACGGTCCCTCTTTCAGACACGCACAAGACACCCATTCAAAATTTCATCGCACCATGGCATCTTCGTCCCGTATCATGCGACCTGTCATTCACTCTTGTAGAAAAAAATAGGGTACCCACGAATGCAATTCTGCAGCACTTCCTGTTCCTGCAGGACAAGTACTGGTGCGCAGAATTCTATAGCGACGCGTCGAAAACTGGTTCTACAGTATCTTGTGCAGCGCACGGACCAAGTTTTAGAGTAAGCAAAACAATGAATTTTCATAACAGTATTTACACGGCAGAAGCATATGGCATTTTAATCGTTACAAACCACATCATCAAACATAAAATTCCCAAGTCCATTGTATACACAGACTCTCAAAGCATTGTACAGGGACTGTCATTAGGAAGGTCATCTAAAAACTATGTCATAAATGCTCTTTTCAAGGTACTAATGTCGGCATATGCCTCAAATCTTGAAATAACTATATGCTGGGTACCAGGGCATTGTGGAATCCCTGGCAATGAGGCCGCCGACCAAATGGCTGGTGATGCTGCTCTCATGACTACAGTTGACGTTACAACAGTACCTTACACCGACCTAAACACACACATCAGACGACAGCTTCGTAACACATGGCAATTACACTGGAGTCAACAAACAGACAACAAACTACACATAATAAAACCACAACTGGGACGCTACATAACTGACTCACACAACAGATACACTGAAGTCGCCCTGGCAAGGCTGCGGATAGGCCACACACATGCGACGCACTCCCACCTGCTCACTGGAACTTCGGGACCCACGTGTAGCAGGTGTGGAAAGGGCCTATCTGTAGTCCACATACTAATCACATGCAAGGCACTTGACACAACACGACACAAACATTTCCCTGAATTATACAGACAACACATTCCTTTGCACCCATCATACTTTTTAGCCGACCAACCAATGTTTTCTAGTCAACGTGTTTTTAAGTTTTTAGCTGAGGTAAACATTCTGCAGCTCTTGTCATATCATGTGTAATCACCCTGGCCCTATACACCAGCCATCTCCATTGTCTTTTGTTTTGCATCACCTTTACTTTTAGTCAAAAGTTTTAGTATGTACGGTCTTATCATAATTCAGTAACTTCTTCTTTGGCGCTCTTTGCCCATAGTCGGCCTTGCGCCAATAAAACCCAACTATCATCATCATCATCAGGATGCAGCGGAGGAGTTTAAATTTATCAACCACTTTGGGGTGTCGAACGACGCCATGTTACATCGTCCGAGGCCACCTTGACGTCACATTTTCTAATTACAATGTATTTACGAAGAAATCCCAGGCCTGCATTTCAGCATACCACATGATGACATTGTAAAATGTGTAAACCTTTACTATTGCGTAGTGCTGGTGTGGGACAGCTGAAATTATTTTTTGCTTGGCGTGAACATGTGATGAATGGAAGGAAAAATCTACCGACAATTTTAGAACATTATCCTGGCCTGAAATGTTACACTAATCCTTAGGAATGTTTCTCGACGAAGGGTCTAAGGCATTGAAGAAATCTACGTAGGTAGCCCACTAATCAAAGAGCCGAGATCAGGAGATGAATATGTTTTCCTGAAAAAAAAATCGTTTTTTTTTTCACAGACTATGACTAACGTTCTTCAAACGTACACAACACTTGCTCTTGATTTCACTTCACCCAAGCAAAACCAGTCGATAACAAGTAACCGTTCTTAAATTTGAGGTTTCAAATACGTTTTTTTAACATGTATACTGGACCTAAAACCAGGCATAACAGAAGACACTACAAAATCAATTTCACCACGTTGATTAGTGCTAATGAGGGCGTTTTTTTGTGCCACCTTTTCGCCGCATGGAAATCCAATTTCAGCCAATTTTCTGTAATTTTTGGAGAATTGGAGCATTAAGAAGCAGAAGGCGTTTTTCGAGTCTATTTGCCTTGCCGTGCAGAAGCTTATTAGGCCGGGAAGATTAGTAGTGTTTGCACGACCAAATACTCTGCCTTTTTCTGAATGGACAATTTTTCTGCATTTTTATACTCGCGCGAATTGTTCCTTCAAATAAGAAATATTGTGCGCTCTTTTTGTGGGTTGGTGTTCCTGCTTCCAATACCGTAAATAATCTTTTTAAATATTGCCGCGAACCATACATTCGGTTTGTTTATTTGTGTTTTGCTTTTACCGCCCGGCTGCGCCGGTCTGTGTTATCTCTGCGCCAAGGGAAGCGCGTGTTCCATTCTTTCTTTCTGTGCCGCATGTGTTATCTGTCGTGATAGGGAGAGCCATCTGATCTAACGTGAACAGCCCAGAATAATCTTCTTGGATCTACTATGTTCTCGATGTGAATCAACGTTTCGAGTGCCACGCGCGCCGAAAGATAAAAAGCCTCCAACACTGGTCGGCGACTTTGGCTTGTTTCGGTTTCCGAAATTCTGGCGATCCTAGCGGCACAGTGCTGCGGCGTGGCCCTTCTCTTTCCCTCGGCGTTTCTTTCTTTCCACACCGTCAACGCTTCCTTGCCTGCTTACGCATGCGCAACAGCTCACTGGCGCCAATATTTTTTTTTTCTTTCTCTCGGCGCGCACGGCGGGCCAGTTCGGTACGTGCGTGAGCGAGCCGGCGTTCGAAGGGTTGCGCGGGTTGCCTAAACGCTTCCACGGGCGGAAAGTTTCGCTGCATTATAAAATACATTCGAATGTGTTCTAAATATGGAGCAGCGGAGGAAGGAGTGTTACCACTCCTGCGCAGCTCTGTGGTGCAGCAACACAGGGCGGTACAGTTCGACCAAGTTTGTTGCCTTCTCCAAAGACGACAGGTAAGCAAATTAGCTTTGTACAAGTTATAGTGAATTCCTTAAAATCCGACTGATTGCACTCTTTGGTTTTCAAAATAATTCGCGCATGTAACGTGAAGTTAAGGAGACATGTCACTCGTCTTGTAGTGGAAACTAATGTGCAAATATATCCCAGCTGTGCAGGTACGCAAAGTTTTAGTAGAAGTAAACGCGTCTTTGGCACGCACACACTTGCTCGCAAGATCAATTTGTGGTGGCATTGCCGTTTTTTGATGATTGCCTTAGTAACTGCTGGAACGTCGATTCAGTATACTTATCAAGGTATTTTTTGTTGTTTCGTGCAGCAGGTATGAGTCTAGGTTTGGGCCCCAATTCGAGGACGGTTTGCGACTTCATTGGACGTTTCCTCCGGTGACTCTCCTGAATCCATCCAATGTCATCACGACGCACCTGCTCACAAAGAAGGCAAGCTCAACTGTACGCGCTTCTTGCCTTTCATGGCGTACATACTACCACATCGATTGATGGCGTGGAGGTGCTGCGCCCTAATCATTATTTCCTCCCCCGTCTTGCTCCAAAACGTATATTTGCGGCGAAACTACTGCCAAGCGTTGCTTCAGAGCTCCGAAAAATCTGACGTAACTCCGCGGTGTTCAATGCAAGTCGATTTTCACATGAAGCAGTGGAAGGCCAAACCGAAATACATGCGTTGTCTGCAGCCGCCATTGCAAGCGTTTCGCTCATTAAAAAATAAATAAAACCAAGTAGCATTGCCGGCTTTGCTGTTGAATCTAAACTGCGCGCTCGCGCCTTGTCATCTTATCGGGAACGGGTTTGGTGTTCCATAGTTCTGAAGTTAGAATGGTCATGCCGTATCGGACACGATGAGATAAGAGGCGCTGCCCAGACACGAGTTAGAGGGTAGCTTGTAACAACCTGGCCGATATCTGCTGCTTAAAATACAGGAAAGCTCCTTTTTTTCTGGGTGTTTTCTCCCCCCCCCCGCCTTCCCCCTCCCACCCCCGGTAAGCAGACTTTTAATTCACGCGCCATTAAAAGAAAAGACGGGTGCGTTCGATTTGTGTTCTGTGTTCTACGACGTGCACATGGTTGGGCATTGTTTTTGTACGTAGATATAATGCAGCAAAGAGTGTCTACAGTGCGGTCATTGTGTTGCAACAGTTTTTTATGGCTGCATTTTGTTGGTGTGAGCATGATTTCTCGGTAGTGTATGTAGGTTAATGGGCGGGTCAACGCTTTCTTTCAGAGTTTGCGTTAACTCGCCCGGAAAGCAGGGCTTGGAGAATAAGTGTGCGTGCTTTCTTTTAACATATAGATTCCCCATTATTGTGTCTCTGAACTGAAACGAATTTTTTTGATGTCTAAAGAATATACCTGTCTCGAGGTGAGCCCAAGAAATAAGTATACATTGAGTGGAACTTTTAAGTTCGTTTCTTCTCCCGCCGAGGTGTGGGCGAAAAAAAAATCTGTGTAGGGACTAGAACTTTCGCAGATCTTCTTTCGTAATCAAGTATTGTGTACCTAAATGTGTATTCATGGCTGTACCTTTTGCGCAACTTTAGACGGAGACCGATACAAAAAGGGACTCGAAGACCTGTACCTGTCACCGTGTAAAGTTGCGCAAAAGTTACAGCCATGAATTCAGAATACCAACTAGCCCGCCTAACCGTGTTATTGTAAAAGTGTATGTAGCACGTTTTCTCCCTATTGTACAATATTGTAATCCTAAATTTACATATGTCATATTTTTGCTTAGTCCAATACTATGTACATAAAATTATGTGCAATATATGGGTGTAGTACATGTGTTTTCATGACTTCGAATCAAAGACGTCCTCATATGAATTTTGAATAAATGCATAGCAAAAATAATGTTTGTGTAACACTTCAATTATTATCGCCACAAAGACAACAATTCGACACCAGAAAACGTACTATTACCTTCATGTTTTCTTCGTTCAATTATTAAACACGTTACTGCACACATAAGAAACGACGGGCGGCGGCCATTTCGAGTCATCGGCGCCGCTCGTCCAACTTTCGCGCCTGGTGCCATTGCCGAGCAGCCCATGAGGCAGCGACCGGGGGCATACGCGAAAATTGGACGAGCGTCGGTTTCAGGGGCCGGCGCGAGGCGGCACGGCCTGGCTGCCGCGGGATAAATGACGTCAGCAGCGTCCGCGACGTCAGCAAACGCACTTTCCCCCTCGCCACTCGTTGCCATGGCGATTAATGCAACGTTTTTCAGAGGCCACGTACTACTAGGGGAGGATTTGGCGCTGCTGGCGCGAATTACGTGGGACCACGGTTGATGCGAGAGAGGCAGCCCCGTGCCTGCAGTGCGGAAGCCGGGGCATTCGATTCGACGACACTCGCCTGTGCAAGTCACTTCGTTGACCGCTGCTTCGCCGCCTCTGTATTCTTTTGAGTTGTATGGGGAGCACACGTTCACTCCAATAAACGTGTTTCTCATTCAAGACAACTGCATCGTCCTTGTCTTCGCGACATCTGGTAGAGGTGCGGGGTACTAAGCCTTTATGCTCTCTACGACATCTCGAAGCCGCCAAGCCAGTCCAACCAGAGAAAGCCCCCGACTGCAAGGATTGCTACCCGAGTTTGGTCTTCTGCCAGAAGGGCACAAGAGAAGGAACGCTGCAACCAACACCATGGTGCAAGAAACAACGTCGCCAATCATCCTGCAGCAGCCCTGAGAACCGCCATCGTTCCGGGGAGCCCCCGCTGAAGACCCCGAAGAATGGTTGGAGAAGCTGGAGCGCGTCCGCATCTTCAACAGGTGGGACGACGAAGAAACTTTCCGGCATGTCTTCTTTTACTTAGAAGATGCTGCTCGAACTTGGTTCGAGAACCATGAGAGCTCTTTGACCGACTCGACTCAATTCAAGAGGGAGTTCCTTAAGACCTTCACTACCGTGGTGAGAAAAGAGCGAGCTGCGCTTTTGCTTGAAACTCGAACGCAGCACCCCAACGAAGGAGTCGTGATTTTCGTTGAGGAGATGAAGCGACGTTTTCGTCGTGCCGACCCTGAAATGACCGAGGAAAAGAAGCTCAGGTTTCTAATGCGAGGAGTCAACCAAGAGCTTTTTGCTTGTCTAGTCCGTAACCCTCCGAAGACAGTGGCGGAATTCGCGTCTGAGGCGGCCGCGATGGAGAAGACGCTAGAAATTCGAACGAGGCAGTACGACCGCCCTGTCAACGCGCTGTTCTCGGAGACCATCGGTGCCGCAAATGGAAGCTCCGATACATTGCGAGAGACCATCCGAGCAGTGGTCAGGGAGGAGCTTCGGAAGCTTTTTCCAACGACGCCGCAACCTCAAGTGGCTTCCCTGACCGACGTAATCCGAGAAGAAGTCCAAAACGCAATGGGAACTCCTACGCCGTCGGAAGCACCCCGCGAACCACAGGCCATGACATACTCCTCGGCTGTTCGTCAACCCCGCCCTGCTCCAACCCGTCGTCAAGAGGCCAAGCCATACCGCTGTCCAATGCCGCCCGCCCGACGCCCTGTAGACCAATACCAGACGCCAAGGAAGACTGACGTGTGGCGAACGCCCGATAATCGCCCGCTGTGCTACCACTGCGGAAAGGCCGACCACATCTACCGTTGCTGTCCCTACAAGAGGCTCGGATTGCGAGGGTTCTCCGTCGACGCCCCACGCCCCCGATACGGCCAGCGCCCTGCTGAGATCAAAGAATACCTCTCCAACACCAACCGAGGACCAGCCCGCTTCAACCGTTCACCGTCGCCCTACCCGTCTCAGTCACCGAACCGCCACAGCACTGCTGACTTCTCACGTGGAAGGTCCCCCAGCCCACGCGGGGGAAACTAAAAGCAGCAACTTCGGGAGGTAAAGTTAACAACGGCGGAAAATGAAAACCCTCCAACGACGCAGCGACTCGCTGAAGACCATCATTCACGACATACCCTCATCCCGACGACCCGACCTAGCCCTAACGAGACTCCTGAACACGACGACAGCTACACGGCGCGACGCGTACCCGACCTGACCGAGACGTCCGTTGAAAAGACGATGACAACGACGACGCACACTGCCCGACCTGACCGAGACGTCCGTTGAAAAGACGATGACAACGACGACGCACACTGCCCGACCGTCAACACGTACAAGCAGAGATACGACGCCCCGACGAACCCGGAACTCGAGGAAGACTGCATCTGACGTCAAGGTGTCCATCGACGGCTTTGACGTAGTCGCCCTCGTAGACACGGGAGCTGACTATTCGGTAATGATCGGACCCTTTGCGTCTAAACTGAAGAATGTTATGACCAGATGGGACGGTCCGCACATACGCACAGCAGGAGGCCACCTCGTGACGCCAAGTGGAATGTGCACATCGCGCGTCACCATAGACAGCACAACGTACCCTGCGGAGTTCGTCATTCTGCCTAACTGCTCCCGCGACGTAATTCTTCGTATGGACTTTTTGATGGACAACGGTGCAATAATTGATCTGCATACCAAGTCAATAACTTTTTCCCCCAATCACTCCATGACGCCAGAACCGAACCCCGAACGACGGGCTGCTGTAAGGATTGCCGATGATCATGTCACCCTGCCACCCCGCGCAAGCTTGATGGTCGCAGTCTACTGTGAAGATGCTGCTCCTGACGTCGACGCTATCGTAAACACTGATCAAAGGGTGCTTCTCGACCGTGGTGTGTCGGTCGCAAGAAGCATTGCGCGCTTCAAGGAACACCAAACCCAATGTATGGTTCGCGGCAATGTATGGTTCCCGTCGACCCACCACCACAAGACGCTGACGAAGACACCGCGTTCTTCGGGATCGTGACGGAGAGCGACCTAGCCGCCCAGCAGCGTGCCGACCCCGACTTACGCGTCATAATCGAGTACATCGAGGGATGCAACGTTGCCGTTCCTAGGACCTTCAAACGCAGCTTACCAGCATTCAGCCTCAGAAACTCCGTCCTCGTGAAGAAGAATTTCAGCCCGGAACCAAAGCGAATTACCTTCTCGTCATCCCCGCGGACCTTCGTGACGAAATTTTGGAAGCGTGCCACGACGACCCGTCTTCCGGACATCTCGGCACAGCCCGCACTATTGGAAAAATCAAGGCGTGGTACTACTGGCCCGGCCTTACCTCTGGCGTCACCCACTACGTCCGGAGCTGCCGTGACTGCCAGCGACGAAAAACGCCGCCGACAAGACCCGCCGGACTTCTGCAACCGATCGCCGGCCCTTCGAGACCATTTCAACAGATTGGAATGGACCTTTCAGGCCCGTTCCCAACGTCACGATCACAGAACAAGTGGATTGTCGTAGCGACTGAATATATGACGCGCTACGCAGAGACCGCCGCTCTTCCGAGGGGGACTGCACAATAAGTGGCAAAGTTCTTCATAAGCCAAGTTGTGCTGCGACGTGGAGCCCCGGAAGTCCTAATCACCGACCGCGGAACGGCATTTACTGCGGAGCTGATGCAAGGAGTATTACGCTACAGCAACACGGATCACCGAAGAATGACGGTGTACTACCTCCAAACGAACGGACTAAGAGAACGTCTGAACAAGACAATCGCAGATATGCTGTCAATGTACGTTGACGTTGAACACAAGACTTGGGACGAAGTGCTCCCATATGTCACGTTTGCGTTCAACACGGCTATCCAGGAGACGACGCAGCTGACGCCGTTCGAGCTTGTCTACGGTAGAAGGCCGACTACGATGCTCGACGCCATGCTTTCGCATGTAGAAGACGACGACCTCAACGCCGACGTCCACGGATATCTTCAACGTGCGGAGGAGGCCCGCCAGCTCGCTCGAGTTCGTATAACGGACCAGCAGCTGGTGGATGCGGGCCGCTACAACCTCCGACGCCGAGACGCCGAGTACCAACCAGGGGATAGTGTGTGAGTTTGGACTCCCATCCGACGACGCGGACTCAGTGAGAAGCTCCTGCCACGGTATTTTGGACCCTACCAGAAATCTACGACGTGTCGGCCAACTTACCTACGAGGTGATCCCCGATGGTGATTCCGGAACATCACGACGACGCACGCGGCCAGAAGTCGTCCACGTGGTTCGCTTAAAACCTTTCTACGGTCGATAACGAATTTTATTTTTATTTTCGGACTGTCGCTTATGTTAGCACCGGGTCGATGCACTCTTAGAGGGGGGGGGGGTAATGCCGCGAACCATACATTGGGTTTCTTTATTTGTGTTTTGCTTTTACCGCCCGGCTGCGCCGGTCTGTGTTATCTCTGCGCCAAGGGAAGCGCGTGTTCCATTCTTTCTTTCTGTGCCGCATGTGTTATCTGTCGTGATAGGGAGAGCATTCCGATCTAACGTGAACAGCCCAGAATAATCTTCTTGGATCTACTATGTTCTCGATGTGAATCGACGTTTTGAGAACCACGCGCGCCGAAAGATAAAAAAATTCCCGCGCCTTCCCGCGAGGGGAACACGAGTAAATGCAGAGCATTGGCGCCTCAGTACTGGTTGAAGGCAGTGTTGCTTCCATCGCTTCTTCCATGATGCTGGAGTAGCAGACACGAGTAAACGTGGGAGCGAGCGTCAACCAAGGAAGGAAGGAGCAACGCAGTGACTGAAGCACGAGCGACCGCTAGCGGCTTTATATTTGCAGCGCGCGCAGTAGAGGGAGAGCGGTACGGGGGGGAGAGCGCGCATGCGCAAGCAGCGCGCGCTCTTCTACGCCCCACCGCGCTGCCACTAGTCGGCGACTTTGGCTAGTTTCGGTTTCCGAAATTGTGGCGATCCTAGCGGCACGGTGCTGCGGCGTGGCCCTTCCCTTTCCCTCGGCGTTTCTTTCTTTCCACACCGTCAACGCTTCCTTGCCTGCTTACGCATGCGCAACAGCTCACCGGTGCCAATATTTTTTTTTCTTTCTCCCGGCGCGCACGGCGGGCCAGTTCGGTGCGTACGTGAGCGAGCCGGCATGCGAAGGGTTGCGCGCATTGCCTAAACGCCTCCACGGGCTGAAAGTTTCGCTGCATTATAAAATACATGCGAATGCAATCTAAATATGGGGTAGCGGAGGAAGGAGCGTTACCACTCCTGCGCAGCTCTGTAGTGCAGCAACACAGGGCGGTAAAGTTCGGCCAAGTTTCTCGCCTTCTCCAAAGACGACAGGTAAGCAAATTAGCTTTGTACAAGTTATAGTGAATTCCTTAAAAGCCGACCGATTGCACTCTTCTGTTTTAAAATTAATTCGCGCATGTAACGTGAAGTTAATGAGACATGTCACTCGTCTTGGAGTGGAAACTAATGTGCAAATATATCCCAGCTGTGCAAGTACGCAAAGTTTTGGTAGAAGTAAACGCGTCTTTGGCACGCACACTCTTGCTCGTCAGACCAATTTGTGGTGGCATTGCCGTCTTTTGATTGCCTTAGTAACTGCTGGAATGTCGATTCAGTATAGTTATCAAGGTATTTTTTGTTGTTTCGTGCAGCAGGTACGAGTCTAGGTTTGGGCCCCAAGTCGAGGACGGTTTGCGACTTCATTGGACGTTTCCTCCGGTGACTCTCCTCAATCCATCCAATGTCATCACGACGCACCTGGTCACAAAGAAGGCAAGCTCAACTGTAAGCGCTTCTTGCCTTTCACGGCGTACCTACCACCACAGCGATTGGTGGCATGGAGGTGCTGCGCCCTAAGCATTTTTTTCCTCCGCCGTCTTGCTCCAAAACGTATACTTGCGGCGAAACTACTGCCAAGCGTTGCTTCAGTGCTCCGAAAAACCTGATGTAACACAGCGGTGTTCAATGCAAGTCGATGTTCACATAAAGCAGTGGAAGGCCGAACCGAAATACATCCGTTGTCTGCAGCCGCCATTGCAAGCGTTTTGCTCATTAAAAAAATAAATAAAACCAAGTAGCATTGCCGGATTTGCTGTTCAATCTAAACTGCGCGCCCGCGCCTTGTCATCTTATCGCGAGTGGGTTTGGTGTTCCATACTTCTGAAGTTAGAATGGTCATGCCGTATAGGACAGGATGAGATAAGAGGCGCTGCCCGAGCTAGAGGGTAGCTTGCAACAACCTGGCCGTTATCTGCGGCTTACAATATAACAAAGCTTTTATTTCTGGGTGTCTTCTCCCTCCCGCCTTCCCTCCCACCCGCGGTAAGCAGACTGTTCATTCACGCGCCATTAAAAGAAAAGATGGGTGCTTTCGATTTGTCTTCTGTGTTCTACGACGTGCACATGGTTGCGCATTGTTTTTGTGCGTAGATATAATCCAGCAATGAGTGTCTACAGTGCGGTCATTGTGTTGCAACAGTTTTTTATGGCTGCATTTTGTTGGTGTGAACATGATTTCTCCGAAGTGTATGCAGGTTAATGGGCTGTTCAACGCTTTCTTTCAGAGTTTGCGCTAACTCACCCGAAAGGCAGGGCTTGAAGCATACGTGTGCGTGTTTTCGTTTAACATATAGGTTCCCAATTATTGTGTCTCTGAACTGAAACGAATTTTTTAATGTCTAAGGAACATTCCTGTCTCGAAATGAGCCCAAGAAATACGTATACAGTTAGTGGAACTTTCAAGTTCTTTTCTTCTCCCGCCGAGGTGTGCGCGAAAAAAAAAATCTCTGTAGGGACTACAACTTTCGGAGTTCTTCTTTGGTAATCAAGTACTGTGTACCTAAATGTGTATTCATGGCTGTAACGTTTGCGCAACTTTAGACGGAGGCAGATACAAAAAGGGACACGAAGACCTGTATCTGTCTCCGTTTAAAGTTGCGCAAAAGTTACAGCCATGAATTCAGAATACC
The DNA here is from genome assembly GCF_048455015.1 of Haemaphysalis longicornis. Taxonomy (NCBI): domain Eukaryota; kingdom Metazoa; phylum Arthropoda; class Arachnida; order Ixodida; family Ixodidae; genus Haemaphysalis; species Haemaphysalis longicornis. The sequence goes on from NW_027526422.1 coordinate 162,072,511, forward strand.
AACTAGCCCGCCTAACCGTGTTATTGTAAATGTGTATGTAGCACGTTTTTTTCCTATTGTACAATATTGTATCCCTAAATTTGCATATGTCATATTTTTGCTTTGTCTTATACTGTGTACAAAAAATGTATGTGAAATATATGATTGTAGTACATGTGTGTTCATGACTTCGAATCAAAGACGTCCTGATAAGAATTTTGAATAAACGCAAAGCAAAAAGAATGTTTGTGTAACACTCCAATTAATATCGCCACAAAGACAACAATTCGACACAAGAAAACATACTATTACCTACATGTTTTCTTCGTTCAATTATTAAACATCTTACTGCACACATAACAAACGGGCGCTGTCCATATCGAGTCATCGCCGCCGCTCGTCCAACTTTCGCGCCTAGTGTCATTGCCGAGCGGCCGATGAGGCAGCGACCGGCGGCAGGCGCGAAAGTTGGGTCAGCGTCGGTTTCAAGGGCCGGCGCGCGGCAGCCTGGCACGGGAAAAATGACGTCAGCAGCGTCCGCGACGTCACCAACCTCCTTTCTCCCCTCGCCACTCGTTGCCATGACGATAAGTACAACGTTTTTCAGACGCCACGTACTACTAGGAGAGGATTTGGCGCTGTTGTTGCGAATTACGTGGGACCACGGTGGATTCTAAAGAGGCCGCCCCGTGGCGCTGCTATTACGCACCTGTTACGCCGAGACACGGCCGAACTGGAGGAGCGGCGAGCACGCACTTTCATATGAAAGTGCGCGCCCGCCGCTCCTTTAGCCCCGCCGTGGCCGAGACCGCGACGGAGCGTTCCGGGGGTGACGAGTGAACGGGCTGACTACGACTCATGCGCGCACCTGCCGTGGACGCGGAGCTGTGGACGCCGTCCGACGCAGGAAGAGGCGAGGCTAAGAAATGTCTGCATTTAAAAGCCTGCAGTGCGGACGCCGGAGCACTCGATTCGACGACACTCGCCTGTGCAAGTCACTTTGTTGACCGCTGCTTCGCCGCCTATGTATTCTTTTGAGTTGCTAGGGGAGCACAAGTTCGCTCCAATAAACGTGTTTCTCATTCAAGACAACTGCATCGTCCTTGTCTTCGCGACAATATTGAAAATGTGCGCATGATGCTTGCAGGTAGCACATTTAGGCACACGATTCCTTTTGTTCCTTGCAAAATAGAGGTTGTAAATAAGTTTTATTTTCTTGTGCTCATTGGTCACAGGGGTAGTTGCTTATGTATTAGGTTTTTTACACGCCAGCGTTCGCTGGAAGCAATGTGTACTCAGGTGGCGCAGATATTTCTGAGAACTATGGTGCGGTTAAATGTTTGAACATCATAGAAGCATTTCTGTTCATAGCAATTACTTAAAAGAGACATCAAGTTAAATTAACGCATAGTAAAATAAAAATGTTGCGTTTGTGGATACCCTGAATTTCTCGTCATGACGCCGTGTTGCGGACCAATTTAGGCCACGCGCATCAGTCTCAGCCTGACATTCGCATGAAAAGAGAATACGTGCTCACCAGCTTTATCAAATCCGCTAGTGAATCTTCTTTTGTTTTCTGTGTTCGTATTCTTTATTGAATATTCCGGTGCCTACAGCCACCGTAGAACCTGCCGTATATGCAAGGGTCCTCCACTCCTTTCAACATGTTTTGTTCCGTACGTTTTGCCTTTTTTAGGATACTGTGCACTAGACATCTCCACAGTTCGCTGCAGTGCTTTAAGAAGGGTCGGTGGTTTAGTGTGTATTTTCTGCACCGCATGCGAGAGGTGGCGTCACCCCGGGCACACAAAATTACCCACGTTTTCAACACTGTCACAGCAAATCCCATCCCTCTGCCTTTATCACATTCCTCAAGTACGTACCTTGCCACCCACAGCTTTGATCCCTGCCTTTATCCGTTCCCTCCACAGGCTCCACGCACTCATGGTAGAACAACTAGCCTTTGCCGCTCAAAACAGCCCGGTTAAGTCTCCGGCTAAGTTCACACTTCCAAGAGTCGCACCTTTGCAAATGTGCGGAAAGAGTTATCGGGTATTCGCATTTAAACCATTTGTATTTCTACGTTAAGTCAATGTTTTCATAGGTCGCAGTACGAATAAACTTTCTAACCTCGCTCTTGTATTTTAATAACCCTTAGCTGTATGCCACAACTCACATTGAGAGTAAACTACCTGTATTGCGATATCTAATGTTTGACTTCAGAATCTCTCAGTATATTCTGTTTGTTACACAGGTGAAACAAAAGCCATTAGCGACGTGTGAACGCATAAATCTGATGAAACGTCTTCATATATTGCATGCCTACTTTACAAGACTTACCACTGCGCCCTCTGGTCTTAGGCAAGACGACTCACCTAATATTTGTTAAATGCAATGCACTTCTTAAGCGACAATGAACCTGCGTCCACCGGCGATGTCCGCGCACGTGGAGATGGGCGCGCGCAGCCTGACCGCTGACATGGCACATACCCACGTGGGGGACTGGTCAGGAATCTCCTCGTCTACCTTGGCAACGGGGGGAGATGGGCGCGCGCTGCCTGGCCGCTGACATGGCACATACCCACGTGGGGGATTGGCCAAGAATCGGGCGTGAGAAGGGCTAATGCACCTGCTTAAAGGAGTACTGACACGAAATTTCAAAGCTGAGATCCCCTCTAGCAATCAAGTACAACGCTAACACAAATAGGTGTCTGTGAATAAATGCATCTTTCTTCGTAGTTGTGTGTGTGTGTGTGATCTCTCTTTCGCGAACATTACCGAACCGCGCAAATTCAACTCGTGCATTCGCACTTTCACATTCTTCCCCTCGGGGAAATGCGGGGAATTTTTTTTAGTAAACAAGACGACGTTTGAGTCCGTCAAAGAAGCACAATTTTGAAATACTAATTGTTGCTGTACCACAAACGCGATCCAATTAGTGGACCCAAATGCAACCGAAAGGCGCGTATTGGGCAAAAAAATAATTCAAGGTTTATTTAGCATCAATTTGGTGCTTTTACCGCTTCTAGAAACCCAACTGGGCTGGCCGTTTTGTTTTCAAGAACCTTCCAAACTTCCGATACACACCTTCACCCTTCTCATATTGCCTGGAAGCTTTGAGGAGTTATAGTTGTCGTCTCCAGACAGCAGCATTGCGTATTTGTCCCATCGGCGCAAACACGCCTTGCACCATCTATTTAGGATTTCTTAAACGTGCTTATCAACGGCGCTGATTGCTGCAGCTGAAAGCAAGTCTGGCAACGGTCGCAACGCAGCTTGAGTGACGTCAATCAAGCGCGCAAACAATTCCCAGTTTAAAACGAGCAAACAGTTTAAAAACAAGCATGTACATTATCTGATATGCGTAGATAGCAATTTTTTCTGCCTTACTGTGTGATACTGTGAGGCGCTAAGGAAAACCCCCTCTGCAGGTTCTTGAGTAGGGTGTGTTCGGTAGCGACTGGGGCTAGCCACAGTCACCAGTTAATCAGACGAGGGCGCTTTGAGGGGTTACGAAGAGAACATGTATTCTAGAACAAAGCACGACCAAGACCATAATACTTAGACGAGAGACTACCAGAGAGTAAAGAAACACAAAAGGAATAACTAGTCTACAAATGCGACATCAAGAAACCCAGAACGTATAACTAATGTACAAAAAAGTCTATACGTCTAAACGCCAGAAACGTTACACAGAAAAATTCATAAAGAGTTCACCGTGACGTGGCGTAGTACTCGGGGCGTCGGGGTGTCGCGTTGCGTTGTGTTGAGGGCCACGTCGGGAAGTCTCGCGTCCTGGGCCATTGACGATGCAGCTCCGTCGCAGCTCTTCCACGAACGGTACTTGCAGGAACGGTCGTGGCCGGAACTTGGTCACCACCAGGCGCCACGTCACGGAAGGCCGCGGGCAGTCGGCACCCGATAGCCACCGCTAGACGAGAATCTCCAGGCCGTGGTCGTTCAGTACAAGGGGCACGACGCAGCGCGTTTGCCTGCCACGGGCCAGGACACTGGGGAATAGGACGCTGGTCAGGGGAGGCCTTGGCGTCAGGCAGATCCCTCTGAGCTTCGGTCCCTGAGACCCGATGAGCTCTCGATCTGCGCCTTGACGCCGCTCTCTTCGAACCGTCCTCTCCAAACTCCTACACTGCAATGGCCGTCCTTCCTCGTTCCCGCATGTCCTCATCACCGCTCCGTTGTGGCCGGCTCTTATAGGCCACTCGCGTTCACCGTCATCGGCTCGTGTAGCCTGCCACTTCCTCTTTTTGGCCGTGCCGAAACGAGGACAATCCCTTCACGGGCATGTGTCCGTGAAGTCGTCGTCCTCGCCGACTCAGCGCTTCACCTCACAGATACCTAATCTAAATAATGAATTCACTTGTTGTCTATGGCACGAAAGCATTCGAGATTTTGAATAGAGGGGGGGGGGGTTTGTAAGGTCACTTCAACGTGCGAACTCTAATTAGCCTTATCACTTCCACTGCCGTCACAGTCACCGCGTATTTTACATATTTATTGTGGATGAAGTTATGTTATCAGTACAGAAAATTCCCACTGTAATAATCGGATTTCTGATAGCATTGGGACACCGAACGCTTCGCCTGGCAATGGAAACTGTATTGATACTGCTGATTCATTCATTCCTAGAGCGTGAAATCAATCAATGTGGAAAGACCCGTGGGGAAATTATTTTGCCTGTTTATTTTTCGGTGCTTTTCTATCATAGGCCTTAGAAGTTCGCTACCGATACTATAGCCGAATGCAGCAACTCGGTTTTGTTTTATGAACAGGCATTGTACCAGCCACTGTAGAGGTCTTCCTTCAAACTAGTAACGGAAAGGGTATTGCTAACCGTAAAATTAAAATATATAGAACATCTTTATGGTTTCCTATTTACTATAAGAAGCAGGGAAAGATATAGCCGCGAACCATGCATTGGGTTTGTTTATTTGTGTTTTGCTTTTACCGCCACGCTGCGTCGGTCTGTGTTATCTCTGTGCCAAGGGAAGCGCGTGTTCCATTCTTTCTTTCTGTGCAGCATGTGTTATCTGTTCTGATAGGGAGAGCATTCCAATCTAACGTGAACAGCCCGGAATAATTTTCTTGGATCTACAATGTTCTCGATGCCAAACAACGGTTCGAAAACCACGCGCGCCCAAAGATAAAAAGCCGGCAGAGCAGACGCCAGGGTATTCGATTCTGAGAGCCCGCCGACGCCAGTCTCTTTGTTGACCCCTGCTTCGCCGCCTCGGTATTCTTTTGAGTTGTTAAGGGAGCACAAGTTCGCTCCAATCAACTTGTTTCTCCTTCAAGACAACTGCGTCGTCCTTGGCTTCGTGACATCTGTTGGAGGTGCTGGGTAGGTCGGGCTCCATCTTCAGTTATAAATACGGTGCTTCGCTAGCGGTGCCTGACGTAATTTTGAACTCGACGACAAACACTTGCTGTAGCGACGCAGCAAAGCCAATAATTTGTTCCGTTGTTCTTGCAGTAGCGCCGCATTCACGTCCAATGGCTTCGGAACCTTGAAGGTGTCATCGGGTGTGCGTTCAAAGTCGGCGACCGCGATCACGTCACTTGCTTCTTGCGTTTCTTCGAGGAACGCAATTGCAGCTCCCTTGTTTCAATGCTGGTACTCTTCGCTGAAATTAGTTACCAAAACGTGAGATTCGCGTTGCTTAAAGTACGCAATGCCTCTTGCGACGGAGACACCGTGGTCGAGAAGCAACCTACGATCACTCTATACAGTAGCGTCGATGTCAGAAGCAGCAGCCTCACAGTAGACGGCGATCATCAAGCTTCTGTGAGGTGGCAGGGTGATGTGATCGTCGGCGATTCTGACAGCAGTACGGTAATCGGGGTTCGGCTGCGGCGCCGTGGAGTGATCGGGGGGAAAATTATCGACTTGGTTTGCAGATCAATTATTGCACCGTTGTCCTTCAAAAAGTCCATTCCGAGAATGACGTCACCGGAGCAGTTAGGCAAAATAACAAACTCAGCAGGGTACGTGGTGCCGCCTGTCGCGGAAGCTACCGCGAGTCACGACCCAGAGCCCTAGACGGAGCGATACGTGTTTCTTTATTCGCTGTCCTCGAACAACACCACCGAGGATGATGACGCGCCGCGTGCCCCTGCCCGCCCTCTTCTTCATTTGCAACATCTTCCCGCGCGCCCAAGATGGTCAGTCGGCGAGTTCAAAAACGTGCAGTTATTACACAGGATGATTGCACATGAAACGTCTGATGTGGCGGTAACACTTGGTGAAGTCCCCATTGTCATTGAACAGCCTTGTCGCTGCAGGATCACGATCGCGATGGCGTCCAACTCCATCGTCGTTATTCGACATGTGACTTCCATCGCTTAGGTGAGAGCCTTCCCGTTACAGGCCCGCGTATGAGGGTTCCTGCAGCCACGCGAAACCTGACGTTCCAGCTCCGCAGACACAAATGACTGTGCACACTGTTTGGCCTCGGTTTGATTTTAAAAACGGCTGATGCGCTCTACGCTCTGCCAGTTGGTTCCTTCGCTGCTGCTGCCCAAGCTAAATTTCTGGCGTTTCTCCACGTGCGTATGTTTACGGTTGGCTGAACACGCATGGGGCGTTCGGTTTGTTTTTGTCTTCCCCTTTGCTGGACTTCCCGAAAAGACCTGTCTCGAGCTTGCCCTTGCGGTGCCCTCTCTCGATAACGCGCTCGGGTTCGACGTCGGATCCTTAGGTGCATATTCTTTCGGGGCCATTTCGGGGGATCGATTTTTCTTGAGTCCACGTGTGGATTAATAAGTGGGCATCTTCTAAGCAGGTTCTTCATTCGGTGTTTGCTCGCTAGAGCTATCCGTTCCTTCCGCCCCTTTCTCCATCGTCACGTCTTCAATTACTTTGCGTTTGGTGCTGAATCCCTTGCAAGTGCTCGGGTAGGCATTAGGCGACTCGGGTTCATGCGATGAACTGGAACAGCAGTTGAGCCGTCGCCACACAGCACGTGCGCCAAATTTTAAACGCCGTCGTGTGCCACCCGAGAGGACCATGGCGCTACTAAATCTACAAGCCGTAGATCTGAGTGCTCCTTGAAATGTCCAACCTAGAGCCGTTTCTGCAGCTGTGAGATCTGCATTGATTCGGTCTATTTTGCCTGTGGCCACCTTCCAGTAGGCGTCCGATCCAACCAGTATGCCGATTTCATTTGCCTTCCATGTGTTAGGCTTGAAGGCGTCGGTGATGTACCGCCTTTCATCCAGGATAGTTGCAGACATGCTGTCCAGCTGCGGACTGTCCAGCAGCAAATCTCAGGGACCTCCAAGGCTTCCAAAGTGACCCTATCTCCACGAGCATGTCCACGCAGCGTGACCTCTACTCGCCGGCAGCGTAATATCTGGTGAGCCCTTGTCCTGCCGAACGTTACCAACGCTAGCTCTTCTGTGTCGAGAACAGTGCATTTAAGGGCCTTAGACAGGTCCTGAGGAATGAACGTCCGCTGGCTTCCGGTATCAACAAGTACTCGCACCAAACGTCGCCGAGCACCCTCTGCCCAGGCTCGGGCCGTCTGCAGTAGTACTGACGTATCTCCGGAGTGCCCGCTCGTAGCCGTCACCAAAGTTGGGGGTGCACCTTGTCCAGCTTGTACTTGCAGCGTTGGTCTGGGCGTGGTGTTTTGCGCGACATCGGTTTTGCGCGACGCTCTGCATTGACGAGCCACATGGTTGCGTCTGCCGCACCGGAAGCAGCAGCCAGCGTTCCGCAATCGTGCCCTCTTCTCGGCAGCCGACTGGCTGACCCGGCAGTCCGCCACCTTGTGACCGCGGCTGTCGCATAAGGGACACGCCGGTGTGGCTGGGGACTCGGTCTCCGAGGTCAATGCCAGCGCTGAGGGAACGGGTGTCTCCGATTGTGCTGGGGGGTTCAAGTCGGCGTTCTGGACGGACCGCCGAGCTGCGGTTGATAGATGCTGCCCTTGCTTCCCTTCCTCGCGAATCTAAATTTGAATCCTCACGAATTCCAGTAGTTCCTTCACCTGGCAACCATGTCCTTGACTCATCGCGGACTTCGGCGCGGATCCAGCAGTCGACCCTTGGCCCAATTCCTTAGCCGCCTCTTAAACGCCGGTACATCAAGGTTATTTCATCGGGCAGGCATCGCAGGAGCACATGGTTGAGAACCACGGCATACTGCTCTTGCGGAACTCCCAGGGCTTCCAGGGCGCTGACGCGGAAATGTACCTTGTCGTACAGCTCGCGGAGCCTGTCGATATTCGTCGAGCTACGTATCGGTGCGAATTCCAGCAGTTGATTGATATGCTCGTTAATGAGAAACTCTGGACGGCCAAAGCGTTGAACGAGGGCGCTCACCGCAACGTCGTAGTTTGCTTCCGAGAGTCGGATGCCCTCGATAGCTCGCCTAGCATCGCCGATCAAGTACGTCAGCAGGTATTGAATTTCGCGATTTTTGTCAGCTCGACGTTGTCATGAATGGTCACGCTGTAGTGATCCCAAAATGGTTTCCACTCGTGCAGAATTCCCGAAAACGCTGGAATCTGAAGTTCCGGAAGGGCGACTGTCCGATGCCGTGACGCCGGCACGAGGCGCGATGACGTACCCGTCAGATCATGGGCTGAAGCAGCTGCTGTACCGCCTTCGCTGGCTACGGGAGCGTTCGGCTGGGCGTTTCTAAGAAGAAACCGTGCCCGAGAGACGGCGTACGAAGCCTTGCGGTTGTACTCTGCCGCGCCCTCGAGCTCTTGCTTCAGCGCGTCATCATCCGTTGCCTCGGCGATCTTCCCGTTGAGCGCTGCTCAGCGTCTTGCTGCACGGTGTAGTCGACGTGGGAGCTAAGGGTCGCCGCGTCGGGAGAGGGCTGCTGCAGCAGGTCCTTCAGCTGGTTGAGAGATCGCGTGACGCCGCTCCTGAGAATGCCACGAGTCTTTCGAAGGCGGTCGATCGACGAAGCCATGCGGAGATGCTCCGAAGGGCGATTTCCCGGGTTGATCGGCACCAAAGATGTCGCGGAAGCTACCGCGAGTCAAGGCGCAGAGCCCTAGACGGAGCGATACGTGTTTCTTTATTCGCTGTCCTCGAACAACACCACCGGTGATGATGACGCGCCGCGTGCCCCTGCCCGCCCTCTTCTTCATTTGCAACACCGCCTATGGTGACGCGTGATGTGCACGTTCCACTTGGCGTTACGAAATGGCCTCCTGCTGTGAGTATGTGCGGACCGTCCCATGTTGTCATAGAGAGCATAAAGGGTGAGTATCGAGCCCGCCAGCTGGCTCGAGTTCGTACAACGCGCCAGCAGCTCGTGGATGCCGGACGCTACAACCTCCGGCGCCGAGTACCACCCAGGCGACCGTTTTGGGTTTGGACTCCCATCCGACGACGCGGACTCAGTGAGAAGCTTCTCCGAAGATATTTCGGACCCTACCAAATTCTACGACGTGTCGGCCAACTTACCTACTAGGTGATCCCCGATGGTGATTCCGGAACATCACGACGACACACGCGGCCCGAAGTCGTCCACGTGGTTCGCTTAAAACCTTTCTACAGACGATGACGAACTTTTATTTTTATTTGTTCGGACTGTCGCTTACGTTAGCATCGGGTCGATGCGTTCTTAGAGGGGGGGGGGTAATGCCGCGAACCATGCATTGGGTTTGTTTATTTGTGTTTTGCTTTCAGGGCCAGGCTGCGCCGGTCTGTGTTGTCTCGGTGCCAAGGGATGAGCTTGTTCCATTCTTTCTTTCTGCGCCGAATGTTTTATCTGTTCTGAAAGGGAAAGCATTCCGATCTAACGTGAACAGCCCGGAATAATCTTCTTGGATCTACAATGTTCTCGATGCGAATCGACGGTTTGAGAAACACGCGCGCCCAAAGATAAAATTTCTTTTGCAGTGCACAGCCAGAAGTGGCGAAGACCGGAGGTGCCGACCGGAATACTCCTCGGCACTAGCGATCGTAAACAAGAAGGAGCCACCGGGACAAGCTGTCGAGCTCGTGTGGACCCCGGCTCACTCCTCACTAGTTGGCAACACCATCGCCGACTACGACGCCCGAGAGATGACACGCCGGGCACACGAGGAGTCAAGCGGAGGGGAGGACGACCCGATCCTGGTCACGAGCTGCACAAACATCACACAGATGCACAGAGAGGACCGGTGTACACTACCAGAGCCTCACCGTTCACTAACACGAAAAGAGCAAGCAATACTACGAAGAATACAGGCAGGGTCATTAGTACATCCAACAATGTTACATAAAATGTTTCCAAATCGGTATGATGACACATGCCCATTCTGCAAACAAGAAAGAGGCACTCTGCGTCACGTCATTGCAGAGTGCACGTCCCTCAAGAGCCCCATTCCACAGATTCCACCCCCATCACCACCCACCTCCCTCACCTCACCCAACCCTTCACCTAAAGAGCGATGGGAGATCTTGCGGTCCATCCCTTCCATGCCGACCCACATAGCCCTCGTGGCTCGGGGTGTGGAGGTGCTGGAAGCATACGGGCCCCGAGAATAGGGGACCGCCCCATCGGCCGCCTTGATGGTGACCCCTTATTGGCTCAAATAAAGTTCAACCAACCAACCAACCGAGCGGAACGCGTTCCGCTCCCCGCTAGCAGGCGACGCTCGCTTTCCTAAAGCAACTCGCAACCGCAGCGCCGCGGTGGCGAGAGTCGCGGCTGGCCGCCTTCTCTCCACGGCCGCGGCGGGGAGATACGGAACTGAAACTAAAGCGTAGCAAACTGTTCGCATGGCGACGCAGTGAAACATCCCCCTAGCGAGGGGCACGATCAAATGCAGAGCATTTCCGGGGGCGCACCACGTTAAGTAGTTTGCGTTACGTTAATGTTGTTGCACTTGTTGCAACTGCTGACGAGAGAGCGCTCGTCAGCAGTAAAATTGGCAGCCTCAGCGCACGTTGAGTCCGAGAGAGGGGAGAGAGTGTCCTTGAAACGTGCCTGGGCGCGCTATCGAATGTTGATCGCGCCGATAGCGAAACGTCTGAGCCGGGCATGTCGAGGCGAGGATGCGGACTACTACGGACGCCTAGAACGGGTGACAACGTGAGTTAAAGAAATGCTCTGTATTTAAAATTCGGCAGAGCAGACGCCAGGGTATTTGATTCTGCGACGCTCGCCTACGCAAGTCATTTTGTTGACCGCCGCTTCGCCGCTTCGGTATTCTTTTGAGTTGTTATGGGAGCACAAGTTCGCTCCAATAAACTTGTTTCTCTTTCAAGACAACTGCGTTGTCCTTGGCTTCCTGACAATATTGTTGCTTCCCTACTAAAATGTATTAGGCAGCAACGATGGCAGAACCACTGCTTCCGGCAATTCAAAAACATTTTGAAACCAAACAACTCATTTTCTTCCCATCTTGAAGCAATGGGCTGTTGTGCTAGCAAGCTCTCACATAAAATAACGTGACCATTAGGCTGCCTTCAGCTACCAGTGTGTAACGCTCATGTTGATTGATTGATTGATTGATTGTATATGGTTTAACGCGCCGACGCAACCCAGGCGATAATGCGCGCCGTAGTGGAGGGCTCCGGATTAATTTTGACCTGCTGGGGATCTTTAACGCGTGCCAAAATCTCGTACACGCGGGCGTTTTTGCTTTTCGCCTCTATCAGAAAAGTGGCCACCGCGGCGGGGAGTCGAACCCGCGCCCTCGTGCTGAGCAGCACAACGCTTTAGCCACTGAGCCACACAGCAGGTTAACGATCAGATTCCAACGAACTGTTGGATTACTTGACGTCTGTTCAGCCAACCACAAAGATTGACGTCTGTTCAGCCAACCACAAAGAGAACAAGCACTGTTTTTGTTGAAAACCAAAAGCAAGCCTACATTATTATCTTTGTTTCGTTTCGTCTAGTTCTATTCTGGTGAATAATAATGGTCGACTAGCATCAAAACAAAGGAAAACCTTCGAATTGATGAAGTTTAGGTTCATTGAACATCGTAACAAATACATACATAACAAATCATGACAAATACATCGACAGTAAATGTTTCAGCCGGAAGCACGTGAGAAGATTAAAACCGACGAGGAAAATCTTCGGGACAAGACAGCAAACTCGTAAAAAGTTTGCCATGTTGGCAACAGCGTTAAGAAGGTATTCGTTACTTGCCACAACAGTTTCCAACTTCCTCCCACTTCTTGATGGCTTCTTTGGATTGTTTTTAGTCCTCACTCCCCGTACACATCTTCACAAGAGCATTCATTTGAAAATGTCTAATTACACTGCCCAATTCTTTCTCACGCTGAGAAATCGCGTTAATGTGTAATTATTACAATTCATCTTCATAATTTTCTACTTACTCGTTGCACTACTTACTCAGAGCTTGCTCTCATTATTCGTCATGCCTACTAATGATTCGCCGATTGACTAAGTCAATTTGGTTCAGTTTGAGATCGTGGACCCCAAAATATTACCACTCACTTATTTACTATTAGAAGAGATCTAAATTCGATTGCTGGAACGTGTGGCGTTCCAGGTTCCATGACCTGCTAACCTGGTACAAACCCGTCTAATTTTTCAGATTGTAAGAGATACTCTCGTTACACTTTTTTTGCAGAAAATCTCTCTGTGAGGCATCCTGTGTGCCAATGTACTCCGACGACAGCTGTTGTTTTAATGCTCGAAGAAGGCGTCCCTGAGATGTTGGCACTCAAGTCCGCTGCCCTTATTGTACGTAGGAACACGGGTGGCTCTTTGTCAGAACCCGAAGCGGCTGACACGCAGTTCTACGGCTTGGTTGCGTAGTTTTAGTTATGAAATTGAGTTTACCTTCCACGTAGTGTGGTAACTAGAGGTTGCGAGGATATTTTGCACTACTGTTAAACTGTTATATAGACAGCGCGCAAGCAATTAACCTGATGTCGCGCACACTGCTGCGATAACACTGGTCCATAGAGGTTGCGGAACACTGTATGCGTGCAATATTACTGAGAGTAATATTAAAAGAAATTTTCATTCAAAAGACTTACAGCACAAAATAATTGGGCTGGAGTGTGTGCCCAAAAGGTATATTGCCACCATTTCAATTCTACTTGTCTTCTCGCCCTTGATGCCGGTCAAGCAATGAGAGATCATCATCATGAGAGATCATCATCAGACCTCTTCCCACCACCCCGGGGCGGTCATCCTCACGGACTCCAGGACTGCCCTGCTGCGGCTGCACGCGGCCGATCAACCCACCAACAGCAGCGGCTACCCGGAGCGCTCCCTCGCAACCAAGCTGCGCACTGTGGCCTCCCGAGGCTGCGACCTGCGACTCCATTGGCTGCCGGGCCACAGTGGCATCCGGGGCAACGAAGACGCCGACGCCCGCGCCAGGGAGGCCCATCAGGAGGGCACCCCAGCCTCCCAAGACGTCACCGCGTTCGACGAGGCCCGCACTGCCCTGGCCCGCATGGTGCAGACGATGCACCCCGACCCTCGGGTCGTGAGCGGCCTGGTGCCCAGACCGTTGCCCGCACGCATCAGTAGGGACGCCTGCTGCCTGCTTCTCCGCATGCGGCTCAACTGCTGCAATGTGGCGGAGTGTCTGCACTGACACAGGCGCAAGGACTCCAATACATGTGCGGACTGTTCCGAACTGGAGAACCTCGAGCACCTACTCTGCTTCTGCCCCCACCACGTGGGCCAGAGACCAGAGCTCCACCGAGCGCTCCAGCGTCGAGGCCTTCCCAGCGCCGACATGGAGGACGTTCTGTTCCAGAAGAGACCTGCGGCAACCCAACGGGAAGTCTTCACTTATCTGCTTCATTTCCTAGAGACGACCGGCCTTACGCAGTGGCTGTAGCCCGGAGTGCAGTGATTGACTGGCGTGCCCGGTCTGACAGCGTTCTAGGACTGACAGCTCTCTTTATACCCCTCCCTCTTTCTCTTTCTACTTTATCCTATCACTCCCCCTCTACTTCCCTTCCCCTGCACTGGGTTGTATGCAGGTGAGCTCCCTGCCGAGCTCGAAATATCCCCAGTGAATTTCCTTTCATTTTCCCGTCGAAAACCACAACCAGCACCACCACCAGGGTTCGCAGAAGAGGATATTGACGAGTCGCTATCTGAGAACACCACGGCCGTTTTCTGTTTGGCTTCAGTTTTTGTGATCTGTTATATGTCTGGCTACACCTCACCCGTTGCGATACCAGTGTTGTTCGTGACACTATCATCAAGTAAAATTGTTTGTGGACAAACCCATGCCACCCTTATACGAGTGTTTTACCTTCTGACTTTATGCGTGAACATTTTAATAGTGTCGCCTGCCCACGTTGTTTTAAAGGGCTTTAGTCACAGACGATACTAGAACCCAAGGTTATATCTAAGAGAGGAGGTTTGTTGCTTGTGAGTTTGATGGCGGCCACTTCTTTGAAGGAGGCGAGAAGCGAAAAGACCCATGTGTTCACAGATATTTTAATGACCACAGATATTTTAATGAAGGTTTGCCTCCAAATTCCCTACGGGCTATGATAAAGAAATCGAACTACACCTACTCAAACCTTCCCTATGAACAACGTACGCCTCCCAGAGCAACGTTTGCACCATCTCCAAAACTGAGATGTAAAAAAGGTGTGTGCTTCCATGGTGCCATATTGCCTTCTACTCAGCCAACTGCTGATCGCTCAGCACTCGGAGCACGCAGGTGATAAAATATTGTCTCGGTCACCTGTATAGTGTGATAGAGGAGCTTACATACCAAATAATGCGCCGAGAAACACTATCAGCCTCAGATTACGCGTTCGTGCTACAGTTTACGGCGCGAGCAAACTTGCCCACCCAAAAGATACAGCGGTCATTGGAAGCAAAAGAAAGCAGCAGCAGAAATCACACAGATACAACGATATCACTTACCGGTCTAGACTGCACTCTTCAGATAAGAACTGGTAAGGGCTTCAGAATACAATGCAGATCGAGACATAAACGTCTTGCCGCTATCAAGTCGAGCCGCTGCCGTGAAATCTGAAAGTCGCTGACAGCAGCACAGCTCTGCCGCAGGTCAGAAAGAATAACAAGTTCTTGCACTGGCTCAGTGTGGTCATTTCGCGACTCTTGTTTATAGTACCGCAATTTACGCTTCCTAACGTCGCTTGTCAAAACCGCGGCAATGCGTGCTGCCTTTTTCTCTCGATGCCTACTTCCTCCGCAGCCGGTTCTCCACAAGAGATTTGTCAGTGCGCGGTGCTAAGCGACACCTGTAAGCTAAAAAGGTGGCTTAATAATGTTCCTTATCGCTGCAAGCGCATTGTTTGGTAGCTAGTTTTCGGCAGACGCAGGCCGAGATTTAGTGATTTTGACAAGCGCGGTCAGCAGTTTCCGTAATCTAGCGATGAGGCATTCCTTCAGTTAGGCAGTTGTTGGAGACACCCTGCGCCGTCACCCTGAAGATCTCGATTTGTCAGAAGTCTCATTGGAAAATAAAATCAAATAAACTAGGTCCCAAATATACCGAGGCCCCCCTTTGGTGCAATAAAAGAATCCTGGCGGAACAACCTGAAACACGCCTTATAGCTTCTCCCGCTGAAAAGAAGTTATTGTACGCTATGCCCAGGCAGGCGCACTAAATATTTGCTTTCACCAAATACTGTACTGTAATGAAACAAATCACGGAAACTGCGTAAAATGCTTTATATTGGCGAAAGTTGAACATATCATCTTAACATGACCGCTTTATCAGACACTGTACGATACTTATTTTTCTTTAAGACCACTGAGGCATCGACAGTTCCGAAAAATACTTCGAACCCACTCCTAGAACGCTCCCCG
Source organism: Haemaphysalis longicornis (assembly GCF_048455015.1). Lineage (NCBI taxonomy): Eukaryota > Metazoa > Arthropoda > Arachnida > Ixodida > Ixodidae > Haemaphysalis > Haemaphysalis longicornis. Next base: position 162,088,256 of record NW_027526422.1, read on the forward strand.
GGCTGATGAGGAAGTACGCGTTCATTCTTTAGTTCCTTTTTCATTTCGACGAACCAAGCCACATCATCGCTGGACCACACCCCGCCGTCTAACCCTAACGTTTTTCCGCAAGCCTCTCCACCGCATACCATCAACCGGTGCACAAGTGCAAATAAATGTTTCAAACATACACAGAAACTTAGAGGGACCACACAGCTCATCGATCCATGTTTTGTAACAGCCATAGTTCGAAGGATGTTGGGAACTTTGTGTTGAGAAGTTCGAAATATTGTTCTTTTGAGACCACTTTGCAGCACGGCAAACGTCGCAACTATTCGCCAACGAATAGCCTGTATTCAATAGCGTGACACGCATGCAGGCAACCATGTGAATGCGCCGTCACTGGTTACGTTGGGCTCCGCCGCATGGCGGTACTTGTCCGTGCTAAGTGCATGATATGGGTTGTACATTCCAAGCTCTAGCCAGCCAAACGCTAAGTAATGCCTCGGCTTCAACGTGAGCGCGATTAATTACAACTATGTTAACACCACCATCATAGAGAAATGAAAAAATTAGAAGAAAGGACACACGGGCTTATTGCGGCCGAATGGCCTGACTCCTGCACCGTCCGGCAGTTGGCGCAAGTGGCAAAAAACTATATATTTAAAATTAGGCTAACACACACTACTATACTTTCAAAATTTTGTTACACATTAGGCTACACACTTTTATTGTAAATAAAAGTAAATTTATGTAAATACTATGTAAATTTTCGTGGCTTCTTTCTGCTAAGCCTGGCGAAGCCGCAAGCGCAAACCGCCATTTGGCGCTTTCGGCAGCGTTTGCACGTGCGTTTCTGCAGCCTTGTGGTAACCTCTGTTGTGGATCCACAAGAGAGACAAGCACAGGTTAGCAGTAGGCGTTTCCTTCTCGAGAAGTAAACGCCTAGTGCTTTCTTTGCGACATCGGTTTTGCATCCTGAACGAAAGGTGAGCCTTTCTTTTTTAAAGTGCTGGTGTGGCATATCATATTTACGTTTGCTTGTACTGCAAACGCTGTGAGCACAGCGTAGCCTCAGGTAAATCAGGCACAGCTAGTTCTGCCTCTTTAGGATAAGCGCTGTAGAAACGTCCCGGAAAGGCGTAAGACACCATTTTTTTAGCCGGACGTAATGATATTTAGGCTGGTTGTGCCGTTTTATCTAGCCTTGAGGGATGTCAGCGGTACGCGCCCGTCGCCGCACGTAGCGTTTACGTGCCGCAAACGACGGCGGGGAGTTGCGGAAGTGGCCGGCCGGCCGGCGGTCCGTAGGCGAAGCAGGCGTTGTGCGCTGTCGCTGGAATGAATTACGTGAGCCGCACGCTGCGTTGTGTTATACTAGGTAGCCATTGCCAGCTTGGCCAACTGTTACTGCTATTATTTATTATGGCCGTGATGCACTGCAAAGTCGTCCGGGCGAACGTACGCGACGAAGAAGCCGTATCTGCATTATTCGGCTTATCTGGGCATAACCAGCAGCCGTACACTCATCGTAAAGCTTTACACATGTGTGCTTATCAAGCTGCCTGCGTACCAAGCGAACGCACTCGCCGACACCGATAACGCGCGCGCGTCGCTTCCCTTTCGCGCTTCAGGCAGGGGAGTGAAACTTCCTATACCGTGCATTGGACGCGATGTTCGCTAGCAGCGCCGTACAAAACCCTGATTTTAGGGGGCGGTATTAAAAACATGGCGGCGCCTTGCAGACATGCACTGGAATACGCCATCTTCATAAGGATTGAAAAGCCGAGCGATGGGGGGAGGCGGGGGGATTTAGCGCCAAATTCAATTGGGACGCACATGCAAGGTAAATTGAGCGAGGGAAAATATTCAGATGGCCTGCACATGACCTTGTTCCTGTTGCGCAACCCGCCGCATTATCAAAAGGGCAACTGTTTCCTTCTGATTGATGAATTTTTGTGCGTCCACTTCTTTTTGCACCACTTGTTTTAAGTACGACGTTGTTTTGGTTTTTTTGGTATACCCAATCGCAAGAATAGAGAGCACAGTTTTTAAATGTTTATTGCCCAGTACCAATCATACAGTAAAAAACTCAACTTGGATATTTTACGCTTTTAGTCGAACACAAAAGTATATGGCACATGGCCGCATGCTAATAACTAGGTATCCTACGTGTGCATATCTAACCAGTGCCTTGTCTGTCGAAGGTCCGTGTGGTCTCTGCAGGTAAAATGGCCAGGACACAGCCGGTAGCTGCTGTAGATCTGGCGAGGGGTTAGAGCCAGGTCCTGCCTTGTCGCACACTGCAGCCAAACGCGAATGAGCAAGGTCCTGCCTTGTCGCACACTGCAGCCAAATGCGAGATGTGGAACATCAACAAGCACCTGTGTATATTTGGGTTATAATGAATAGTATCTTTATTGCTGCTTTTAGGCGCACATATGATAGTTTTGAGTGAACACTGGTAACTGTATTCAAAATAAACGTTATCTGGTGTATTAGGAATCTTTCTTTCTTAAAATTATTTTGGCTATAAAGACCACTTGTGACAACACCAAAGGTAAAGGCAAATTTTTAATCAAAATCAGCCCTTATTATTGACAGAAGCGGAATCGTTTTTCTTATTGTGCGATCATAATGTTCGGTGGCAACGACCCACCTTTCCTCCGAATCCCAAATACATTTCTGCAGAAAAAAGCCGCCATCCCAAACCAAGGTCTGTAAACAATTATTCATGCAAATATACCTTCGCGCACTCTGTATTGCTCAGGTATTTCTCGAGCCCTGCAGAAAACTGGCTACAAAAACCTTATTCAAGAACCTGTAATAAATCACTCGCACAGGTTAAACCTACATTGTACAGGGTGTCCCAGCTATCATGCACCAAGATTTAAAAAAAGAGTAAAGGCGTAACTCGAAGGAAACCAGGTGCATAACGTTTGCAGTACTGTGAAGAAGCGGACAGTATCTTTAATGAGACCTAATTAACTAATTGTAATTAATTATCTAAGTCGAGAAATACTGTCCTCATCCCTAAAGTGTCAATGAGGCTCTTGTAGGTAACCACGAGGGGCATCTAACTGCGGTATTTTCAGCGATGAACTAATTGCATACACATTTATTCTGACTGATAAAGGAAACCCACGAAATATAAAAAATACCACGTGACGGCGCCTCCGCGCGCACCGTAAAGCAACGCCCTCAAACAGGCTGCCTCTGAGTTAGCCAGAATGAAATAGACAAAAGACAGAAAGAAGAAATCGCGACCGAGTTTGTTCCTTATCTGCACACGCGTCCCGCGAATCTTGCCGCTGCTGCTCCTTCCATGCATGCTATTATCAAGGGGATGCGCTGTCTCTTCGGGCGGGTAACACGCGAAGCAGTTGCTTTCAATTAGCTTTGTTTGGGGACTCTGCTTTACAATGCGCGCGTAAGCGTCATCACGTGGTATTTTTCATATTTTGCGGGTTTCCTTTATCAGTCAGAATAAATGAGTACGCAATTAGTTCGTTGCTGAAAATACCGCAGTTAGATGCCCCTCGTGGTTACCTACAAGTGCCTCATTGACACTTTAGTGATTAGGACAGTATTTCTCGAGTTAGATAATTAATTACAATTAATTAATTAGGTCTCATTAACGAAAAAAATACTCTACGCTTCTCCACAGTACTGAAACCATTATGCACTAGGTTTTCTTCGAGTTACGCAATTTGTCTTTTTTTTAAATCTTGCTGCATGATAGCTGGGACACGCTGTATAATTATTTATCGACTTACAGCTGTAACGGCGTTCTCGTGAATATATCGTTCTTGCACCTAAAGCTGAAACTCGAAGCACGGAACTGAAGCGTAAAATGTAAATTAAAAGTGGCGGAATTATAGTTATGATTCTGTTATAAACCTATACAGTAATTGCTTAGTTTGCATATTTAATGCTATAAAAATAATTCTGCTATCTGCCGTGGATTAACGTGAAGATAAAATGCAGAACTTATAATTCAAACTCACTAAAATAGTTTATGTAGTCACAATACGTAGTCAACATAGTGCTAACAACACGATATGAACCTACGGACCCACCCTTTGAGCCAAAAGTGTATGAGAGATGCCTTTCTTCTTCTGTGGAAATAGATAGGCTGTTAATAACGATAACAATAATACTGATAATAGTTAGAATAATCACAGTATAATTAATAATAATAAGAACAACAACAACGCATGCTGCGAAAACAAACTAAATGCAGGCAATCAAAAGGTAATAAAAATAGTGCGGACAAGCTCACACTGTTTTATTAGTTATTGTATATGTTGCTACGAATACATTTTGCTGCATACCGTGCATTCACTTAAGCCATATAGCGAAACAAACAATCGAAACGCATTAAATAAATAACACACATATAAACAAACGTGTGTAGCTAATGTAGTCATCATAATCGCCAAATGCTCTGCGTGCATTTCATGCGTAATTCAAGAGGCAAAGAAGACAATCAGCATGTAAAAAATATTAGTGCGCGTGTATGCTCACTTATATTATAAAGGTACTGCTGCAATCGAATCCTGCTATTTCGTGCAAGCGTAGAAAACCAAAACGAGCAGCATGCAGATCGTACTTACCTTTCTTCTGCCGGTATCCAAAGTAATTTTTTGTCAGCCTGGCGAGAACAATTTTGACACCCCTGAGCACAACACGGTCTGTGATGACGGGACGAATCCATTCAAGCGCCTGTGTTGATAAAACAAACTTTACGATAGTAAAAACGGCTTTCGGAATACCGTGCATCGTAGCATACTTGTGGGAGCGACAAGAAACGCCCCTTTTCAGCGGTTCGATGTAGAAAGCCGCGGTTACCGTTTTCCTTTTTTGCAATCTCGAACTGAAACTTTTAAGTTCACTTGCACATTAAAAACTCCGTAAATAATAAGTAACCTGCTAATAAATATAAAATGCAACAACAACGTTCATTTATGCTCGTATATAGTACAGCCCCCAAACGTTGGATCGCTGCAGTCACGGGAAAGAAAAACGACGGAGTTGGATCCCCGTGCTTCAGGTGCGGTAAAAACGCGTCTTTAGTCGACAGATAACAGCTTTGCTCGAGGCGGGGTGAGTACGCAGTGAATTGAAACCTTCAAATTCGGTCTTCGTTCTAGATCGTATATACAGTCCGCTATCGCAGGCATTGCATAGAACTGTTCCCCACTTGCCGTTTTTTTAAGTGTTTGCTCTTTTTTCTCTAGTCATATTTTGGCTAGTCTCATAAAACACGTTTTGCGCAAATTGCACCTATTCAGTCGGAGCTGTGTGTGTTCTTGTCATGTCTTTCAGTCCATGGCCTCTGGCGGTCATCAGTACGACGCTCACTGCCGCTTGCCGTTGTGCCCAATCAGCGCCCAAATATACCTTCGCCAGGTGCCCGGTCTTGGGATGCGTTTCTTTCGCTGGCCCGTGAGGCAACAGGCTTTTTTAAGCTTTGTAGTACGTTCAGTTCGCTCTCGCTCTTCGTCCTGATTTTACAAAAAAGACAAAGGGATTCAGGCTATGTGAGCAGCATTATCATTTTTGTTAAGCCAAACAATAGCTGAATTGCATTAGGAATGTGCCTAACCAGTGTTGCGAAATTACAAAGACCCATATTTTTAGTGTTTCTAATAGCTTGACCGCATGATTGCTCAATAGAATAAACGAACGTATGTTTTAAACAGGTGGAATGCACTGGAGGCAATACTTGAGTACTAGTTGCAGTAAAATTTACAGACTGTTCGCAGGTCAAGTGTCATTGCAAGCAATTTGTGTACTATATCACCTATCACATGTACAGGTTTACAGGTGCCCTCAAGACAGAGCCAACCAGCTAGCTGCATTCTTCATACCAAACATGGTGTAAGCACTTCATGGCACAGGACTTCATGGATCCTGCCTTCACACGACTCACAAAAGTGGCCGTGCCAACTGATCTCCCAGATTTATTCAGTTGTATTAATGACTGCCTGCGATGCTTCTTGCTGCCTTATTGATGCTCCTAATGGGTACCGCAACTGTATTCCATCTATTGTACCTTTCCATTAGCACCCGAAAATCTAACACAAGCCTCGGCACTCAATAACGCGTGACAACTAAAAAACCTATCGTTGACACAAGGAACAAACTGTTGTTTTATCTCTGACTTGCCTCATCTCATTAAAACCACTCACAACAGCGTCCAGTCTCCGAACTCCACTCCCAAATTTATTGTTGCTGCTATCTATAGTATTGTGAAAACAGTACATCCACAAAAACCCTTTTACATTATGAAGACTGCCAGGGTAAGAGGTAATGTGAAATGTTTGTCACCATACGTGCCACTTGTTCTTGGAGTGACCTAGATGAAGACAACTATGTTGGGTCCTACGTTGACAAATTCGCTCGTAACGTCCTCGGCAAGGATGCCTGTTTTAGCTGAGAACTTCTTGCTGGACTTGTTGGGGAATAGTTTCCAGGGCCTGTCTCGTCTACTGTGTTTCTTTTTTCGGGTTTCTTGTTGCGCTCCAAATAAAGGCTCTCTTGCTGCGCCTTAGAAGATGGTCGGTACATAGTGTAACCCCTGAACTGGGAAAACTTTAGTCTGGTGTTTTTCCTGGTGAATTGTGTACTCGCATCGTGGCAAATAGATGCCCCTGTTTTAATTGCAGTGTACACCAACTGTGTAATGGGGTGGTCCCTTTCCGGACTCTTTGTTTTCAGGTGAAGCAGAGCCTGAAAATAAACGCTGTGCTCCCATGATGGACCTCGTAAATCAAATTGCACTGTAATTCTTCTTGCTGTAAGAAGGCAGATAGAGTGTACAATGCCTTGCTGAATACACATATGCAAGCGATGTAATCCGCAAGCATATAGGCGGCACAGACGTGTTTAACCTCCGTCATAGCACATGGTGGATTGCGAAACATACCTGATGTAAAATGCACTGTAGTAGCATTCCTCATTGCCTGGTGCCTGGTTGTGAGATGCAAAGCATAGTAAGGTCAAGTTCAGTTGTGCATTTGTGCGCGGCACTTTTGAAATTGTGCTCGGCTGCGTGTTTGAAATGGCAAAAAGGTGGGTCATGGTCCCACAAAAGTCGCGTTACCTTATGGGACTCTGTAATGTGCCACCATTGTCTCATACACGAGAAGCATATACTGCTTCTCTGTTTCTTATATTAGACTGTTTGTATTGACAGGGGAAGACAGGAATTTCTGTGCCTTATTCGATCCTGGAACTTATCGTTTGACTACGTACACGTACCTAAAATATCTCCGCCTGGCCCTTTGACTTTACTGGGAAGGCGACGCTTTCGGAAAGTAACCCGCCTTCTTGGAAACTCCACCCTTGCAAGGAACCAATAGGAAGTTGATTTTTTTTCCTCTTAACGTTTTTCGCGTGTATATCCACACAATGCGATTTCTGTTCAATTACTGCTACTGATTTCAAGTGCCCCGAGACAATAGACCTCATTAGAGTGCATCAAATAAGCAAGGCCATCAAATCGTTTTTGGTTACAAGTGTTTGCCTTCTTTTACATCCATCTGGAGAAATTGCCAGAATAAAAAAATTATCTGCCGAGATTGTGGTCGTAAACAGTTGCAAGTATCGCAGTGTCTGGATTTTGTTATGGTTGATATTTTGATAAGACTGCAACAGCGCCCAGACTATGGGGATGTCGTAGATACAAGTAAAACTGTAGATGACTGAATCTTCGGGGTTTTCTGCATGTTCAATTACCGTGGAGAATAAATTTTTTGTGTGGTTGTGCTACCTTTACTTGTGCATTTTTTTTATTCCTGGAAACGTATTTTCCTCTCACTACTGTGTATTTTATCTGTTGTGGTGTATTACCCAGTGTTTATTATTATATGTGTGTTACAAAGAATGATGATAATTTGAACGTGTTCCGTTTAGTGTCACGCAATAAATATTTCTTCATTTATGACGTGTCCCTTTTATGTGGCTCGACAAGATGTGAACACACGACAGAATTCTTAACCAACTGTGAATGGTACTGTAAATTGAAATTCCACATTTCAAAACACAAAAAGTTTTTTTTAGAGCATGCGGGCACTGAGCTTGAGAATGATATATTCAAATAAACACTAATAATGCATAAAAGCATCCGAATACCGTACCGATACCCGTCGCGTGAGCCGCGCTTTCAAGCCATTCCAACTACCCGCCAAAATCGGTGATCGCGAAACCGAAACAGAAAGTGAACCTATGAAAGTGAACGAAAGTACGGTTAGCAGTTCGGCTACCCGTTCGGCGCGCTGCACTACACTACAGTCATTCGGCCGCTGGGCTCTATGGGAGTGTCCACTCTTACTAGTATTACTTTCTCTATGCCACCGTTGAGAATCGGATTGAAACGGAGCAGACGGACGCCGGTGCCATTTTTTTGTTCGGCGTGCGGCCGCAGTGCCACAAGGCGTGCCATTTCCGTGGCGCTTCGGCCATATCCGTGGCCATTATAGTGTTGCCAAGCGAAGAAATTGACAGCTAAACTTTTAAATGAACACCACCTATAGGTACCCTAGCCATCGTAGTCGATGTTTCTGATACTCAAGGCGTGAAACAGGGCTACCAGGTCTGCATTTAAGTTTGATCAATCATCTCTATTTACGAAATTGTAAAAATTAAGTTTAGTACCCCAGGCGGCACAGAAAGTGTGTCCGAAGACGGGCCCATCTATGGCCCCTTTCTGGCATGCCCGGCCAGCATCCAGGTTCTGGAAGCCGCTGATCATACGACGAGCAGCCAACATTCGGCAACCAGCGCTTCGGTATTTTTCCGGCCGACCGTGTTCAGACGCACAACGGTGGCTGCGCGGCTGCGAAATATTCAGTTGCCTTTCGGCTGCCGATGTTGAGAAAGAAATCGGCCGGAGTACGGCTTTAGGGCATCCTTTTTTCCTTCGGGAAGCGGTGTTCAGCCGAATCACGGCAAGCGACCGGCCACAAGATATCCGTATTCTTCTGGCAGTTGGTGTTCGAACGTAGACCGGCCGTAGCGCGGCTGCCGCGCATCCGCTCGTTCAAAGGTAAACCGCGCGTCTGGCGGCAGAATATTCGTTTTCTTCGGGCAGCCGGTGTTATAAAGGAGACCGGCCGACTTACGGCCTCAGATTGTACGTTTATCATTTGGTTAGCGGTCCTCGGCCGAATTACGGGAAGCGAACGGCCGCAGAATTTTTGGCAACCGGTCTTCAAGAGGAGACCGCCCTTCGTAAGGTATCAGGTTATACGTCATTATGCGAACAACGGCATGCGTCTTGGCGCCGAGAAATCATGCACAGACGTCCCGCCGATGTAGGACCGGTTTTTCCCTGGGTGAAGAAAGAGCCGTTAGGGAGTCGAATGGCGCAGGCACGTTTTTCATCCGCTCGGTGTTTCTACGTTTTAAATGAACGAACTACGTTTGTCAAAGAGTAATGAGTGTTCTAGGTGAACGGACAAGGTGCAAGGACTCACTGCGAATTACCAGAGAAACGTTTAGACCATCGAAATGCCATTTATTGCCACAAGAAAACTGTGCCACACCGACGGGTGAGCTAAGCCTCGCTAGTCATAGCCGCTACAACGCCTTGCCCGTCGGCTTCGCCGACGCATCAGCTCGAGGCTACTCGCCCCCTCAAGAAATGGAGACCATTGGAGACATCGACCCGGCAGTGATGTCCGACGAGAGATGGCGGTGGTTCACCAAAATAAGTGGCCTTAAAGGGTGTCGAGAAAGCGGCCACCACGCAGGAGCTCAACCGGCGCCATGTCAAGGACTCCCCACCAAAGAAAGGCAAGGGCGCGCAAAAGCGCAAGTTTCCGGCTATTCTTGTTACAATAATACTGCGAAAAACAATGTGCACTATATTGTTTGTGATAAACGTAGAAGAGGCTAAGCACGTGCATTGGTAGGCTTAACTTCGTGCCCTGCGCTATGGTACTTCATGGGATTTTATGACTGCCTATTTAAAAAAAAGTGTTATTTGGAATTGGCCATAACAACAGAGCTTTGTGAATGACGAAGCCTGGATGTTAATTTAGTTGCAGTGTTTTAAATTGAGATTAGCTACACTTGGGATATGACTCATTTGGTTAAACATAATCGCCAGCATCCTAGCAAACACGGATTTCGTCGGGGGTTTCTTGCTCAACGCAGCTTGTTGAGTTCACGCACGATTTGGCTCTTGCAATAGATAAGATTAAAGTGGCTGTGCGGCAAAAAAGCATTTGACGGTGTTTCAAATCACCTTCTTGTTAGTACATTGCGGGCAATAAACTGAATGAATCTGTTATTGCATGGATAGCCGAGTATACCTCTCTAAGACAGCAGTTGGTCGCTCTGAATGGTTGTTTGTCCGGATATGTTCCCGCGACCGCAGGAATTCCCCAAGGCTCAGTTGCGGGCCCTCTTTTGTTTGTGTGGCCTCAAGTCTTTGTTAAAAATGTTCGCGAATGACCGTGTAATTTACAGGACTGTAGCGAATGAACGTGATTCCGAATACTTGCGGTATGATTTAAAGTAATAACATCCTGGTGTGCTGATTCAGAAAATTCGTTGAATCTTAAAAAGTGTGTAGCGTCAACTTTACAAGAAAACATTCATTCCAATTCAATGCGTATAGAGTAACTTACACTGCTTTAGGAACGGCCGGGGAGTATAAATAACGAGGAGTTTATTTAACGAGTTGTTAGAGAAATAGGCACGTTCACAACATTAAAGGGTACGGCTGCACGTGTTTTTGGATTTCCGAGATAAAATTTCAGCGAATCTCCACATAACCTAAAAGAAAAACCGTATTTCACTCATGTGCGCTCAATGTAGGAGTACGCATGTGTTTTCTGGGATCCCTGCAGCAAAGAGCTGGTTGATACGCTCGAAAACATACAGAATAGGGCAGTGCGACTCGTATTAGGTATTGGCACTGTCAACTTAGGATGAGGGAAAGTAAAAGTAAACTTAAATTGTAAGACAGGAAAGATCATACACGAAACCTGAGGTTGAAATGTTTTCGTAATATCTATCATTCAAAAACTGGAATAGAAGGGGAGAAGTATATCCAAGCGCCATTCTACATATTCCAGAGTTGGACCACTAGCTTCAAGCGAATTATTAACTTTCCTTTAAAGGTGACGCCTTGCGTGATTCGTTTTATCTGAGGTCAATACGAGAAAGTAATTATCTTCCGCGTATTATTTTGTCCACTGTTTATAATGACGATTTTCACCGCGCTTTGTAGAAATACTTTGTTATTTGGTCTCATATTTGATTCTTATTGTTATGTGTCTCCCTGCTGTAATGCATGCAAGGGCAAGCAGGTCTCAAATAAATAAATAAATAAATAAAAAATAAATAAACAATCTTGCGGAGCCGCAAGCTCGCCTCCGACGGGTTGAGAACCCTACTCATTCAAACTTGATCAATGAAATATTTATTGCTTTATTCCTTGTTTTATTGCTTTATTCCTTGATTTATTGCTTTACTGCTTTATATTTATTGCTTTGGTTTGCTGTATGAATACTACAATTGCTAAGTTATTTGTTTGAAAAAAAATATAAAACTCTTGCCTTACGCCTTTCCTTGCGTGAACACAGAGGCAAACAACTGCAGCCATCTGAAGAAGGGCGTCATTCGCAACAAGTCTAGAATTTTCTTACCGTAGTACGACTTTATAGGAAAATTAAGTTCTTTTGGACTATTAAGGAGTGTGCACGTAACTCATGAAAACAACGTAAAAATATATTGATACTGAAAGTACTTCTTTGATCTCTTCTAGGATCAGCCCTGTGAAAAATCATCAGAAAAGCTGATCGAGTAGAAAATTTCTTTGCAAGAAAAATGGGCAAATACTGCACATACTTTTTGTGAAGTAAATTATATTGAATGCTGCTGAGTGTTTTGTGGAGTACCGAACCGCTTCGTAAAGGCAGTCGCACTGGTTTTATATGCAAGAAAACTGGTCTTAAAAGAAATTGCCTAAAAGCGGCACTTTCACCTTTCTGAAATTCAACCCACTAAAGTATGCGCCTTCTGACCCCCCCCCCCCCCCCCCCCCCCCATCCTTCCTTGTTTATTACAGGTAAGCCGCCCCACAGAAGATATGAGGACCTGGACAATACATCTATTCCAGCTCTGCAAAGAAATTAATATGTGCTGTATTCGACAGTAAAAGAGGCACAGCAATTAAAGGAACGGCCATTTGTAACCACTGTTGAATAAATTAATTTTGGTGTAAACTGACGCTGATAATTAAGGCAGGCTGGACGGCAGGTGGTTGCGCGCGGGCCGACTTTGATGTGGGTGCAGTGGACCCCAAATGGTGGGTTTGTGCTGCTGTACAGCGCGATTGAGTCATCTGCTTGCGCTGCATGCAGTGGTCGTCCACCGGCCTAAGTACAGTTACCGTACTGTGGCTGAACTACAATGCCCGTAGCACGGCCGAATTTCCGGCAGCTTTAGCCAGGTTGGAGTCCGACGACCGCATCTCGGCTGTTCTCCGGTGGCCGTACTTCGGCCACACACGTTGGGATGGCCGGAGCCCTACGGCTGGAATCTGGCCGTATGAACGTAAGCCGGTCGACTGGCCGACGGACACTGGCCGTTGGACAGTGATGGGACTGCGGCCGTATACGGCTAAAAGGCCCACATTAGGACACTGGCCGAACACGGTTGCCGGATAAAGGCCGGTCAGAAAATCACCGGCCAAAGTACACCGGCTTGAGTAAGGCCGAACAGTCCTGTGCTGCCTGGGACATTCCTCAAATATTAATTTTTTGGGCAAACGCAGAGCGTTACACGGTTGGCTCGTTTGCGATATATTTGTTATTCGCATTTTAAAACATCTCCTTAAGGCTTCTTTATTCAGTGTTCGCTTTTTATGAGAAATCTATAAGATGCACATGTGTCATTTCTGGAGTTCGTTTTCCAAAATTTGTATTTTTGCTCTTTTTGTTGTATTTTTCAGTTCAAAAACTTCGGCCCACACATTATATACATATTTGTTATAGTAGCGATTACATGTGATACCTCGACCACATATCATTTTTTTTTGCAAATTCAGGGCGTAACACAGTCCTGGCTTTGGGGGTAGAGTGTACTAGAAGAATTAGATTGGCCCGAGCGGCGGCGTCTCCCATTTTTCCGCCGGGTCGACTTTGGCGCAGAAAATAGAACCGGTATAGCGGCGGCGCTGCTGTTGTCGACCACTGAACAGCCGGCTCTCCCCGGCATCAGCTCCCAGCCTGCGCGCGGCAAGATTTGCGTTGCTCGCTGCGGTGTTTTGCGCTTGCGCAGCTGATTTATTTTGGATTATGACGTTTTACGCTCCGGCGCTACACAGGCGATGAGGCAAGCGGTAGTGGAGGGCTCCGGATTAATTTTGACAACCTGGGGATCTTGAACGTTCGGCGAAATCTCGAAGACACGGGCGTTTTTTGCTCTGATCCTCCATCACAAAAGCGGCCGCCGCGGCCGGGAATCGAGCACGCAGCTTTGGTCAGCTGATTTAGAAAGTAGACGCAGAACGTTATGACTCGGCTTGAGGAAACTAGTACGACCCGACATAAATTTATCGACCCCTACCTGCCCGCCCCTCCCAACCATACTTTCTCATTTTTTCATGCGTATGATGAAAACGTTGCTGATATACAGTAATCTCTCGTCAACTCAAAGTCGCAAAATTAGCTGAAAATTTCGAGATAAGCGCGGCGGTTCGAGTTACGTCAAATGTGGCCAGGTCCATTAAATAACAGCTAGTGCTGCGAACAAAAGCACTATTGCACAGGGCAGATTCCGTATTAAAGACCAAAAAAATCGCAGGACAAAGAAACGTTTACTATTGCAGAAGAAAGAACCGTGTTGCGCTCGGCTGTTTCGCGTTCGCGTCTGCATTCCAGAAAACCGTACTCGAGCTTCTCAATGCATGAATTGGCGGTTGCCACCACAACATTCTACCTTGTTAAAAAGCAGACTCAGCATGTACGTTGTTTCTCCCATTCTAGGCACTTCTGGGGGCTCTTCTTCGTCCGCATGATCAGCTGCGTCGTTCACAGCTATCTCAATGACCTCCGCGCCAGACAGCATTCCAGTAACGGGGACGCGTAGAACGTGTGAACTTGCACTTCAAGACGGAGTTCAGCGCGTAGTGGGAGTAAGCATTCGAACGTGGACCTTATCAGCTGCCTGTAGCGGAATTTGCCTTGTGTGCTCTCTGCCGGTATTTCGAGATATCCGTGGTCCTCCGGGAAAACGTTTCGAGATAAAGCGGACAAAGGCGTAGCGCCTATGAGAGGTAAACACACGTTGAGAAAAAGGTTCGAGAAGATTTTTTGAAATATCAGAGTTCGAGTTAACGAGAGATTGATTTGATGGACAGGCAACAGGAACGTTTTCTCCTTCCCATTCTTGATTCTGCACATGAAGCAAAAGCGGTGGGGCGCACATTCAATAGGCTGCAAGAAAATCACTGTTTCTTACGTTCCTATTTGGAACGAAAATACCAAGGGCCTTTTTCTGCGATACCCCTACCGTTGATGCTTGTACTGTCGTTAGTGGGCTTTCTTATTGTATTAACCTACTATGTCGCCGGCACTTGGTAACAAAGTGTGTATTGTAAACGAAGTTCCAAGTCTGCACGATTATTCCTGCATGCCACGGGAAGATGCTGCGGTGTTTTCTACCTCTTGTAATTTGGGAGGACTTCTGAATCCTTCTGTGCATTTTTCAAAGTTTATTAGTGATCTCTAGAAAGTTTTTACCGGTTGCTTTAGTGACAAGGAGCCCCACTATGAAAGAATTATGGATGAGCTGCAGCACTTGTTAACAACAAACACCTTAACAGCGTTGGTTGCAACCAGCACAGTGACACCTTGACAGTAAATTTGATTGCGTTCTGTATGCATTCTTACACAGATTGATTTCTTAATAAAAGGTTTAGGCAATTTCCGTGATTGCATGCGAAGGCGGGAGCAGCACGTTAAACTTATCCGTCGCTAATGATCGAGGGTGAGTTATGAAAATGCGTTGGTCAAAAATGTCAATTTAGATCTCTATGTTAGCGTTATTCTTAAACCTTTACCTGTGTAGCCTTTGTGCGTTATTTCCCGCGTTACATGTCATTTGCGGTGCTATTAAAAATGAAAACAAAATGTGTATGTTGTTCCAGTTCCGTTTATTTGAAGCTCTGTGGTAGCGTTCTTGAACCATTACCGCTGTAATAAACTTTGTGTATGATTTCCCGTCTTATATTTTATTTTTGTCGCGGTCAATGTATTTTCCGTTCTATGTGTTGCTTTGGTTTTGTGTGCGGGTAATCGTACTCTCAGTGTAATTGTGAATTAAAGTTGCGGTAATTTGATTCAACTGCTTTCTTGACCAAATCAGGTGAATCCCGGCCGCGGCGGCCGCTTTTCTGATGGAGGCGAAAGGCAAAAACGCCCGTGTGTACGAGATTTCGGCGCACGTTAAAGATCCCCAGGTGGTCAAAATTAATCCGGAGCCTTCCACTACGGCGCGCCTCATCGCCTGTGTAGCGTCGGCGCGTTAAACCGTACAATCAAAATCAAAAATCAAAATCATCAAAATCAGGTGAAGGGTGGTGCGACTAATAGAATGTTGTGGGTATAGTTCTATGAAAGACGGTCATTGGAACAACTGAGCCAACCGTTGGGCTAACCAGTTTTTAGTTAAAAATACATCTCGCTAGCGCGTGTCGTTTTCGGTTCGACCAGGCGACAGCATTACCGCCACGGGGACCCCTATTTATCACAAGCAAGCCACTGCTTAAATACTACTATAACAGCAACTGACGCAATAGCAAACAAACGCAACTTGTGATATTGCCGCGAACCATGCATTGTGTTTATTTGTGTTTTGCTTTTACCACCCGGCTGCGCCGGTCTGTGTTATCTCTGTGCCTAGGGAAGCGCGTGTTCCATTCTTCTTTCTGTGCCACGTGTGCACTCTTAATCGGGTTCCATATAAGTTCCAGATAAAAAAGGTGATCCACATGTTTTATGTGGATCCGAACGAAAAAATAACTGGAACGAAGGATATAGGTGGATGTCATCTGGAACCATCAAATTGTTTTCTTTATGTTTGTGGTTTTTATCGCGAACCGAAAAAATGGGGTCATGCGATGTCGGCGGTTCCGGTTACTGTTCCACTTTATTCCAGGTAACGGTTGTGGAGAGTGCGTTTGTATATTTTTTGCTCGTGTCTTGTTCCACATAACTCGTGCACGGCAGCGAAGTGTGCACTCTTTCATGCATCATCTGGAACAATGAACCGCATATATATATTGGTGCTTCTCGACCGAAGATGCACTTACGTGTTTAATATACACGCGCACAAAGCATATTATAATAAACTTCGCCGACATCTATGAAACTGCCTTGCAGCAGTTAACTTTCATACTATGGCTAAGGTGTAGTTTTCTTGATGTCCTTCGACAGAAAACGAAATTGCACTTCTTTGCCAACGCCGTACAAAGCTTCAAAAATGTCGAGAAAAGGCTATCTTGGGGAAAAGAAGAAATTGCAGGAACCCATTTTCAGGTTTCTGTGGCACTCAAACCGCTTTCCGCTTTTGTGAACATCTTGTTTTTCTAATTTGAGGCGTGAAGTACAAAATCACCAGGGACTTGAATTTGAGAAGGAGTAAACGTCTTCCCTTTCCTCATTGGCCGTTCGGGCGAAGCCATAACTGCTATAGTGCTGAGTAATTCATGGTGCTTTTGTGAGCACCTTCATAACGAAATACTTGTTGAGGCTATTACATGTTATGCATTTGGTTTACAAAGCTTCGCAGAAACGGCAGTTTTTGTTCAACGCTCAGTCATCATATCGCTGTGGTGTAGTACGCGCTCAATGGTACGTAGTCCACGTTATTTATGTTGTGATGGGGTACATACATAATGGTAACCGACTTCGTCACATTTTACACCGCACACATCATGCTACGCATGCAGTTATATGCTTAAAAGATCATTGTTGTATTTTGTCTCATCTCGGCTATTATATTCACAAGCAAAAACGAAAGCCTCTTTGCAGGAGGAGAACGACACAAAACCTGGAGAACTAAATCTACCCCGCGGCATCTGCCTTACATTATATATATTTCTACCTAAATGGCATTCTTATTTCAAATTATTCATTGCAGTATCGGGAAACTGCGCAGTGTTACCCTAATGTTGTT
This sequence comes from Haemaphysalis longicornis, assembly GCF_048455015.1. Lineage (NCBI taxonomy): Eukaryota > Metazoa > Arthropoda > Arachnida > Ixodida > Ixodidae > Haemaphysalis > Haemaphysalis longicornis. The sequence continues at coordinate 162,105,434 of NW_027526422.1, forward strand.
ACTTGCCATAGTAATTCAAGTTCACCGAATGACCTGCCTTCTCCTGCTAGTCCCCCCGTTGCTCTTTTCCTGCACTATTGGTGTTCATGAAGAAAAACTGCTGGAAAACTGGCAGATGTATTATTACTCGCTAATTAGCTATGTCACACTGAATTCACTATACGGATGTAGTTTTCTATAACGTGGGTATCAAAGAGCGTCGCAGTATATATTGTTGGTATTGGAAAGGCTTGTTGTCAAGAGAACGCAGTTAATAAAGAAGCGTCGTTTTGTGTTCACTGCAATCAAAGAAGTAAAGCTGTCATCAAAGTTTATGCACACATACCGCACGCGCTCGCGGCCCCCGACGAGAAACAACTTTTGCCTAACTAACTTGTTAAATTGGCTAATATCTGAGCTCTTTGTTCCAGCCTCAGACCCGCGTAGACGTCCGTTTAGAGGCCTACTCCCATTTTCCAAAGCAAATAAAAGCGATCAAGGGTGCCGAGTTTGTGATCTCTTCTGAGGACTGGTCACTGACCACGGCGTGCATCGCCCAAGCGACGGAGGAAGAAAAAGTTGGCCGAAACCATTAAGAAACGACCGCCACTTCAGTGCGGCATGCCGTGCGCATGCGTTGACAGGCCCAAGGCAGCGCTGCTTGCGTTGATGCATGGTATACGCCTCGAGCTTTTCGATCGCTGCGCCGCCTGCCGCCGCTTCTCCGCGGCTCTGACGGGATTGGCGCTGCGCGACTGATAGAGGCTCATGCAGTGTTTTGGTTCTATTTCGCTTCTTTTTTCACCCTCTGCGCCCTAAAAAACTTGCTATAGTGACGTCTGTAAGTAAATAGTACGTTTAGGGCACTTCAAAAGCCGCTCCGTCTTGCTAGCTTGCTCAAACGCCAACAATAGCTATCCGGGAACGCGGTTCTGCGCCATTCTTGTCCGTCGTTATGGGCGTCGGCGACGGCCGCAGCATACGTGCGGCACAAGTGAATTTTATTGCAGCCTAGTTTAGACCTGATACTGGCGCAATGAGCGGTGTGTTTCGTTTTGCAGCGTGGACAACGAATGCGGCCTCGTTTAGAAAATGTACGTCGTAGAACAATATATCTTGGGGATGTGATTATCCAATACGTGAATATAAATTGTGCCTTTTATAAGAATATAACCCACGCAGAAATGTTAAGTATATTCCAAGGCTGTACGTCACGAAAGATGTACACTCCTGCATACCTTATAGCAAGAAACAAAAAAAGTTAATTAAACAACGGAAAAATTAATGTTCTGCAAGTCCGGAAGAAACAAAATAGCTCGTATAGAAATGAAAAAAAAACTCAGTGTAGCTTCTGAAATGGTAAAAACGGTCGTTTAAACTTACGCCAGGTGGGACTCACGAGACCAACTAGTGTGCGAAATGCACTGCTATTTCGCGAGACGTCGGGAAGGGGTGGCGCCGGGGGACGCATAACTATCGTTGTGTACCAATGCGGAACGATCAAGGGATGGACGTTTTAGTAATCACAACACACAAGATACGCATCCACCTTACTCAAGTTTTTAGACTTCAACGAACAGCTGTTCACTCGGCGGAGGCATTTTTTGAGGCAAACAACTTCACAACTGATAAAAGGTGCCCTAAGAAGAGTGGGATATCTTATGGGGCCTTCCGTTTTCCGTGTTTGCTAGATTCTGCAGGCTCCCTGCGTCATATGACTATGCTTCGAAGAAATGTTTAGTCGCGGACGCGCATTACTAAGGAAGGCCTTCTCCGCGCTGCTCGCGGACGATATAAGAAGGATATATGAATGTTTGCGGGCGCTCAGCACACGACAAGACGCCCAAGCATCAAATTTTAGATGCGACTGCATCTCATTCACTCGCCTTGTCCCTCCATATGGCGTTGTTGTCCGTCCACACCCCTCCCCCTACACTATAAAAAAAAATAGTTAGCGGCGCCCGGTTTCGAACGCACGACCCTGTGGGCTAAACGCGAGGTACATGGTGCTCTTCCCACTGCGTTACCAAAACCGAGACAGAATCAAATGCTACGAACGCGCCTTATATCATTGACACATTCAAACTACGTCAAGATGCTACTGATACAACGCGTGATGGGGCAATAATTAACACTTGCAATAAAAGAAAAGAAGCTCCCACTTACAGCAACAATGATGGAGTAAAGGTCGTTGCGACAGCGAAGCCCCAAACATACCACTTAGAGAGATTGGCCAAGATTGGCCAATAAAAAATAATAATAATCATAAAACATAATAATCATACGTGTTCCCGACACGTTTCACGCGATTTCAGAATCAATCCAACGGAAACACCAAGTGAACCCCACGATGCTTCGCATCTACACAGGGTTCCCCTCGCGGGGAGGCCGGCGCAATTTTTTTTTGTCGTGCGCTGATCCTGGGTATAATTTTAGATTATTGATCGTACTTATTCCGTAGAATGTTTGTGAAATTTATGTCCAGGGTAGTGATCAATATCTGAGATATGTTATTGGCGTGCTGTCAGGTATGAGTGCTCCGTTAGATTGTATAACTGCACAAAATTCATTTAAATCGTAGTGTATAACCACAGCATGACCATTTGAGGAAACTGCGCTTATGGAGACACCGTTAGTAAATTTCAGGGCAGTGTAATCACAATCATCTCCATATGCATATCCCGGTTTCGCGACGCCGAGCTGTGATGCACACCTGACGCTTGTACAGATCGATTGTACCAGACTAAGATCGTCTCAGAAACATTTACACTCTCGTAATGTGCCACATTTGCGAACACAGTGACTTCTCGACATAAATATGTATTTCAAGCTCCTTGTTAACCCTGTCAACACAGACCTTCAAAGCTTTCGAGCAATGCCGAGAAGAGAGTAGTATTCTTTCACCCTTTAAAGGAGCCATGAAGACAAAATACACGTTGGGTTTAACAGAAAGAGTGCTTAGTCCCGATAACAATGATACCAATATCATCGCAATCTTCGAACAAATAACGGAGATATTAAAGAAAACGTGTGAAGCCGTGGCGACCCCCTAGCCAATTTCCCGCAACTTTTCTATGACCTCACGGAACCTTGTTTGTGCGATTGGCGGCCGCCTAACTGACCTGTCGCGACGACACATGACTGTACGTCTGTAATGAGGCCTCTAGTTCCATTTGACCGCATTACTTTAATGCTAATGTGCAGTTAACGCACTGAAAATTATGTTTTATTGTTGGCCCGTGTGACGTCATTCTTGCTCATAACACGTCACTGTGGCGCAAAATTTGAAAGTTTCTAAATACTTCTTGCTTTTTTTTCGTTAAAAAAAACATCTTTTGTGGCTCTAATGGAGCTGAGTGAGATACTGAATCCTAGTTCTTTCAAATTAAACGAAGTTGTATTTTCTCTTCATGGCTCCTTTAAGCATTACACAGTGCCGCTCAATAATTTAGGAAAGTTTTCCAAGGTGCGTCGGGTAGCGTTATCTTTCAAAAAGCGGCGAACAAACCTGCTGGTTGCCGCAATACACACGTAAACTGCCATGGTGGGTTGATTCTTAATCGGGTTGGAGAGTTCGCTACTACAAACTCCCGTTACTTGTTCAGTATGTTAGACGTTATTGTAAAAAAAAGGCTTTAGGGCTCATTTTGCAATACGGTAGAGTTGTTGCACATTCACAAAATGGCCGTTGCTGCAAAAAAAACCTTGCATGTTCGAATTTAGACAAATTGCGTATATGTATTGAAATCGATAAAAGAAATGTGGCAGTCTAGAAGACAGCTGGGTACATTTGCGTTTGTATGGGAATATAGTTGTGTGTTCTGAGTAGGACTCAAGCCCGCTACTCCCTCGCTACATCAGAATGTCGCCAGCGACAAAACAATTGTTACTCAATTGTCTCTGAGGTAATATCCCGTTCAGGTGAACATTACGGCACGTGAATACAAAAGCTGCTACAGGCAGTCACCTCGGTTAGGCATTGAACAATGGTGTGTTTTCGTGAAACAGTGTCAATGTATTTTGTATGATTGACCGATAAATGTACGGAATTGACTGTAAGTACCGATGATACTGGCTTTATGGTTGCCACTTTTGTTCATTTCTTCGTTGCGACTCGGTGTTTTCTGGGGGTCCATTTTGCTACCCTCGTGGCTCTATTATCGTGTGAGTGCCTGCGTAGGCCTGTTGTCGGTGTCTGTCTCTTGTGGCGGCTACCGCCATGTTTCGTGGTCTCTTCCCTTCTTGTGTCTGTCGGGTCCATACCTTGAGCCGGCCTAGTACTACGTAGCTCTTGTTGAAGCACATGCACACCGCAAAAAAGTGGGTGGTGGCCAGACAATTTTTCAACTTGACACCTAACACGACGGCAGACGCTTGAAGCGCTGTCACCGCCAAGACATCGCGTGGTTGATGTATGAAACAGCACCGCTGCGCTTGTAAGAAGTATGCCAAGCTATGTAGCGTGCGTACGTACACATGCGCTGCCGGTAGTCCTGAGCATCATTTTGCTTGAATAAATGAAGCTTCTCGACAAAGAATATTTTGCGCATGGTGCTGGCCCCGATTCTCGGGATCATGCTTTTTGCACACTTTTTCAGATCCACCAGAGAGAACTGTGTTCCATACTACTTGTTTATGCTGCCGTTGCATAGCAGTTTATCTGCGAGACTTTAGAACTGCGTCTTTTCTATAGCGGGGTTCCTATCTGTGTGCTCGTAGATGGGCGCCATGTTGGTGTTCCTCTATTTTTGAGACCTCTGGAATAATACAAAATGCCAAGTTGGCAAGTCATTTGGGTGGAGAAGTCTCCTTTGCATAAGAAAAAACTAACAATATAACAACAACCACAGAAGGCGATGGAGGCTTTTTTTGAGGGTGCATTGGCTGCGCACCCTCAAAAGTCGTGGCATTACAAAGGATGGCCACACAGTTTTCTGCGTGTTTAGGAAGATTAGCTAGAACAAAAATATGTTCCTATTCAAGGATCATGTTTGTACGTCGCAACTGTTTAGTCGAGACAATTGCAGTAATTTACTGCGCTACACCCAAGTGAGAAAAAACAACGTGATGCCAAGGTCGACTACACCGACGTGTCCAGAATGGGTAAAGTACGGGCCCGATGGTGCTGCGACTGAGGCGTACTCGTGCCGTTGCAGTCCCAGCAAGCCTAGTGGCCGCTTCTTTTCGAGCATTCATAGTGCGGGTAAAAGACAAACTCACCTCCGGTGTCAAAAGTTTTATATTGTAGGTTTCACTCGGTCGCAGAAATTTAATTTTATTATTTTGGGTGCACACTGCATATGGCACCGGGAAGCGCGGCCGAGAGAGCTACTATTGTCGTGACACTCTCTTATCTCCCTAGTTGACATTCCTACCCAAAGATGGCTCCCAAAAAAACAGGGAGTCAGGCCAGTTGGGCTGAAAGAGGTTTTCAAAAAAGATGGCACTGGAATGTACTCCGTCCCGTCTGAGGAAAGTGACAAAGCTCCGATCCCCTCGTTGGTTATACGACGTTGGTTTTTGCAAAACCCGCTTTTATACAAACTACGAAATTTCTAGAGGTGCTCTTCACTAGTAAACGTTGAAAAAACCTAATAAAAACTGAATTCATTTTTTCAGTATGTCCGAAAGTTATCTTCCCAAAACTGTATGAAAACAGTACGTCCAGTATACCAGGGAGATGAATCTCAGTTCTCTTCGTAGTGACGTCTGAAACGCTGAACTGGCCAATATAAAAACAATTATCATGTCCATGACCCACTAAAAACAGAATTTTTTAAATGAAAACAAACGCACCACACGTGGTTTTAAAAGAAAATAAATCTTCAGGAAACGCCAGTGTTTCTATGACATTGTCTTATCTCGAAGACTTCGGAGAGCATCTTTGGTATTTCGCTGCTCACGTCTAACCCAATGTTTTGGCCTGAAGTACCCTGGTTACAGCTACGCTGGGAGAATGTGAAGTTAGTGCAGTGCCAGACGCGATTCCTAACGAGCAAAATCAAATATGTTCTTTTAGTTCAAATGCAGGACAATAAACTGTCTGAAGTGGACATTACAGAAAGCAAGATCGTACACTCCACCATCGAGCAGTGTCTTTTGCTGTGCCTTGCTTAGCTGCCTACAGAGCGAAGCTGGTGGACGATAGACAACAAACTTACAAAGGTACTTTCGTTATATCTCTGAAATTTCTAAAATACAATATTTTATTGTAAATGAATAATGGGAGACATTACGCAAACGTAGTTGAGAGGGAAGTGGTTGAAACGGCACTGCGAAACTTTTGAAAAGGCAGTCAAACTGTGGGGGGTATACACTGGTGGGATTTGCAGGGGAAATTAATGAAGTGTGATGAACAGATTCTGTCGGAAACGAAACAATAGGAAATAAACATGGTTAAGGGTCGACGGTTACACAAAAAAATAAAATTGAAGTAATTTAAGTGAGAATCAGGTTATTGCACACGACTTCAAAGTGGTAGGCAGGATACGAAGCAGAGATCATAGGATGCGTGTGGAGAAAGTGCCGAGCCGCCCTGACCCGTTCCGATGAGTGCTTTAATCTAACATGATCATGATGATGATGATGATGATGATGGGAACAAGGGAGGTGAGGCGCCTTCTTTTTCAACATCCTTCCCCGCGCGAAGATGGCTAAAAAAGGGTGGATGTTGAAAAAGAAGATGCCTCGCCTCCCTCGTGCCCATTATCATCATCATAATCTGTTAGATTAAAGCACTCATCGGAACGGGTCAGGGCGGCTCGTTCTTTTCTCCACATGTTTTGGTGCTTAAACCCGGGACAGAGAGACCTCCAGAGCTGAGCCATACCGAGTGGATTTTGGCTTACCTTCGACCGCCTTCTCACCTCTGGGTAGCAAGAATGAAGCCGTAGTTTCCCCGAACTCGTTGATTAAACTGGGGGTCGGCTAAAGAAGAAGACGCGAGCCGGACTCACTCGTGCTGCACCATTGCCGACACACATAAGATGCGCATTCGCCGCTGCGTACCTGCCGGAAGGCTAGCGCTGACTTTTTGCCCGTGAGTCCGATCCCATCATCAACGACTTCTGTGACGCTGGACTGGACCATGGAGGCCCTATACAAAAGGCTGCGGATCGTCCGAGAGAAACTGGCAGATGTGATCGGTAAGGTCGAAGCCTTTTTCGCCTTAGGTGAGTCAGCTCACCCCTTAGGTGAGTCAACTCACCCCTTAGGTGAGTTGACTCACCTGTTTGAAACTCTGAGCAAAACGATTGATTGATCCAGATTACCCGAGAGATAGAAAACACCGTGGAAATCGAGAAGCTGGAATCGGAGATGTTTGGAGAATTTGATATTGAGGCAATGCCATATCGGCAAAAGTTAAACTGGAAATGAGAATACCTGAGACCAGAACTAACCGCCAAGCTCTAATTATGTCATTCAATACCCGAGTAAGGTGAGAGATCAGACAGCGCCGGGAAAATACGGAAAGCGAAGACGGAAATATTAACCTGGTAATCCCAAAACCAGAAGCCCAGTTCAAATGAGAAATAAAATCAGATGGTGCACCTTCTCTAAAGGACAAGAGTATTGATTTCAGTGTGGCAAATAACTTGCGCAACCTGATGGACAATAACAGCCCAAAAATTGTAGGGCTGATTCTGGGTACAGCAATATCGGCGCTACCAGAAACAACGCCGAAAGACAAGACATTTAGGAACGGTTTCTTTCTCAACGTGACGCATTCAAGGCACAAGTGCAAATATTGGATACGGACTCGCAAGTTGAAGCGGAAAGACCGAATCGCGAACAGCCTGTGCAAGACGGAGAGAATGAAGCTAAAGTAAAGACGAAAGAAAATAGCGCCTATCATTCTACATAAGTCTGCAAGCCGTTTAAAAGTGATATGAATAATGTCAGCTTCTGTGATGTACAAAACGACTGCCGGCTGGCTAACAAACTTGCCACACAGAAGAGGGACTCCTTTCCACAGATCAGCGGCTTCTCAGCAAGAAAACAAGTCTACGCTTCGGCCTGCGGAACACGATACGCTCTGTCCGTTTTGCAAAAGAGAGAGGGGCAGCCTGCCACACATCTTGACAGAGTGTACAGAACTCAAGACCCCCCCTCCTTTCCTTCCCCACAACACCCCCAATCCCCAAACCCTTGAGCGATGGGAGACCTTGTTGACCAGCCCCGCCCTGCCGACTCAGCTCGCACTGACAGACAGGGGCCAGGAGCTGCTGGGAACATATGGGTCCCGTAACTAGGGAACCACCCCGTCTGGTGCCAGCGCGCACCACCGATTTCTTGGGCTCAGTAAAAGTTGGTTCCTCCTCCTCGGCACGCTAACAAGCGACATTTCCATCGATGGAAGCAGAAGCGTCGAGGTTCCCGAATATGCTTGCTTCAACGCACTGATTTCTTGATGCCTGCCAACTGGACCACTTTCCCGCAATGGACCCTAAAGACGCAGTGAAACTTGTAGCCATTTTCCCGTGGGGCGGAGAATGTTGAAAAAGATGATGACGCCTCCACTCCCTCGTGCCCATCATCATCTTCAGCGTTATGTGCCAGTAAAGCACTCTTCAGAACGGGTCACGGCGGCTTGTCCTTTTGTCCACAATAGGCACGTGCAAAGTATTGCCGAATTTTAAACTAGAAATAACAAAATGTCTTAAAAGGAAAATAACGCAGCATGGAATCAGTCACAATCAAAACGCAGTAATGTCAAATATTTTGTCAGAACGAATTCGCGGATCTATTAGAGGAGAAGGAGGATTGCGTAGACAGCGTAAATGCCAACCTAACAGAGGCAATCATGGAATCATAACCTGATGTAGGCAAAACAAGAAGTAGAAAACAAACTGGAAGACTTACTCAGTAAACGAAGGGAATAATTACGAAGTGTAATAACATAAAAGTTTTGAAAAAGACGAATCAAATTAAGTTAGCAGAGCTGTAAAAACTGATTAATCGAAGCAAGATTAAGGACATTCGTGCGTGCAGCAAGGCAGTGATCGAGGAAACGCTGGAGATAGGGGTAAGCTAAAGGCAACAAATTGGAAGATAGCGTTCAGAAAAACCGAATGCACGCACTTAAAGGCGACTAGGCAACAATCCACACCCCGTAAACCATGGATGGGGTACCTAACGTCGCAGAACAATACTACGACAGGCTTTACGCCAGAGACGTCAGGCCAGGGTAAATTTCTGCGCGTACAAGCTTAGCTTGTGATGTCCCATTAGTAAGTAAACAGTAATTTGAAAAGGCTTTGAAAGAGATAAAAAAGAAAGAGCACCAGACGAAGACGGCATAACTGCGTATCTCAGGAATTAGGGAGGAGATTATATTGCAAATGCACCGTGCAGTATTTTCAGTAGGTTGAAGGAATCTAAAAGTGTCCAAAGCCCGATAAATAACGAGCGTAGTTCTGGTTCACAAAAAGCGAGATACTAACAGCCTTAATAATTTCAGACCCATCAGGCTACTCTCAGTTATACGAACTGTTTACCAAAGTAATAGTTAACAGAATATGTGACACACTAGATTCCCAAGAACCCAAGAAAATAGGCTGGGTTGAGGGAAGGAGACTCAACAATGTACCGCCTTCATGAATCCAATCAGATATTACAAAAAGTCGCGAAGTTTAGTAGGATCTTACTTGGCATTTGTAGACTGCAAAAAAGCGCTTCATTGCGTAAACACCACGAGTGTGCTTGAAGCACATGCAGACTGGAAAATGAACGAGATACATGTGAAACTGCCAGATTAAATATATAAGGGACGTACAGAGGTTAAAACTGTTAACAGCAACGCGCGAACGCCCGACCTTCGATACGTGCAGCGCAGCCTGTTTATAGCCACCGGCGTGACCAGCGAGATTAGGAGACGGCGCTGCGGCGGCTTGGCATGCGAGAGCTATTGCCGATGCTTCCTTGTTCTGGGGGAGAGGTTTGACGAAGAAGGTCCCTCACCACGACAGCCGCCAACGCCTATATCAAACGTTATCTTACGCAGATAACCAGTGCAGTGTGGTCGTAGCCTTTGCTATGGTTCGAATATAAAAAAGGTGGAATGTGGGAACCATACCAAAGGTGAAAACGAGACTGCGCTGGTTATCAGCGCCAGATAACGTTTGATATAGGTGTTGGCGGTGGTCGTGGTGAGAGACTTTCGGCGTCGAACCTCCCCCCCCCCAAAATAGCAAGCATCGGCAATAGCTTTCGCAATCCAAGCCGCCGCAGCGCCGTCCCCTAATCTCGCTGGTCACACCGGTGGCTGTCAGCAGTCTGCCGGCACGTATCGAACGCTACGTGTTCGCGTGTTGCTGTTAACAGTTTTGACCTTTTTACGGGTAGGGTAGTATACGAGAACAACGAGACGTTCCATATCCGTAAGGGTGTACGACAGGAGGATACCATATGACCAAAACTGCCCACGGCGTGTCGGGTGAGGATTTTTAGTAATATTGACTGGGAAAACCCAGTATTACGGATAAACGGAGCATATTCGAGAACTGTGACTATTCTCGAAGAGATAGTATCGGTCAGTTCGTAAGCAGAGCTGCAAAAACTCTTGACGGACTACAATTTCAAAGCTTTTTCGTTGGGCTACCAATAAATACGTATACATATAACGCAATGATAAATAAATGTGCTGAAAGAGCCCTCTTCAGCTTGGGAAACGAAACTCTAGATAAAGTAACAGTAATTACCTTCCTAGGACAGATGGTTGGTGCTGGCCTCAACCACGACAGAGAAATCCGGCGCAGAACAGGTATGGGCTGGGGAGTACTCGGCAAGCACTCCAAAATAAGGAACAGTAAGCAACCTCTATTCCTCTAAAGAAAAATCTACAACCAGTGCATACTGCCGGTTATGATATACAGAGCTGAAATTTGCCGCCTTACTAAGCAACTAGAAAGCAAACTTAGGTCGTCTCAAGGGGCCATGGAATGAACGAGGGTACAAGTAAAAGTCAGGGACACGAAGCGTTCTCTCTTGACCTGGGAACAAACTCGAGTAGATGATATCCTACCTGAGATAAAGACAAAAAATAGCTTAGGCTGGCCGTTTAGTTAGGCGAAATTACAACTGGTAAATTATCAGGGTAACACAGTGCGTACTGAGCCACCGGGCAAGAAGAAAAAAAAGGCTAATAACTCGATAAAGGAACCAATTAAATATTTGGGGAAGGTGGGGGAATGGGGCGCGAGGCGGGGGGGGGGGGGTGAACAATGAACTCTAGCAGCGCAGGACATCAGCCGTGGAGGTCAAAGGGCGAGGCTTTCGTCCTACAGGTTGCGTGAGTAGGATGCTGTTGTTGTTGATGATGATGTTGGATATGACGAAGAAATATCCAATACGTTGTATGAAGCCGACATTCTTTCAGAAAGACGAATATTGGGCGCCATTATTTTATATACTTCATTGGGTGGGCCTTGGTAGTCTCAAATATCCAATATTTTTGTGATTCCACAGCCCTTTTGTACAGACTGGGCAACAATTTTCAAAATCAGTCGCCGAAACATGTACCTTGCAATTGTCGCGCTCCACGACGTTAGAAAGCACTGGAGACTCATAAACCTTACTGTATCAATGTGCCGGTTACTCTGCGAGGCGTTGTGACGGGGGGCTGATGTAAATTTTCTTCGTATCTAATTGTAAACGAAGTGGAGGACCAGTACTTCCGACCAAGTTCTGCTGCAATTTAGTACCCGAAGCCAAAGCGAGTTCTTCCAAAATCTTGTGCCAGATTTAGAATTCTTTTCTCTTATAAGAGCAATGGTAAACATGCGTTTACTTCTGGTAGGACCCCGTACCCTTCTTTATTATTCCTTTTGTTACATCTTGCTCAATAACAAATTATTATCTGGTCACCCAAACGACGTTACAAGTTAGCGACAAGAACAATAACGCAACAAGGAGGCGGAAACGGCTGTGACAATGAGTCTGCTACAAAAGCTGAGGCAATAGCCGTGTTAAACAGGTACCGGGCAGCGCCAAAACTTTCTGAGGGATCAAACTGCACATGTAGTTCAGTGCCTCAGAGTGCTATTTAAGGCCGTACAAAATATACACTGCTTGCTCTGACTCTACAAACAAATGCAAGTTCTAAATTAAAAGACTGCTTTCGACTGGGCAGGCACGCTTACGGATCTTTTTGAAAAATGTTTTTCGAAGAGATCAGAGCTTATTGAATCGAAATTGGTGGCGGCAAATTTTAGCAGGCCACGTAGACAACTAGCGCGCTCCATCCGATAACGTGAAACGTTTGGCTGCCATCAGTTCCCATTTTACTACGCATGTTCTGAAATGAATCTGGCGATGTACTAGCTGTGACTCAGGCAAATTCATGTTTGCAAATCATCGTCTCCTAAAATGATTTGAAAAAGAAAAGGATGGGTCCGACATTTTTTACTTGCAGTTTTCGTAGTTCTTGAGCAACTAACTTTCTTTTTCTTTTTTGTTGACAGCACGGTGTCTTCGCTGGTGAACTCTCAAGCTGCGGTATTGTGCCTGGACGTTGTCACACCTTTCTAGAAAATTTCTGTGGCCGGAATTTCTTGCATTGTAAAATGCTTAGGTAAGTAACATTCGTACGTACATTTAAATATAGGTGGTTGCTTAAATATTGCTTTGTTCTTTTACCTACAGCGTTTTCCGGCGGCTGTCTTTTGACGGTACTTAGCCTTGCAGTCCCATACCTCGGGTCTGCAATGGGTGTAAGTTACACCAGCTGTTTGGAAAGTACCTGATTAAGTTTTGTGTAGTTCTTACAAATATTTTGAGCAATATATATGGCCGTGAGTGAAGGATACCTAGTCCTGTTACAGAGAAGAAAAGCTAGATATGTGCACGGTGTTAACCTTTACGCACTCGTCGCACTGCACAGATATAAGAATGTTATCACTGTTTGCCGGGTCACTGACTCTTCTCTCCCTTCTCTAATCATAATGTAATTCAGAGTAGTTACAGCGTTGTGTAATTACAGTGAAGTGTAATATTGCATCTGTAAACATATTTCCTTTACAAGGAATTGGCAGTATAAAAAGAAATCGAAAGATAGCTAGCCTAAATCGAAAAGCGCAACTTAAATGTCTCCCCGCCGCGCAGCTGTGGGCTTATCAGAAATTTAAGAGGCCACATAGTAGGGCCCAGGTATTTAAAAGATGGAATTATAGATAGAATCATTGTAGCTGCGGCGGCAGTAGTATTCACACGTATTGATGACATCACTAACAAGTGCAGTTGTTCTATCCTTTCGAAGGTAACATGCAACAGAGCCCTAGGAACTTGACAAAAACGAGAAACATGGGAAGGCACAACCTTAGCTGCACGCACCATATGAAAATGATTGATAATTTTCACTAAAAGCATCAATTTTTTATTGAAAGACTATACCTCCCTTCTGGTGTTCGACTTCTATAAAGAATACTCTAAGTGACAGCGTGATGAACTTTCTTATTCATACAAATATGCCAACTATCCAAGGAAACATATGGCTACAGAAAAAAAAATCTGCCAATGACCAAAGAAAATAAATTACCACTCAGTCAAAATTGAGCAACGGCAACAAAATGAGCCGCATTTCATTTTATTAGCAACGATGTCGACGTCCACATTCTTAGAAGCGGCAGGGGAAGCCGCCGGGGCCTTGTAGTGCATAGCTTTGTAGCAGGCAGCAGTCAATACTATGGAGATATTAGAATATTAAAATTAAAAGGTACCACTCTTCACTTATAAATGTGTTGCTCCTAGGCAAAAAAAGGGCGTACAGCGCCTCTAATTTGTGGCAAAGCTCTTTAGAGGTAATATGTACCACACCAGTGTTGCGGAGATACCACTCCGGAATTGGAATGACTCCGGATTCATTCCACCTTTTCGAGATGGCGGAATGGAATGGGAATTGAATGAGGACTACGCTTGGAGGAGTGGAATGGGAATGGAATTAAGCACCTTCTGCCTGGAATGGAATGGGAATGGAATTGGGATTTTTAGACGACGGCGTCACCATTGCTGGCGCCTTCCGGCTACTTAAAAATTAGTCTGTGGCCACGACTGCGTCAGTATATCTGAAAGGGAAAGGGAGCACCGGCGACGAAAACTAGAACCTATACTCTTCATCTAAAGTAACTGGATCTGCGCAGCCTGCCGCAGTGCCTGTGACACAGCACTTCAAGTGGCCCAACAGCGTCTGGCCGGTGGGCCGTTAGTTCGGCTCTTCGTGCTTATGCAGGATTTTTGAGACATAGCTTTCTCTGAGGCGCCGATGGCAGAGCGGCGCCTGTTTCAGTGGCAGGCGCTGTGTGGGCTGGCCAGCAAGCGGGGAATAGCATCGAGAAGCACGGGGGAAAGAGGGGGGAGGCAATACGAACCGCGCGCATCCGAAGCGGCAGTGTTTCTAACCGCGAGCTATTGCAGCGAAATCTGGGAGCTAACAATATAAAGTGGTCGCCCATGAAACATGAATCAACAAATCTGCTTGTCGTTCTCCTCCCACCCTCTGTGCACGACACGCAAAAGATAGCCTTGATCCTGGGGGGTCTAGCAAAAATAAAATTGTAGGTGAGGGACTTGCGTGCCCGGCACCCGCCATAAGGGTAAAAAGCGAGCTTCGGATATGTTACTGAGCTACCTCCTCCACGCTCTGTTACGGCGGCCACGGTGGTGGGCAGCTGGGATATACGAATACACTGTATATTATATTAGACAATTCAGAACACAGAGCTGCCGAAAGGCGTTTCTTTCCAGCAATTCTGCCTCCAGCAACGCCCTTGCTTGCGAGTGCTTTGAGAGCTCTCAGCAGTGCGAGACCGTGCGTTGCTTCAATTCGAAAGTGCAGCGCTTTCCTCCAATTGTACCAAACTGGTGCAGGTGGCCTTTGCTCGTGGGCACAAACTGCCTGATTGCTGAAGACTTAGTCACCGGCTTGAAAGTTGGGCATCGCCGCTATTCATGTAGGAAGGTCTCATTTCAAAATTTTGATCAGGTCCTGGTGCATATTGGTTGCGCGTTCATGGAACCTGCCTGACTGTACTTCTTTGTTTTGACAGGGCTCCTGTCACGATATGGTTTTCTCACTTTAAACGAGGGGGTCATAAATAATGTCTTGTATTGAACGGATTTGGCTGAGGTAGTGCCAGAGCAATAAACAAGCGCAATTGAAGCCAATGTGGAAACGGTGGCAACTTTCCTACGGTGAATGCAAAAACTTGACAGTGTTCCGTGCCGCTGCCCTCCCGTCTCTCGCGTTGGTACCGTAGTGTTAGTGCTTAATGCTATTATTCACTTGGAATTGTTCAAATGAGCATTCTGAATGCGTGTACATATGAGCAAGCAGCGTGCGACATGCCTGTGAGTTATCCACAGTATACAAATTCACCTGGTATGACGGTACGCAAAGCAGATAGCCAGTTAGCACGCCACAGACTGTGCACCAAAACGGGAAAAGCAGACACCAACGTAATAGCTGCTTCATCTTGCTTCGCGCAGAAGAAACCGTTAAAACATGCTAACATGCAAATATTATAATACGTAGTGGGATCCCGCAACTTACAACTCAAATGGGGGCTGTGTGACACTGCCCCTTTTTAAAGAGAAAGCTTTTTTAGTGAGACCAATCGCATCCTGTAAAAAAAAACTAATATATTAAACCTTAGACCGGTTGCTCGACCGAAATACTCGGATAAGTTCTCTACACGCACGGCGTCTGCGTAAAACCGGGGACGGGATATTAGGTCTCTCTCTCTCTCTCTCTCTCTCTCTCTCTCTCTGAAACTGGGCTTTCATCCTAATTGAAAATCGCAAAAAAAAACAATGGTTCTAAATAAGACAACACACGCGGCTATCATGAAGGAGTACATTAATACACCTTTATCTCATAGACCACGTAACGCTGCACATTTAGATAGTACGTACTTGCATTTACTTAGTGCGTCCAACAATGCGTCCAATCATGCGTCCAACTTCCGTTGAAAGTTGGACGCATTTTTAGCTTCCGCGATTCTCTCTACTTTCGTTAGGATGGGATCGTAATTTTTGGCACGGGGTAGTTGTTCTGCACGAGATATGTAACCAACCTGTTACCACCTCCAAACTTCGGTGACAAGTGACACATTTTGCATACTTTTGCAGTCTTCAACCCGTATGATAACGTCAGATTCATGTTGCGTTGCTCAATTACTCGATAGAGCAGCGAGGCAGTTTTTACGTTCAGGAATTAAAGGAATGGAATTAAAAATCCCGTCCATTTCAGGAATGGGAATGGGCCAACTTCTATCATTCCGAGGAATTGAAAGGAATGGAATCCCGACAAGATGTAATTCCTCGGACGGGAGTTGGAATGGAATTGAGGGGCCCATTCCGCAACAATGTAGCACACTATTTTGACAACAGAGCATTGTCGCCAGGCTTTGCATGCGAGCGCGGCGCCCAGTTTGGGCCCACTCAAATCCCCGGTGTCTTAAAACTGTGCGCCATAATTTCAGCCTACGGAACAAATTCATAAATATACAAGAATTTTCTTTTGATATAGGACGGCTCAAATTGCCGCAGGAAGACGTCTTCCCAGCAGTGCAAGTGTGTTTAGAGGTGAAGTTGACTTTAAGGGAATCGGTATATGTGTGCTCTTGGTAACCTTGCTGATCCACACTGTGTACTGACAGTGAAGAATGGCCATACACGGATGGAGTACAACACAAAAGGGCTCTGGATTCTGTGGTAATGCAAGCATCACGATACAAATTACATCACGTTTAGCCGCTCAGCCGGTTCTACTATTACTCCGAGTTTCACTCACTTTTAATAATCGCTAGTTCAGAGCATAGTTTTAAACGTAAAGAATTATTGTCTGCTGTCATTGCATGGCCATCTACGGAGGGAGTATGGTTAAAAAAAACGCTTCTATTTGGTTTTTTTCCAGAACTATCCAGACACAAATCATATTGTAATTACCCACTATGACCACGCTAACATTAGGCATCACAGTTTTTCTGGTCCCATCGCTTTACAGTTTAGTGTTGAAGGGCAATACATTTCTTAGTTTAAACAAGAAACTGGCAAAGTCCAGCAAACATTGGAGCGTGGCTTCGAGTGACTGGTTCTTTTCTGATGTGCTACTCAGATGTTCAGGCTTGCCAACGGGGCCATCACTGGCCCCTTCGTGGGACTTTTGTTGCTGAGTTTGACGGTGCCATTTGCAGGCAGCAGGGTATGTTTGCCATCTGTCGGTAAAAACCACAATATACTCTTTACTTGGCGTGTTCATATACTGTGGTCTGCAGTTCTTGTTCATCTCTGGCTATTGAAAAGTGTTTATAGCGTAAAGGTTTCAATATTGTTTAGAATATAATCAACCGGTAGTTCATCATTTCGCTTACTACGGAGCTGGAAATGTTGAGATCTGCAAAAAAAAAAAAAACGCTCGATAACATATTTGAGGGTGAAGTATTCTCTCCTTTTCGCCGGTAATATTCCCTTCATAAACTCATGCATGGAGTGAAATAGTTTACTTGCGTGGCTAAAGAAGCTAAAGCGGCGAATATGCGAAGTTCACTGCATGGGGATCCTCCGCCGCAGGTTCAACGCCACCGCACATGAGTCGCAGTACCCAAGGCTTTCATTTTTGCATGAGCAATACCTATGTCGTATAAGGTATTATTTTCCGCGCATTTGTCCTCAAAGCGACGGGACCGTCATCTATGATGACTCGACCTATTGAATGGGGGCTCCCCTTTATTGTTGCATCGCCAAATACTTGTTATAGCGAAAACTTTCTTAGTTGAACCCACAGCGTCCTGTCAAAAAACTAATGAATTTCACCACCCGCCGCGGTGGCTCAGTGGATAAGGCGTTACACTTCTGAGCACGAGGACGTGGATTCGATTTTCGGCCGCGGCGGCTACTTTTCTGGTGAAGGGGACAAGCAAAAAAAAATTCTCGCATCTCCACGAAGTGAACCATGACGAGTGGGCGAAGCACTGGGGATCGTGTTTACCGTAAATCGCCCGTGGCATTGCCCAATCGCGCATGTAAATAAGTAACAACGCGCGTGTACAGTATATACAATTTCAATCCAATCCAATCCAATACAATCCATTCGAAATGCAAATCTAATCTAAGCCTATCCAATCCAATTCAATCCTCCTCGCGCATGCGCAACACTGTATACACGGGCGCAAAGGGACAAGCCCCGGACAAAGCAAGTTCCTACGGTGCTTCTCGTAATCCATAAGAAAGACGACTTGAAGCACTTGAAAAATTACAGGCCGATCAGCTTACTGTCAGTCGTCTACAAGGTACTTACCAAGGTAATCGCTAACAGAATTTCTGCAACCTTAGATTGCAGTCAACCTTAGGAACAAGCAGGGTTCCGTAAAGGTTATTCAACGATGGACCTTATTCACACGATCAATGAGGTGATAGAGAAGTGCGTTGAGTGTACTGAACCCCTATATATAGCCTTCATATAATATAAGAAAGCATTTGACTCGGTCGAAACCCTAGCAGTCATTCAGGCATTACGGAACCAGGGGGTAGATGAGCATTACGCAAGAATACTGCAGGATATCTACAATGGGTCCACAGCTACCATCATCCTCCACAAGGAGAGCAGTAAAATACCTATTAAGAAGGGTGTCAGACAAGGAGACACAATCTCTCCAATGTTATTCACAGCATGCTTACAAGAAATATTCAGAACGTTGGATTGGGAACAGGTGGGAGTAAGGGTTAATAGAGAATACCTCAGTAACCTCAGATTTTCTGATGACGTTGCCTTGCTAAGTAACTCGGGGGACGAATTTCAAAGCATGCTTTCCGCACTGGATCAACAGAGTAAAACCATGGGCCTGAAAATTAATATAGAGAAAACTAAAGTAATAATCAATATTCTCGGGACAGCACAGCGGTTTGAGATAGGTGGCGAGGCAGTGGAAGTGGTAAGCGATTATATCTACTTAGGCCAAGTTGTAACCCCAGACCCCAATCATGAGGCAAAGATAATTAGAAGGATAAGAATGGGTGGGGTGCATATGGCAAACCTTGTCAGATAATGAATAGCAGCCTACCATTGTCGCTGAAGAAGAAAGTGGATGACAGCTGCATCTTACAGGTACTTACCTACGGGGCAGAAACCTGGAAGCTCACTAAGAGGGTTCAACTTAAATTCAGAACAACTCAGCGTGCAATGGAGCGGAAAATGAGAGGTGTAACATTAAGGAACAAGAAGAGAGCGGAGTGGGTCAGGGAACAAACACGTGTAAGGACATATTAGTAGAGATTAAGGAAAAGAAATGGACGTGGGCAGGGCATGTAATGCGAAGGCAAGGTAACCGCTGGTCATTAAGGGTAACAGAGTGGATCCCTAGAGAAGGCAAGCGTTGCAGTGGGCGGCAGAAAGTTAGATGGGCAGATGAGATCAAGAAGTTTGCGGGGATAAATTGGTCACAGTTGGCACAGGACCGAGGTAATTGGAGAATAATGGGAGAGGCCTTTTCCCTGCAGTGGGCGTAGATAGGCTGATGATGATGATGATGACGGCGCTTCTCCCCTAAAACACCCGTGTGTACAAGATTTCAGCGCACGTTAAAGATCCCCAGGTAGCCAATTAATCTGCAGTCCTCCATTACGACGCGCCTCACCTCTTGCTTTGCGTCGGCGTGTTAAACCCTACAATCAATCAATGATAGACCGTTCGTGCCATCGAAAAGCTCTGATAAATATCTCGACAGCGGTGCGTGCGATAAACCGTACTGCCATTCAGTAAAACGTTCACTTGAACATGGCGGAAAAAGAACGGTTCTAGGTATTACAATACAGACATCGATCATGAGAACAGGCAGTGCAATAGTATTATACGTTCATCTGAGAAGCCACGTATCGGTATACACTTAGATCACTCGTAGATGCGTTTCTTTATTGCGCTATAAATCTTAGAATGGGTTCATTCTTCGGTTTCTATTTGGGTGGTCGACGGTTTGACGATCGATAAAGAGCACTGTCAGCTAAGGTTGGAGGCACTGCTGACATATTTTTGGTGTGAGAAGGCTTTCGCACTTCGACATTCTTTAGGAAAGGATAGTAAATGCTTCTTAAAATAGCATTGCAAATATTTTGGCATTTGCATAAGGACTGTAGTTACGTGGCGGGCTCGCCTAAATAAATTAATATGGACTTTGTTCAAACCTTCTTTCACGGTGTAGACATGGCGGAGATGCTGTGGCCGGAATGATATGAAGGGGTAGAAATAAATCACAGACGCAGACAAGGACTGTGGCTAGAGTTTCGTGGATGGAATTTAATTTTCAGAGTTTCATTGAACAATACCGCAGATACGTTCTTTACCAACCTTGCGACCCAATACTACCCTAAATGTAATTAGTTGTTCTTAGGATACCCGGATGAATACTAATTTATATAGTTTTACTTATTTATTTTCGCTCCGTTAACAACCATTACAATGGCCTTGTTTCTGCCGCGTAGAAGACTGCGTAGAAACCCAGCAGGAATTTACTATCGTGATATATTGAAACACGAACAACGGAGTACGTGGCTTTCAGTACATGCCCCGCATAGTAGCGACAGGCCGCGCAGGCGCAGTACGAACAAGATACGAGAGTTCGTGTCCAACGTTGGTACGAAAGGACTATCGTTCAGCGTGGGAGCATTTGGTTTGTCTTCCATCCACGTTCGGCAACCGCTTACGCGAGCTTTATGTAACTTGGTCACTGCGCACACTACAGGCGGCACACGCAGCTATATTCTTTTATTTATGTATTTTATGTAGACTGCTCAACATACAATAGAAAGACGATGGTCTTTGCATACCAAGGTTGGTCATGAGCTCTCTTGATTTGTTTCTACTGCGCATACGCGACCCGTCACCACAATGCGGGTCATGTACTGAAATATACTCGCTCCGTTTTTTGTATTTAAATAGATCACGCTAGTAAATTCGAAAGCACCCAGCAAATCAAAATAACCATCGCCAAGGTTTTGCTTACTTTCATGTTACAAACGAAGCCTGAAAATAGAAACTTCGATATTTTTTTTACAAAAATCGAAGCAGCAGCTCGGTAAACTCGTTTGAATTTTTCCAAAACGTAGCTGAGCAATTGGAGCGGCTAACGGTCAGCGATAGCTCAGTAGATGTTTTAATTTCTTTGATTTGCGTGGCCTGTTACAGTCAGGAGCTGTGAAGATAGGTCAGTCGGAGATTTGATACGCACATTCTAATAAGCATGAGTTACGTGCCTTAACCGCCTGAATTTTCCAAGCTTAGCAGAATGTGCTTGTCGTTCTTGTTTTAAGGCGATTTTTTTGGTTCAAAGAACATTTAGCAGCTGTAAATTGAGCCCGTTAACATTAAATAGTATTTTCTCACCGGCGCTTTCTTTGCAAAACAGTAATATGGACCTAAATCACCGTGCGTGCAATTGTTCCCATTATGCAATTTATTTCGCAGGGAGCAGGAACCATGACCCTATTAATGGTGGCCTATCAGCTCGTACACATGTTTTCCAAACTTCAAAGTGGGGATAAAGAGCACCGGATGCCCGTTAGCATCAAATATTGCCCAGACAACACAAGCATTCCAGATAATGTTTTTAACGGGACTGCTAGCAAATACGCCTCAAGGTATTTCCTATTACAATCACCTTCACCGAAAGCACTGGTGGACACATTGATGCAGTATTGGGTGGCTTTGAAAATACAAAACTGGTGAAGTGGAATTTTTATCTGCGAATGTTTTATTTAGCAGTGGTCCTGCATGACGCACTTTTGAAGAGACCACCAAAATAATCGGCGCGGACTGCTGCTAGATTTATCAGTTCGTGCGGTGAAAGCAATAGAGTTATGGTGGGAAATGTCACTCACACTAATCCTGAAGGGCTGAGTAGGAACCAAAGTGTTTATTTCAGGCCTAATAAGATGTTATTGAAAAAGTTTAGCAATAAGAGTGAAAGGAAACACCACCTATAACAGCAGCCACGAACGGGATTTATGTTGATTGTGGAGTTTAACGCACCGACGCAAGGCAGGCGATGAGGGCCGCCGTAGTTGAGGGCTCCGGAATAATTTTGACCACTGTTGCGACCGGGTAGGCCGACCCGAGCCGAGCTCCGTCGCCTCTGACATACGTGTGGTAGCGTGGTGTGAAGAATGGCCAGCCGCTGTTGCCGCCGTGAAGAAGTCCAGAAGCCGTAGGCTAACGTAACTGTTTACTTCATAGCGAGAGGTGAGCCGAAGCCAAAGAACAATACCCCGACGGGCGAGGTAACAGTACAGGACTCAAGCAGAGTGACAGCATAAATTCACTGCCCAAACAGGACTGATCTACAGCGCTTGGGCGGCTCCTATTTATACTCAAAAGCGCAGCGGTCAAAACAGCGTTCCCTGTAGATTTGTGCACACTCTACGAACATCACAAACAGACACAACACTCTTTCCAGAGTTCGTGAGCAGTCAGTAGCATCGGCGCACGTTGAGTCTGGGAGTGGGGAGCGAGGAGGAATCCGCTGCGATCGCGGGGCCTCTGTGTCCTTGAAGCGCGCTGGGACATGCCTCGCCGGGCCGGCAACCGTCGAAGTTTGAAACGCGCCGAAAGCGAAGCGTCTGACCCGTGCTTTGTCGAGACGTGAAAACATGAGTCACCGACACGGTGGGGCTTGTTTGGAAGGCGCACGTAGTGGCTTCGTCGCACACCCGAGGAGTGCGTAAAGAAAGCCCGTCGGGGGGCCCATACATAACACCACCTTGGGATCTTTAACGTGCGCCGAAGCCCCGTACAAAGCGACGTTCTTTGCTTTTCGCCTCCATCAGAAAAGCGGCCGCCGTGGCCGGGAATCGAACCCGCGACCTCGAACTAAGCAGCGCAATGCCTTAGCCACCAAACGTAATTTATAAAAAAGTGTTTTTCAAGGATTCGAAGGCTACGTAAAAATCTACCCTTCCCGACTTTCTCTTCACTTCCGAGGCAAGACTACTGATACTGACGGTTGGCTCGAAAGATCAGCGCCAGTTTTCCTTATTCTGAATTCTTCTAGGACATCAGACGAGGGCTGAAAGGGTTAGTGTTTTTAAAACTTTACACCTCAAGAGCTACTGGCGACAGTTGAACCAGGAGAATTTCACGGCAAGCATACCCCTCGCTCCCACTGTGACAGTGTCCATGTGTTTCATTAAAAGACGGCTCGTACAACCACCAGTTTAACCTATGTGTTGGCAGCCCTACCACAGTGGCAAATCATTATTTTTGGCTAAGATTTTGTTGAGGGTCTCACGTGGTCGTTGCCGCCAGAGCTACGGCAAACTGCGTCATCATTTATTTTTGCACATAACTGCCTCGTTTGTTCTAACCCGAGCCCTGAAAAGATGAGCTGCACTCCAGGAGCCAAAAAGACAAAACGCAAGTTTGGTTCATTCGAAAGGTTGCCTGGTTAGATTAACACTGCCACAACTTTAACGCAAACCTCACTTAAATGTGCTGTATAATTAACAAAAATGATATTAACCATGTGAGTCAGCAACTAGATATCCGCCTAGAACTTGTGACGTGTTATGGGCAGCTTGCTGCGATTGACTGGAGCCGACAAAAATTGAAAGCAAATTATTTATTATCATAAGCTTCCAGAACGAGCTATCTCCTTTGAAGTTTAGCGAACATCATTTTAGAGCAGTTGGAATAATGGTGTAAACAATAGACATTACGAAGACATTACGAACAATAGACATTACGCACTATATGGGCCGACAATGCAGAGCCGTTTGATGCGTAGGGCTTGTGTGACAGAACACCGGCCAACTGGCGTAAGTCATACTGCGCTTACGTGACCGTGCCTGTCGAGTAATACCCAAATTTTGACGAAGCGATTCCAATTACCAGAAAAAGAGCCAGGTTTAGGTCCGGTGAGAAACAAAAATCGAGTGCGGACAGCTGTGCTTCAGGGGTATCATTGGTAACGTGAATGCGGCTGGTGAAGGATATATTTTGCAAATGACACAGCTGTTAGACAACATACTAACTATCGTTTTAGGTAACTGTCTTAAATCGTCAATGCCGGTGCCACAAACCAGATGGTTGGGCCAAATCACTAAAATTTTGCCCTAATTTGTTTTTTTCTAAAAAAAAAATAGACCACCTTTTGCTGGCGGAAGAGTGCTGGAACGGTATAAATCTCCGAATCTTTAAAATCAAACAAACCTGTAATTTGTCTTTCTGGCTGTGGTGACGGTTAAACATTATAATGAGTATTTTTGGGGCTGGTCTTTGGTGAATACTGTGCTCGATTCGCACCCCATCGCAGAGCATCCTCGATTTATGTAAAGCATCCGAACAATACGTATTGTGTTCCCATTCATTTGCGTATTTTGGCACCCTGGACCTTAATTCTTCCCTGTGATGTGGTATTTTACGATGTCCAACCGGAAAAAAAGCAGTGTAGAAAATCCAGGTTTCGGAAAGCAAGCTTACACAGATATGATCCTAGGTATTCTTATTGCGATAAGCGACACCTCATATTGCCCGAGAAAAAAAATGTTTTCAGCAATGGATTTGTCCTCAGAAATAAAGCCGAATTTACACAAGTGGAGTAACCTCGAGCAGCTTAAAAATATCACGCTTACACCGAAAGTGTCCAGAGCCTTCAGACCAAGATATAAGAAGGCCCAAATTGACCCAAAGAGAATGTCTACCCGAGGTGATCGGGGTGAGCTTGGTCAGCTTACTAAGAACAAGGTCGCACCGAAAAAGAACCAGCGCCTTCATATTTTAATAAAAGATAGATTACATTTCTGCTACAAAATGTCTTCTCACTAATGTACCTATGTCTAGTAGCACGTTGTAAGAATATTCTTACATCGTGGTCCAGTGGTCACGCCCACTCCAAAAAGATCAATACAACCTTGTCTCTCTCAGCTCATTTTTTAGCATTGTAGGTTCCAAAGTGAAGTTCACCAATAAATTAAATTGCGATGCGAACGGGGCAATATCACAGCGACGCCAGTGTCATCGTCGACAGCGGGCCTGTTATTAACATGGCGTGGAATGAGCATGCTCGCGAGATGGCCCGTAAGCGATGAGTTGGAGTCAGCAATAAAACTCGTCAGTTTAGTAATGCCTCAAGGAGCCCTCAGTGCCGCGGTGCCAACTTGGAAGCGTTGAAAGCTGCCGTCTTCTCAGAAATTTTTTTCGAGGATCATTTAGGCTAGAGCTGCAGCGTCCGCCACTGACTGAGGTTTGGTAACTTCCTGACCGCAGACACAAAATTCTGTCACAAACTCACTGGGGAAGCACCAGGGTAACACCATTAATGCACACACCATAACTGGACAGCCACCTTGGCAGAATGGAATGACGGGTGAAGTTCATCGCATGAGCGCTCAGTTTAGCAGGTTAAGTGCCGTGTAATGCATGATGAACTGATTCGTAGCGCATGCCCTGGACCTATTTGGGGCAGTTCACCATTCAGGAGAAGTCAGAATTTCTTTCATAAAAATCTATCACATGTGCGTGCACCCAGCGGCAATAATTCACATGGAATACAAGTTCGCATGCACTTCCCGGGATCAGGTTGATTTTTGTGATTTTGGAGAGAAGTGACATTTGTTAGTTCTCATATAATATTCTTACGCTCTCTTTTTTCGGGGAGGACGATACCTCCGCACTTTTCCGCTTGTCTTCTCTGTGGAGCAGTTCCTTCAGTGCAGTAGTAACCTACTTCGGCGGGCTTGTACTCAGCCTTCTCATAGGTATTTTTATTCTGATATCTAGCCAAATTGGGCCCCAAATATTGCCCCTCACGCCCGCAAACAAAAAACAACTTTATGCTTTCTAATATTTGCCTCCGCAACCACTAACCCATGACAATTGCGCGGAAAGTACGTGCATGCTTAAACACTTTCTTATATTGTGAAGGCCAAGTTCTGTTCGGACTATTGGTACATCTGCTGACGACCTCCTTGCTGAAATTAGCGCCCTCGCCCGTCTCCACTTGACGGGCATCCTTCCAAGAACATTCCTGTCGCTCGCCATTACTCGGAATGCTCTGATTGCCTCCGTCGGTAGCTTCACTTCTGAAGGTGGCTCGTATTGCAAATGCGCAGCGGACAACGCTTCCACGTGTACTCGGTCGCCCTTTATCAGACCATTTCTCTGCCGCCATTTTGCTTTTTTGGTGAGGGGTCCCTGGTTTGCGCTCTGATTTGTTTTGCGAGTTTGTGTACTCACAACGATTTGTTGTACCTAACGCGCTCACTGAACATTAATATATGATGATTTTGTGTCAAAGTGATTTGCCCAAAATAACGAGTTTATATTTAAAAGTACATTTTATGGCGTGAGGCAACACCTGTAACGCATAGATCTGCGTTAAGCCCCATTGGTCTGTACCAAAACAAACGGCAAAAAGCAATCAGGAGAGAGCGAAAAACCACCTAACCAGTTATCCGCTAACCAGCTACCTCTGCTTGGAAGGGAGCCATGACTTCTGCCACCACTTCAAAGCGCTGTACCGTTGAGTCTCCTGCCAGTGTGGGCCGCAAAAGTGAAAGGGATAGGATTCCAGGTGGCGAAATATCGGTATTGGAGGGCAACAAAAGACACAACATGCACCTGAAGGAGCGTGGAAGCTGTAAATAGCTACCATGTTTTATTACTGATACCCTTGGGGCGTTAAGCACTGTTTGTACGGTGTACAGTGGTAGTGCGAGAAACGCCGCGTTGTAGACTCCTTAACCTGGAGCAACGTGTCCGCATCAGTACAGCCCTCACGTTTAGGAGGAAGCGGCACCAGATACCCTGGAAGTTGAAATATAGATCAATCGGCCTTCATTTATATTTTTCTTCGATACAAACGTCCTTCATCTATTTACATTCAATGTAAGTAAACAAAACTGCACGCCGTCTATCGTTAAGTGAAGTGTGTAACTGCAGCAGCCAGCGGAGCACTGCTGATGAATATTGTGGTGCGGTTTTGTATTGCTAAGGCATGGCGGGCCCAAGAATGCGAACACCATTCTTGTCTCACCAAAAGCCACCGCAAGGCAGGGATCTTGAAAAGAACAGTAGCATACTGCTGTTATAACGAAGTACCCAATGTGTAGAAGGCGAACGTACATTGCCTTGCCTTGAAGATTGCTCTAATGTGTCAGAAGTCGTGGGTGTACAACAACAAGGAAGGCATAGGGAGCGATTCAAATGTTAAACAAAGGGAAGGAAAATATTGCAGAGAGAGGGACAGTAAGGGCTCTATGTGCATCATCTGGAAGTGAAGAATATCTGCTACAATTATTCGGCATTTTCCTTAGCAGGGACTCCTCATCGGGGCCATTTACCGCAAAGATAAAGCTATCAACCCCGATCAGTGGTTTTTTTCGTAATAAAAAGTGGCACATCTCTCTGAGGTTGCGTTTTATAAAATATCACCACTGCCCTAAATCAATACCCTGGATTTTAAGAAAGAAAACACCACGCCAGAGTGTAAGACACGCATCCTTTATTTTTCCACACAAGTGATCCTCACAGCCTTATGGCATATGCCGCATTAGTTTGAACCCACCTTGTGAAAAGAACATTTGAATGGCCTTACAAAACTTATATTGGCACGTTTGTGCTAGCTATCTGGCGTAGTCACTGCTAACGCACTCGACACAGATAGAAAGAGCTCATGATTGGGCGTAACGTATCAACTTTGTGCTCGTATCAAGCGAGTAATTTTTCTATTCTTATGTTCTCAGCAATTCTTTGACCTTTACCAGGAATCGCTTTTTCTCAGGCGTGGAGAGGATTTGGTGCAAATACTGAAAAAAAACTCGTTGACCTTGTCGTGTTCCGCTTCAAAGAAAGTTCCTTTTAATAAAAGGTGCTGAGTTGTAATTACCCACACGGGAATTGCAAGGAGCCAACCCAAGGCACTAATCAACGACAACTTTACATTCTCTGCTCCCCGAATTATTCACAAAACTTCTATTCTAGAAATGATTTCATTGACACTTCGGTATATTAACATTTTCGGCAGCAATAGTTATCCCTCCAGCATTGGGGTTTAGACTTCTTCCTCCTGTAATCCCAAATAAAAATTCCGTCAGCAGATCCGTATGTCTTGACCGAGCACGGGTGCGATATATTTAGCTTCTGGGTTTTGCTTGACAGAAAACTTTCAGCCCTCTCTCTTGTGCGTGCTGTTGCTCACTTTAGTAACGCCTTTCCTTAATGCCCAAAAAAAAGCTTCACTTTGCTGGCTAGGCCGATTGTCGAGGTGAGTTTTAGCAAAAATGAACCGACGATTCAAATGAATAAACTGTTTATTCGTGATCTTTTTTTGCCTCACGGTATTGTTTAAGCCTCGCCGCTTTACGAGTGACAAAAGCTGGATGTTCGTCTTCCTTCATCGCACAAGGCTCTGCGCCGCACTTGGCCTTCTGGCCTTTTTTCGCGGCACGCGCACATCGCTGCGGCGGTGGCCTCCTCCCCTTCGTCCACCATGTGGCGGCACGGGTCCCCCGCTCGTCTCCTTCCTTCCTCGCCCATCTCTCCCTGCCGCCTATCGCTCTCCGCCACCGGGCTGCTGCTCTGTGTCGGGTGCTTGCGAGAGGGGGTGTGGTTTGACGTCTACCTCTCAAGGTCAAAACTTGTCACCCCGCGACGACTGCCCGAGGTAACGTCGTGTAGCTTTCGCTACAAAACGACAACAGCCATCCTGTGCGACTGTCGAAGCACACCCGTGTACAGACACACGCTGACCACGCTGCTTGAAAGAAATCGCCCCTGTAATAAACGAATCGCGATTATCGCAGTGAACGGAGACTCGGAGCGGTTGAATCCCTGCTGTCATAAGTAAACGCACTTCTCTTGAAATACAAGTTTATTCCCATCCCTTTTTGCATTGCCGTAATACTGCTTTACAAACTGCGCAGATGGAAGGAAGCCCATCTCGGAGGTCCACAGCCACCTTACAAGCAGTTTCCGGTTTCATCTGTGGCGAAGACTTGGCTTCTTGACTTCAGACCGGAAGCTGGTAGTGGTCTAACGTGCCGTACCCACCTTAGGTTCACGTTAGGACGAAATCGCGGATAAAAATCTGTAAATATACCACAAAAAGAACTTCAAAGTGTATGTCACCTACATTCCCAGTAATTGATGTCATTTATTCGATAAAAACAAGCAAGAACAGTAGACGCGAGCGGAGGATTTCTTGTATAGTAACCGCGCCCCTGGCAAACCTGTTGCCGCTAATCTGCATAGTAACAATGGGATAACGAGGGGAATGTGGTCCCCGCGATCAGTTTTCTAGAAAATTATCGCACCATACCTTTATGATTTGCAGCTCTGCTTTAACCCCAAATCTGCAAGTAAACGGAATGAGACGAATTTAGTGCAGTTGCAAGATAGCTAAACACGATTACAACAGTTAATAATGGTTCTTTTTACATGAAAGGTTTTTAATGCGAAACAATTACATTCTCACTGTTTTCGCAGGTACGGGGTGGAAACCCAGGAAAACAAAACGTGACCGAAGCATCCGAACCTTGAGAACAACTGAACCTCACGCAAGCTGCTTCAGTGTAACTTCTTCCCACCTGATCCAACACGGGAACATAGTGACGTAGCAGCACTGCCCTTTGCGTTGAAGTAAAGTGTGCGTTCTGTGGCAGTGGATCCGTGTGTCTCAAGAAAGCGTAAAGGCAACTCTAATTTTCGGTAATGTTCGGTAAAGTTTGGTAAGTGTTTGGTAAAGTGTCGTAAAGGTATCAAGGAGTATTTAATTAAACAAGCGATTCCTATAACTTGAATGCTTGCTAACTGCAACCAAGCAAGAACAGTAGAACTAAGCAACGGAACGCCAACTGTCCACTCGGCAATATCAACCTCACCGTTGAAAACGTTAGGTACTCTGTGGTTGCCATTTTACCATATTGTCCCGTGCCCAAAGAAGACGCTCGTGTCCTCAAGGAAAAACAAGCTTATTGGAGCGAACTTGTGCTCCTCTAGCAACTCGAAGAATACACAGGCGGCGAAACAGCAGTCAACAAAGTGACGTGCTCAAGCGAGCGTCGCGATTCGAATGCCTTGGTTTCTGCTCTTCAGGCTTTTATCTTTCGGCGCCAGTGTTTCTAGAACTGTCGATTTACATCCAGAACATTCTAGATCAAAGAAGGTTATTCTAGGCTAGTGACGTTAGGGCGCAACAGCCTGCTTATCTGAATGTGATAGCCCGTGCGGCATAAAAATAAAGAATAGAAGAAGCGCTTCGCTTGGGACACAGATACCACAGCCTGCGTGGCAGGGCAGTAAAAAACAAAAAAATAAACAAACCCATACATGCTTCGCGCCAATAATAATAAATTTTGTAATTAATCAAGAGCTTCCAACTTTAAATTGTTTGCTGAGATGCAAGTTTCTCTTGGAGAGAAAAGCTTTGCAAAATAGTGTTCCCAATTCCTTCTACAACTAAAATGTTAATTTCATTACCATTTCATTTTATTTCATTTCCACTAAGACGCTGAGATTTTAAAAATTATTGTAGAATTCTGCATAAACTTGAAAATTGAAATGTTTTCAGCGATGTAGCGGTACTTTGCCCAATAAATCAATCAGTTATTCAGTCAATCAATTAATCAATTAACGCTGTGTTCTTCCCTATCTTGCAGTCTTTCTTGTGGAGCACAATTTTTCTGTGAAAACTCTTATGTTCCTTTTGACCTAGGTTCTGTAGCTATGTGTAAGGAAGGAGCTCGGTTGGTTTCTTATGAAAGCTGCTGATATACGGCAATCTTCATCTGCAATATTCTAACAAAAATATAAAAACCTGGTGACGGATTTGGACTCGATGGCATACCCGTAGCGGCCGAAAGAATAGATGAACGGATTTGGTGGCCAGTTGTACACTGACGACGACTCAAAAGACGGGGCTAAGGCGTTTTTGCGGTTATGAGACTTTCCTCAGCGTTAAAAAGTTAGCTCATGTAGCTAAAGGAACAGTCGTTCTTCATACCCGAGTGAATAAAAATTGGTAGTGTCATTATTTATTAAAAGCGGAGTTGCTGTACCAGCCGCAAATTCGCAGTTGCAGGAAACAAATACAAGAAAATGCCGAGCGCTCGTACGCAGGTGCTTCGTGGCGACCACCAAGTATTCTCATCACGCACAATGGCTTTAGCAACAAAACTGGCGAAAACGCTGAGGGGCGAGAAAAGGCCGGGCGCTCATGAGAGCATGCCTTCGGCGACCGCCGAGTCCCCGGCTCACGCAGTGGCTGTAGCACAAGGCAAAACTTCATCGCTGTCACCATGCGCTACCGCGCATGTACAAAAACTCCAGCACTAATGCTGAAGATGAAAAGACACTCTGCTTCAGATACGGCACCGCAGCCGCCAGATTCTCTAGAAGTCAATACGAAAAATTGGAGACATAGTTAGGGGTGCGCCAGTCCTTCGCGAGAAGACTTGCAGAACCCGCCACCGCTGCCTCGAGACGGTTACGAAGAGCTGATGGAAGCCTACAATGCTGAGGATAACTGCATCCACCGCACCCCGCAAAGAAGACGACGACCTCTTCGTTGTACATGACGAGTATTACCAATGATACTGAAACTTACCAATCTCCAGGATGCTTACCTACAACAGCTTCGCCATTCCTCTTGGGCGTGAGTGCAAGCTTCCGTGAGTTTTAGATGCGAAGCAGCTTATAGGCGAGCCTCTTCCCTCCGCCGTTGTGTGGCGCCCACAACACCACTGCGCATGCCTGGCCAGGCACCGCTGCTGATGATTGTTGCAGGATGCTCCTAGTGATTGGCCAACCAACGAATTTATCACGAGATAGCTTCGCGTTCAACCACCGTCGTCATCTTCCCGTAGGGGAACCCAGAGTAGTATGCCAGGCATTCCTCCTCTCCTCTGAAGATCCTCTCCTTTAAGTGATTGCGCAACAAACCGCAACACCTGTGGCTCCGCGCGCGATAATGCGAAGCAGCTTAGGGTTAGAGACGCGACGGTAGCCGCGGCATACTCCGCTGGGGGCGCTACTTTACCTCCGCGGTATAAATTTCACGCGTGCGCCCTCTGCTGCCCTCATTCTCCTCCCGCAACGCCGCTATCGAACTGAAAACTAATGGGTCCTTGAGTCGACCCCATGGCTGCTCCGCATACTACTCAGGCTTCTCCTGCGGAAAAATGGTGAAAGTTAATCTCATTACCAGTACGCTCACAAAAGGCAATACTGTGGTTGTCATCTAAATCAGAATACTCCAAACCGCAAAACATCAGGTCAAGGCTCAGCACTGCTTGAAAAAACAACAAGCAACTTCGGAAAACCCAGGAAGAAGAGAATTATTACGCAGTTTGCGTGTCAGCACCACAGACGATACGGACACGAAAGCGCGATAAAGACGAAATGGTGTGAGCGGAGATTCAGTGAGCGTGCTGTGAGAAAATTTAAATGAGTAAAAGAAAAATACAACCTTTAGAAATACAATGATGCGGTATAATAAAAACACGAGAAACAGTTACCCGCTGTGAGTAATGCTGAAGAAAATTGTTCACGAAGGAAGGAAGAGTTGCGCGAGACTAATTCGCAAAATGTTTCGTAGTTCACAAAAACACTTTGTATTTCAGAAACAACTCAAGTGTTACTCAGTTACCGTTGACTTTCTAAACACGCACCCACACGCATGGACGAGCACACGCACGCACGCACACCCACATACACGAAGGCGCAAGCTTTGCCGCATTCCTTAAAGGGGCCATGAAGACGCCATACAAGTTTGTTTTACTCCAAAGGTTTCGTGTTTTACAGTGTCCCCAGCACTTGTCTGGATGCGAACAATATTTTATTCACCGAGAAACTAATCACTTTATTCAGAAATTTTGATTTTCCCGCTAAATCGTGTGTTTTCATGGTCTGCAAAGACATCCCATTGACCGACCACTCTGCCGCCGATTTGCAGCATTGGTTACCGTTAGTGAACATTGGGGGCACCAACATACCGCTGCAAGCCCTTTTCTGCCTTTGGTTTCTTTTTGACTGTATTTAGACCTGGCTTGCTTTTGTTCAGGAAGAAAATAATCGCTTTGAGAAACACAGTGCTCGCCCGACAAGTACGGTCACGTAAGACACCGTTGCTTCTGTCAATCGGCGAGGGTCGTCTGAGACAACCCCAAAGCCCCGCCGTCCTGCCCAGCTAAGCCAAACGTAGTGCGCTAAGTACCAACAGCAGTACGAATGGGTACTTCTATCTTTACATGTGCTTGTGGAACTTCCACTGTTTGTCCCACCATTCTTACTGGTGTAGAAAGAATGTGCCCTCAATTTAGGAGCGAATAGCTCATTCGCCAAGCTTATAAGATCTGCTTAATTTGCGTTTGCTTCTGCCGGCCTCCGCCAATAGCAGAGCTGGCTGGTATGACATCATAGGTTCTGTTGCGGGAAATGAGCTAGTGGGTCTCATGTGCATTCCTCTTTTTTCTAATTATATATGTAGCTTAATTAAGCGAAGTTTACTTAAAAAGTGGTGTCAGTATGATTCTAAAGAGGCAATCTTTTGAAAGAACAAAACTTGTGCTTTGTCTTCATGGTCCCTTCAAACTCATGTGTATGCCGTAACCGATACGCACAGAAATGCGTATTTTATTGCTGAGATCCAAAAACAGAAAGAACCGTGAGAACTTAAATGGTGTGGTGCAGTGACACGGCTATTGTACATTCGGGAGGTTTAACCCTCTTGCAGTAATAAGTTTGTTCTTGGGAGTAATGGGTGTTGCAACAATAAATGTCTTGAGATATTTTTTAGACAATCTTTTTTCAGCTACTTGAATGCGCGGATATTTTGGTCGGTCGGTCGGTCGGTCGGTCGGTCGGTCGGTCGGTTGGAAGGTCGGTCGGTTGGTCGGTCGGTCGGTCGGTCGGTCGGTCGGTCGGTCGGTCGGTAATAATGCTCCTGGGCCTTCATAGCATATTCCGGGCGTGTATGGCGTAGCGTGGCCAACCGGCCTGTCAGTTTCTTCGAGGGAGGGTCACGCATTTCGCTGAGGGGCAGAGTCCAGCAGCCAGTCCCAGATTGGTTGGACCTTTAGAGCCAGTAACTATATATAAGTGATGGCAAATCATAAGGCCAATCAGGAGTGACAGCTGGTTGGTATAAGTCGATGCGCGTCGTATCACATGCCGCGCGTGGGTATTTTTATGTTGCATATTTGTGTTGAAGACACGTAATACATTTACCCCGGAAAGTTATTCCACCGGTTGAACGATACGTTTATATAGACTAAGCCATTTCTAAACATCTGAGTTTGGTGGTAATGTTCATATTTGTCAGCATTGTTCAGTTAAAACAAAACCACACGCATCTCTGAGGGAAAACAACAACATACAAGTAATATTTGAAGAAACCGTACGGCAGTACGGTTTCTTGCGTTCCTGTTAGACCCATTGTAGATTTCAGCAGGTCTCCTATTTGTAACCTTTCGAAGTACTTGCACAGAGTGTTAAGTCCTTTGGCTGGCAAGACAGCCACGCATGTGGCTAATTCTTGCGACTTTGTGGAAAAAGTACGCGACGTACAACTCGAGGCTAAAGATGTGATGGTGTCCTTTGACGTCAAATCATTGTTCACCAGTGTCCCGGTCAACTTGGCCGTCGCTACTTGCGAGGAGCTTCTAAGTAAGGATGCCACTCTTGCCGAACGCACGCCATTTGACGTCCCCGACCTGTGTACACTACTTCGGTTTGGCCTCAGCAACACGTATTTCACGTACTGCTCTGAGTTCTACTCGCAGACGCACGGAACAGCCATGGGTGCCTCCATCTCAGTAACGACCGCAAATATTGTCATGGAAGCTCTCGAAGAACAAGTCCTCTCAAGTTTTACACCACAACCGAAGGTATTCTACCGCTACGTGGACGATTGTTTTTGAATCTTGCGGAAAGAAGACTCATCGCGGTTTTTGCAAGCTCCTAATTCCGTCTAGCAGAGACTTCAGTTCACAGTCGAGTACAAAGAAGATGATCGTCTGCCATTTCTCGACGTCTCCGTGGAACGCAAGAACGGTGAGCTCTCCTTCAGTGTGTACCGCAAGCCAACACACACCGGGAAGTACCTGGACTTCCAATCGAACCACCCGGTCGCCCACAAAAGAGCCGTTGTTTCATCGCTGGTGACGCGTGCGAGGAAAATCTGCAAAGACGGGAACAACCTGAAATCAGAACTTAAAATAGTACGCCGGGAACTTTCTGGCAACGGCTACCCACAACATTTTGTTGAAAGAATTGAGAAGCAAATACTACAACCTATGGCTGCCAATCATAAGGTCTTCACCGCCACTGCCGGCATTCCGTATGTACGTGGCATAAGCGAAGCTTTGGCCCGTATTTTTGCGGATTATGACCTACGCATTGGACACGTGCCGGCCAGCAAGCTTCGTAATGAGCTGGTGAAAGTCAAGGACCCGCTGCCCGATAATCTTTTCCCCGGTGTTGTCTATCGTGTGCCCTGCGCCGATTGCAACCATGTTTACATCGGCGAAACAGGAAAATTCCCCAGAAGGATGAAAGAGCATGAACGGGCCGTGAAAAACCAACAGGTGGCTTCTAATGCGATTGCCGAGCACGCGCACAAGCCCCAGCACAATATTGACTGGGACAACGCTGCGATTCTGTGCAAAGAACGAAACGTGACCTCACGTCTTTTAGTTGAATCATCGTTCATACAAACGCACTCCGACACGATGAATCGAAATGAAGGGACGTTACGATTGGTTTACATGCGGTCATTGCGTCACAAACTGCCCCTTTAAATTCGAAACTTGTCCATTTTTGCCTCATTGTGAGTAAGGAACCCGTACGGGTTCTGAAACGTCTTTTTACTTTTTTGACTGTGTCAGTGACTGCCTTACTGTTTCTTCAAACATTGCCTGACCAGGCGAACTTTCGTCGAACCCTTGACTATAAGTAATATTTGCAGTGTTCTTTTATTATAAATACACGCATAGTTGACGTAATAAAAAACACGGCCAGAAAAATACAAAAGTTGCCTCCCACGATTTCCCTGGCGGCATTCTAAGAGGTTAAATGCAAGAGTAACGAAAGGTTTCAATGGATGGCGCGTGGATCGCTGCGTAGAGTTGGCTGAATCGATTAACCCGCATCTATGCCGGACATCACTGGCATGAAGGTTCAAAGCATGGAGTGGGATGCGTTAAATTTAAATTAAGTTGAGGAAACCTCCAGTGTGTTTTTCTCTGGGAGGAGCGAGATATTAGAAGAAAAGCATCAGAGGTGAGCTGAAGAGAGAAGGAAGGCATGTTCTTGCAGGGGCGCCAGGCGACTGTCGTCGTTCAACGGCATTTGCAACGAAATGAACACTTACAGAGCCAATTTTTTTCTGAGCGATCACTTCATCACTATAGCTCAAAGTTTACCCGCCGGTATAATTTCGTTGTTGATTTGTGTAAACCAATGAGTTTTGATGCCACTTCCCACTGAGAAATAAAACAAAACAAAAAAACAATTTCACTTGCGGCAACGTCATTAGTGATGTTTTTCAGCACGATGACTTTGAGACGGCAGTGCCACCTAGAAACCTCAGAATATCTGCTAGGAAACACGCACTCCCGTTCAAGCGGGCCTCACATGTTTTAATCTTCATACCCCTCGTGGTTTCATATGTATTTATTTATTTATTTATTTATTTATTTTTTTATTTATTTATTTATTTATTTATTTATGTATTTATTTATTTATTTATTTATTTATTTATTTAATTATTTATTTTTATTTATTTATTTATTTATTTATTTATTTATTTAATAAATACTGCGGACCATTGGAGGTCCTGGCAGGGTGGGTGGTTACATAGTGTCAAAGCAGGAAATACAGTGCGAACATGAATACAAAGAAACAAAACAACAAACATCACTGAGAACAATACATTGGATTTGTATGGGAATTCCATTCGGCTATGGTACGAGGGAAGATAGAGAATTTATATGTGTCTGTTCTAGAACAATACGGTGTTAGGGAATGAGGGTGGTGATGGCGCGTTTGTCGAGTCATTAAAGGAGACAGATGTAGTGTCGCGTCAACGGCAAATTGGTTGTTAACACGTTGAGAGAGAAAATTCAGGCGGAATGTTTTCCTTCTTATCTGAAGGGGTGGAATATTGTTGGCTGCCATAAGGCCAGAGGGAGAGTCTAGTGGGGAGAATTTAGAGAAAATAAATCTAACGGCTTTCCTTGAATCCTTTCAAATTTTTAAATGTTAGAATCGGTGAATGGATCCCATACGATACAGGCATATTCAAGTTTAGGGCGGATAAGGGAGAGATAGCTAAGTAATTGTGCGTTTGAAGGTGTTTTAGAGAGTTTGTGCCTCAGGAAGCAGAGTTTGCGTAGAGAAGACGAGCAAATGTTGTCGATATGTGAATTCCAGGATAGATTGTCGGTAAATTTTAAACCTAAATACTTATGGTTAGTGACCTGGTTCAAAAGGGAAGACCTTAGCGTATACGTAAAAGGAATGGGAGTTTTTTTACGAGGTATGCGAAGAAGAACGTATTTTTCATTATTAAGCACCATGCTCCACTCCCTGCACCATTCAATAATGTTATTAAGGCTTGTTTGAAGCCCCACTTGATCGTTGGCGCAGGAGATACTCTTGAACAAAACGCAATCATCCGCGAATAACCGAATGCTAGCACCAGGCACCACGACAGACACAATATCATTATTATACAGTAAAAAAAGCAAGGGTCCTAATACACCTCCTTGGGGTACACCTGAAGTTACTGGAAGACAGCCCGATAGTTGTGCACCAACAGTCACGCGCTGTATGCGGTTGCTCCAGTAGCTAGAGATCCAACTGATTATCATATCCGATAGGCCTACTGCTCTTAATTTTAAAATTAGTTTGTCATAGGGAACGTTGTCAAATGCTTTGCTAAAATCTAGAAAAATTGAATCAATTTGACCGCTTTTATCAACTACCGAAGCGAATGAATGAGTTATCGTTACTAGCTGCGTTACTGTTGAATATCCTTTCCTGAAGCCATGCTGCCAAGGTGTTAATACTGCATGTTCTTTTAAGTAATTTAGTATATGGTTGGCTATAATATGCTCGATCAATTTACAACAAGATGATGTCAGCGAGATGGGCCGGTAATTTTGGGGCAGGGAGCGGTCACCATTCTTAAATACTGGTACAACTCGGGCTGCCCTCCAGTCATCAGGCAGCATACCAGACATAAGTGAAGCACGGAACAAAACAACAAGAAACTTTCCCAAGTATTCTGCATATCGCCTCAAACATGTATTCGGGATATCATCAGGGCCACAACAGGTTTTAGGTTTTAGGTTTAATAGCACAGAAACAATTCTAGCATAGGAAATAAAGGATACATCAGAGGCGACAAAAACTGACACATTCGGTAGACATAAATTTGAGCTGGAGAAAACGCTATGAAAATAGTTATTGAAGTGCTCTGCAATCGACGCATGATCAAAAATACATACTCCGTCAACTAACAGCTCTTTTTTCCTTAACTTTTTTCCTTAAATAATTCCAAACGTTTTGAGGTTCATGTTTATTAAAGTCAGGCAATGTTGTTCGGAAGTGATAGTCCTTCGCGCTCTTAAGTTCGTGCGGAATTCTGTAGAGCACATGGCTTATAAGATACGACGGAGCGTGCTTTTAAAGCAAAGCTCTTTACCTCTACCCCCCAAGGGTTCTTTCGCGACCGTTGGTGTCACCAGAAAACTCCAGCGAACAAATAAAAGAATTTACTGGCACCGCGGGGAATTGAACCTGGAACTAATAGACTAACAAAGCGAGAGCCCGTCGTTTTACCGGTTCAGCTACGAGAGCTTTTTTTTTTCTTTATTGCCCATCTCGGACAGCAACACAAGGTACCAGGTACAATGACTAAGAAAAAAACCACAGTAATGCCGCCATGCCCCCCAGGGCCGGTGTTGTCATTTAAAATTCCCTAAGCGTAGTCAGGGGTTCAATTTTAGACAACCACTCTGGCGGAGAGTTCTTCGCTCTCTGAACTTCAACAAACTCTGACACAGTTTCCCTAAAATACTGTCTCGTTGGTCGCGCGTTGACATCGCAATGCAGCCAAGCCATGCGAGAACGCCAAATGCTGTGCAGACCTAACAACATGACACTGTCAAATGGTACACCATCCTCTCTATCAATGCACAAAAAACGAATACCGTGTGGACTAAGTGGAAAATCTTTCTGGAGTGACCGTTGGAGGACATCCCAAAGGAACACTGCGGCCCAACAATGAAGAAAAACATGCTCCACAGTTTCGGATTGTTTGCAAATGGGACAGTCGGTGCCCCATGGAACCGACAGCCCCCTTTCATTCATCCAAGTAGCGACTGAAAGTGTACCCGTGTGCAATTTAAAAAAGAAAGTATTTGCCCCAGGTGACACTTCTATTCGCTTGACTCTTTTTAACACATCTTGTCCTGGACCGTTGCTGTACACAGCTCTATACAGTGGCACTAGGAAGACTAAGTCACATACATCCTTATATAATTTTTTCCTAGTTACACTGGCCAGATATTGCATCGAAAAACGCGTTGATAAAAATCGGAATGACAAAACAATTTCTTTAAAATATCCATGGACACCACCTGGCATGCAACTTGAAGAAACCACAAATTCTGGCAAAGCACGCATTAACCAAACTTGGATTACAGTGCGTAGAAAAGGGTCCTGTACATCGCGTAGAAATAAAAATCGATTTACGAGTTGCCGTACAAACAAATGAGTCAGTCCTTATCCGCCTTCACGGATTCGCCGAAACAAATTCGTCCTACTGCTCCTTTCCCACGTGGACCCCCACACAAAAACAGCAAATACGCGATGCAGCTTCTGGACATTCAAACGCGAACAATGCAGCACTTGCATAACGAACCAAAGCTTTGCCACGAAGAAAATATTACATGTCGTGGCTCTCGCGAACACTGACAGCCCAGTTGCTTTCATTTTTTCCGCTTTCTCTTTCAGTGATTGCACCTGCCCCCGCCAGTGGGGCTCACTGTCGCGATAGTATTCCAGGGGGGTTCCCAAGTACTTTACTGGGGTGGTTACCCAAGCTACATTAGCAAAGACCGCTGGCGTTGACATCCATTCACCGTGCCAAAACCACAGGCACTTTCCCCAATTTACCAGACTCCCCGTGACCTCCCCAAAATG
Source organism: Haemaphysalis longicornis (assembly GCF_048455015.1). NCBI lineage: Eukaryota > Metazoa > Arthropoda > Arachnida > Ixodida > Ixodidae > Haemaphysalis > Haemaphysalis longicornis. Next base: position 162,145,599 of record NW_027526422.1, read on the forward strand.
CTTCACTGTTTCCACGGCGAACATCACGCTTTCTTTGTTCGAGCAAACAACGGCACGCAAAGACAGGGAAGACAGGTAATGTACACACACGCATATCTACGGGTTTACCCTCTGCGTTCTCGCTGAATGCCACGTTAAAGCGTCACGCGACCACTCATGCCCGTCTAGCGGCCCTGTGCGCACCTTGCTCGTGTGCTAAGAGTTACAAAAATTAAAGGAAGCTCACACCAATGCATGGCATCTCACTTATAGTACGCCAATGTGCTAAAGCCTGTGGCCTCCAGTGTTCACGTAAAATATCACAGCTCCTTGTCGCCCGCCCTCACGCCAAATAAAGGAATGCCTTCAAATACTCCTTGATGGCCAGGCCATCACTCCAAGCCCCAGCATCAAGATTCTGGGCCCACATCTCGAGGCTAATGATGTAGCGCCTAAAAAACAGCATTATTCAAATCATACACATTATCAGGCGAGTTGCCACCAAGAAGCGAGGCCTAAGGGAATCTGGTACCTTTCGATTAATTGAAGCTTTGGCCTCTCGACAGTCACTTACGTCAACCCCCTGTCTTCTTCTCGACAAGGAAGACATAGAGACGCTTTATATAATGATTAGAAAGGCGGTCGAGCAGGCCATTGGTCTTCTTCTGAGTGCGTCCACACAGATGCTGCTTAGCACGGGGCTCCACAACACAGTGGAAGAGTTGATAGAAGGCCATCTTTCTAACCAGAAGGTCCGACTCAGAACTGCGGTGGGTAACCGCATGCTTCACCAGATTGGCTGGGCAGCCCAGAATGACACTCCACTTGACGTACTCCCACACTCTTGGCTACTAAAACTAAATATGCTCCCTTTGCTTAGAAATCTGAACCCCTGACATGACGAGGGTCACCGAAAAGAACGGGCTCAAGCGCTAAACACCACCTTCGGTGGGGATCAAGCAGTTGGGGATCATGGGGATCATACACAGATGCCTCCAAACATCGAGGGCAGCAATACGCCATCATCGTGGCTACCTCCAGAACCAACCTCCTTGCGTCTACCTCGCTTAGGACCCAAGAAATGACGGCAGCAGACGAGGCAGCCATCACCCTGGCTCTTACTCAACCTCGGGTTCGGAGGGTAGTCACCGATTCCCAGCAAGCCTACTAAAATTACCAGTCGGGTTGGGTGTCCTGACCTGCACTGCGCGTGCTAAAAAACCACTCCCCAAACGGTTCCATCCAGCTCATCTGGACACCCCCTCACGCTTCAATGGAGGGCAACAAATACGCCCAACCAACAAGCCTGCGCTTTTACCTCCCGTGCTAAGGAGCTGCACGAGGACAGTCACCCGCTTGTCACGTTCAGGGAGATAACCCAGCATTATCGCCTTCTGAGACATACCGTACGTTCGCCTTACCCTGACCTTTCCAGAGAACAACAAACTGCCCTACGGCTCATATAATCCGGGCTACTTCCCACAGCCTACGCGTCTTCACTTAATGCATTCGAAACAATGAATGTAAATTTTGCTCAGAAGTAGGTACAGTCCTCCCGTAATCGGGGTGTGCGACTTTAGCCCTGAGCACCCCCCTCTCTTTCCTTCAACTACCCAACAAGAGCAATGGGAGATGCTGCTGTCCAGGCCCTCTCTACCTACCCAACTTCAACGGGTGGACAGAACACAGGCCGCGCGGACTGCATATGTGCCCCACAGAAGAAGGAATCCCTCCCCAGGGCTGCACTCTGGGCCGTTCAGGAATCTTAACAGTAGTATTTCTTCCTCCTGCTCCTCCTTTTCTGCCGCAAATCTTGTCAAGGCAGATCGTCTAACACCAGGTTGGAGCTTACTCTAATTTTATAAAAAAAGTTTCCACTCTTGGGCTACATCAATACAACTCAACCAAACACCGTTCATGCATCATGCATTGATTTTACCTTACCAAGAATATCTCTTTGAAGTAATAAATGGTGTGGTTAAAGTGCATGTCACTACTCTCTTGCTTTACTATTTGTAGAGCGATGTGAGTGAATTTAAGTGACGTCGCATTGGTAATCGTTATGGCTGCCGTTTAGAGCTTTGCTTTCCAACCACATTCACTGGGTGGATTGGCGCAATTTTTTTCTTGAGTCGCTTAATTTTTCGCCTAAGGTGGATAATACTACGCGTCATCCAGGGTGTCTGTTTAGAGGTGCGTTTAAACTTATTAGATATGAAGTTACTTATGCAGAAGTGGCACATATTCTTAAAACTATTCCAGAGTATGCAAACGTCTTCGTCACAAATGTTACTGAAAGTATTTTCAATGTACTCTATAATTGCTACATCATTTGCACGAGAATAATCTTTAAAACATCCCAATGGTGGTTTATCCTCCTTTCTAAGCCGAACGATGGTCATTGATACGTTTACGAGCAAGTGGTCAGATATGCCTGGCACGACGGCTACTGACGTAGTATCAGCGTATGCTCTCGGAATAAAAACTAAATCAAGAATATTACTGCAATTGTCCTGGACACGTGTAGGCTGAAGCACAACCTGGGTAATGCCATGGGTACATTAAATCAAATAAAATATTACCTTGCTTGTTATTTTGTGACCAATCCTGAAGGCGTTCCCAGTTAACGTCAAGAAGATGGAAATCACCAGATAAAATTAACCTATTTTTTATGTTGTGCCATGATGCGCTTGCAGTTTTACGAGATAGTCAAATGGTGCTTCAGGTGGTCAGTACAAAGCATATAAAATAAACCTGCGGCCTCAACAACTCAGACTAATGCACAAGGATTCTAAGCCGTCGACATCTCCTAACAATACGGCTTCAATTGGGCTTTTCATTACCACAGCCACACCACCACCCCTTCCACACCTGTCTTTGCGGAACACTCTGTAGGGAGGTGGAAATACATCTTCGTCAAGGAATTCATCGCGCAACCAGCTCTGTTATTATGGCAATGTGTGGATCGTTTTTAAGCAACGCTACTTCCAGGAGATCTGTCTTATTCAGTACGCTAAGTGCGTTTACGTTCACCAGTCTGAGCCGTTTGTCGGCGGATGTTCCATTCAGTCAAGGTTCAGATATGACAGGCAGTGCAGAGGGTTTAGGTGCTTGTTTCGTCACTTTCACCCGTTCGCCCTTGGTTCCATCGCAGGTGTAAACATCCTTGTCTATCTTTAATCTGTCATTCACCAAATATACCTCTTTTCCGTCCTTTTTGTCGCTCTTGGCACTTTCCCAAAGCAGTTTGCTCTTGCGCAAGGCTTGTTGGTAAAAGTCATTTTGTATGTAATTGTTGACCACTTTAGTTTTGTGACATTTGTAAAAATACCTTTCTTTTTACTAAAATCTTGCAGATAAACGATTACAGGCCTATTGCCGGTATACCGGCGAAGCCTATGAATGCGCCCGATTGATGTGGACTCGACGCCTAATGTTGATTTGAATACGTCTACGATAACTTTTTCTTTAAGGTTTCGTCCGTTTCACCTGCACTTTCTTCGCGGCTATGGATGATCAAGTTAGAGCGTCTACTACGGTCTTCCAGATCGGTTTTCTTTTTAGATTGAAAAGTCATAACACTGGCAATCGAGTTTAGGCTTAATTTAACCTGTTGTGTGGTTTCAAGAGATGATCAAGGTTCAGAAATCTTTTTGTCAAGTTGCAGGTACATGTTTTTCAGATGCGTTAGTATGCTAATTGTGTTGGCCAGTTCTGTCCTAATGCCAGATATATTTGCTTGTATCGCAGCTTAACCAGCAAGCAACGTTTCTAAGATATCTTTATTCGAAGGACCAGGACCAAGGTTTGCTTCGACGTCCCCACAAACTAGCAGTTTGCACACAAGGAAGCAATCATACGCAATTTTTAAGCACTGATGGGGGTACGGCACGACCATTATACCACAACTGTCGCTACGAAATGAAGTTGAGTGAAGTCTAACATGAAAAATGAAGTAGGGGCGGCTTAGCGTCATTTCACTGCCGGGTCTACCGTCCCCACAAAAGTCGAAACTGTGTGGGGCCTCCTTTATAGTTGTCGCTGAAGCTGACGGGACATCACGGTGGTCATGTGTCGCTTGATCGATTGGGCCACCGGGGGGGTTACAATCTGTGAAGAACATGACGGGCAGTGCGCGCTGACCACCGTCGATGGATTCTCCGTTCGTTTGGTCATGCTGCTGCTGACACCTGTAGCCGTCTTCAGGAATCGCGGCCAGGGCAAGCACGACTGTCTGCAAAATGAGGTAGGGGCGCCTTAGCGTCATTGCCTGCCGGGTCTGCCGTGCCCACAAAAGTCGAAACTGTGTGGGACCTCTTTTATAGTTGTAGCTGAAGCTTACGTGACATCACGGTGGTCATGTGTCGCTTGATTGATTGGGCCACCAGGGGGGGGGGGGGGGGTTCCAATCTGTGAAGAAAATGACGGGCAGTGCGCGCTGATCGCCGTCGGTGGATTCGCCGTTCCTTTGGTCATCCTGCTGCTGACACGTGTATGCGTCTGCAGGAATCGCGCTGCCTGGGCAACACGAGTGTCTGCAGAATGAAGTAGGGGCGGCTTAGCGTCATTGCACCTCCGGGTCTGCCATGCTCATCCCGAACTAGTAGGTTTCCAGACCTTCAATCGCCGAAATATTTCCTTTTTATTTTTCATTTTTATCACCTTTAAAGCCATTGTCGCCACACATAGCAGGAGAACAACATATTGGAAAGCGGTAGCAAGTTCTCGGGACTCTTTAAGTGATCCGACCCATCAGGAAGTACTGTGACGCCGCATTACACAAAAATTGCTCAACTGAATTTCGGAATTGCAATATAAAATAATGCATGAAACAGTAATAAATTTTTATGTAACTAGTGCTCGCCGTAATATACCACAAAATGTTCATTTTTAAGGCCAAACTGTAATTAAGAAATTTCATTTAAAAGACAAACTCAAAGCCATCCTCAAACGTCCCATTTATTTAGGAAACGAGGCTTGAATGTTATTGGTATGACGTCCCCACTAGCCTATCTACGCCCATTGCAGGGCAAAGGCTTCCCCCAGGGACCCCAAATTATCCCGGACCTGGGCTAACTGCTACCAATTTATCCCCAGAAACGTCTTGATTTTATCTGCCCATACATCTTTCTGCCGCCCCCTGCCACGCTTGCAGTCTCTATGTTACACCTATCACCTTCCGTTTCATTGCGCGCTGATCTTGTGCCTTGTAGGTGAGTACTGGTAAGATGCAGCGGTGATACACATTACTGTTCAGGGACACTGGTAGGCTGCCATTCATTATCTGAGAATGCAGTCCGAATTCACTCCACCCCCTTTTCATCGTTCTAATTATCTCTGCCTCATGGTTGCGTTCAGGTGTCACAACTTGGCCTAAGTAGATATATTCGCTTACCACTTCTACTACCTCGTCACCTATCTCAAACCTCTGGCTGTCCCGAGGTTATTCATCATTACTTTAGTTTTCGGCATATTAGTTTTCAGGCCCACGGTTCTACTCTGTTTTTACAGTTCTAAAAGCATGCTTTGCAATTCGTCTTCCAATTTTTATGATGTACGACACCCTAGATCTGTTTACCACATGCTCAAACGTTTTGCTTTCACTTAAACTTCGCGCAAAGACGCAACATAACGCTATTTTTGGCCTATCGTATTTATTTGAATGAAAATGTTCAGAAACGCGGGCACGTCGCAGGGTGATTCTAGCAAGTAAGGTGAATTGATTGATTGATTGATTGATTGATTGATTGGTTGGTTGATTGATTGATTGATTGATTGATTGATTGATTGATTGATTGATTGATTGATTGATTGATTGATTGATTGATTGATTGATTGATTGATTGATTGATTGATTGATTGATTCATTCATTCATTCATTCATTCATTGACTGTGGTACCGAGGAGGCTTGCAGCCCAGGGCGCGTTAGAGATTGGAAGTGGATAGCTCGGTGGCAGTTCTTCGTGCTTTGAGTAATAGATGCCATCATGAAGAGTTTGCCACGTTCCGGTCAGGCTGCCATAAAGGAACCCGTTTTCAGCGCGTAGCAACAAATTTTCACAAGCAAAGATGGTTCACTGCGGAGTATCTAAGAGGAGCATTTTAGTAGGTAAGTGCTTGCCATTTTTTGGGTAAGTTATCCCTAACCCTGCTGAAGCCTGCGGAGAGCCAGATTTAAGGTCAGGATCGATAAAGACTTTCACTACAGTTAAAACTACAGTTATTTCCTCACTCATTAGGAAGGCGTTTGACATTGTCTATTAAACATATCTACTGAACAAGCTCTGGACGCATTGATTAGGAACGAAAATAATACAAATACTTTGGTAGCTATGTTCAAAGCCGCCAACAGTACGTAATAATGCCATTCGATTTCTAAACCACAGACAGTAATGACAGTGGGGCTACGGGGCTCAGTGATAGGGCTGACATTATTTTCACTGTACGCAAATGACTTTCCGTTTATTCTAAAATATTACGGAGCATTACTGTACGGTGATCATACAGGATTAAGTTTTCTAGCAGATACATCACACGAGTTAAACATTCAAAACAGCGAAAATCACGGAGAATTCTATTATGGTTTACGAACAACCAACTCCCTATTATTATTAACAAAAGAAAAAGAAGCGCTCTGTTTCAGAAGAAAACGAACCTATAACGATACAAACTGGGGTTTGAATATCGAGCTTATACTGCAGGAAAACTGTTAAAAATATCTAGGCATATATTTTAAATCCTACAAGCACTGACAAACTGAATAAAACAAGTTCAAATTTAACCTACGGTTGCCATATTCTCTTGCAGGCAAGACAAAGCTTTTATTTTTCTACTAGCAGTAGTACCCGGCGATGCCCGGGTGGGCCACTATACTCATGACACTAATGGGTATAACACAGGTTTACTTATTTCTTAGTCGTCCTAATTGGCTAGTTCATCAAAAAGTGGTACACAATTAGGACTCCCTGCCTTCTGTCATTACACGGGCTCCAACCAGAGGCGTTTCTTGGTAACGGGAAACGTCTGAAACTCGTGCTTTACTGCAATACATGGGCTCCAACCGGGGCCATGTCGGGGTAATCGTGATCAATGACACGGCCTCCTACGGGAGGTACCTGGTTGCAGGAAGTGCCAACAGACGGCGAGCGCAAGGCTATCGCGGAAACATTAAGCTGGATTCTATGGCCAGAGGGATGTAAATTAACAATTGGCGCTGGCCTTCTTATCCAATTCTTAGGACAAAATCCTGAATCAGTCTCAGGGCAGGTGGATGGGCAGCATTTGCAAGCAAAAACGAATTCGGAATATTAATGGGCTGTATTTCTACTAAGGAATGTGTACACTCACGTCGTTTTCCCGATCTCCTCATTGTCCCTATTAGCTGGGTGTCATGTAAAAATTTTGTAGAAAAGTGTTTAGTTGCCTGAGTAAGTTATCTATATCAAGAAAAACCAGTTCAAAAATTTCAAATGACCTGCGAGAAAATAATACAAGAAAAACTATTTTCCATTTTTCATTCTTTTCGCGGTGTACTTTTAAACTTTTCACCAATATTGCGAGTTTTGGAACGCCGCTGGTGCGTTAGGCCTAGCCGCCGATCCGAGGAATCCGAAGCCAATCGGTAATGGTGGAGAACGCCCAAATTCAAAAAGAACTTCATGAATTACGCACTGAGCTGCAAAACTCGAAGAGGGAACTTGGGTCTCTCCGAAAATCTGTGCGTCGCAAGGAGTCGGCTTCTCCACCCCCACCGAAGAGTTTCGAACCCCGAAGCCGTTCTCCTGTTCAGCGCCCAAAAACGCCTTACTTGACGCCTCCTCCGCGTTTATCACGGAGCAGATGCTTGAGCAGCGAGAGGCGCAGCTAAAATTTCGAAACAACAAAGAGTGCCGGAAGGCTTTTAGTGGAATTACGACATTACAAGAGCAATTCAACGGCCGTGAAGAATACATCCAACAAATCACACACAAATGCAGGAATTCACTAGAATGATGACGCCGGAGGAAGCCAAACGCAGAAAAAAAGATACTCAGTAGATGTCCTTCCCGCCCTCCCCACCTCCCAAAAGGGGTATTAGTTCAATGAAACTGTCGCAGCTTTGCTCAAACAGGTCCTTTTCTTAAACATCAAATTTCTTCTCTACAGCCTATGGCCCTACTGTTGCAAGAAATATAGAGGCACATGCATAACTCCTAATTATGTTTCTTTTGCGGACCCTACTATACCCCACAAGTCAAAAGACCATAACAAAGCACCCAGTGTTAGTGGTCAGGCAACTATCCTTGTTCACAAGTCTTGCAAAGCTGTCAAGCATCATTGGGACAAAGCTAGTGATTCATCTCGCGAGGTAATAATTGTCCGAATTGACTCCTCCGGTGTCAAAGCCCTTCTAATAGTCTGCGTCTATTATCGCCCTCAATGCACCTGGCACGTTCGGGGCACATACATCTGGATTCCTCATGTTCTTTCTTTGAATTTTTCTGGACCCATCATAATTGGTGGTGACTTCAATGCTCGAAGCACGTTTTGGGGATACGCCACTAGCGATCTCCATGGGAAGCTTCTTGAGCAAGCGATGGAGTTTAGCCACCTACAATTGCGAAACTAGCCTTTTGTTTACACTCGCGTGGGCCTACATTCCTCCCAAAGAGACAAAGCGCCAGACCTCACCTTCTCCACACCTGGTATAGTCAAGGCATGGCAAACTGCCCCTTGTACCTGGGGTAGCGATCACTACCCTATTTTTCTTCATTTGAATGCCAAGAAACTCCGACGTAAATGTCAGTGCTCTACAATTAACTGGAACTCGTTTCGATTCTATTTACGCCAACGGACATTTCCGACATCCCGACACTGGTTGCCAATATCACGACTGCTCGCACGAATGCTACAAAACTGTTGAAAGCACTATTGAGATTTCCCAACCAGACCTCCACATGCATAACCTTTTGCGAACTGCGGAGCGACTTACTAATCGCTACCGATCTCAAGGAACGAAACATCGCGATTTATTGAAGCTCAAAAGGCAGTATAAAATTATTCACGAATACCAGAAAACCCCCCAAAACGAGAAATGGCACGATCTCTGACAACGACTAGGTCAGGAGAAGGCTCGCACGCCTTTGGGCAATCATTCGTGGCCTGTGTTGCAAGACTAAAACCAAACTCTCAACCGTCGAAGAACTATGCCTGCACAAGTATTACACGGATGTTGAAAAGGCTATCGTGAAAACCTTGTTCCCCCATGCGACATCTGACTTCAGTTGCCTGCAACCACTTTTTGTTATTGAGACACCAGAAGCTGACCCTTCTCTAGATAGTCCCGTTACACATGGCGTACTTCAAATAGCACTCAACCAAGGGAAGCCTAAGTCTGCCCCAGGACCCGACGCAGTCACCTGGCAGGACCTCCGGAATCTGCCCCCAGAAGGGCATTCTATTCTTCTCGAGCTTATTAATCGGTCATGGGAATCAGGCGGAGTTCCTGAACACATGAAAACAACGATCATTTGCCCTATTTCCAAGGCAGGAAAGGATGCTAGAAAACTTGAAAATGTGCGGCCCTTTGCACTTACTCCTACTATAAGCAAGATAATGGAAAGACTGACAAATAATCGTTTGAAGTATCATTTGGAACGCACAGGCTGGTTCCACCCAGCTCAAACTGGCTTCCGCCCAAATCTCGAAACGCATGACTTCCTATGGCTCCTGCAGTGAGTTATCAACCGTAAATCCCGAAAATTCATCCCAGATTACGTCCTCTTTTTAAACATACGCAAGGCTTTTGACAATGTTTGCCAAAACGGCATCCTACAGGAGCTGTCCCAGGCATTTTTCCAGTGCCAAGGCACAAGCCTGGATCCGAAATTTCCTGCAACATCGCTCTATACAACTGAACTCTCCAGGCCATGAAGTCACCACTTACTACGTAGACCGAGGAGTTCCTGAAGGCTCCATACTCGGATCATTGCTGTTCAACCTTGCAATATACCGTATGACCCGACAGCTTGAAAAAGATACCTCAGCTCGATTCGCCCTGTACGCCGACGATGTCGTCGTCTGGACAGAAGCGGCTGACTAAGATGGCAAGGAAGCCATGCAGTCAGAACTTCAGGCTGCCGTTTTTAGCCTAGCACGCTCCTTGTCCGCCTTCAGCCTGTAACTCTCACCACAAAAGACGGAATTCGTAAGCATCAACGCCAAACGCCAAACTGATCTGTCTCATATCTTGACCCTTCATTTCGGCGGTACATCAATCTCATCCCAAAACGGAACCGTCCGACTTCTCGGTCGCCAACTGAGCAGCTGCAATAGCCCTCAAGCATGGATTCGGAGACTTCGTACCACCTGGCGTGCTACGATGCATCTTATTACTCGCATCTCAAGCAAGTATGGTGGTTCACAACAAGCCTCTTGTCAAACTCTCGCCAGAGCAGTGGCCCATGGCTGGCTGGCATACGGTTTTCCAATATATAACTTCAGCCCCCGGAATCTGCGCGATTTGGAAATACTAAATAGTTCTATGATTAGAACCATCACGGGTCTCCCTCGACACTCAAGAAATGATCTTCTAGAGTTGGCAGTTCCTCTTCCCCCGCTACGACAACTCGTGGAGGAAACTCAGCAACTCAGCTACGTTTTGAAACGCACCTTGAATGCTCATCGCAAGGCAAGCAATCTTAAAATAGGACGCGTTGGACAGCGTCTTTGAAGAGGCACCCTTTCAAGGTACTATCCTCCCATGGGAACGTCCACCGCTTGCACTCATCAGACGACGGCCTATACGGCGCTCCGACCCGGCGGCTACAGAGCGTCTTGTTAGGCGTATACGGCAAGACAAAGGCATTGACGAACTAGATGTTTTCACAGACGCAGCAGTGGCCAACAATGTCGCAGCGATAGCTTGGACGTGCCCTGAATTTCCACCCCTGGATAGGTCCTGCAATATCTCACAAATCCATGGTCTAGTAGCAGAAGCCAAACTTTTCGGAATTCTAGGTGCCCTTCAAAGCATCCAAAAGAATCGCCCGTCCCTTCCTCAAACCAAACTACGCGTTATCAGACTCCCACGTGGCACTTCATAAATTAAATCGTTCTTTCACTCCAAACGCAACTGCCACTACTATACTGAGAATGATTTAGGAGCTACGGCAAGAATTTGTATCCGTTCGTTTGGGTTGGACCCCGGCGCACACCGAGGGTGACACAGGGAACCAGTTAGCCCACATGGCTTCCCGGGAGAGTCTCTCACATCCTCCCATGGTTTCTTCTGACCCACCCCCAAAGGACGCGACCGGGCGCGAAAACTACCGCAAAGCAAAGATCCTTAGTCGTCAGCGCCTCCAGGAATCCTCCCCTGTGGGTTTCCTCACACATTTAAAACGTCTGCTAAGAAAAGGAGAAGTTGTTGCAAACAAGATATGCACAAACTGTGCATATACCCCCGACATTCTCTTTAAATGGACCTATCCTCGAACAGCATATACCCCAAAGTGTATAGCTTGTGGGGAATCAGTCGTTTCCAATCTTTACCACCTGATCCGGATGTGCTCAGCCTTTTCACAAGGACGATCGGAACTTTTAGCACTACACTCCATCCAGTGTTATGAACAGGACCATATTAGCGAAATGCGTGCTAATCCCTCTTTATTAGAGGCAATTGTAGGATTATCTCTCAAGAATGGTATCTATAAAGCAGTTTGATTCATGATTCACTCAGCCCTGTATGGGTCAGTGATTCTGTGACAAGAGCGAACTGACTTTCTAATGAGACAAAAAGTGCAAATGTGTTATCTATTACTTTTATTTTCATATTTTTTTCCCTTTTCCCACTCTCCCCCATTCCCCTTCAGGGTCTTTTGACCACCTCCAATAAACAGCCAATCAATCAATCAATCGCCAATATTGAGCACCAACAGCGTAATCACAATGTGGTGATCACGTTTGAAGCCGTTTGAACCGGCCGTTTGGCTACACGTGGACAACACCTGTTAGGGTTTGTCCGGTCGTCAGGCCTGTCAGTTACAAAAACATTTGTCCCTTTTACGGGCGTGTAAGAGCGAAATTCTTAATATTGGTTTTCTACATTTGTTGATTTCTACAACTTGATAGATTAGAGAATCTTTAGGAATATCCATTTTGTTCCGGAGTGTGGAATGACCATGATAGTGTTGGTTAGCAGCGAAATCATAAAACTTCCATTTAGATATTCTTAAAGACTACACATATCAGTAAAATTCCCTTCGAAATGGGAACGGATGACCGAGAGAATCATGAAACTGCGAAAACACAATTCCCCCCTTTTTCTCGGTTAGGAGTGCAATTTCCAAAAATACCGCCTTAGTGAGCCCCTTCCCAATGACGCAAATGTACTTGCAAAATAATCAGCTCTCTAGATCTACCAGTTTTCGCTGAATTTTGGTGAGTCAATCAGTCAAACAGTAAGTCAGTGGGGCACTTATTTTTATAGGTAGACTACACGGGCTCCTACGGGAGGCACGTGAATGCACAAAATGTCATCACGTGGAGAGCGCTACGGGACCGAGGAAAAATTGAAATAAATTCTACGTCCAGATAGATGTAGTTTTAAAACATCTGACTGGCCTTTTTACCCCCTTCTGTTGAGAAAATCCTGAAATAAGTTTTTCGGCCCCCGGATGGGAAGCATTTGCAAGCAAAAACGAATTGGGGATATCAACGCGCTGTTTACTTATTGTGGGATCTTTAAAACACGCCATCTTCATGAAATCCTGATTGTCCCTATTAGGTGGATATTATGTAAAAATGTTGTAGAACGTTGCTTAGATATCTCAGTAAGTTACCCATTCTAAAAAAGCTATTCAAAATCTCAAATTGCCAGCGTTAAAAAAACATCTGAAAAATAATTTAAGCAATATTACGCTCCAACGCCATAATTGTAGAATCTATAATTATCAGCGTTGCACCGACGACATCACCATCATCGACGCCTGTCGTCATTGCACAATCGGCGTGCGCTCGCGCTACGTCTTCTTTTAAGTCGCCATTATACCTTCCGACCGCTCGGTCGCTCTCTCACTTGTATGATGGCCTCTCTCGTCCTCAGTGGCTAAAGAATCCCACAATCTGGTGTCGGAAACCCGGTATACAACGACAGCGACAGACAGGGCCTGACAACCCTCAACGACAGGACCTGCTTGACTTTCCACGAACCAGCCACTGATGACCCGAGATGACCTCCCTGGAGCGCATGGTGAGGCGCCGAATCACTATGCGAGCCACACTCAACGGCGTCTTAAAGGAAATCGAAGAAAACCTACGTGATGGACGCTTGACCACACCGATGTATTTTGCTATTTCCCTCGAAAGAATCAAATTCTTGTTCAAGCCGATCCAAAAGCTGGATGAGAATATCTACCGCGAACACCCACAGGAACTCGACGCGGAAGGGAGCTCTGACGTGACAATGTTCAACGAAAGCGTCGTTAAAATCATGCCAGAGCTTCGTTACCGCTCCCACAACCATCCGACCGGAGAGTCTCACTCTGCTGAGGTCTCATCAGGGTGAGACTCAGAGTCTCAGTCTCACCCTGCTGACACCTCAGCATCGGAAGTCTCAGCAGCGTGGACTCACGCGGTGAGTCCACGCTGCTGAGACTGTACCGATACGGACGAAATTACCGATAATAGAGCTAACGAAGCTTCACGGACATCGTAGAAACTGGCACAAGTTTTCGAGTCAGTTTGAGGGCGGTATTCATTCGAATCCTGAGTATAAGGACACAGACGAATTCCACTACCTGACGAACCTACTAACAGGAACGGCGGCTTCTGCTATATCAGGATTACCGATTACGGATGACTGCTACGCTGACGATGTAGAAATTCTTAAAAAGTGATTTCGAGACAGTGAAGTCATCGTACAAGATCACTTGCACGCTTTGATTAACCTGAAACCTGTCTCGTCATCGTCATACGTTGCAGAGTTACGCAAGCTGTACGACAAAGTACATGTGCACTGTGGGAGCATGAAAGCGCTGGGGACGCATCCCCTGACTTATTGCTCCATGCTCCACGAAATCGTGCTTCAGTCGCTATCTCGAGGTATCGTTCTGCGTTATCACCAGCGATCGAAGATAAAACGGGATGCGGCCGATTCGGGTACCGCAGAACCTTAGTCGCAGCCAGCGGACAAGCACGAAAAGCCGTTTGAAGACCTAGTGACCATTTTTGGCCAATAGCTCAAATGTCTCGAAGCGGTAATGCCAGGATTATCGAAGGAATTGGACCCCTCCGAGAGCCGCGAAACAGCATGATCTGCGTCGCACATCAAACGCCGATCACTTACCATCTGCGGCAGCTCTACATGGAGGAACTGATAACGTCACGAAATGTTTGTTCTGTTCGGCTCCACACGATGCAGCTTCTTGCTCATCGAGAGAAATCGGCATTGACCAAAAGAGAGCCCTACTAACCAAATATGGCCGTTGTTACCGATGCCTAACTCCAGGACATGTCTCGAGACAGTGCAAGAAAACAGTCGTTTGCGGTCACTGTTCAAGACGACACGTTTCGTCGATGTGTAATCCTGATGTTCCAAATCGACTGAACGGTCACGTGACAACCGCACCTGTCCACCAACTATCTCGACAACTAGGACAAGTGGTACTACTCCAAACACTGAGAGCAAAGGTTTCGGGAAGAGACAAGGAAGAAAACTGCAGAATGTTGCTAGATGAAGGTGGTCAGCGAAGTTTTATCCGAAAGGACGTCTCTAGGAAATTAGAGAGAGAGAGAGAGAGAAAGACTTTATTTATGGCCAGCCGGGAGTGGGAGGTCGGGCTGCGCAGAGCCTCCACATCCCACCCACGTTTACGACGTCTTTGAGACTAGGCCCCGCCGGCGTCGGCGTGAGCGGTGCGCGAAAGGTACTCGGGAGTTCGTCCCTTTTCCCCCCGTCTGCGACTCGCTCCGCTTCTGCCTGGCGAGAGCAGCCTCGAGCTGCTGGACGGCTAGCTGCGAACTCCTTGGGGAAGAAACACGCACGCTAGGAGCGTTCGGAGGAAAGGAAATGCAAGAGACGTGAGGAAGGGTTCGCGTCTTGCTCCATCGCTCATTGAAGCAGACTACAATTCCCATAGAAGTCTGGAGATTGAGTCTATCTGCAATTAGCCTCTACACAACCCAAACGAAGAGATGCTAAGGCAATTTCGAAGTAGAGGCATCGACACTAAAAGCATCTCAAACAAAAGTAATGCTGAAGATTCAATCAGCCTATTTATACGGTCAGACTTTTACTGGGAAACTGTGACGGGAAACGTATTGACAGTACGCCACAGGATGAGAGCCATCGAAACGCGGCTGGGCTGGACTCTACAAAAACCAACGCAGGCACCCGCTGAAGTCGTTGACTGCTCCGACATCGTTGTTCTTAAAGCAAATAAGTCGGAAATTACAGCCGCTTTGAGGCAGTTCTGGGAGCTAGAGAGCATTGGCATCGGTATAACAGAACAAGCTTTACCGATAGATCACGCCGAAAACGATTTCCAGAACAGCATTCGACTTAAAGGAGGGCGGTATGAAGTGAGCTTACCTTGGAAGTCAGACGTAAACCTTCCTCACAACTTCGCAGTGGCTAAAAAAGGCTTCACCAGTTGCTAAAGAAGCTGTGTTCCAGTGCTTCATCTCTGCAAGCATACGACGACGCGATTCGTCTGTACATTTTAAACGACACTGCTGAACGAGCTTTCCGACCGGAACCAACAGATGGGCGGTATATCTACTACCTCCCACAGAGGGCCGTAATTCGAGAGGACCGAAAGACGACGAAAATTCTAATCGTGTTTGATGCATCCTCTCATGCCAGCGGAGTTAAATCGCTCAACAACCACCTGGAGGTTCAACCAAACTAAACCATCGTTGCCCTGCTGCTTAGA
The DNA here is from genome assembly GCF_048455015.1 of Haemaphysalis longicornis. NCBI lineage: Eukaryota > Metazoa > Arthropoda > Arachnida > Ixodida > Ixodidae > Haemaphysalis > Haemaphysalis longicornis. The sequence continues at coordinate 162,161,493 of NW_027526422.1, forward strand.
TTTAGGGAATACAAGGTTGGCATGACAGCAGATTGGAGGGCACAAGATGATGATGACGATTATAATGACGATCTATCGCGAAGCTTTTTTGGCAAAAAATTACACAGTTCCCTCTCTCAGAATTTAACCTAGGTCTCTCTGGTTCTGAACCATACGTATATCCGCTTACGTCATTACAGCACGGTCGAAGCAGTTAGGATTTTAGAAATTGACTTTTTCTTCTCTTTAAATTTACTCTGTTTGCACTCTCGGACACTTTTTTTTACCATGGCTAGGACCACACGCCGGACGAAGCATTTCTTCTAAAGGGGAAGTAAAAGCGTTCGCATTATCGGCTGTTGCTTTGTCTGTTCGACTAATCTCTAGAGATTGGTGTTCGGTTTATTACGTCCCCTGTTTGATAATCTTTGGAATAATCTTAACGGCAGTGTTTATAATGCGCAGCCGTTAAGCGCCCGCCTTTGTGGTTTCACAGCACCGCCGTCCCTTGTAACAGAGCGAACGAAGGGGACACCGAAGACAATGAAAGCGGGGTAGGAGAGTTTGTCCAAATGGTCAAGGGAGGGAGGTATGCCGAAGCGCCGCGAGACTCTCCGCAGCGTGGACGCACTGCAAGGTAACCTTGACTACAAAGAGGCCACTGAAGATGAGCCCGCAGGAAAGCGGAGGATGAAAGAATGACGAAAGTGAGTGGGGTGGGGGGCAGGGGGACAGTGTGGCGAGGTCACGCCAGACGTGTGGGGGAAAATCCCGCCTCCCAGACTAGTGGTGCCCGAAAAAGGAGACGCAAAATCAAGCCGCTATGAAAACGGCCTGGTTTTTCCGGGTCTTGTTTTTTCAAGTTCACAAAAAAAAAGTACAGAAGCACAGCACGCGCTGTCTAGTGCACGTACCGTTTTTTTGGAAATTTTCTAGGCCGCCGCGCGGCTAAAAAGGGGCGCTGCGGTCGCTGCTGCCAGATGGTTGCGCTGATAAAGAGAGTAAGGAGGACGTTGGTTCTCGCTTTGTTTCCGTTGCAGGTGCGTCCTCTAAGTACGGCGCGCTGCCAGCTATTGAGGGGAGGAAGTGCGCAGCTGGTGGCGCTGTGGGGGATTCAGGATGAATTTGAAACAACGTTCTTTGGAGCGCAGCCGCGCACCGCCCAAGCGCGCGTACGCTTTTGCGAAGCATGTGCAGCTGATTCATGCGTTTTGTTTCTGACGCAATGAAATACCCATCGCAGGATACATCATTTCTTTTCGGTGCATGCACATTCCCCGAAATGCGATTAAGTAAAGAAGCGAAATAGAGCGTATCAAGTCGGGTTATTAAGGCGCGTATATTGCGCGACCTCAACTACCAGTTTCGGATCGTCCGCGTACCGCCCGAGACCCGACAAGGCACTCCATTTTCCCATGTATTTCATTTAAACTTCCGGTTCGAACGCTGTCCTTGGACTGCCCGCGGACCGTGCAGGACAGGTAAATTAAGGATGCCAATATAGGTTGATGAAACAGTCTAATACCACTTAGCTTCCAAATTGGGGCTCTGTGCCATAGAAGTTTGTGAAATATATTCCTGGTGAAAGACTGCAGTGCTAACATTTTCGACTGCGCAATCTGATCGACTGTGGGCTCGTCATGGTGCTAATGTGGCGTTTTATTTTTATGTGCCTTCAGAAAGCTGGCGCTGGCCCCGTTGCGTAGAGCACTATCTGTGCTCTTCTGACGAGGGGTTCGCGGGAATAAAATACGAATCCGGTTCGTCTTGTGCCGGACGTGTCATGACGACCACGGGAGCGCGTGGGCAAGCTAGTTTTGGTGGTGTATTTAGCGCGGTTTATTGCTCGGTAATGACGTAGCTTCAGAAATGGAAGGGGGGAGGGGGGCGGGGGGCGCATCGCCGAGTGAGGGAAGATGACGGGAGCGATTAAGATCTGTTGAAAACTTCAAATACCGTCGTCGAGAATGTTGAGGCGCAGTATTATTAATTTGATTAATTGCAGGGTTTTAACGAGCCGCCGCTACACAGGCGATGAGGCGCTCCGTAGTGGAGGGTTACGGATTAATTTAGACCAACTGGGGATCTTTATCGCGCGCCGAATTCAAGAACACACGGGCGTTTTTGCTTTTCGCCTCCATCATGAAAGCGGCCGCCGCGGCGGGGAACCGAACCCGCGACCTCGTGCTCGGCAGCTTCACTATTATTGCTGGTCGCGCATTGAATATTTTGTGTTTTTGCAAAGGCACTTGTTTTAAGTCGGATTTTCGAGACACCATTGGACGCAAAAACCAATTTTAAAACGATAAAAGTAAGCAGTTGGGACTACGCCACGGTGTAAGATATACTTTTGACTACGCCAACAAGCTTCGAGACCGGCACAGGACCCCGTTTGGAACTATGATGTGGGGGGAACAGCGGAGCATGCATAGAGAAAACATTTACTTAAACAATATGCAACCCAAAGTGTCCGGTGAGCACAAAAATTAGGCATGTTGTGATAATACGCCCATAGCATAATTACGCCATCAGAATTTTATAATTTCAATACACTGTGCTGTGTGATCTCGCGTGGTTGCAATTTTGTGATTTTCTCAATTGACTACTCGCAATGCGTTAGGGCATCAGAATGCTCACAAATCACTGAACCTACTAAAGAAATTTTGTGAATATCATAATAAAGGTGGATAATAATTTTTGGCTCAATTGCTACAACTGTAAATGATAAAATGACGATTTCAATTGGCGATTCATTTTAGAATGTAACATGCTGTTCATTGTTACGCACAACATATTGACATTGTTGTATCGCCCCTTGTCATAAGGTGCTCCAACTGAACTTTAAACTTGTTACCTTCTAGATGAATCGATTATTGCAAAAAATTTTGTTACTTGTTAAAGTAATTTGTTATACCTGACAAACCTATCGAATAGTTACCTGACAAGAATTGAAAGTAACGCCAAACTCCACAGCACAGAAACTAAAAGAATAAAATACGAATTTTTGATTATGCCAAATCTTAAAATTATTGTGTGCATATTTTCTGCAAGTGAACTTTCGTTTGGTTGTGATATAAAACTGGAGTTTTCCGTAGAATATTATTCCGCAATTTAGGCACAGGGGACCAATGTGGAAGCTAGGTTGTTTAGCCAATTTCTTCAACGTACAACATACGAGCCTCTGTAATACAACTGGCGACGCTTTATTTTTGTTGTTTCATGGCATGTCGGGGAATATGCCTGAGCGGAAAAGAAATAGCCTATCCTGCAAAGAGTATTTCATGCCTGCTGAAAAAAACCGTCAAGAATCAATTGCGTATGCTTCGCAAAAACTTGGCGCCCGTTGTCTAAAACAAAATGAAAAAGCTTAGACAGTGCGCGGTTGTGCTCAAACAGCGTGGTTTCAAATTCATACTGAATGCTCCACGACGAAACCTGCTTCTCAGTGGCTGCGCTAGATATTGGCAGCGCGCCGCACATTGTGAACGCGCCTCCTCCAAAAAAAGAAATGCAACAACCACCGTCGTCCTCACTCACTTTAGTAGCGCAACAAGACGCAGCGGCGACCGCAGCGCCCCTTCTCGGGCGTGCGCGTGCTCCGGCCAAAGGAACCATGGCTTAGAAAATTTTGCCGAAGTCTGTACATCGGTCCTTCTTCGTCCTCTTCGTCGCGTGGCTCAACTGAACCACGCGACGCTTGCGCGGGAGGTTCAAGCACGAGTTACAACAGCACGCTCGGCGACGGCGTGTGTTGAAACATAACTGCAGGGTTTCGGGTTCATCACAAAGAGCTCAATGACGAGAGGAGGTGAGCCCAGCGCGGTGCATATAGAAATTGAGCTGCAGAACTCTACAACGTAAGCTTGTTAAAGTAACCTCGCATTGGCGAGATTCGCAACCCTAGAGCATTTTTTCTTACATTGCCGCGGCTTCACTTCAATGAGAAGAAAATACCTCGTGGAGCTAATTCACCGCCTTGGACTTACCCTTTCAATGCCGGTCTTACCGTCGTTCGGTGCCATTTCGCTTTGGTTTCCCAAAAGGAATTTGGTTACAGCCGTCCACACCTACGTCTCAGAGACTAGGCGCCTACCCTGGTAGCCGCTCTTCTTGTACACAGACGAAATAAGAGCCTATTGCGAAATCCCGCATAGCCTTTTCTTGCAAAGTCCTGCATAGTGCCCACTTTTATTCTACAAATTCCTGTATTTTTTGTGCAATTATTCTGATCAACCATTTTTTTTTCTTCAAAATTTAGTCTCCTAAATCGGGCACATTAGCCCCAATATATCCCCCGATCCTGGCCAATCCCCCAAGTGGGTATGCGCCACAAAACAAGGAACAACAACAACAACAACAACAACTGCAGGGTTGCGCCCCCCGCGCGCGTTCACTCATCACGCGATTTCTTCGTTAGACGCAGAAGCTGTGCACCGTTACCGCAAACAATGTAGTTCGCGCTGCGCACAAATTTCCGATTCGGGAGTACCGTGATGGTCAGCCATTTTTTGACCTCATTTCACAATTTGTGTTTTGACTTTATCAGTGTGCGTCATGAAATTCAATGTTTGTGAGCAAAAATACACCCATACGCAACCCGTTTGAAACTCGAAACGATGCGTATTATTCCAGCTCAAGTGAATTCATTTCACTGCAATTAGCGAAAATACTCCATTGTAGCTGCTGGGGTACATTACAATCGAAGAAGTACGATGCCACATCAGCACTTCTGAAACGTTTTCAAATCGAAAAAAAAAATATTGTGTTTATTTGAACACCTGAGACGCTTTGTGTCTGTCTCGGGCGATTAAAGGTCTTCGTGCTATCGCAGCTTCAGACGATATTCTTCGTCATCTGCTTCGCTTTGCGCTCTAGAATCGGTTTAATTTTTTACGCTTTGCGCGCGTTGCGGCGCAGCGCATGCATTGGGAGAGTTCACGACGTTGATGGTGGATATTGCGCCTGTCTATTCGCTCGAATTCCTGCGTTCTTCTGCTTTCTTACTTCGATTGTGGTGTACTGGAGTGAACTCCCACTTTCGCTACTGCTGGGTTTTGAGCGCGATAATAATCTTCTCATGCTATGGGACGGTTGAAAGACGTACACGTGGTTGATAACCACACATTTCGACACCAGTTTTTTTTTTTCGCCCAAGTAATCATAAATGCTTTGTAATAAATAATTCGGCCCAAAATCAATGAGTACGCTGCTAATAAATTCTACCGATCACGGGGATTGATTGATTGATTGATTGATTGATTGATTGATTGATTGATTGATTGATTGATTGATTGATTGATTGATTGTTTGATTGTAGGGTTTAACGCGCCGACGCAACGTAGGCGATGAGGCGCGCCGTAGTGGAGGGCACCGGCATAATTTTGACCACCTGGGGATCTTTAACGTGCGCCGAAATCTCGTACACGCGTGCGTTTTTGTTTTCCGCCTCCATCAGAAAAGCGGCCGCCGCGGCCGGGAATCGAACACGCGACCTTGTGCTGAGCAGCGCAACGCCTTAGCCACTGAGCCACCACGGCGGGTCCGATCACGGGGGGGCTTGTAACACTTACAGTGACAGCCCCGCATTGCGCCAAAATTTGCTGGTTGCTCCCCATACGCCCCTATCATCGCTCTGGAAGCAAATGCCGGCGTTCGTAAAAGGATCCGAAAAAGGTGCAGAGATCGGGCAATCAGGGTAAAATGTAATGCTTGTTCTTCTTTCTTGGATATTAGAGTTTTATATGCGGCGCCGTGTTTGGCATCGATAAATATTATGCTCTAAGCGTTTCTAGCAGAGACATTCAGCTCATGGTGTATTCTTCTGTCATTCATGCGTAGCAGCGTGTGCGCACAGCGTGTGTCACAGCGTAGCAGCGTGTGCGCACGTAGTGCGTTTCCGCACTCGTTGCTGAGACTGGACTCGCTCTATGAGACCTATCTTTCCAAACTAGTTGATGCACACACAACGTTATCACCGTAACCCACGTTTTGAGCAGGCTGAGTACAAAACTATCCCGTTTTTCTCGTTCAGGTTCACACGACGATGTCTCTGAATGAAGACGCTGCACCTCAATAGGCCTCATGCAAAATTGTTACCCTATGTCGTAGCCAAAACAAAACCTTCTTTCGGTCTAGGTTAAAGGGACACTGAAGTGATACGTAAACATTGCGGGATTACTAGCGCAAATTATAGTCCGGAGTCCCCAGGCCATGTTTCGACCACTCTGGGCGCGTTTACGCGATTTTATTTAGTAGAAAAAGTAATTCGAAAATGCTCTCCTCCTCTCTTTACGCTCGCCCATTTTCTGCGGCGTTTTCGTGTGACGTCGGAAGGAGCCGAGCACGCAATTGGCTGCGCTACTGCACGGCTCCCCGGCCTTCAGACAGAGTCAGCCGGCCCAGCGTTTCGTCCGCCGGCCGCTTACGAGTCGTCGCAATTCGTTCGCTGAGTTGAAACGAAGCCAGGACACGTTTGTGAATGGAAGAATGTGCCTTTCTTTACTTGGTTAGCTTGTACACTGTATCTAGCTCCAAGTCAAGGTTGCTTCACACAAGCGCTGCACAAGCGCACATGCGACGCTTCCCTGACTGGTACGCCAGTAGGAAAATATAAGGCCTCTTGGAGGCGGGAGAAGAGTCAGCGAAGTCAATATAGGTACTAAGGAAATAAAATCAACTGACATTTGTACCGTACAGCGTAAAACTAGGGGGCGGGAAGCCCTTTTTTGCGCTGTACGAACAAGCACAGCGGCCAGCAGCACGACTACGCATCTGCGAATGCTTTTCCGTCTAAGAAATGTAATTGCCAGACGTGAGATATTGTGGAAACTTGGGGCATGCTTACTGCACGAGCGCAAAACAACAAATAGTCGCCTAAGCTGCTTGGAATGCTAAAACTAAATAAAAGTGTAAACTGGTTATACAATATATACCTTATATATACAAGCCCAGGCCGTGCTGGCTTGTGGCCGAGTGGTCTAAAGCGCTAGGATTTTGGTTTTGGAAGTCACAAGTTCGAATCCCCGCGGGTACGTGCTTTTTTTATAAGTTAACTTTTTCGTTTTCCGCCGATGTTTTCTATACTGAGTTCACCTTTTTTTGGGCTGCAACGTTCATTGCTCCACGAACTAGTTCACAGAACGCGTTCAGGCTGGCACTGGCGCACTAGCGAGTTCTCGTTGGCGTGCTGTTGCTATAAGCACCGACTGTTTGCGGGCAGTAGGCACAGGCCAGAATCAACAGACCCTTGGCTTGGTGCGAATACGCTTTTTACGATGCAGGCATGAGTGAGGCCAGCTCCAAATATAGGATAAAAGCGCATGGCGCTTGAGCGTCTGCGGGGACGCGGAGGGCGTTCATGCTCTGCGTAGGCCTCGGTTAGTGAATGCTACGATTCCAAGCCGTCCTGGGAGGCTTATCTTATGTATTTTACAGCCGACAATATGGCAGAAGCGCGGTACGATGATTACTAAGATATTGAGAATGCCCATCCAACAAGGCCATTGGTTCTGTTTTACAGAACCGAAACCGAAACTTGTTTGATCGCTAACCTTGGGCATCGTCCAATCACGGTGCCCCTCCTCCCTACGTCACAGCCTTAGTTGGTGCGGCCGCCGCAAACCACGCGTGGTAGTTTTTCTTCTTTCGCGCTTTGTGAAATAATTACCGATTTGTCAACCGGATAAACGATGAAAAGTGTGCTAATTTGAGCCAGTGTACGCAGTGCAAGCAAAAACTGGAGCTTGACAAATTCACTTCAGTGTCCCTTTAAAGGATTGGCGGTGAGATCTTTGAGTGGCGCCCCCTGGCCTTGACGTCGGCTTAGGAATTGGCGCCGCTGTCGTCTGCTACACTCCGCTTGTGAGGGGCAACAGTTCCTGGGCAAGAAATCGCCCGCTTCGTTGCTGTAGTGCGTTAAAAAGCGTATTTCTAGCGACTCAGTTATTTTGCCATCTTCTGACGCATCTGAATAATTTGAAGCTGTATACCCCACAAGTTTGCAACACACGAAGAGATAGAGAACACCTTTCTTCAGAGTATTGGTCGTGTCGTGTGTAACTCGTCCTTTCTTGCTTATTCACGAGGATCAGCGATCAGAGCTTCTCGATAAGTATTCAAAATGCGTAAGCTTCCCTGCAGTATTTTTGAGATGCTCCTATGAAGACTCAACAGTCTAATACTACGTACCTAGCAGCGGCCTCTACACGCTCATCGCACAGCAGGAAATAAAGCGGCTTGCTTCTGTTTCTTTCGTTGTTGTCTTGTATCGGATTAATGTTTCTTGCTTTTTTTCTGCCCAACGCATTAATTTTTCTGCGCCGTCACCAACTTCTTATTAGGAGGTTTCGGGATGTTTTGGAACCTCACAAAGGTCGTGTGGATAGTTCCTTCATTTTGTATGGCATACATTCCCTTCTTCACAAATATGGCTTTCATTACGGCTGTGTGCAAGAAGGTGCATATCCGCAGCGTGCTTTGTTTATTCACATGCAAATACAATGAGAAGGTTTGTGCTACGCCACCGCGATCGCGCCCTAAACAACGTGGTCCACAGTACTCAAAGGCGGTTTTTGTGCTCCATATTTCTATCGTAATTATATCGTTATCATAACGATCTGACTCTCAACTCGAACAATGATGACATGATTACGGTGTTGAAGGCATGATATACTCGCTAACTAACGTTATAAATAGTATACCTGCATATATTACAAGACTCGAAACCGAAGAAGAATTCCAAGTAGCTCTTTATTGCTTTTCAACCCTCCCAGGCGCGAAGAACAAATCCTGTTCTACACGGGATGGCGTTCTATGATTTGAAGAAAATTACTTTTACTCTCTTGTCCTGGACGGAGGACCCGGCCCACTAACCAGATCGATTTAATTGTTAAACAAAGTTTTCCCCTCCTCCTATTACTCCTTCTCCTCCTCTTGAGTTTAGTTTTCCTATAACGCATATCCGAATATCGGGAAGATATGGCTGTGCAAAATGTTCCGAAATATCCCTCCAGGTCTTAACAAACATATATGTGTTACTATAAATTTAACGAAGACGTGACTCGTTTTGCTCAATAAACCTCCATACTGGTTAGATGCCTGGTATAGAATCAGCACGCGCGTATATACACACTGGGTTATTTGGAACTCAACCTACAGTTTTTGCAGTCTATAGTGCATGTCGGCAAACTTTCTTGCCTTGACAACGTAAAGTGATGTGAAAAAACGCGTTCGAGCGTTCGGCAAGGTTGCAAAAACTGTTTTACCTTACATATGATTACCGGGAATCGTGATGCCTTCTGCAAAAGCCGACAGCCCTGAAGGCCTAGAATTTGTTTTAGTCTTCCATTTTCGCTGTTGTCGGTTATTAGCAGCTGGCTGTTCCTTTTGTTCGAATGCTTACATGAGAAGCTGACGCCTAGCACCGAATCTTCGCCCTCCGCACAGGACCGGCTTCGCAAGGAATGGGATGGCGCCGGCAATGTTTCTCTCGTAGCGGTATCCAAAACTATACTTTATTGACACCATGAGCTAGTGTATGCGAGTTTAAGCATATTATTATGATAAAAAGTTACCCACACGCCAACTCTGGTGCGGACAAGCACCAGACGTTGACCGAGCGCAAAGAAACAGCAGGGAGAGCGATCCTGAGTGAAGCAGACGACAAATGCGAGAATCCCTAAGCTGACGTGACGGAGGCGCGCCTCGCAGCGCCGCCTGTGTTTGCGCTCACCGCCAATAGTGTCGGTCGCTGATACGCATGCTACACGTGCGCTTTTAAAGAGACGTTTTTTACCTCTACCCCCTAGGATTCTGTCGAGACCGTTGTTGTTTAAAGAAAACTCCCGCGAACCAATAAAAGGTACTGGGACCGCTAGGAATTGAAACTGGAACGAATAGAGAAACGGAGCCAGAGCCCGTTGTTTTATCGATTGAGCTACAAGCCCACGCGGAGACGCGGGAGACAGACGGTGCAATGAACGAGCACATCTGCGTGTTTATATACGTTCTCGCTGAAGGCCACGCGATAGCGTTACGCAACCTCTCGTATCACTCTGTGCTCGACCAACAGCAGGTGTCGCGGTCGTTTGCGCGCCCTGCGCATGCGCTAGGAGTTCTAGAAATTAAAGGAAGCTCACACCAACGCATGGCATCTCCCTTCTCCGTCCCTACCACCGATCTCGTCGCCTCCGTTGGCGGCAGCAGAGACGGAGCCGAAGTGAGATCAGCTAACACCGGTTTTCTCCTTGCTTTACTTTCATAGAATAAGTTTCCACTGATGTGCTTCACTTATACAACTCAACCAGGCACCGTTTTTGATTCATGCATTGATTTAACTTAAACAAAGAATATCTCTGTGAAGTAATTAAGGCTATGGTTAAGTGCATTTAACTTGTCTCTCGTTTCACACTTTGTAGAGCTACGTCTGTGAATTCAAGTGACGTGACATCGGTAATCCTTGTGGGTGTCGTTTACAGCTCCGCTTTCCACCCACCTTTAAAGGGTGGATTGGTGCGCATTTTTTTTGTGTCGCGCTGACTCGCTCCCTGTCGCGAGCTTTCTGGTCCGGCATAATGAGCGATATGTGGTGCGCATACTTCAAAGTGTTGCTGCGGTTCCATTACGGATTCGCGAAGCCATATGATGCTTCCAAAACGCAAATGCACCGGCTTTGAGAGCGGAGGTACAAGTTTGCCACCGAATCAAAGAAATTATCTTCGGTGAAGTGCTGTCAATAAACTCTTTCTGTCGGCATGTCCAATGGGTTGTCTATTTTCATAGCAATCGGCCGTGCCGTACGAGATTGTTCATCATCTGGTATGTAGTGGAATGGCGCCTGAAAAAAGTAGGTGACGTAAAGATGCTTGATCTAGTAAAAAAAACTAGTGTCGTTAGCCTATATAACTTAACCTATTTAGCTTTGAAGAAGACTCTATCATAATATCAAACGGAGTATGAGTGTGGTCACCACACAGACCAACATTGTCAAAGAAGCACCCATTTCTTCCGCTGCCTAATCCTTTTTCACTACCCCCTTAATGCCGCACTGAAAGCGTTGTTCGAAAATTATGTACTGCGGTTATTGCCCGACTAAAGCATCCAACTTTACCTGCCCATAAATGTAGCCAAACAGCGCCGTTTTACAGCAAAACTGTATACCTCCACCCCCGACAATTTTATCGTCGTTGGCAAAAACGATCTCCTTGGGTAAAAACGGCAAGGCCCCAAGGCCTAAGACGCCGAGCGCTGGCTTAAGGCTAATTAGGCATACAGCATAAAGCTAAGAATTCCATTAAGGAAACTAACAAAGAAGCATTAAACTGCAATATGTATAATAAGGTGCCTGTGAACAGTAAACCCACCGTGTGTTCCTGGTAAAGATAATGTTTGCAAATTATGTTTGAAGGCTGGGCAGGGCTATCGTCAATAAAGCGAGAATTTCTTGCCCAAGACGGCGAGCGGGTCCGTCAGGGAGGGCCGGACCCAGCATTTTCCGACAAAGAAACCGAGCGTAGTGTCAGTTGTTGAGTATTAGACTAGTGCGACTTAATCACGCAAGTCATCAACGGCGGCCATTTTGTCGTTTATAAGTGTTGCGAAATGGGCGCATCTACAGCATCGGCGTAAACTTTGACCAGCCCCCTTGTTAACAACACTTCCGACGATGCAGCAAAAGGGCATCTATAGACACACTTCTGCTGCTGAAATGCTGCGTACCCGCGTTATCTTTGATTCGCGTTCGGAACGGCGTCCTTTGGGCGCAGCCACAGACAGGGAGGACAAGCTAAGCCTACTACAGTTGACCAACTAAAAACCGTTGCACTACAAACACATGTCACGTAACGCCAACTGACCAGCGATCATGGCGGCTGCAACGGAACTTTAGGAGAAAAGGGTGCCGGTTCACACTTACCTAGTAACGCTACCCCAGCCCAAACGACAAGCCCGCCGAAACCGCGAGAAACATTTCATACTTCATCACTATTTGTAGTGGTTTACAACAGCTTTGCTTGACATCCAATTTCGCAGGGCGGATTGGCGACCAATGTTTTTTCGTAGTCATTTTCGCTGTAGGACATCTTTTCACAGCGTTTTTTACCGCTCGGACGATTTTCAGCTATATTGTTGCCTAAGTGGTCAGATATTCGTCCCTTATGGGAAGAACCAATCACAGATTAAGCAATGGTTAGGATTCGGCAAACAGTTCGTTCACACGACTACTCGAGCTTTTGACGCATGCCATTAAGTGTCAACATAGTGATTACATGGCGTGACGTACTGCGGTAAGCTCTGGCCGACATGGACATGTAGAAAAACTGGCTCTTGCAAACAGCACATAAATGACATCAAGCCACGAATTGTAGCAGCTAGGTTTGCATTGAGCTCACAAAGCATTTATGTCATCACAGCGGTTGCAGCCTGCCCTACCAATCGTGAGTCAACAATTTTGCCTTGTCAGCATAACTCATCAGCATAAGACAGGTGCGCAGGCGCTCCATTTTGTACTCGCTTTAAATCGTCTGAGAGCCTTGATCTCGTTTGCGCCGGTCACCTCAGTTTGCGCAATCGCAGCTGCGTTAGCGTGAGATAACTGGTAGAGTTAAGGCGAGCAGGAAGCTTTATAGTAGCGCCTTTCGTATCACGGTGATGTAATTTCTTTTTGTCATTGTTACATTGGTGATTGTAAACCACGTACGATTGTCAGCGCAAACAAGACGCGAACAAGAAAAAGTAGCAATGTCCGCGGTCGCTCCGCACGTGCGAGGACACAATAAATATTACTTGGACTTCTGGACCTCTACCGTTTCTTCCTTGAGCATCTTTGTTTCCTGCTTTGTGTGCAGCACGGCATACAACAGCATGCGGTAATTTTTAACGACAGAAAACGCCAGGCCGCCCAGAACACTTTGCAGTTAGCGGCTCCAGTTTCGGTTCAATCCTTGAACATGGCGTCCGCATTCGCGGTTGCCGCGGGAGGGCAGCATATTTTTCTTAAGGGCTATTGCCGTCCAGGAATAATTCAACGTCCCGTAGAAAAACGCAGCAGCTTGGAGCCAGTAGATAAGCATTTCTGTATTGTCCCTAGCACTACATTTAACCTCGTACATCAGTTACAGACATTTTAGTGGTGAGCCTAGACAAACTACTTCGTACTGGAGACAGTATAGGTACCTCATGCCTCTTTACGCGAGATCACGTACGCATTGGTCTAGCAGTTCCATTTTTCGTCTGCTACTTTTTGTATCTTCTATACTCGGATACAACTCAAGAAAAATGCGGCTTTTCCTCATCAAAGGACCCCCCTCCAGCCAATGGTGTCACCGTATCAACGTGACGTCATGGTACGCCGCGTTCATGGAAGAAATCACAGAGCATGTTCTCCCGCGCTTACAGACTTCTACCCAAATGGCCACCTCCACTGTTCGCATGGCTGTTCGCGTCAATCCATCTGCGTCGCCCGGCTCTGAGAATGATTTTTAGTGCCGTTCCATCGTATTCCTTGTTTGCGTGTTGTGTGCAGTGTTCTTACCATGCTCGGTAACGACAACCGCTATGGTGTTTTTTCTTCTCCTTTGTGAGCGACTGGCAGCCGCCGCTGCCGGTACTGTATTCTGTGTACGCTGCGTGATACAAAGCGGTCGTCGTCATCCTGTGCGGGCGTTTCGTCTTGAGCGTGAAGTGCTTCTCATTCTACAGTTTAGTCCCTCCTGTGTCTGTGCTACCCACGTTATCACCCCAGTGACTGTGACAGGGGGCGATAACTCCTTGTTTATTTCTCATTGATTACGCCAGTCGTAAATATTACTGTTGTGCATAGCGCACGACGTTAACGCCATGGAGAGATATGCTCGGGGCCGCTATATTATCTCTATGCGCGGGGAGAAACGCAAACAGCCAGATGTCGCGCGCTGCATTTCGTTAGAGCATATGTCGAGCCGTGTGTCCCAAATCCATGCAGGGCGCATGCGTAGTCGCCCAAATTGTGATCAAGTAGCCAAATACAAGAAGCTGAATTATCGCGTTTTTTTTAACGTGAACGTGTAGAAGCTGTAGCTTAGCTGCGTGGTGTGATTTAATGTGCCACATTTTCTATTTTGATTCTCAGTTACGCTGAGAGTCCATTGTTAAATGTGTTATTTGCAGCTGGCATGTTTTCGTCACCTGTTTTATGTTGGAGCGCTTTAAGTTGATGTTTTGGACAAAAACCTTTGTGAATCAAATACGGATAGGGATCTGCGTTGAGTTGGCATTGTCTATGATAATAAAGATTATGCATCAGTATTACCACTGTAAGTTCAATTTCATTGTCTTGCTTAGGCTTCGTGAATGAGCTGTGCTTCGTGATAGTGAAATTTCATGAGCTAGATTTCACCGGTATGACCAGCTGCAACAGTGCATGTGAAGACATAAAACGCAGCACTGCAATCAAATAAACCACTTTCAGCTTTTCCTACACATGCGCATGCATATCCTTCACCAATCAGATTCTTGAATCAGAGATATGCATTATTGAAGCTATATAGGCACTGCTCGCCTTGTGTTCATATCACTTAAGTAAGAAGCTGCTGCTGAAATGGTAATTTGCATGCATGTGCTGTAAATTAGAGAAAGAGGATTTAGGGTGGAAAACATGTGAGCATTTCACCCATTTCCCCTGTCGCATCACAAGTGGCTGCTGGAGCAAGAAGCTCACTGCTCCAGCAGTGCTCAACATCGTGGATGCTAAGACAAACAGTAAGCTGCTACTTGCTGCAGCGCTGTTCACAATGTAACACGTGCAATGTCTACGCATATATTAGGAGTGTAAATCACAATGACAGCATTTAAGTATGCCAACTTCATAACACGGGTAATGAAGTATGTCTGAACGGTTACTTAGTGATCTGTACCATAGAAAGTTATCTGCACTGGTTGATGTATGGCATGTCGGTTGAGTGGACGCATGGAAACACACATAAGGCACATATCGCTCCGCTGAAACTGGTCAATGCATATCGCACTTTCTTGTTACGCAAGAGCGAGAATCGGATAATATGCTAAGGAAGAAATTTAATATCTTGCCAAAAATGCACTACATGAAATTATTCCCATACATGGGAGGATCGATTGACGCGAACATTGTTTCCTCTTCCCAAAGCTTTGGGAATTGTTTTAATTGACGTTGTGCTTCTGCATTTTATCCAGTGGCTTAGAAAACAGATAAAACCTATTTATCCTAATTCCTCCGTAATACTGAAGACAGCCAGATAGAAGCTAAACAGAATCAAAGTAGAAATAAAACACCGAAGCACTTTTCTGGTCCTCACTGCTATCATAAGTTAGATTTGGCTCAGAGAGCTAAATAGACACACTGCTGAATTATGCAGAGGAAATAAAATGAGCAATAAGAGACCGAAGCAGATTTATTTGTTCTTAACGCTCTATCAGAAGACGACTTGGCTCAGCCAGCCACACAAGCAGACAGTTACAAGCTTTCATGTAGGCATTTTATTTGGAACTGTTTCTGCATCCCATACGTGCATAAGTGTCCAAACAATGTAAAAAACGTGCAGTGAAAACTCAAACTAGTGTCTTGTTCTGTAGGTGAAACTTGCCTTTATCACATTTACAGTGCCGCACAAGGAGCCCCAACGCCACACACCGCAGAAGTGATTCTGCTTGAAGTGAATTTTTGAACTCGCTTGACTCGGCTTGCACATACCCCATGCTATATATGCGAATAGTCACCCTCCACGGGCAGTGTAAGCGTGGCTTTACTTCCAGAAAATAGTTTGGAACAGTGCGGGTTTTCTCTAGCTCGAGATGCACGATTTCCTTTTATGAATATATCTGCCGCGCAGTATCCTGTAACGACTGAACTTATTCGGCTTAATTCCTGCCCCACACTTATAACAAATGAGATCAGAAACCAAGCACTGCAACAGCCTTTTCTCATTCTCATAGATACATATCAAGGCAATCAACCATGAGCCAGCACCACACAACACACCGCTCCGTTCACTACAGCAAATGAGATCATAACCCGATTGTTGAAATAGCTTCTGCCGCCCTCACTGTTAC
Organism: Haemaphysalis longicornis; assembly: GCF_048455015.1. Lineage (NCBI taxonomy): Eukaryota > Metazoa > Arthropoda > Arachnida > Ixodida > Ixodidae > Haemaphysalis > Haemaphysalis longicornis. Next base: position 162,177,531 of record NW_027526422.1, read on the forward strand.
ACTGTAAGATCACTGTTGAGTCTACGACACAGCAGAGAACACTGAGTAATGGCAAATGAGATTACAAACCAAACATTGCAATGATCTCTTCTGATTCTCATAGCTACATGTCAGAGCAATCAACCCTGAGCAAGTTACGCACCACACACAGGCTGCTCCGTTAGCTCCAGAAATAAGTCTTAATAAAGCACACAAACGGCATATCTGGTCCTCTCTGCTGTCTGAAAGAGTTTCTTGCTTCTGCAGTTATGGAAACACAGGTATTTAAGCTAAACGCCGCACTCCACACTAACTGAACGGGGCAAAGGCGGCCCTGGCGAATAGGTCGCAGCCTTACACATCTTAAAAGGACTCGATAGCAGATAGGTCACTGTCACAGTCCATGTCTTCACCCAGATGTATTATAATAGGTTGAACATGTGCACTTGCTCCACCGTCTCCTCTGAACTTTGTTTCAATGCTGATCACATGCTGAACAGTCTTTGCCCAGTGCTTAGCTGTTACCTTGGCAACTTCTTCCCTCAGGAGCACCTCTACATCTGCCAGCTTAAATGTGTCATTTCTTGCTGCGACGCCTCACCTCATCTGTGCCCATATGCGCTCAATAGGACTGAGCTCACAATGGCAGGGCTCCCGAATACATCCTGTCCTTTCAGCTGCACTGTCAATACGATACCTGATTTACCGTGTCTTAACAGAGGCCACAAGGCTGAGGAGCTCCGTTTGAAGCGTTTTTCATCCCAAGCAAGTCCTTCGGACGTCACCCAGTCCTGAAAAACATTTTTGCGCGAAGTTGTCGTAGGCACTGCTTCTTCCAGCCACGAGTGGTACGAGGTATTGTCCACGACAATTACACTACCGAGTGGCAGTTGTGGCAAAACGGCTCCAAACCACCTTTCGAAGCGGGTGTCGTCCGTCTCATCGTGGTAGTCGCCTGCCTTCGTACCCCGAAAGATGTCAAGGCACCCACCGACGAAGCCACCCTCGCTGTCGATGAGCGTTACAATCAGGCGCTATCCTTTTCCTGACGGCTGCTTCAAGCCTGTCGTCAGACCACGCATGAAGGCGTCGTGGTGGGAAGCAACCGTCGTGTCCGTCAAACAGTCGATATCGGGTGTCCCGCATTCACTCAGGTTTCATCAAAGTAGAATATTTTTCAATTTTCAATCCTGTACCTGGCTATGTCGTAGAGGTACTTCTGCTGCCACGCGACACTGTCGTGCCGGTCGATCAGCAGCGAGTTCCAGCTCCTCTTCTCATACCTGAATCCGATGTCATTCAGCAGCCGGCGCACAGTCCATGGCTTGAGAGGAGTAACATCGCCGCTAGGGTTGACATCCGCTGCTGCAATTGCCGTCACTGGCACGATCCCATTGCGGCAAAAAAGGCGATGCACGGACGACCGCAATGCGCACTTCGTGAAGTCGTCGTACACTTCTGTGCGTCGTCTCTTTCCACCACTTCGCGGGCACTTTCGGGAGGGCGTCGCAAGATTGCCATCGTTATTTTTCACCTCCTTCTTCACGTCCATCACCAAACTCACGCGGATTCCAAGAATATCGCTCAATATCGCTCATTGTTCAACGCTGCGTTCTGGGTGCAGATGCCGCAAGCGAACGTACGCGTTCCGGATCATCTCCCGCCCGCAGCTGAAGATGACACGACGCTTTTGTTTTTTTGTACCATCGGCGTAGCCGGCGTAGCGTGGATGGGAACGCACCACAAGAACGATAACGCAGACTCGGACGCCACTTCTCTATGTCACTTCTTCGGGCTCCAAACCGGAAAAGGAAACAGGCAATGCATAAAACCAGAAGCAAGGGGTTGAGAGAAAACCCAGAAGAGCAGAAATTTACCATCAGCAATAAAATTGAAACTCACTACTCCGGCTGATGAATACGTTGTTACGCGTTGCATTATATCGGCAAATAAATAATTTTTAGCTGAAGTTCTTATCTCGGCCCAAAATGAAGGCGTCCTGAAGAACTACTTTTCGGCGCGGACTCACTCACAAAAGCTCGGCTCCTAGCGCTGCCTGCAGGTGCAAGGCGGTCGGCCGCGACGTCACTTTGGTAGAGCGACACCATTGGCTGGAAGCGGGGTAGTGGAAGTGGGGGATTGGGCTACGCCCCTTTTTTCTTGACTTGTATCCGAGTATAGACAACAGTTTTCGGTCACAATGAATGAAAGGAAGATCTAGATACTGGGTTTTATTGAAACATTCGAAGCGAAATTATTACTAAAAGGGTAAGATTTTATAAAAACGCGCCGGAGCGTGCATAAGTACAATATACATCAGTAATGTACTCCGTGTAGGTGTCACTCAGATGCACCAATACAACGTCCGGTGTGTGCTGGCCTAGGGGATAAAAATCAAGTATTGGTGGGTCTTATTGGCAGTCACAAGAAATGTATTTTTGTGTTATTATATATCTGCGCATGCCAGGCAATGTTTCAAGAGAATGAAGTGGTGGGTCCTTGTAGAATTACGTCCATCTGAATATTCCACGATGGCAGCAGTTCCGTACATTTGAATGTTTCACACGTTGCCATTGCCGCAGAATTTTGCTGTCTTCTCATGCTCACTGGCTGCACTGGTATTCCTTGAATGATTATAATGGGCAAATATTGCAAAACAATGGTTGCCCAAGCAGCCTTAAGAGCGCAAGCCAACATGCGCTCGCTATCTGCATTTCAGGAATACGTATGCATTTTTATTGGTGATAAATGCGTAGTGTTGTAGCCATTGCTACTTTATTCGAAAGAACGCTTCTTTATTTGAAAGAGTGGGATAACGAAATCATTTAACTCCGTTTGGTTTGTACAAGTAAAAGTGGTATTTTGGTATCATCTCAGTTCAGACTGACTGCAACACACAAAATATTAAACCACAGCGTCTTCAGAAAGTCCCAGCGGCTCGCTGGCTTCTCCAGTTTCAGCCAGCTGATGAGATGGCGTGCGACAACTTCGTTCCTGCGTCACAAAAATTACACGCATTATTAAAGTGCGTCTCACTATCGCACACTGAAGAAATGATTTAACGTTTACTTTAAGTTTAGCTGATAAATGTTTCATGTGTTTGCGCGTAAGCCTGTAAAGAAAAATAAAGATCGTATAAACTTCCTAGCGACCATTGTAGGATAGTGCGTAAGCCCTTTTTAAGGCAGTGCATCTACACTCATGAACTCTTTAGCGGCAGAGATACTTAAATTCAGGGGTCGATTCTCATCTGTCAGCGTATAACTGTGGCACCGCTGCGTACTGCCGATGTAGAAGAAGCTTCCTAAATCTACCTCCATGCCATTGCGCGATGGTGCGTGGTGTGCAACAGCCGTTCTTGTGGCCTATAAGACCAGCGAACGCTCATGAAGCGCAGCGCCTCAAGGGTCGAAGACTGAAGGGAAGACTGGTATGCGGGTGCAGTGATGTTAGGACAACTTGCCTATAAATTATGACGTAGTAATAACAGAGAACGTAAAATTACAATAAATTAACCAACGCTTTTATCAAATGGGCATGAGTTCCCGTACCTTCAGTATGGCGAATTTTTTGTGTTTGCCACACGTGTTGTTCTGCACGACCTGGCGTGTAAAATTGTTTACTCAGGAAGGAAAAAAATTCTCCTGCTCCAAAATCTTACATAGCAGAACCATACCAAAATATTTCATATTTGATTTTAGGAATGTCGTTAAGGTTATATTTATTGGCTTGATGCAACATTACGAGAAGGGCGCAGTACATATGTCTTTCCACAAAGACGAACCGAACGTGCTGCATTCGTGTATTGTTGTTTAAATACCCTTGAGGATAAAACAATAAGAATGGCGGAAAAAGCGAAGCGACTCTTGTATTAGTGTAGCCCAAATTCAAGTTCGAGTTCAAAAAATTAGAGAAGCAACCACAGCGGTATCCTTCCTTGTTAAAGCCAGAGCGTTTCGCTGTCATTACAGCACCACCAAGTCAGCAGTCGCAGTGTTCCATTTTTGTTTGGCGTATAGGCTTAGAATAATGTAGCAGCAGGCGACTGAATAACAAAGGCGATGGTCTGCTAGTGAGAACACAAAATTACGCTTGCAAGGTAACATTAAAACACAGCGGTGTATATTAACAATGCATGCATTCAATGCGAATGAGGAGAAATGGTAAAAAATGGTGTGATGTGTTTAGTTTACTAGACGCCTTTCGCTCGCATTTGTATCAACCTCACTAGAAGAGCTTGTGGAATCAACATTAATTTTAAATCTTTGAATTTAACGTTTGTCATCTGTAAACTTCTATCTTCGCGAGAGTCAGGAAACAACCGCAGCGTGACGCACACACCGCACCACACACTCCTGTTGTTTACATCGCCATCACGCCACCACGCATGCTGTGGCGAGGTAGAGCGTACACAAAGGCCATACTTGTAGCCGTTATAGCCCGTGTATAGATCGGAAGAGCAGAAAATCAAGAATAAAAAATGGAAGGGCAGACAGATGGGCAGGCGGACGGACAGAGTTTGGACAAAGTATCCCTAAAATGCTGATGAAGTACAAACACCACACGCTATTGACAACTATCTCTAGATCAATACTGATGATGTAACCGTGGTTTAAAATAAGGTCCAGTGCTGCATTGCTCTTCAGCATTTTTTTCACATTGTTCAGGAGCGCCGGGATTAATCTCAATAATCTCAATACCTATAACTCTCCCCAATTCTATATTGGGGCTGTAGGTGTTAATACGACTCGCCAGCCCTGTGAACGACAGTGGAGGCCCGCAAAAGTTGTGCTTGATTTAATTGCTGCCCGGTGCGCTGAGAAGAGCGTACGGCGTCTTATCAGTAACGTACAGGAAAGGCTTATCTACGGCTAAGCTACTGAACTGTATAAGGATGGCAATTTGGGGCCAGTCTGGACGTGTGAGGCAGCGTTCCCCTCTCTAGCCATGCAACTTGAAGAAATTCATAGGGAGACCGATGTCGTGGAGGTATTCTGAAAGAGGGCTGCGCCTATAACCGATTATACTGAACCTTCAGGAGCAACAGTGACCTTTTCTAATGGATGAATCTATAGGGGTTATGCAAAAGTGTTTCTGTCTGTCGGAGCCAAAGTAAACCCTCCTTTCGACGCCATGTTAAAGGGTTGATCTGGTCGATCATACGCATGCTAGATGTGCGGATTTTTATAGCGTGATGACGCGTTGCCCACCTCGTCGTGTTTTATCGTACATGTGCAGGCTTTTCTGTGTTACCCCTGTTCTCGCACCGCTTCGCCGAGACATATGCGTCCAAAATACCACCACAGCGGTAGGAAGGGCGGCTTTACAAGTTTGCCACACAATCGAAGAGATCATCTCAGGTGAACTGCTGTGAACAAAAACGGTTTGTTCGTTCATGTAAGGCATGAAAATCACTCATACATTACGAGTTCCTTCTTTGTCAGGAATGAAGTGGAATGCCTCCGGCAAAATCGACGTGACCTGGTGATTTGTATGAGGAGCAAAAAAGAAGTACTAGTCTTCTTATCTTGTTTCACGCACTGCAAATTTTTGTTATCTTGTCGTCGCAAGTGCGATATGATATGTTCATACAATGACGCTTGTGAAAAGGAATGTATTATACAATTAAACGGAGTATGATGGTGTTCACGGCCCAGAACAGAGTCAAAGAAAGATCCTCTGCAATCCTTGTTCCCTGCCTCGCCCTTTTTGCGCTACCTCCTCAATATCTAACTGATAACGCTATTCAAAAATCATTTGCTGGGTTAATCATGACCTTAAACATCCAAGCATACTGCATATGACTATACCCAAACTGCGCCTTTTTTATGTGTTCATGTCCAGATCCACCTAACGCGCATTTGATGAACAAGCGCAAAGTTGTTACTTGGTATATTTGACTTGTCAGCTAGGGCAGGTTTATGGCCGCAAGAAATTAAAAATATGCAGCAAATTTCAGCAATATTGAGGTCATAAGTTTGGATTTGGCTTATATTGAATTGAAAGGCTGAAGTTGGGGCGGCATTCTTACAAAAATTTTGCTTAAATTCACTTTCGAGAATGGTGCGGTTGCGTTTTGGTAAAAAGACATAAAATACGTGCAAAAGGGCTCCAAGTACAGTAGAACTACACATGGCGAGAAGGTGAGCCCTCTTGGATTCATTAGCAGCATTTTTTGAATATTCTCTATCTTTTTGGGGCACGCCTGAAGGCACTCACGAAGTGAGGAAGCTCTTGATTGCCTTGCCATGACTTTCCTAAACCCTCCACAAGAAGGAATAACATTTATTCTTATTCACTTTAATGACGTTGTTCGTTCTCTAATAGGGCTGGGGGATATTAACCAGGCCCTGTAAGCGGCGACTACTTAGTCAAGTAATAAATGGTAAATATGGGAGCACAAAATCAAAAATAAACACAGTTACTCCGTAGGGACCTAAGACACGAGACGAAATCCCTGTTTCACATCTCTCAGTTCCATTTCGGTTCACTTCTTCGGTTTACTTCGTCCTTGACATCAAGGAAAAAACTTTCGCCAGTCTTCTATTGCCGTCTGAATTCATGAAAAGCCGGCTCCGAAAAGCGAAAAGCACTTCTTTAAACACCCACGAAAGAGACTAAATGGTCAAGTCAAAAGCTAACTCCCATTGGGTAACTGGGTTTGGCTCAGTTTGATTCATGAAACATCAGGATCTGCTCATTTTCGGAACAAACTACGTTCTGCGGATACGCCTGCAGGGTGTTATTGCAACTATTTCCTTGCTGCCCCTTTTTCAGGACATGCTGTCCGAATTTATCTTGCCACCGCTGTTTCATCTGACTTCGATTCGGTTTTTGCATCTGCTTTATTTAGAAAATAACGCCTGACGTTTCGCATGGCGAATTTCCAGTAGGAAACTGTTCTTTTGGTGTCGGAATCCCAACTCTGCGTGCCTGTTTTGCTGTCGTGGTGCTTGTCATAGCTTTCACTATGCACCAATTCCCCGCAAGCGTCAGGTTTTTGAGCACAAATTACAATGTAACAGGTACTCAAGTTCGAAAACGTTTTTTCGTTGAAAGAATTATATGTGCACTGTTCTTGTACTGTTATTAACAAACAATTTCAAAGCAAAGCTCCTTATCTCTACCCCCAAGGGTTCTTTCGCGACCATTGGTGTCAACAGAAAACTCCCGCGAACAAATAAAACAATTTGCTGGCACCACCAGGAATGGAACCTGGAACTAATAGAGTAACAAAGCCAGAGCCCGTTGTCTTACGGATTTAGCTACGAGCCCACGCGGAGACGGGGATGACAAGTGGTGCACTCACCAAGCATATCTACTCACCCCTGCATTTTCGCTGAATGCCACGCGACAGCGCTAAAGGAAGCTCACACAAACCCATGGCATCTCACTTCTAGTACCCCAATGTGTTAAAGCCTCTGGCTTCCAGGGTTAACGTAAAAACTCTCAGCTCCTTGTCGTCCGCCCTTACGCCAAACGACACAAGGAACACATTCAAATACCCATTGATGGCCAGGCCATTACTCCAAGCCCCAGCATCAAGATCCTCGGCCTACATCTTCAGGCCCACACCAAGAGTGACGTACTCTTGTAGCGCCTAAAACACAGCATCAATTAAATCATACGCATGTACACGCGAGTTGCCAGCAAGAAGCGAGACCTCAAGGAATCCGGTGCCTTTCGATTAGTTCAAGCTTTAGTCCTCACGAGAATCACTTACGTCAACCCCCGTCTTCCTCTCTGCAAGGTGGACATAAAACATGCTTTATAAAAGGATTAAAAAGGTGGTTGAGCAAGCCATCGGTCTTCAAAAGCGCGTCCACTGAGAGGCTGCTTAGCACGGGGCTCTACAACACTGTGGAAGAGTGATAGAGGGACATCTTTCTATCCAGGAGCTCCGAATTAGCAGAACTGTGGCGGGTCGCCGCATCCTTCTCAAGATTGGCTGGGAAGCACAGAATGTCACTTCGCTAGATGTATTCCTGGACTTTTGGTGACAAGAACTAAAGATGCTCCTTTCGCTTAGACATATGAACCCCTCACACGACGAGGGTCACCGACAAGCACAGGCTCAAGTGCTCAACAACACCCTCGGTGGGGATCATGCAGTTATCTACACAGACGTCTCCAAATATCGAGGGCAGCAGCATGCCATGATCGTGGCTACCTCGAGAACCGACCTCCTGGCTTGTGCCTCACTCAGGACAGAACACATAGCGCAGTCGAAGAGGCAGCCATCGCCTTGGCTCTCACACAACCAGGGTTTCGTAAGGTAGTAACTCATTCCCAACAAGCCTACCGAACTTAGCAGTCGGGTTTGGTGTCCCGACCTGCACTGCGTGACCTAACCACTCCCCAAACGGTTCCATTCAGCTCATCTGGACACCCGCTCACGCTTACATGGAGGGCAATGAATACGTGCACCAAGGCTGTACGTTCCCTTCGTCCTATGGAGCTGCAAGAGGACAGTCACCCGCTTTTCTCGTTTAGGAACATAAATCAGCATTATCGCCTTCTGAGATAGAACCTACATTTGCCTTACGCGGACCTTTCCATGAAACAAAAAACTACCCTGCGGCTTATACAATCCCGCTCCTTCCAACACCCGACGCGTCTTCACTTAATGCACCCGAATCGCTATGACGCTGAAGGTAAATTTTGCTCAGAAGTAGGAATACTCTGCCACATGGTCGGGGTGTGCGACTTTAGCCCTGAGCACCCTCCTCTTTTTCCGTCAACTACCGAACAAGAGCAATAAGAGATGCTGCTGTCCATGGACAGCCCCTCTCTGCCTACCCCGCTACAGCTGGTGCACTGAGCACAGGCGGCGCGGACTGAATATGGGCTACAGTGAAGAAGGAACCACTCCCCTGGACCACACTCTGGGTCGTTCAGAAATCTGAATAGATATATTTCCTTACCCCTCCTGCTTTTCCCTCTCTTCCGCCGATCTCTTCGCCTTCGTCCCGGATGGCACAGACGGATAAGTGATATCGCCTAACACCGGGTTTGAGCTTTAATTTTGTAAAAATACAGTGTGCACTCATTTGCTACACAAATACAACTCAACCAACCACCGTTCATGCATCATGCATAATTTAACCTTATTAAGAATATCTTTCTGAAGTAATAGAGGGTGTGGTTACGTGCATTTCACTTCACTCTGGTTTCACTATTTGTAGAGCGACATGAGTGAAATTAACTGACAACGCATGGTAATCGTTGTGGGGGTGGTTTTGCAGCTTTGCTTTCCAACCATATTCGCAGTGTGGATTGGCACTAATTTTTTTATATTGAATATATTTGTTCGCCTAATAGTCTAGCCGCCCGGTATTATTTTATAAACCACTATATGGGCCAATGAAGCAAATCGAAAACTTACTGCCTTTCCTCCCGGAATTAGCAGACCCAGCCGCCTCCACAGTGGAAAAAGGATGTCACTCGTCAGTTGCCTGGGGACGTCTTTCCGGGGCTTGTTCCTGTCTGTGCGCACAAATAAACAACACAGACGTGCCTTGTTATTTACTGAAAGTTCAACGGCGAGCAGATGTTGAAACCTAATGCAGTTTATTTTTTTGTTATCTCCCGATCTTTCCACGTCTGCTTCCGGAATATCAACTTTCCGTAATGCGGTAATGCAGATCACGCAGCTGCTAACTAAGCGTTGAAAATGACAGGTTCGACATATATAAATTTTGTTATCACTAACGAAAGATTAAGCGCCCGCACAGATGGCTCAGCCGGCGCGCTACGCATGTTCCAGTCTGAGCGACCAACCGCTGCCGACGCCGCCGTTAATCCCTAGACTAGTCACGCGGTACAACAGCGGCAAGACTTCAAATTAGCCGATGTGCGATGCATTACTGCAGCGGATCACGTGGCGTGACGTCACAACTGCCATACTTGCGCTTTGGCAAAACAAGGTTATTCCGACGCGATATATGGCAAATTAAAACATAGAGTACAAGAGATTTTGCTTTAAACTGGCCACAATAACAAGATATGAACTCTCTCCGCAAATTTGATACATCCGTGAGCAGCCTCATTCAGCCAAACCAACCAGAAGCACGCGGTATCATCAGGTGCATACATAAGTTCCCTGATAAAACTTGTATATGAAATATATACCGGCCAGCTCAAAATTAATTGTGATAAAAATTAGCACACAGGTCATGCATGCCTTTTCAACAATGTCTAGTGTAAATTAATAAAGTTTCTCATGCTAAAAACAAACCGGCCTTGAATCTGTAAACGCTACATTTTCAAAGTCTGGTAATATATCATACTTTATTTCATACTTTAGAGTATGGTAATAGCGTCAAACATAGCCCTAAGTTGGTGCTGGGATATGCGCAAATAAATTAAACAATATACGCTGTAGCTAGAAAGTGTATATGCAACTTAGCACACCAATTGCAGCATTTGTGTCCCACGTTTTGCTATAACGTTGAGATCAACTAAACAGACCACAAAGTATTTTGCATTCAGCTCGTGTTTTGAGACAAGTAACTAATATAAAATTAAAACAAGCATTCACACGCCAGTCGAAACAACAGTTACTCAGATAAAATCTGGCAAAATACCTAGGAAAATGCTGACCATGACTCCTCCAAAGTAAGTTGCAATTGCACTGAAAAAACTGCTCCAGTGTGGTGACAAACGGAATAGCAGAAATATTTCATCTTGGCTGCAAAAAGGTAAAAATAGTTAGTCAACAGAAGGGTACTGCTTTAACGCAAAAACGAACCACATTTCGTACAGGGCAGGTAAAGTGGTGCGTATATTTTTAAAGCAAATAAAGCAGGTCCCAACCTATGTATCGCTAGTTACTGCTTCTAAAAAACAATACCTACAATTGAGATTACAATAGGGCTGAACGCATAAAGAACATTGATAACGAGTACTTGCCAAGCTTCGCGTAGACACCTTGCCGAGAATTATTCATCTAAAAATTTTCCACTGGAGCTCTTCTCACACTTCCTCATGACTGGGATACCACACGGGGACATCAGTAAAAACTAGACGCTACCTTCAATTCTAAGAATAATATGGAAATTCTTAGGAAGAGGACCTCCGGAGAATTAATCACATTGTTGTTTATCGGAACCTGTATGCAGTTCGCTTTTTTTTTAATGTTTCCACGCCGGTTCAATTCCTGGCCGCGGCGGCCGCTTTTCTGATGGAGGAGAAAAGCAAAAACGCCCGTGTGCACGAGATTTCTGCGCCCTTAAAGATCCCCAGGTGGTCAAAATTATTCCGGAGCCCTCCACTACAGCGCGCCTCATCGCCTGCATTTCGTCGGAGCGTTAAACCCTACAATCAATGAATCAATCAATCAATGAGAAGCCGCAAGGATTCACCAGGAAGTGCTTTCACAAGTATATTCAGTAGTTCCTTGCAGTTCTGCTTATTCCCAATACTCACTTTAGTTGTCTAGTTACTTAAAAGCAGTAAGCATTATCATCCGTAGTAAGGTTTGCTTTAAAGGTGTACCATAGCAGGTACACTTTACCAGCTCGAACGTAAGGAAAAATGTTACAAATAGCAAACGTGTTTGAGCTCTAGTTGATAATTTATTTCAAATGTTTCTGAAATGAACCAATTGAAAGTGGCGGCAAATTGATAAAAAATAAACCTTCAAAAAAATAAATAAAAACACAAGCGCGTAAACCATTGGTGTACTATATTGCATGCGCACGCCAATTGCACTCCTCACCTTTGACCTGCAGCGTGAAATTTGGAGACATATCACTATAAATTCCACGCGATTTTTACGTGTATCATCAAAAAATAAAAAGTACTTATTTTCGGAGGGAAGTTGACATTGGCAGCTTGTACAAGACACACAATGAATCCTCTTTAGAGTGGCCCGAAGTTTACATGCGGACGCTCGCGTTCTCAGCACTTAATTTGGGACACTGTATTCTTCCTTATGAGCGTCTCTTCTTAACGTGACGTCAAATTTGACGTCATGCCAAACTACTCATACTTGAGAGTAAATAAAAGCAATAAAGCATATGTGGCATGCTTCCCTATGAACTGTTGTTGCACTATCTTCATGAGGCTATATATATATTCTATACGAGTTATTTTATATCACGCTTGCTACAGAAAGAAAGCTTTCGGGATGACGGTAAATGAAACTCGTTGTTTTTATGCTGCTTGTAAAATCCACGGTACAATTTCTGGGTCAATTAGTGGAATTCATTATTGTTTTTTCTTCTTTTCAATATTTTATGTGCCCAGGCTACAGCTCGCAGTTAGCTTTAGACACACAACGCAACTCTTTTGTCGGATCTTGCAATATTATACATTTAAAAGAGAGAAAAGCGAGGTTACTGCTTAACAAAAGAAATTATTTGCGAGAAAAAATTATAGCATAATCACAAAGCCAAAGATTAGAAACAGTACAACCAGTTAATACATAAAGTAGGAACTAAAATATCCAGTATATTAGCAGTACCCAAGGAATTCGACGACTTGACACTCTGCCCAACACTAGCATAGATTACCTGAAGCGGGCCGTTCTATGGAGAAGAAAGTAGTGGAAATATTCATTCATGCGCCAAACAGAAACCATTTTTGGAATGGCATGAAAGTGGTTTTTGGCCCCGTCATCACGAAATCTTTCGAGCAGAAAAAACTATACATCAACGAGCCCCTCATTTCCTATTCTGATTCGCTATATATATATATATATATATATAGTGAAGAAAGGGAGTCCTCTCCCTGCAACGTCAGTAAACTTATTTCTATTTTCTACGTCTTTCTCGTTTGTCTCTGTCTCTATTAACCTTAATTTTTTCGCGCTCTGTGTGAGTTTTTATCTTTTCAGACTATATATATATATATATATATATATATATATATATATATATATATATATATATATATATATATATATATATATATATATATATATATTAAGGAAATGAGGGGCTCGTTGAGGAAATACAGAAAGATAGGTCGGCAGTCTAAAACGCCAAAGGAGGCATAGGGGTGTGGTTAGACTCTTTTTTTACTACGGTTAACGAAGTTAACACTTTTTTTGGATTTACGGAAAAAATAAAGAAAGAAAAACACGCGCCCAAAGTGGGGACCGAACCCACGCCTTTCGATTAGATCTCGAACGCCTTACCAACTCGGCTATCTGGGCGTCCACCCTCAAGCGTCAGATACACTTCTAGTAAATATCAATAGCCCAGATAGTGAAGGGGAACACAGTCGCCCAGATAGCCGAGTTGGTAAGGCATTCCAGATCTAATCGAAAGGCGTGGGTTCGGTCCCCACTCTGGGCGCGTGTTTTTCTTTCTTTGTTTCTTTTCGTATATCTAAAAAAAAGTGTTAACGTCGTTAATCGTAGTAAAGAAAGAGCCTAACCACACCCCTATGCCTTCTTTGGCGTTTTAGACTGCTGACCTATCTTTCTGTAAATATATATATATATATATATATATATATATATATATATATATATATATATATATATATATATATATATATATATATATATATATATATATATATATATATATTGTAACGTGGCGGCTGCGGATACGAACCATGTAGCGATGAAGCTATGTATTTACATAATGGTGAAGGACTATTTACATCAAGCCAACACCGAGCCCGGCCTGGCTGCACCGCGCACACCGATCTTCCTCGTCCTCATCCTTGGTAGTGGCTCATCGCGCAACGGGGATTGTCCTGTCCTATGCCATCACCTTCCCAGACGATGACGACCGTCCCCATCGATGCCAACGTAAATTGGCGATTGAAGACGGATGAGTGTTGAGATGGAAAACGCCGTCACGAATCACTTGCCGCCACGGATGACGATGACGGAGTTCATGAGGCCTGGCCCATCAACAACAATGGATTCTACCGTGGCGAAGCACCAAAGGTCCTCAAGCCAAGTCGAACAGAAGGGCGGGGGAGCAATCTTCGGCTTGTCTCGCCACGGCTCGTTTCGCCTGGTCTTCATTCGGGCCTTTCGGACTGGGGAACAGGGGGAGGGGGACATCGTCTTGTGCTAGTCTCGACTGCGCTGGGGCGGCCCGGCGCGGTTTCGTTTCCCTTTGGGGCTGCGTCCACGCCGAAGCGAGGCGATGCTCGGGCGAAGATGGGGATAAGAACACGCATACTCCACCAAATATAACGTGGCGGCAGCTGACACTACCAGGTAGCGATGAAGCGATGTATTTACATAATGGTGAAACACTATATACATCAAGCCATATATATATATATATATATATAAGCCCTGAAGAAGGAGTTTCTAACTCCGCAACTATTGGCAACAAAAATGGGAAACGTGTCAGTCGACTTCATTCACGATGTATATATATATATATATATATATATATATATATATATATATATAATTATTTATATATATATATATATATATATATATATATATATATATATATATATATATATATATATATATATATATATATATATATATATATATATATATATATATATATATATATATCTTGAAATGGGGTTTATTGACAAAGGTTGCTGTGCAGGCGAAAGATAAGGAAGGCGCAGTCCGAGCAGAGTCCGAGGACAGTCCACGCTTGGAGAAAAAGGCAGAGCGAGAGAACCCCGTCGCTCTAGGCGATGACCGTGCGGCTTTCACTTTCGGCTTCGTCCGATGAGGCGTCTTGAACTGAAAATAACTCCAGCTGAGCACGGGCGCAATCGATGATAGCGTGGTGGGTCGATAGAAAATCCCAACCGAGAATGACGTCGTGGGAGCACGAAGTGAGCACGATAAACTCAATGGGGTAAGTGATGTGTTCAATGGTGACTTGTGCTGTGCACACAGCAACAGGCCGCATGTGTTGTGCGCTGGCGGTGCGGAGTGTGAGGTCGGACACTGGCGTCGTCACTTTGCGTAATTTGCGGCCGACCGTTTCGCTGATTACTGACACGGCAGCACCGGTATCGACAAGGGCGATTACGGCGAGTCCTTCAACAGTAACATTAATGGCATTATGGGGTGAAAATCGAGGACTTAAGGTTTTCGACGTGGACGCAGCTCTTGCCTCAGGAACTGCGGCGACTAGTTTTCCTCCTGTGTTGGGTCAACGCGGGGACGCATTGGTGAGATAGATCGGCGACGCGGCGAGGACACCTGCGGCTGTTGAATGTCGGTCGGGCAGCAGGAGGCGAGTTCGACGGCGGAAAGGGGCACTGCTGACGAAGTGGCGGCTCATACACGACGTAGGACGGCGATTGAAACGACTGATTGTATGAGACGGCTTGGCGGCGACAGTAACGGGCGACGTGGCCGGCGACATGACACACGAAGCAGATGGGGCGGTTATCAGGCGTTCGCCCCACGTTGGGCGCATGAGGTGCTGGTCGGGGCGGCGACATTGACGGGAGCTGCGGCGATCGTGGGGCGCAAAGCGGGGCCTGCTGGCGAGGTCGTAACAAGGCTGCTGTGTAGGTTAGCGGCGGCGATATGGGAGCACCCACAGGCCCGGATGGGCAGGCCGAAGGGAGAGCGTCGGCGACTTGTTCCCGTAACGCTTGCTGAAGTGTTGAAGACAGTGGGGGCGCTGATACCGTAGCGGGTGCACACGATAGAAGAGATAGTTGACGCGCGATTTCTTGGCGAATAAAACTTGAATGCGGGGCATCAGGGAAGATTCCTCGCTGCCGACGACCAATCCCGAAAGGGGCTCTCCCGGCTGTGACGCTGAGCGCCGCGTGAGAAGCCACTGCTTGCGGAGCTCGTCGAAGCTCTGACACCACTTGATGACGTCCCCGACAGTCTGTGGATCCTTACTCAGCAACATCTGAAAGGCGTCGTCGTCTATCCCCTTAAGGAGATGCTTGATCTTGTCAGCCTCGCTCATAGAAGGGTCTGCCCGCTTGCACAGGCCGATAACGTCTTCTATGTAACTCGTGAATGTTTCGCCTTTGTTTTGCGCCCGCTCTCGCAAAAGTTGTTCGGCGAGAAGTTTCCGCACTGCTGGGCGGCCAAACACTTTCAGAAAATCGGTCTTGAAAGCTGACCAAGACGGCTCCGTGGTTCAGGTACCACGTCTCAGCGAGTCGCTTGAGGGAGAATGGGACATTGTTCAGCTTCATCTTGTCATCCCATCTGTTATGTGCGCTCACCCTTTCATACGATGACAGCCAATCATCGACGTCCTGGTCGTCATCGCCATAAAACATGGGTGGGTCTCGCTCGCGCAATGCACCGGAACAGACAATCAGGGGTTGCGAGGGAGCCGTCTTTTCCCGAGGGTCGTCAGTGGACAGGACGCGACGGAGACTTCTGCTTCGTAACTCCAGGCTGCGGTGAGGACGGGAAACCGCACACTCCACCAATTGAAGAGGTGTTTATTGGCAGGGAACGTCTAATGATGACGTTCCCTGCCAATAAACACCTCTTCAATTGCCCGAATCACCGATTGGGACAAGTTTCGGAAGACTCGAGCAAGTAGAGAAAAGAACCCGGGGTCGTCCTACGATGATTGGGCCGCTGAAATAATGAAGGATTGCAAAACCCACACCCAAACGATTGTACTACATATTTAACACCCCACGTGGATACGAGACTTCTCCACCTGCGGGAAGCCAGGCGAAGCCTTACAAGGAGATGGAAAAGACAGAGGCACAACAAAAAACTCCGCAAAAAGATCGCTCAAATCAACAAACAAGCGGCTGAATACGCCTTGTCGTTATGCAAGGAAAATTGGCTTCAACTTTGTGACGGTCTGCAGGGAACCTTATCCACCAGAATGGCTTGGTTTCTCCTCCGTCACCTGATTGACCCTCTAACCAGCAAGGGGGAAACCAATCGCCATATGATCCGCACAATCAATTCATATCAAGGAGACTCGAACAAGCTCCTCAAGGATCTCGAAACAAAGTACCTCCAGACCAAAAAGAGCTACCACCCACTACCTTACACAGCAAAGCCGAATGAAGGTCTCGACAAACCGTTCCAACTGTACGAACTCCGGGCTGTAATTTCCGATAACAAGCGCAACAGCGCTCCAGGACCCGATCACATCTACAAACTATTAGCCAACTTTGACGACGAGGCTCTCGAGACCTTGTTGGAGTATATTAACGACTTTTCGACTAAAGGCAAGATCCCAAAGCAGTGGAAAACAGCAGAGATAAGATTTATTCCCAAGCCAGGCAAATCCCCGCATTATAATTTGCGGCCAATATCCCTCACATAGTGCGTGGGAAAGGTGATGGAAAGGGTTGTGCTCAACCGTATGCAGCAATACCTGGATGAAACCCAGCAAATGCCAGACACCATGTTTGGATTTCGAAAGCATCTCGGAACCCAGGACGTGCTGATTCAGCTATAAGAAGAAATCCTCGCACCCGCCACTCGACACTCCCCGCGAGCAATACTAGCGCTCGACCTCAAAGGGGCTTTTAATAACGTGTCACACGAGGCAATTCTACGAAACCTTACCAGCACAGGATGCGGGGAGAGAACATACAACTACATTGTAGACTTTCTTTCAGATCGCACAGCCACACTCAAAATCGGCGATATCACGTCAGATCCCATCAGCCTTGGAAGTTGAGGTACACCCCAAGGCTCGGTACTCTCCCCGCTCCTATTTAACATCGCGCTCCTGGGTCTACCTGCAAGGCTAGACAGTATTCCAAATTTAAGCCATGCGCTCTACGCAGATGATATAACAATTTGGACTGGCACTGACTCACTCGGGAGACTTCAAGACTGCCTGCAGCAAGCTGCCGATGCTGTAGAGCAGTACGCAGAGGAAAGTGGACTCGAGTGTTCCCCACAGAAATCAGAACTCTTGGTGGTCCGGCGTCGTCGCACTAAAAATGACAAGGACAGCATCGAAATAAATTTACAGGGACACAAAATTACGCCCTGCAGCTCAATCAGGGTGCTTGGGCTTTTTGTGCAAGCGGATACAAAATGGAACATAATGCTCCAGCGCCTAACCAGAACGACCGAACAAGTTGTGCACATGATTCGTAGAGTCACAAATAGACACCGAGGCATGAAAAAAGACGATACCATCCGTCTTGTCCAAGCCTTCGTTCTATCGAGGCTAACATACGCAGTGCCCTACATGACTCTAACCAAGACAGATACAGAAAAACCTAACACCCTCATCCGTAAAGCCACGAAGCAAGCCCTTGGGATACCGATGAGCGCGTCAACCGATAAGGTCCTACGCATCGGCCTGCACAACACGGTGGACGAGCTCATAGAGGGCCACCTCTCCAGCCAGAAAGCGCGGCTTGCAATGACACAAACCGGCCAAAAACTGTTGAACAGAATCAAATGGAGCTCCCCAGACGTGAAGCCGAACAAGCAGCTTCCTGATCGGTGGCGGAATAATATCTTTTCCAACCCACTGGCAAAGAATATGCACCCGGTTCACCACAGCGGTCGACGAGAAGCTAGAGCGAAAGCCTTAGACAAAAAATACGGCACGCTCCCGGAAACCGTCTACACGGATGCAGCCACAATCCGTGGTAGAAGAGCAAGGACAGTGGTAGTCACCACAAAGACAGATCTTCATGTCAGTGCCACCGTACTAACCGCATCAACCAAAGAAACGGAGGAGCTAGCGGTGGCACTGGCCCTCACGCAGACGGAAACCACGGTGGTCGTAACAGACTCCCAGGAAGCGTGCAGGAGCTTCAGGTCGGGTTTGGTGGCACCAGAAACGCACCGCTAGCTCTCAACCGAATTGCCTGACAGAAAAGTAAGGATTGTATGGACATGCTTCAATGTCCACATGTTTCAATGTCCGCCTGCTTGCTTCAAGACATGCTTCAATGTCCACCTGCACATGCTTCAATGGAGGGCAATGAATTTGCCCACCAAAAGGCCCGAGAACTTGCCGACCAGGCATCGGAGGATGTGGTGAAACCTGTACCTCTTATAACGTACCACTAAATAACACAACATTACTAGCTTAATCGACGGACTTTCCCGCTACCTCACCCAAACCTCACGAAATCTCAAGAAACAACACTTAGACTCCTACAAACCAACACCTTCCCGGATCCAATTAGGTTTCACCGGATATCCCCCACCCAGTATCCCGCAGAATGCAAATACTGCCAAGAACCTGGTACACTACGACATATCATCCTAGAGTGTCAAAAAAACATGCACCCACCACCCCTTCCCCGCATTTCAAATACCCCAGAGCAGTGGGAGACACTGCTGTCCAGCCCCTGCCTCTCGGACCAGCTCCTGCTCATCGAGAGGACAGCCGCTGCTAAGACAGCTCATGGATTCCTGTGAAGAGGGAGCCACTCCTACATGAACACCGTAAACGCTCTCACAATAAACGTTTTCTCTCTCTCTCTCTCTTCGCAGGGAATGGTAGCGTTCCAGATGACGGCATTCAGGTAAGCACGGAGACTAGCCGGAGCGATGATCACGATGCAGCGGGCTATCAGAGATCGTGGCGCGTTCTCTCCGAGGCCGGTGCTACCTACTCGTCGTCTTCAGAGTCCCCATTCACTACGTAGCCATTATTGCCCATGGCCACCGTATCAGAGCATACCCACACGGGGCATAGTGCGTCCTTCGCAGTGCATGATAGCATACTCTAAGTGGGCAGATCTTTTCTACTACAGTATATGCACACACACACACACACACACACACACATATATATATATATATATATATATATATATATATATATATATATATATATATATATATATATATATATATATATATATACTTGAGAAAATGGTAGACGCACGATTAAATCATGAAGACTGGTCCCGCAGTCGAAACGTCAGTAAACCACTGTTTTTGTTTTTAATCGTGCGTCTACCATTTTCTCAAGTATTTTTTCTTGCTCCTCGAGAAGTTTTCTTTTACTGCTTATATATATATATATATATATATTGTGGGCATTGGGGGTGCACTGTTGTGATATTTATGCGCGGAAGCGACAGGACCATTGTTATATCCAGTGTGGAACACGGCGGGTCAATCCCTCTGTTCCTTCTACCCATCCAAACCCATCGCCACTGTCATCTGTGGATAACCATCATCATCCCCGGACAGTTCCGTCTTTCGGTGGCCTGTGCTCGGGAGCCTAATTAAAAGTGGTCCATCAGCATCTCGGAGCTCTGTCTCTCAATATAAATATATATATATATATATATATATATATATATATATATATATAAATATCTTGAAATGGGGTTTATTGACAAAGGTTGCTCTGCAGGCGAAAGATAAGGAAGGCGCATCTGAGGACAGTCGATGCTTAGAGAAGAAGGCAGAGCGAGAGAAATCCGTCGCTCTAGGCGATGACCGTGCGGCTTCCACTTTCGGCTTCTGCTACCGATTATGATAAATTGGCGCACATCTCCCGCAGGGGATTGGTAATGGTCCAGATTCTTCCGGTGAACGTTGCCAATCTTCTGCATTACAATCACCCCCCGGCGAAAAGGGTAGCCATCCTGGCGGCTCAAGGCGCTGACAAAACAAGTGGATCGTAATAGGGTTTTAGACGTTCAACGTGCACTGCTTCGCGACCACAGCGTCGGAGATCCTAATACGGTGTAAAAGGCTCGACAACTTAATTAACTGGAGAAGTCTGTTCAATGACGCGGTAAGGGCCTTGATAGTTTGAGAGGAATTTCGAGTCCGAGTGGGTACCCAGAGCCATACATGGGAATCAGGAACGAAGGTCGGCACGGTCTTGCCTTCGGTGTGAGATTTTTGGCGGCCCTGTTCTTCCGTGGTAAAAGAACGAGCAAGTCGCCGGCATTCTTCTGCATGCTTGGCAGCCTCAGACACTGGAGCACACTCAGATGGATCGGGACGATACGGCAGAATGGTGTCCAACATACATGATGGCTCACGCCGGTATAAAATGAAAAATTGAGAGAACCCAGTGGTGGTTCGAATGGAGGTGTTATATGCGTACGTTACGTAGAGAAATACCAGTTCTAAATTTCTATGATCGGACGGCACGTACTTAGACAACATATCTCCAAGGGTGCGGTGAAAGTGCTCTGTTAGACCGTTGGTCTGGGGGTGGTAAGCAGTGGTGATGCGATTCTTTAAGAAGCGGCCAAATTACGTCAGACAGGAACACACGGACCCGGTCACTGAGCAGTTCTTTGGGGCACCGTGACGAAGTATAAATCGATGCAAGAGAAACGAGGCAACGTCACGTGCCGTGGCAGAGCAGCGGTCTCTGCATGCCGTGTTAAGTGGTCAATGGCCACTATGGCCCAGCGGTTTCCGGCGGCTGTGCACGGTAATGGGCTTACAAGTCAATGCAAACACGGTAAAATGGCTTGGCGGGGCAAGGCAGCGGTTGCAAAGGACTGCTCAGATGAGGCACCGGTGCCTTTCGTCGTTGGCAGTCTTGGCAGGACCGAACGTATTTGAGCACGAAGCTGTACATCCTCCGCCAAAAGTAACGAATGCGCAAACGTTGATAGGTTTTGAGCGGGCCGGCATGAACGCACGTGGGATCGGAGTGAAAAGAGGCGCACACATCGGATCGCAAATGTTGAGGGATGACAAGTAGCCATTTGCGGCCGTCCGAGTAGTAGTTGCGGCGATAAAGCAACACATCGCGTACCGCAAAGTGTGATTCTTGCCTACGCAGAGCCCGAGTTCGAGGACTGGATCGTGACTGCGGCTCCTCCATTACTTGATATGGGGTTTATTGACAAAGGTTGCTGTGCAGGCGAAAGATAAGGAGGGCGCAGTCGGAGCAGAGTCCGAGGACAGTCGACGCTTGGAGAAGAAGGCAGAGCGAGAAAACCCCGTCGCTCTAGGCGATGACGGTGCGGCTACCCCTTACGGCTTCTGCTACCGATGATGATAAAGTGGCGCACATCTCCCGCATGGGATTGGTGATGGCCCGGATTCTTCCGTTGAACGTTGGCAATCTTCTGCATTACAATATATATATATATATATATATATATATATACATATATATATATATATATATATAGTCTGCAAAGATAAAAACTCACACAGAGCGCGAAAAAATAAGGTTACTAGAGAAAGAGATACACGAGAAAGACGTAGAAAATAAGTTTACTGACGTTTCAAGAAGAGGACTTCCTTTCTTTAGAGTACTCTGAAGAAAGGAAGTCCTCTTCCTGAAACGTCAGTAAACTTATTTTCTACGTCTTTCTGGTGTGTCTCTGTCTCTACTAACCTTATATATATATATATATATATATATCAGGGTGTCGAACCGGAACCGAACCGAACCGAAAACCGGAACCGAACCGATATTTTTGCCTGAACTGAACCCGAACCCGAACCGTTATTTTTGAGCACGCTGAACCCGAACCGGAACTGAACCGAAAAAAGAAATAACGCTTACCGGTCATGCCGAAACGGTTCGACCCTCTGTTGTTGATATTGCACAGTCAATGCAATTCAGACCTTTTTTTCTTTCACGTACCATCAACTTCGTACTTGCTCGCGCACTTTCCCCTCCAGACAATTGAACACTATCACGCTCTATGTAACAACAGGGGAAATGAATGAGCACCAATGTAGCAATGGTCTGTTGCTGCTGGAGGCGCGAGCGTAGTGCAAGCTGACCAAACGAAATGTCATTCTCGGCAGCTTGCAGGGGATATAAAACGACTTTGCCCTTCCCTAGTTGCGACTTCATTGGAGCAATCAGGCTGCAGGAGTGCTCCACTGCGCAACAGCGAAAGCTCACACCCAGTGTGTGCAAACTTTTTGCATTTCATAATTTCTTTAAAAGGCCCGACACCTGCAAAATATAATACTTGACAAGTGTGACCGCAGGAGCTGCTGAGTGGCTAAGCCGTTTGCTAAGCCGTTTGCCCAACTCGTTACATTGCTTCTACTGCGACTCCTTCCGGAGGGGAGTACTGCTGTGGACGAATTAAAGAGCGTCTACCCAAAAAGTCCCATCTCCTGCTCCGCGTTTCAAATTTCCCTTTCATTTTGTAACCGCATTATCTCTTATAAGATTCCGCAATGTAGCACACGGAACGATGGTAGGGGTTCAGGCGGTACGATGGCATACTGATTGTAATGCACACTTTCGGTATCGCAAAAGGAATTGCAGTGGTCAGAGCAATAATGCAGTGACTGAGCGTTAACTAAAGTTTACTTTTAACAAAAGTGTGGCTAACACATTCTATAAGGTGACCGCTAACAAATTATTCAGGGTGACCAAATATTCTAATTAATTGGTAGTATTTATGTGCCTGTTGTAGGATTTTTCTGTTTTGTTACAAATATATAAAATGTGCGCCATTGGTATTAAGCGCTGGTATTTGAACGCGCCAGTACGCAGGACTAAATTTAAGGCTTCAAGGTTAGCGTGATGGGTGATTGCATAGCGACGATTGCGATTTCAATAAAACAGGAAAGGACAGAAAAGATATCCCACCGTCATATCTCTTGGCGGTGGCTTTATGAATAGTCGCTGGGACAACATAAAGTCTGAGCGAGAAAGAAGGTGCTAAATCGTCGCCACTTCATCTGTTTTTCTAATATCTCATGATTGTTTAAAGTTTGCTTTGCAATTACGCCACTGCCCTTGGGGAACCGCAGAATTTTGAATTTTTGTTTGTGTTTTGATTTGACGGTAGTTTTAAACTAGTAAATGTTTTTTTCTAATTTCAGTAATAATTCAACTCATCGAACCGGTTCGCGAACCTGTTCGGTACGTGATTTTGTCGAATCGGAACTGAACCGGAACAAAATTATTGCACCCGAACCCGAACCGTAACCGAACCGGTATTTTTTTCGGTTCAACACCCTGATATATATATATATATATATAAATAAATATATATATATATATATATATATATATATATATATATCGTAGGCCGATAACTTACGGTGGCTGCGAAAATACGGAAACAGAACTATTTACTCGCATTGGTGAGAAGTAATGGTTGTGTTTGCGTATTTTGGCGTCCGCCTAAATATTTCTTCAATGTAATAACGCTGTACCAGAAGTTGGGTTAAGAGTAATTCTTTGTGGCAGTACCTTTCAGTCGATGGGCTCAGAGTGGCGTTGAAGATGTCCTGTGATATAACGGTGCGGGGGGGACAGTAGTCGATGCTCACAGGCATTCTCTTCTCTACAACGCCACTCTGAAGTTTCTGAGAGAGAGAGAGAGAAAGACTTTATTGGTGTCCTGCGAACGAGGAGAGGGAAGGGCCATGCAGGTCCTTCCTCCCCCCGCGACTTAGGTCGTCCTCAAAGCAAGGGCCCGCTGGCTTCCGCGCGGTCGGTTCCCGCGGGCTCTCGGGGTGGAAGCCCCAAGAGCGCGCGCCGGGACCTCCCTGCGCCTCTGCCGAGCAAGGGCGGCCTTGAGCCGCTGGATCTCTTGTGCTTGCACGTCGGGGTCATAAGTGTTCATGGCACTAGTGGTTCGAGCGGGCAAGTCCTTCGAGGCACTCGCCTCCACCGGGTTGAGTTCACAGTCCCACAGTAGGTGGGCCAAAGTCGCACATGACACGTTGCACACACTGCACAACACCGACTCGTACACTTCCGGGCACACGTGCCGCGCCAGCATCGGCGTCAGCACCGAGTTCGTCTGGAGCTGCCGGTACAGTACCGCGTCTTCCCTGCTGAGGCGGGGATGTGGGGGCGGCCGAAGCCGGCGCCCCGCACGGTACCACTGCAGGATGTCTCCGTAAGCCACCAAGGGTTCTATCTCTAGTTCCTCCGGCCGTCTCTCTGCCGCCTGCGAGTCGCGGGGAGGCGCCGCGCGGCCCGTGAGTTCGCGCGCGACGGCGTCCGCAGTCTCGTTGCGGTTTGGGAAGCCGCTTCCGCTCGCCCCCGCACCCGCGTGTGCCGGGAACCAGCGAACTGTCGTGACGGTCTTCGGGGCCGAGGACCCCGCACTGCACTGTAACATTCTCACTGCACTCGCGCACACTGAGTCCTTGAGGAAGTTCGTGATGGCCGTGCGCGAATCGCTGAGGATCGTCGTGCAGCCGGCACCCGTGAGCGCCAGGGCGATCGCCGCCTCTTCGGCTTGGCAGGTCCTCTTCGCTCGCACGCTGCAGGCGCTGTACAGTTCTCCCGTGGTGGCCTTCACCGCCACGGCTACGTAGGTGTCCTTTCTGTCGGGGTACTGGGCCGCATCCACGTAGAGCGCCCCCGTGTCGTTCGCGTGCGTCTCGGTCAGCGCGCGCGCCCTGGCCTCCCTCCTACCACGGTTGTGGTCCGGGTGGATGTTGCGGGGAAGCGGCAGGATGCGCAGGCGCTCCCGCACCGGTTGCGGCAGCCGCGGCGTCTTCGATGACTCCTGCTCTTCTCGTAGGTTGTAGCCGACTCTCGCGAGGATCTCCCTCCCTGCCACCGTCGTTGACAGACGTTCGAGTTGCGCCGTCCTCTGGGCCTCGCTGACCTCCTCCAAGGTGTTATGGAGGCCCAGCTCCAGCAATCTCTCCGTGCTGGTGCTGGCCAGCAGGCCCAGCGCCATCTTGTATGTTTTCCTGATGGCCGCATTGATCTTGTCACGCTCCGGCCGCTTCCAGGGGTGGAAGGCTCCGGTGTACGCCACGTGGCACATTGCAAACGACTGTATGAGCCTCAGGAGGCTGGCCTCCTTCATGCCGCTGTGCTTCGTGGCGAGGCGCTTGATGAGCCTCGTGGCAATGCCGAGTTTCGTAACTATACGGTCGGCCGACGTGCCGTTGCAACGACTGGACTCCAGATACATCCCCAGCACCCGCAGGGTGGTGACTCTCGGAATGACGGTGCCGTCCCGCGTGCGCACCGTAATCACTCGAGAATCCTCCTCTCCTTTCTTGCGATACCTTCCCGGGGGCGGGACTAGCAGGAGTTCCGACTTCTGCGGTGAGCACCTCAGGCCGGTGTCCGTCAGGTAGTCTTCGATGGCGTATACCGCCGTTTGCAGCACTTCCTCGATGTGGCCGTTACTTCCCCCGGGGACCCACAGGGTAATGTCGTCTGCGTATATCGTGTAACACACCCGCGGGTCCGCCGAGAGTCGCCGGGCCACCCCGATCATCACCAAATTAAAGAGCACCGGCGAGATCACCGAGCCCTGAGGGGTGCCCACGCTGCCCAGTCTCTTCGGGTCCAGGCAGAGGTCCCCCGCCTGTATTTCCACCGTCCTGCCCGTCAGGAAGTCTCGAATGTACTCGTACGTCCTCTTCCCCATGTTGAGGTTGGAGACCTGTCTCAGTATGGCCGAGTGGCGGACCTTATCAAATGCGCTCTGCAGGTCGAGGCCCAGCACCGCCTTGTTGTCCTGCGTCGGTATCGACGTGTCGAGGATGTCGTGTTGTAACAGCAACATTGCGTCTTGCGTGCTGAGCCTCTCCCTGAAACCGAGCATGGTGTTCGGATAAAGGCCCTCCTCTTCCAAGTACCGCTGCCACCGGCTGTTGATCACGTGCTCCAGGACCTTTCCCGCACAGGAGGTCAGGGAGATCGGTCGCATGTGCTCGATGCTCGGCGGCTTGCCCGGCTTGGGTATGAGGATCGTCCTCGCACTTTTCCATTGTTTCGGCAGCCTACCCGTCCGCCAGCACTTGTTGTAATACGCGGTGAGGGCCATCAGCGCCTCGTCACTCAGATTCTTGAGGGCCTTGTTCGTGATCTTGTCGGGACCCGCTGCGGACTTGCAGTTGAGCGTCTGCAGGGCGGCGCGCACCTCTCCCACCTCGATGTCGCGGTCGAGCCACGGATTCTCGTTGCCGCAGTACTCTGGGAACACTTCCTCCGGGGTTTGCGGTAGGTACCGTTCGTTGAGTCTCTTGCGAGTCTCCTCTTCTCCCAATTCCTTGACGGTGGTGTGCATGGTTTGCGCCAGCCGATGGCGCTGATACCCTCTCGTCTTCGTCTCGTCGAGGAGGTGGCGAAGCAGCGCCCAGGTGCGACCCCGGTGTAACTGCCCGTCCGCCTCGCTGCACGCCGCGTGCCACTGCTGGGCGCAGAGCTCGCGGCTGTATTTCTCAATTTCGCGTCCCAACATCGCTATGCGTTTGCGTAACTTGCGATTGTGACGTTGACGTCGCCATCTGCGTTGCAGGGACTGCCGCGCCTCGATCAGGTGCGCCAGCCGACTATCCACGCTCTGCGTTTCCTCGTCGGTTTCGACCTCCGAGGTGGCCTCTTCAGCCGCCCTCACGATCGCGGCCGTCCACTGCTCGATATCGTCCACTTCTTTCTTCGGCTCCCTCAGCCCCTCGCGGAACTTGCTCCAGTCCGTGAATTTGTGCTTCCGCTTGGCTTCTCCCCCCGCCGGCACCGACGTGGGCAGGTCCAGCTCCAGTATGAAGTGGTCACTCCCCAGATTGTGCCCCGTGTTTCTCCACGTGGCCCCTGCCCGCGCCGACGGCGACTGTCGAACGAAGGTCAGGTCCGGGTTTGAGTCTCTTGATACGGACGTGCCCACCCTCGTCGGGTCCGCCGGGTCCGTGTGAAGGGTGAAGCCTGCTTCGGCCGCGTCCTCGAGGAGGCACCGGCCCTTGACTGTAGTGCGGGTGTATCCCAGCTCTTTGTGCGGCGCGTTAAAGTCTCCGCACACGGCAACCGTGCCGCCTTGTGCTTCCCTGACGGCCTTGTGCAGGAGCGCCCTAAACCGCTGCTGCCTGTGGGTCGGATTGCTATACACGTTGACGAGGAGCAGCGTCTCCTTGCGCTTCCTGCCCGTCACCACTTCCGTTGCACAGTACTCGATCGTGCTGCGTCCGAGGAACCCCTCGCGCGGCACAAAAGTCAGACCCTTCCTGACGAACGTGCACACTCCCTGTGCTTCCCCTTTTCCACAGTCGCGCGCACTGGGCGGGGCGCTGTGCGTCCTGTAGCCCGGCAGCGTGGGGGGAGTTTCCATGTGCGTTTCCTGTATCATTATTACATCCGGCGTGCGGTCCACCGTTTTCAGGTGTTGTTGTAGTATCGCGCGCCGGCACTAGAACCCGTTCGCGTTCCAGTGCCAGACCCTTAGTCCTGACTGGGCGATCGATCCGGCCATGCTGGGGCGTCCGCGTGTGAGGGGCGGCAATTATCGTGCGCGGCCTTGCCGCTGCCTCCTAGCTTCTCGTACAGGAACTCCTGCAGGGCGTCGAGTCGCCGCTCTATTGCCGTTATCCGTGCACTCAGTCTGTGCTCCATCGCGTCGACTCTCTTCTCGAGTCTGTCAATACGCTCCGTGGTCCTGCGCAGGCGCACCGCCACGCTTACTCCTTCCCTGTGGCGGTTCTCGTTGTCGGAAACTTCTAGACTTTCTTCCAGGAATTCCTCCTCGACCTCGCTGTGCGATCGATCCCGGCCCCCCGTCATGGTCGTTTCTGACGTCATGGTCGTCATGGTCATGGTCTTCCGTCATGGTCGTTTATAAGTTTCTGAAACGTGTATACCAGCTGATAGACCACCACGACAAGTGTGACAGTACCAGCGCCCTGCAAAAGACGTAAATGTTTATAGCACTTTCTTGCAGAGCACGTGAGTTCTCATGGATCTTCATACCCTCGGCGAGTTTGCAAACATACTCTGACTTTAGGAATGCAGCCGTCGTTTCTGCTTATTCATTAACCGGCACTCATCTGGATCTCCTTGTTTCACATAACGTTGCCCAAAAGAAAACGTACAATGGTTATCACCAGCTACAGAAAAAAAATCTTCGTGGTGATCACTCTTTCTTAAGAAATTTTCTTACGCAATTAATAATTATATAACATTAGTATTTCCGCTGTTATGTGAGCTGCAAAGTCGCGTTCGCAGCGACCCCTCTATAAAAAGCATTGATCTGCCCTTATGAAATCTCCATGCCCTGCCCCGCGAATCTGGTGGAGTTTGTGGTGCAATCGACACTTCCCCGGATGTCCGTCTGGTCGGGAATGACATTAAAAAGCATAATAAAGAAGAAACTGACCACAATAAAAAATGAAACAATGCCGTTTGGGCCCCCCGAAACGGAAGCCTTGTTCACACACTGAGTGTGAACAAGGCTCCCGTTTCGGTTCCGAAACGTCGTTGCTTTATTTTCTCTAGTGGCCGGCGTCTTCTTTATTATGTATTTTGGAGTTGGTGGTGGTCGGTACGTATACGCTTCGCATTAGCCGGCCTGAGACATGTCATGGGTCCACGCAATTTTTGGAATGGCAGTAATTCATTTCTTGTGTGGTCAGCCAAAACAAGATAGTTTTAGGATCTGTGCCAACTTGTTAGTACATATACTCTTACATTAGGAAAAAAACGAACAAAAAATCTTGCGTTCAAAAAAATTTTAGATTCCTAGTAAGACCACTTCCCTGCGAATTGGAACAACTTCCTCTTTATAGCGTGAACAGTGTAAAACAACATACTGTTCATAACAATTCCGTAAGGCAAAATACCTGAAATAGTTTTTTTATGATTTGCCAAGCTTGAGATACAGGTAGCTGTAGTAGGAGCCTAGCCGGTTGACTTCAAGAACAGCCTCAAGGCAACAATCCCCAGCCGCGTACGATGCATGAGCTTATCTACACATGACGCATCAGTGACTGATGCGCATCAGCACTGGTAGGTCGGTGCTTCCAGCAAGAACATAAATAATAATAACGTGGCGTAAACGCGACATGACGCAGGTGATTGCGCCGTTTAGAAACCTTCCTTTTATTCTTCTCAGAAAGAATTTTAGTAATCCACTCGTATGCACCAATTTGCACTTTTTCAAAAAGTAGGTTTACACTGTATCAGCAAAACAAAACACTTGTCTTGTTACCCTTCTTGGCTATTTACTGTCCACTGCCGAGAAATGCTTAATTAGAATACAAGTACTAGCACTTTAGAGATGACGATGCAGAAATATAACTCTACCCTTACAAGAATTATGATCATGCTTACCTTGCTGGTAGCAAACGGAGCAGTTAAACCCAGCAACAAAAGTCCAACGAATGGGCCGGTGATTGCAGCGCTGGCAAAGAACAATATCTGGGGGAAGCATTCCAGGCAGCAAAACAGTGATTACTAACTTTCGCTCGATAACGACAACCAGGTCTCAATTAGAACGCTATGCGCTTAAACGGAATGAACACCAAAAAAGAGCGAAGCACGCCGCGGATTTGAACGAAGGTTTTTAACCACTGCGATGCACCC
Organism: Haemaphysalis longicornis; assembly: GCF_048455015.1. NCBI lineage: Eukaryota > Metazoa > Arthropoda > Arachnida > Ixodida > Ixodidae > Haemaphysalis > Haemaphysalis longicornis. Next base: position 162,207,623 of record NW_027526422.1, read on the forward strand.
TGTACTTTCAAGAGCGTACGTTTCTAATATATTTTCAAATATTTCCCGCTCTCAGTTTCTCAGCAGAAGGATAATGCCCTATCACGCTGTGTCTAACCTGCAAACCCTTTGCGGACTGTTGCCTGCTGCAAAACTACACACTTCAAACGATGCCCCCGTCACTTACCGACGCAAAACAGTACAAAATAAAATTATCATTGTTACAAATCAAATTCTAGATTCGCTTTCTTGTTTTTACCTGCAAAGGCGCTCTGTTACACAGTCATGTATGGGAAGTTTTTTACAATTAACATAATGTTGTGCTTTTTTTTTATAAAAGCCACAACGTCTCACAAAAGTAATTACCTGAAATTTCATTCAAAACACCACCTACTCAAGCAGCAGCACCCGATGCCCAATAATTGCAAACGCAATAAGAAGCCATCGGCTTCGAAGTAATTAGCCACCCATTGGTACATCAATGTGAAAGATTGATGCGGCGCCAAGTAAATGCGGACCGGAAGTAGGTCACACAGAAAGCCCACTGGAGGCTACGTTTTAGCCAATTATAACCGCGGCAAATGCCCAATCATCTCTGTGGCGTTTTGCATATGTCAGTCGGGGGCACAAAAAGTACTTACCATACAGGCTCACTGTACCACAAAACAAGGCCCATTTAAACTAGTCTGTAGAGTATTAAACGAGCATTAGGCATCAGCCATGTATTTGTCCTAACGAAAGAGTTCCCGGCGGACTACTTGCGCTGTTCCTGTCCGCTCTTTGTTTTTCTCCATGTTTTGGACGACAAATTGTGTGGCTGTGTCTGCTGTGTCAGTTTTATAGCATTGAAACCATCGTTTTTCTCCGGGCGTGTTTGTGAAGTCTGTTTGGTGTCAGTGACGTGTGTCTAAGTATACGTGCGTGGTGGAGTGACGCCGTCTTCCTACTTTGGCCGACCACTAAATGCATAAGAGCTTGCGCTCGTTGCACCGTAAATTTGCGCTGTCGTTTGTAACGGTTGGGGCGCTTGAATGCTACGTCGGGTCACTCTTTCTTGCGAAAAATTGGGCCGTCGCATAGTACCCTAGCTATTCCCTTCCCCGCCTTTCTGCCAAAACAAGCTGCCGTACTCGCACTGCAAGTTCAGTCGGAGCCAGCATGCATTAAACGGACACAGTGGGTGTAAATGAAGCTCTCGTTTGGTTATTTTTGTGACCTCCACGTTTCGCCATGCTTTTCTTTCCGACGCTTTGTACTTGTGATGACCTTTGTACAACGGTGACCTTTAGGCAAGCATTCGCAAAAGTTAGGCAATCCTGGGTTACATGTTGGGACCAACATTGGGACCACGTCAGTTGTGCTCAGTTTCCGTATTTTCTATATAAGAACCGATTACATATCTATCTATCTCTTGTTAGGCCTTTCACAGCAAATGGGGGTACTTATTTGTGTGCCCAGGGGTTGTCGAATTATTCAAATTTTAGTGACGCTACCCGGGTACCCCGAACCCCCTCCGTGCTCCTAGCTCAGTATGAGCTCGGAGGTTGGGAGATAGCGCTGAACCGATTGAGAGCTTTTCATCGTCGTAAGTTGGTGTTCAATGCAGCGGTAGGCTTTCTTGATCTTTTCGAACAATCTTAACCTTGCCTAGCTAATAATTTCCTTTAATATTTCAAACTTGACCCCACCGGCTGGGCCGATTAGACCTGTGGATACTGCAGATTGTTTATATCGCGTTCTGGTGAGCGCTGTTATTATTCGGCCTTTCCTTGTTTCTAGGTGTCTGTATGATGTATCGGAAGCGTTTTGTAACCTATTTCAATTGTTTAAAGGTCCCACTTGGCTGATTACATATTCTGTGATTTGAACCAGCGGATACCCCGTTTATGGCTACGACGATAGCGGTTTTTTACATTCGGCTTTTTGCTCTAAATTTACCAAACAATTCACCTAGCCAGCTGATCTAACTCTCGGAACACGAGCGCGATAATGCAAGTATGGCTTTTATGTGCCCCCTTGTCGCGGAAGTTAGCCAGATATGTTTTGCTTGTCTGTGCCACAGCGAGCGGGGCTCCCCCGCGTCGAAAAATAAAACGTTTGGTGCTAAGAGGCTCAAAATTGGTACAAATGCGCTCTAGAACGTTTTGAAAGAGGAGTGCGAAAAGATGCTGTGTACGATACTAGTTTAATATACCCATTGAATATAGGCGTGGCAATCAAAGGGCTCCTCAACTAACTCCACGCTTGCAAAGATGCTTTTTGAAAAAAAAGAAACATGGAAGGTCGTACCCTCCTAACCGCAAGTAGAGTGCACTGTCTTTATTGTTTCTCTTCCCGCGTTGTGAAAAAACAAAATTTGCGATGTTAAAACGTGGAAGGCGCGACATTTCTCGCCATTGCAATGCACTGTTTGTGTGACGACATTAGGATCAAAATTAACCGTTGGTGTGCTGTTTGGCACTTGGATTTTTAATCCCGAGAGTTTCTTTATCTTCAATTCTGCTAATAGTATAGTGTGAAAAAAAAAGCTTTTCTGAGAAATCGTGGTCTGTATTTTAGAACAAACCAAGTGTTGGTGTCGCAAAGCATGATATTCAAAAATTAATTGCACTCCGTTAAATTTTAGAGCGAGTGTTAACACGCCCGAAGTTTAAGTTCAATATTTTCCCCAGTGAGTATTAAAGCAGCCATGAAGACGAAATACAAGTTGGGTTTATTAGAAAGATTGCTTAGTCACGATAACAATGATACCGATATCATCGCAATCTTCCAACAAATAATGGATATGTTAAAGAAAACGTGTGAGGCAGTCGCGACCTCCTAGCCAATTTCCCGCAACACGCGGCCGCTTAACTGACCTGCCGCGACGACACATGTCTGGATGTCTGTAATGGGGCCTCTTGTTTCATTTGACCGCATCACTTGAATGATAACGTGCATTTAGCGCACTGAAAATTATGTTTTGTTGTTGGCCCGTATGACGTCATTCTTGCTCATAACACGTCAATGTGGCGTTAAAATTGAAAGTTTTTAAATACGTCGTACTTTTTTTTCGTTAAAAAGACACCTTTTGTGGCTGTAATGGAGCTGACTGAGATACTGAATCCTAGTTCTCTCAAAATAAACAAAGTTGTATTTTCTCTTCATGGCTCCTTTAAGGAGGGTGCTAGGTACTATATTTAGTCATCAGCTTGCGTTTAACACTGTAGTGAACGCTTTTTCTTACGTATTATCGATGCAACAACACAAAGGTGTTTAATGTGAAGAAGTGGAGAATTAAGCAAAGGGTCATCTCTTCGTTAGAAATTCCTGCAATAATGCTGTTCCACTACACATCTTCGTCAATGCCGATGGGCGCATTGCTGAGGCAGTTTTGTTTATATTTAATTAATGCCTCCATTAGTGCTTTATGAGCCCTTTTCCCTTTTTGTCTACTATTGTGATTGAGTTTTGTTCTGTTTAAAGTTCCAATTCTTTCTCTCTCATGTTAAAGTTTTCATTGAAGGGAAATATTTTCAATTCTTAACAGTTTCAGCCATATTTTTTGTAATAAACGTATGCCGTGCTTAATAAAAATGTAAGCAAAGGCAGGTTGCGTGTCATGATGCTATTTTTAGAGTAGTCACCCACTTTCTTCCCACAGTTTGTGCTATTCGTTTATTTGCCGCAGATCGGTTATTCAATTCCTGAAAATACATCGACACTCCAAACAATTGTCACACAAATTCAGTTTATTCACCGAGGTCTGAATATTTTCAAATATTTTGAACTACAATGCATTGCGGGGGCTAATTGAAATAAAATTTTATTACCTGATGAAGCGAACTCAACCGTCGTAATCAATTTTTCTGATGCTTTACTCATTGACTTGAGGTACAAAATGTTTTCTATGTTACTATAGACATCCCTACGTGCAGAAACTAGAAAAACTCATTCACTTTCAATTAATAAATATTTTTTGAGGAACTTGTGTACAATATAATTATGGTCGGCGCTTTTTCTATGAGTTTTCTTGAGGCCTAATTTATGCTTTAGAGATGCCATTCCATAGAAAGTTGTGAAATACATATGCATTCAATAGCTTTCTGTATAATGGCATGTACGGAGTAGAAATCGGACCTCGAGGCATCTCATAGAATAGCCATTGGCCTTGAGGACTGGCCTGAAAGCCAGTAATGTGCATAGAAATGCATGTTGCCCACGCAAAGGCAATATTATGTCAACATGTTTTGCCAAGCATTGTCCAATACTGGCCTTTCAGAGCTTGGCCAACTGCCGGCTTTTCACCTTTCCCAAAGACAAGCAAATAATGGCAGCTGAAATATTGTAGAACTCGGACACATTGGCCTCTGGGGATTTGCCATGCTTGGGCTTGGCACTTTCTTCTGCTTGGGTATTTCTTTTTTCCGTAGTGGTCGCTTACATGCCAAACCAAGGCAAGAAATTACGCCTCGAGGCCAGACATCTGAAGAAGGCTCGAAGTCAGACACTTGAGATGTCATACGGTCTTCGTGTACACTAATGCTAAATTGACTTTTTGCCTTCTGTCGTTATAGCACTTTTTACTGGCGCTCACAGCTAGTGATCATTCAGACACAATGCACTTCTTTCGGGTGTGTCACAGCATGGATAAAGTAGTCTTGAGAATTTCTATGTGCATAATTATTTTTTCGCGATAAAGAGGGCACGCGAGAGCGCAGTTTTGTAGTTTTGTATGCAGGAAAATATTATTTGTATTGCTGGTGTGCCACAACATAGACAAACTAGTCTTGAGAATTTCTGTGTGTATTAATTAGTTGTTCCCAATAAAGATGGCACACAAGAGCGCAGTTTACAGTTTTGTCTGCAAGAAATTATTATTTGTATTAGATGTACAGCAATAATAACATCCCTTGAAAGAACAGCTTGCACCGAAGACAGGCTTCTTGACGAGTGTCATCTACTACTCTTCAAGAACAGCAGAAACAGCACGGAAACAATTACGAAGCCAAACTTTCACGCAAGCACACACGTACAAGACAGCAGAAAAAATAATGCGAAGCAACACTCTTGAAACGCTTTCATATGTAACTAAAAATGCCCTCTAACAAAGTGTAATATACTTTTTGGAGTGGCCTCAAGTGTACTGCGGGCCTAATAAGTATATCATAAAAAACATGCTCGCGGGTGACCGCCTTTAACTTCTTTTTGGTGTCTGTTATCGTTCTTCGTAAGATCACCAAGGACAAGCCTTGTTTTTAATAAGGGCGTTAAATTAGATGTAAATACTTTAGGGTGGAGGTGGCGAAACAGAGTTATTGCGAACGAGGTAGGTGTTAGTGTGTTGGAACCTATTTATTCTAATCATAGATATCATTATCATGACCATTGCGGATTACTTGTTTCCGAGCGGCCACACTCGTACCGCGGTTACAGCTTCAAAACGTTGCTACTAGCAAAGGGAAGTTCAAAAGCATTGGCTGATGAGTAGAACTATATCTCCTGCCAAATATCCGTGTCATCTCAAACGATTTTAGGTTATTTTTTCCCGTTCGTTTGGATGTTTTTTTAGGAATTAGAAGTGATGGCCCGTTTCGGTTCCTAAGACTGCAAGATTGCGGTACTTTGTATTCCATAAGTAGAAGACTGAGCAATGTTTAGGTACAAATAAAAAAAAAGGGTGGGGAAACACAAACACGACATATTTATTTTCCTGTTCTGTACTCGGCTTTCTAAGGCGTTTTTACGTATATTGCTGTTCTGAACAAAATAATTTTGCAGCCGTGGCCCTTCTGTAGCAAAACGTGTGTCTTTGCAGGGCGCCCGTACTAGCACATTTACTGGTACCATCATCCTAATCCTCATACAGGCTTGATTTAAAGTTCGCTTTACTGCGATTTCACTTATACTGTGGCGAAGGTGGCAGGCAATATTTATCAGCAATAAAAATTGACAGTTCCATCTCATAATTTGTGAATACAACAATTTCTTCCTTAAAATACCTAAAGAGTATTGTCAGAAACCACCCTGCACAAAACAAGTTGTATGGCAGGCGCGCGGAATGTATGGTGCTCTGGCACAAAGAAAACAAAGAAGCTGAACTACATCTGATGATATAAGTCTTGATCGACCGAGTCATAAACTTTGTTCCATAAAAAAGGTTTCTCCTAAACCAGCGGGTGAGTTTTCCAAACGATGGGGTATATTTGGTTTTGAGGATTCATATTATTTGCTGCTTCTTGTATTTTTTGCCCTGTTTTTTGCGAAGGTAATATTGTTGCGATCGTGGGTAAACAAAACATTCTGTGACTTACCGACAAAACTGATCCCAGATAGGGTACTGCCAAGCTGAGGCCAGTCATTACAACTCCAGCTGCAAATGCTGTTTAATAGAAAAAAGTTACTAAGACACGGCACTTGCTTAGCCTTGAAAGCAATGAGCATATATTCTTACCTATCGCCTTTATTGTGCAAGAGCATCTTTCGCTAGGTACTTTGAAGTAGGGAGTCACAATATCCATGTAAACTACGGCTGCCTGGGAGTTCACCGTCGATGACACTGAACTGCCAGTATACAACAACAAATCAATGTGGCTGCATTATTCAACAACAAGAAATATGAAAAATAATAAGGATGTGAAGGTTTTTGTTTTTGTGCGGAGCAACATTCACAACCGTAATTTCTAGATCTCCGTTCCTATATTCACGTCGTCTTTAAAACAAGCAACACCCTGTTTAGCTGCTGAAGTTAATAAACATGCAAGTCAATTTCTCTCGCCTGGAACGTGACTTGCTGAATGCACATTGCGTAGCTGTCATACCATCCGCAATCATGCTGAAAAGTGGCCTTATTCTTGCGTGAGCAACAAAGCGGCATGAGGCGAAATGTTCACGGCAAGGCACACCGTTTTGTAGTAAAGCGGGCCTTGCGAGTGATGAAGTTGTAAATTTTCCCGCGTACCGTAACTCAGTGGAATGAACTAACTTATAACCAAGTCATGGAGCCGTCCTAATTGTTATTTGAAGCATATTTTACCTGATTATTCATATCTTGCTATTATATTTGTTTTTGTTTTTTGTTTTGTTGCGCATAGTCTAGAGTGACAACACTGTAAAAATTATTTCTGTAACCACTCTGGTAAAATCCCTGTAATAGGAATTGCAGTATCAAAAAATAAATAAATAAAATAAAGCATCTTCAGTTTCTTTATCTTCATCTTCAGTCTGAACTCCTCATAAAATAAACCTTCAGAAAAGTGTTTTTTTTTCTTCTAGAAGCTAGTTTGTAAACCTTTGGTACTTTGTATGTTGTTTTATGGACATGGACCAGTTCTGCCTGAATAAACAGCCTGAAAACTGCGCCTGTTCTTGGGCAATGGCTAGCAGTGGCATTGTAATTTAGGCCCTTCCAACCCAATTTTGTTTATTCAATGTTTAAGAAGAAAAAATCGAAAGCAAGCTTAGTAGAATTCATTCAGAAATTTAGGGTATGAAGCAGTGTGGTTTTTAGGGGCGAAGCTCCTTAAGTCATGGGTCTGTCCATCCCTTGTGTCTCGTGGTACGTGACCGCCGCATGCTTTCGGAGATGTCGCAAAGTGGGCCGCGTTGCACGCGCAAGAACCGGCTGCAACCGGCAGCGCAAACTCGGCACCGGGAGCGCGAGCTTGTCTGTGTTCGCCAACGGAGGCGCGAGCGCACGTGCACTGTGAGGGGGAGATCACGCAAGAGATCACGCCACGAACGCAGGCAGTCGTTCTCGGAGATCGAACAAGACGCAAGGACCTTTGGTCGTTTCCTCTCGTCTTGTTCGGGCACAAGTTCGCCCTAAATAAAAGTTCTTTCTTTACCGTTGTGTCCCATCCTACGTGACAAATTGTGGTAGAGGTGCGGGGTAGTCCTCGATGGCGCGGGGTCTTTCACCAGGTCTCGGCCTGGGAGCATTGACTCCGAAAATAAAAGTTGATTTGTACAATGTACGCACACAGTCTTACGTCTTTCTTAATGATGTAATGGGCGAACTTTCACGGGAGAGTTACGGTTACCGATGATCTCCCCCTCTCGAGCTTCGCCCCACTTATCATCATTCATTCCGTGGATATGGCGTGATTTTTTTTCTGTTTATGCATTTCTTGAATCACTGCGCAAGAAATGGCCTAAGAATTAGGATGGCACCTGGTTGTTTATTCTAATAATTTTTGTCTGATTTCTATTAATGCTGTATTAAATATAACCCTAAAATCTCAAATATTAGCCCCAGATTATACGTGACGGAGAACAAAGTAAGACGGCGATAGGTAAAAAACTTCTTTTTTACAGGATTTTGTGCGGGCATAGTTATAACTTTTTTCTCATATACGTGATATCCCAGCTATCATGCACAAAGATTTAAAAAAAAGAGCAATAGCGTTATTACAAGAATACCTAGTGTCTTTTATTTCCAGTTCAATGGAGTGTGGCAATACATTTTTTCTAAATTTTATTTATTATATAGTGTAAATAATTTTCTAACTCAACATTTACTGTGCTAATCATTGAAGTGCCAATGAGGCACTTGTAGGCATCTACGTCTACGAGAGGCATCTAACAAGATGTAGCCATCCCGTGGGCCTGTAGATGTGGGCATCTAGATGTAGGATGTAGGAGGAGGAGATGGAGAAAGAAAAACTTTATTGTGATCCTAGTGATGTGGGAGTGGCTCATCAGAGCAGGAGACCATAGGACGACCTTTCTGTCTCAGCCCTGGACACCAGGAGTTGCTGCGCGTCCAAGCCGGCGCTGGTCGTCACGTTTTCCCACAGCTCAGAGAATGGAAGGGAAATGGGTAAAGGTGGGAGGGCTGGGTTGTGTGCCCATCCCAAGATTATCTATATGAGGGTACATGTGTTAGGGCAGAATGCACACGTGGCAGGGTATTGGGTGGGGTGTATCCGATGTAGCCAAGTTGCGTGAGGAAAGGTGTTTGTTTGAAGCCTCCGGAGTATTACTTGTGTTTTACTACGCTGCGGGTGAGGAAGGAGCAAATGTTGTCTTGATGTGTGGTAATGTTGGGTGATGTCTTGAAATGTGAGCAGGGGAACGAGACTAGGTGTTTTCTCAGATGCCTGGGAGGAGAGTTCGCAGGCTTGTCTACGGGCAAAATTATTGCTTCTTAGCGAGGAGTGCCGCGTGGTCCACACAATTTTGATCTTCTTGCTGGGGTGTGTTGAGCCAGGAAGTTCCACGCAGTTGAGGCCACGTAACCTGATAAAAAGCTGCGACTGACGGCTTGACAGTCCGTAATTAGAATTGTTGCGGGTGTTTGAGTGATGGCGAAGGCCACAGCAAATTCTTCCGCGGCCCAGACAGATGTGGTCTTGATTGAGGCGCAGGTGATGATCTTGTCTTTAGTGGTTGCAATGGCTAAGTGATGGGACGGATTGGAGTAAGGGCTGGCATCTGTGTACAAAACATTCGGATTGGTTCCGTAGATTTGTTCTTGGGCTTGGCTACAGGCGTGTCGATGAACGGAGTGCAAAGTGGGATGCATATTGTTGGGAAGAGCGCCGACACGAATGGATAGACGCCAATTATGGGGAAGAGGTTTTGTGTCCGTGGTCTAAGTAATTGACATTTTGAGGTCCTGTAAAAGTGCCAGTCCTGTTGGTGTTTCAGTTAGGCGGAGGCGTTGACTAGAAAGATGCCCTTCGATGAGTTCCATGACCGTGTTGTGAATGCTTAATTGTAGCAGTTTAGTTGTCGCGGTGGACCTAGGAAGATTGAGAGCTCTTTTTATACCTTTTCGGATGAGGCGATCAATGGCTTCGTGTCACTTTTGCTGAGAGTTAGGTAGGGGGCGATGTAGATGACCTGAGATATAAGGAAGGCACTGATAAGGCGGAGAAGGTCTTCCTCCTTCATGCCGCGATGTCGATTGGAGATTCGGCGAATCATGTGGGTAACTTGAGTAAATACTGGGGTGAGCTTGAACAATGTCTGATCGTTTCGTGTATTGGCCTGCATTGTATCACCACGTATGTTGAGTGAAGCTCTTGGATGTATCTGCTGATCATGGAGGGCAATTTGAACTGATTCTTTATTGAATGCGCGGGTGCTTTTCCGTACAATGATGAGGTCAGACTTTTGAGGGGAACGCCGAAGGCCAATTGATGAGGCATATTTTTTGCAGTGTCAGTGGATTTTGGAAGGGTATCTAAAATTTCACCTAAAGAACCCGTGTCAGTCCAAATGGTAATATCATCCGCATACAGTGCGTGATGAACACGGGGAATGGCTTTAAGCTGACGAGGGAGGTCTAGGAGAGCAATATTACAAAGCAAAGGTGAAAGAACAGAACCTTCAGGAGTGCCTTGATCTCCAAGGGTGATTGGATCCGATTTTACATCAGTAGGCATGTAGTCATGTAGGGATGTAGATGTAGGATGTAGGAACCTACGAGAGGCATCTAACTGCGGTATATTCTGCGACGAACTAACTGCCTACTCTTGTGTTCGGATTGATAAAAAAACCGAAATATAAAAAATACCACATGACGGAAGTCTAGTCCAAATCATAAACCAGCCCCCTCAAAAAAACTAACCTAAAGCAACTGCTTTGTCTGGCACACGTCCGAAGAGACAGTGCACCTGCTTGATAAAGGAATACATGAAAGAAGCAGCAGCAGCAAGTTCATCGGGACTGTGGCAGATAAACCACATAGTATATCTCGATTTCTTCTTTCTTTTTATTTCATTCTGTCTAACTCACAAGCAGCCTGGTCAAAGGCACTGTTTTATGATGCGGAGGGGAGGGCGGTGACGTGGTATGTTTCATTGTTGGCGGGTTTTCTTTACCAGTGAGGCACAATGAGCTCGCGATTAGTTCGTTGCTGGTAATACCGCACCAAGATGCATCTCATGCGTACATTTATTGCCTTATCGACGCTTGAATGCGTACGATAGTAATTCTCGAGTTAGATATTTATTTAACATTAATATTAAATATTATTAAAAAAATAGTGGCCGCAAGTTCACAACACTGGAAGCATTATGCACTAGGTTTTCTTCGAGTATTGGAATTGATCTTTTTTCAAATCTTGGTATTGGGATAGCCGGCACACCCTGTATAGACACGTAGCAAACATTCCATTAGAGTTTTACGGTACTATCCAGGAGCTTTGTATTGTTAACATTCCCGTAAAAATCAATAGCTTCATTTACCACGTGAAAAACTAGGAATTTAAATAAAACGATACAACGTCACAAAATTTATAACAAGGAGGACGCAAGCATACTAAACATTGAAGTTCTACATTTATCAAAATACACTTCAGAAAATCAGAAAACACTCAAAAATTCGGGGAATCAAAAATCATTTACAAACAGCACCTACCCATTTACTCAGCCGGTTCAGCTACTACGGACTATACTCTAGAATACTAAAAGGAATCTCTCCCTTGAAAACAAACGCTGTTTCTGAAACAATTGCCGGCCATTTCACTCAGCGAAGGTGCATGACCAGCAAAACATGATGAACAAAATATTTATATGAAAGGTAGAAGCAAATTCTACGTCTCTTGACCCATGACGACAGTTTTCTCAAGGAAGAGACGTACATACACGCGTACACTTCTATTTTACTCAAAAAATTTTTAAAATGGTACCTATTGGTAACTGATTCGGTAATACTCTTGTCATGAGAATTATAAGCATCTAGTAAAGATCCCGTTTGAACTGGCGGGGACTTTGCTGGCGGTCGCACGCTCATAGCCCAAGCGCCTGCATGGTTTTTTTCAACGACCTTCTCCATGAAACCTTCGTAACTCAAAAAGACGTAGATGCTCGGGACCTTTCTTTCTCGGAGATAAATGCCTAAGAAACCCTAGCCCTATAAATAGCGCCTAAAACAATAAAACTTGGTAAGAGCCTTTTATATCTCACTAAAATACAGCCTGGTGGCTCAGCCTTCTTTAAGTTGAGAGGAAATTTTAATTTGATAATGATCCCTTTTTTTGACTGTTATTTTTAATGTATAAGCGAACTCCCGTACTATCATGAGCAATATGAAAGGGAACACAAGAACGCGTGGAAAACAGCCTCGAAACAGACTCGGAACGCTACGCAGATGGCGCTGTGAAAAACAAAGGGGTAAAAGAGGGCGCTCTTCCACTAACTATTGGCACTCCCACCACGCTGTCATTTCCACAATGCAGCAGCTTACGACATTTCGCCGATAATATGGTATCGTCCGGCAGCCGATATGACGCACGGCGGGAATGGGAGCAGTTGTTAGAACAGCGTCCCCCTTTCCACTTTATTTCCGATGGCGGCCGCAGCGTATCACTCATAGCTGGGGCTGAGGCTGTTTTCTACGCGTTCCTGGGTTCCTTTTCATATTTCTCATAAAAGTACATCAATTGCTAAACAAAGGAAACTGAATTACAAGAAGTAAAGCGAAAAGCAGTACGAAAAAAAACGTTTCTGTCCTGTCAACTGTCGTTTGCTTCAAGAACAAGAGTGCTAAAAACCACGTCTGAATGCTTGCTGTTTGAATGCTTATGGTTTGAATGCCTGCTGCTTTTTAAATGTCTGCAACAAAGCAAATGACCATGGCCGGTTCCCGTTCTCTTTTCTAACCAGGACCCTTTTACTCGAGTGGTACGTGAAGCAAAAATCGTTTGCGGCTGTTTATTTTTTGACCCGGTGCCTGAGTTCACAGTTTTGCGGCGCCTCAATTTCGACATTGAAATTTGGGACATTGGAGATTTTAGATCTTTGGCTTTTATGATCAGGTATCAAGTGGTAATTACTTAATAAACAGTGGAATAGTCTCTTGCACCTTAGTCGATCCCAAAAAGCCCTGTACACTGCGTCGAGGTCATTTAGATTCATGCGTTGTAAACCACCGCTTTTGCATGGACAATAAGCTAAAGCTTTCCTCTTCTGTTAGCGCAATGCCATGTATCGCAAAATTCGAAGTTATACTTACCTCAATGTCATGCGCTCTTCTTTACAAATCATTTAAATCACATGCTGCCGGGCTTCCCATCATTAATCACTTGATTACAAAGCCATAGAACTTTCTTATCCGCATGGCATCCCGGTTTAGCAAATCGTCCAACATTTTCAGCATAGTCTCAATTGATGCCTTGACATTATTGGCGAGAACAGCATGCCAATAATTTTATCAATCCTCGCAGTTCCCTCTCAAAGCGGTCGTTAGAGAGTGGTATGATATGCTTCCTACGATACCTTATCGATGCGCTCACAATGCCAGCGAGGAAGATTCCAGAAAAACCCGGAAGATTACCGAAGTCATTCTGTACGTAGTACGGTAGAATCTGTTAGTGGTTTAAAAAAAGAAAAAAAAAAAACATCAATCTCTTTTTCATGGCTTTACTGTACACCAGTTTTTCATAGGTTTGCTGTGGCCGCTTTGTTATAGCATCTTGAATTTTACGCTCGTGCTTTACCTGACGCGCTCAGAGACATTGTACTGAACTGTGCGGCGATCGCACAGAGGGATTCTGGTTTCTCGCGAAGCGTAAGGCATTATTTGTGTACCGTGAACATTAAATAATATTTCCTAATTGATTGACCACTTCACTCAGTCACACTTTTATAACACAACGTTTCATTAGGGCACTACTACTGTCATTTGCTGTGTGTGTTACGAAAATCGGAGACCAAATAAAAAGACCCACTCGAGGCACTGAAATAAAGCCCCAAATCAAGCGCTTTTTATGTGTGATGGGCACAGAGTCATAACGAATATCTTCTAAATTGGGCGGAGGCAAAGCCCAAGCCATTTTTTAGGTGAAAGGCCGTTAAAAAATTAAAAGAGACCCCGACAAGGACATGTGAACAAACAGCCCATACATGTCCACCGATTGATCCGCCGATGCACGGATCGAAACATGCAAACTTACCGTACGTGTTCTTAAGACATCGCGCAGATTTCGTATACACGTACATGCCCAGCTTCGTTACCTTTACGTATTAAGCGTTAGTGTGAGTTTTCTTCATTTCCTTGTGTAGGCGGCCGAGGAGGTAGTGTGGCCGAGCTCACGTTTATTTAGGATGGAGCGGCTGTGCCATCGCAAGGACGGGGTGCGTAGAAGAGAGTGCTGTTGAAAAACTTCAATAGAAGGTACAGGCCGCTGTGCAGCTTCAGATTAGGGCGGGTGCCTCCTTTAACGGGCTCTCTCGTCCGTATGCTGACTAAATCGCCGTCTATGAAACTGGCACATACTACAGTAGGAGGCGGCATCTCGAAGCTTCCCAGTGGTGAGCCGCGCTTGAACTTCAGTGAAGTGGGATTCCCATCTTGTGAGCGAATGTCTTGTGAACGAATGTCGTATGCCTTCGTCGCAGTTGGACAGTTGAGCTCTTTTTATAACGTCAACCGAACTCATTCCTGCAGCAGAAAATCGGTCGGGATCACGCGGCCAGTTTGTGAGGCGTCTGTTTACAGTGCGTGGGCACGTGATGTCACTTCCGCTTATGTTTGTTCACAGGTTTGTACCGCAATCCTAGCTCCGGTCCTCCCATCGTAACCAGGGTGTGAAGATATTCTATGACAAGGAGTCTATTTGACTACCGAAATTATTGAGCTGTCGTTGGCTGCTGGAGGCTGCACCACCAGGTGCGGGGAAGAGACCTGGTCTATGCAAGTAGCGGAGTGGTCTGGAAGATTGTTATTTAGCGTACCGTGCACTGAAGGCGCTCAACATTCAGAGCTGAAGGAGACAGAGCAGTCGACACCTGGGTCTGTTTGCGCAGAAGACGCGATGCTTTGTGGTGTTGTGAAAAAAAATTCGTTGAGCATCTGAGGTGAAAAGTAAGCTGATCTACGCTGGAGCTCTGGAGCTCGTAGCAGGAGTTCGTATCTCCAGTTTAGGCGAGGCTGGACCTGCCGGAAAAGTTGCATCTAGAGGTGCCTTTTGAAGGTGTGGTTCAGACGAGCATGACGTCGGCGCTCTCATGACAGAGACAGAGGCGTCACCAGAGCCGTTGCTGTAATATTAGAAGATACTGTCTCAGGCTCCGTAGGGCTCCAAAACAGCTTTGTTCAAGTCGCCGTACATTTGTGGCCAGGTGGTAGAAGCGGTAGCTGTGCGAGAGGCCCGTCAGGTGGCCGCGTCACTGCAAAGTGGAAGCGCAGTGGTTGGCTCTCTGCGTTGTTAACGAAGAACTGCCTCTCGATCTGAGTAAACCAGATTTCGCTGAGAGCTGTACAGAATTCTGGAACACCATACCGTTCAGGAAGCTCTCAATGTCCGCTGAGAATCACAGCCCAGTCAGCTTGAGAGGGTTCGGTACAGGTGCCTTGGGCGGCAGCGGAAGAGGAGGACTCGTCATGGTAAAGGCAGAAGGTTCTGTTGCCTTTGTCGTCTGCCGGGTTTTCATGACATAGTTCTTGAGGGAAACGTCTTTTATGTCGTCATACGCACTGGAGCCCGAGACCGGCCGCAGTATCTGAAAAATATGGTTACCAGGAAGCTTTTACAGGGTAACATGGTACCTCATATCCTGGAACTGGATGCCATTGACCTATAAATGGCTCTCTAGGATGACGAACTACGGAGCCTGGTGCCCAATTGAGCCAAACGCGATCAGCCCGGATAGATCTTGGTGGGCGGGTGATGTTCGTCGCTTGCCGTTGTTCGCGTTGTGGCTGGAAAAGCTGCGGGGCGCCCCATGGCAAACCAATTATCCTGGTCACCAATATGAGGAGGCCGAAGAGATAGTACGGCCGAGTCCACGCCTATTTAGGATGTATCGGCTGTTCCATGGCAAGGAGTAGCGCGTAGAACAAGGTGCCGTTCCAGATGGGTGTCCAGTGAGTTTTGTCCACGACCAGGTTGGCACTGCTGACGAGGATGGAATCGATGAAGATGATGGGGTCGCTACACGTGTAATCCCCTGTTCGTGTCGGAGCAATAAAGGAAAGTGTAGGGTCAAATATTAGGACATATCAAAAGCCGCGAAGTCGGGGTGACAATGAGGTGGGTTTATTTTCAAGAATACGATAAATGAATTAGCTGAAGTGAGAGCCCCCACTTACATTATGGACACGGGTGATGGTGATGTCATCGGTACAGCGAAGATGATCATCTGTAAAATTTCTACAGCTAGCACTTTATGGCCGCAAGATAACGACCGTAAGCTCACCCATTACATCCACCAGCTAAACTGGTGTTGAAGCAACGGAAAATAAGGGAAGAATCGGCGCGTAAGGTCAGCTTGTGTTCGTGAGCAAGCAAGCGTCAGTATGTGGAATGTGTGAACACTGCCGCTTTACAGTTTGTTTTGAGGCAGGTCTTCATTTGTGTGAAATCTGTGACGGTATATTTTATTGGAAATGCAGAGAACATGGCAAAATTATGAAAACTAGAAATGAGTAGGTGGAATCTGCCTTAGGGATGGTGACAGCTGTCATGCCAATGGAAGTGCTAGTAAAAATCCACTCTGAAGCCCTTGCTTTTTTTGATAAAACAGATTCTTTTCGACAATTCACCTTGCCAATTGTGGGTATTACTAATTCATACCCCATTTGTACTTTTTCGTAGGTAGGATGCAGCAAGCATGTAAATTATGTTGTCTGCCTCAACAGACCAAGAAACCTATATACATTATTTCATTCTTCGTGCGGCCGACAAGTTTATCCTGACGAATTGCTGAATACACTTTGCTCTTCCTCCGAATTCACGACGCAATAAAAAAACCCTATTCTCCGAAGGTGCTCTTGAGTACAAACACAAAGTCGCTGTGCGCGCTCCACTACTTTCTTTTCCCGTTGCAACCGCCAATGTTCTCCAATCGCGCGTCAAAGTGAACACAAGCACAACAAAAGATGTTAAGCTTTTTTACTGCTTTGTCCCCGCCGGAAATCCTGAGACGATGGCATCGTAAATACCACGCCTAGATATTTGGGTTCGTCGTGCCCGGAGAAACAAAAACCTGGAATAACTGTTTGTTTAAACTAAATGTCCTCGCATCATGTGCAAGAGTTTTTATTATCTTTCCCCTCATGGCGACGCGCTTCCAAACGATTGAAGCTGCAAAGTGGCGTGACTTTTTGTGAACAAGCTGCTTATTGCAATATGTACGTACAGTAAGTTTGTTGAGCCTCGCCGATGCGCATTGCAGCAGACTTGTGGTCCTGTTTATCAACAGATAGGACGGGTGAGGCCGATGTTTTAGACAGGGAAGCCGACATTTCATAACGTTTGAAGGGTGTGCAGTGTGCGATATTGCCCTACTTAATATTAAATGCATTGCCTGTCACTCGATTCAGTCACCCCACCAAGAGATATGAACATTTGGAACGAGAAGTTTATTTATGCAAAACCTTACGAAGCCACAACATCTGGTTGAATACTTCATTCTTTTTTGAACATTGTTCGCAAAAAAAAAAACATTACGCTTATTTCAGAAAAAACATCACTCCACAACTGGTATTCGCAGTGTTCTTTTGATTGAAAAAAGATGTGTGCCTAATTTTTCCACCTAGTAATAACAACTATACCTACAGAACAATGCTTGCAAAAAAATACAAACAGGCCTCGCGCCCAAGCCTAGACTTCTTGGCAGCATTTGCAAGTCTTACAGGAGCAAAAGGAATGTATCTTCGAACGAGAAGCAAGTGAGCAGGTTGGTGCATGTTAAAAACGTGGAAAAGAGCGAATTAACGGGACGCAGAATATGTGCGTCTTCTACTCTTCGTCCTGTGAATTCGCGCTGTTTTCCACGTTTTTAGCAAAATTCAAGGAAGCTCACACTAACTCGTAAGACATGAACCTAGCGAAGCTGTACACAACCTTCAAGACTATCACTGCGGCTTAGGCCTACGATTGCAACGGATTTGCCTATTCTTCGTTGCAGCGACTACCTTTTCGTATTCATTGTTTCTATACGTGTTAGCTTCCTTTACTTTGTGGAAGTGATAATCATTGGAGATCGCCTAGCACGTGGTTATGCAATGAAGTGTCTTTCTCGATCTGAGCAAGTGTTGCCGCAATTACGGGGAACGCTGCAGTTATTTTGTTATTCTAATTGTTTTTCCAATTGCGGGGTGGTCGCCGCAATCTTGGCAAATCGCCCTGTGTGGATATGCTTGGCTTGACAACCGTGCGGAGGGGACGCTGGGTGGTTGTCACGAGGCACCAACTCACACTTGCTAGCAGGGTGTCGAACCGGAACCGAACCGAACCGAAAACCGGAACCGAACCGGTATTTGTTCCGGAACTGAACCCGAACCCGAACCGTTATATTGTTATCGCGATGAACCCGAACCGGAACTGAACCGGAAAAAAAAATAACGGTTACCGGCTCATGTCAAAACGGTTCGGCGACGCGCTGTTGGCAATGAATGTGCTATCAATGCCATTTGTTTTTTAAGTGCCGTCAACTGACACACACCACGCTTACATATTTTTCTTCTCCACTCAGTCTTAGGAATATAAACGCTGCATCCAAGAATCTTGACAAACGCTGTATCCATGAATCTTGACATAGGAACCAGTATTGCGCTGGTCGCGGCTTGCACGGAAGAAAGAGAATTGGAAGGCTGTGCAAAAAAAAAATCGCGTCACGGGATTTCATTTTCCTACAATCTCGTAAATCCTAAATGCTGCTGTGTGCTCATTTCACAACACGTTTCTAGAACGCGCGAGTTGTTGAAGCTTGCTTCCATCGGAATGAGAAAAGAAAAGGCTGTGGAGTTTGATAATATTTGAGCGAGAGAAAGAAATTTTATTTACAGTTGAAATGAGCATTCATGATTTATATTTGCTCTTCGCTGCCCCAACCACCGGTCAGAGTATATCGAGGTATGAAGTGTCAAGATTTACATGCCGTATTTTTTCGTACGGAAACTCGATAAATGCGGGGAAAAAAAAACAGGGATACAAACCCTAGTCGCTCGCGGAGAAGCGCAGCTGCACGCACTTTCTAATTTGACAAAGGATCTGCCGAGCTTCTGTTGCTTCCATCGCCTGCCCAGCGTAGTCATGGGACTCAAGCGGGCGCGTGCGCTCAAACCAAAGATCAGCAGACACTGGAGTTAGAAGCCCGTGAGAGACAGCCCTGTCATCAGCCAGTCGTTGTTTGCCGCTTGCATTGGCTACAGGCTTTTATAAACGTTATGCACTACTAGTTTCGACTACTTTTCATTTGTTTTCATCGGTGTCCTTATTATACATGAATAAACACGCCAGAGCGAATCGAATTCTACGTACGTTTGCCGTGACCCGTACACCTTTGGGTGTGTACCCTCCTCTTTTTTTTTCTCTCACAAACACGCCATTTGTCTGTACTTATTTCGCGCTGGTTTTCCGACTCCCCGCGCCCGACACCACTCGTCCCCGGGAATGCGGCGCCTTGCAGCCCCGCCGCACTGGAGCAGAGGCAGAGAGAGGGTTGCCTACGGGCAGAAATGATGATGATGATTCCTATTGGTTTCCCCTTTGAAGGGGGTGATGACATGTCATCTTACCAAAAAGGACTAATATAACCATGTTTTACACTCTTGGTTTAATACTAGCGCTGCTTATGGCAGGCCCTAAAGCTCATTAGGCCCGAAATACTTTCTTTTCCCTGTTACAGGTGGTAACTGTCCTAGGCAATATTCCCCTCTCTGCTTTTCGTTCACCGGCATTTTAATCTTCTTTTCGTCCCCTCGACAGCCTTGAAGTTAATTTCCTCTCTGATACCCTTAAATCCTAGGGCTTCTGAAAGCCCAATATTCCCTTCATGTAGATTTGGATGGACACCCTCACATTCTAACACTATGTGCCGCATAGTTTCGGTTTCTTTTCCGCAGACCACACATACCCCATCATTTTGTGAATACTTGCCCACAAAACTCTTAGTTCGCAGGCAACCTGCTCTAGCCTCAAAAAGCAAAGAACTGCCCTGGGAATTATCGTAGAAATTTTCCTTTCTGATGTTCAATTTCTCAGCCCAGTACATCTCTAACGACGTTTTACCTTCCATTTTTTCTCTCCATTTATTCGTTTCAATCTGCCTTGCCTCTTTTTTGGTTACCTTGGCTGTTTTGGATTATCCACTGTTCTTTCCGTGTTTCATCGTTAGCCTTCTAGTATTTCTTAACCACTGCGTGTCTACGCTTTTCAAGTATAGTTACCTGCCCACCTTCGTTGATCCAATGCCCTCAACCTCATCTCAAAGCATGTTTTACTCTGAGCTTCTCTAACTTCAAACGACGCCCAGCCCATATCTCCCTGAACTGCTTCGTTAGTTGTTTTTCCATGCGCGCCTAAGGCCAAACGTCCTACCGTTCTCTGGTTTACTTCAAGGCCTGATAGAACGTCTGAATTTAAGCAGAGTACAGCATTCGCAAACGTGAGGCCCGGAACCATTACTCCTTTCCACATTCCTCTTACTACTTCATATTTGTTATACCCCCACAGAGCTCTATGCTTCATTATAGCTGCGTTTCGCTTTCCCTTAACCTTAAGTTTCTCCTCGTGAGTACTTAAGTAGTTATCCCCTTCGTTTATCCACACTCCCAAATATTTATATTCCTTCACTCTAGGTAATTCGCCTTGCTGGATAGACACTACGTCGGTGGTAGCGTCATTGAAAACCATTATTCCTGATTTTTCTGCACTGAAATTTAAACCGAGTTCAGTGGCTTCCTGGCAGCAAATATTTATTAGCCGCTGCATATCGGTTTGGTTATCAGCTAAAAGAACAATGTCGTCTGCGTATAACATTCCCGGAATATGCTGTTGCACCACTTCGCCTTGCAGCATATGGGTTAGGCTAAACCCTACTTGACTTTCTTCCAGTTTCTTTTCTAACCCTGCCATGTAAAGCATGAACAGTATTGGGCTCAAAGGGCATCCCTGTTTCAGTCCCCGATGGATGTTGACCTGCTGGGCGCATTTCTGTCCATCCCAAGTAAGGTGCACTCTATTGTCTTTATAGATTGCTATAAGGAACTGTACTAACTCGTCATCTAACCCCTTGAGTTTCAGCATTCTCCACAGCCGTTCTCTGTTTACGTTGTCATATGCCCCTTTAATGTCCAAGAACGTAATCCATAGTGGTCTATTCTGTGCTTTCGCAATTTCAATGCATTGCGTTATCACGAACAGATTGTCATCCAGTCGCCTGTCTTGTCTAAATCCATTCTGCAGTTCCCCAAGTATTTCATTTTCTTCCATCCATGCTTGAATTTCTGATTTTATCACCTGCATTACGAATCTATACACCACTGACGTTACTGTGAGTGGTCTGTATGAATCAAAACTGGCTTTGTCTCCTCTGCCTTTATATATTAAATTCATCCTACTTTCTAACCAGTCCTCTGGTATTTGTTTGGTTTCTATCACCTTATCTATTGCCCTCATAAACGATTCCTTACTTTTAGGTCCAAGTAGGTTTATCAGTTGCATTGGTATTCCGTCCGGGCCCACTGCTGTCTGGGGGGAAACCTTTTGCTCTGCTTTTTTCCAATCAAGGTTGCTCAAACTTATTTCCCTTTCCGCAGTCTTTTGTGGCGCTGATGTTATCGGTGCAGGTTTCCCTAACACTATTGTCCTAAACTTCTCACTAATCACTCGATGAATATGCGCCAACGCGTGCTCTCCTTCTAAATGTTCCCCCTCCTCATCAATCAGGAATTTTTGATGGTTATCGTTTTTTGAGCTTAGTGATTTTACATGGTTCCAAAACTTCTTGGATGCGCTTTTGTCCTTCTTCCGTATTTCTGCCATCCATTGTTCGCTTTTCTGCTTGATCTTTGCTTGCACCATTTTCTGCACTTCTAGTTTTTTCCCACGGTAGACATCCTACTTTTCCTTCACTACCTCCGGTTCTATACCAGTTCTTTTTGCTTCTCTATGTTCTCTCGACGCCTTCCTTCGCTGGTCAATAGCCTCTTTTATTTCCTTATTCCACCAGCTTCTTGGCTTTCTCTTCCCTTTCCATCGGTTTCGTTCCTTTGCTTCATTCATCTTACCCTTTATGAACGCAATCATTTCGTCGTAGTCCCAATTTATTTGGGTATTTATTGATTTCATCTTCCAATCTATCAGCGATTATCTTTAACTGCTCATTATTGAAATTATTTCCTCCTATTGTACCTATTTCTGCCTTTGTCCGGGTTGCTCCTCCAAAGCGCAAGCTAAACCGCTTGTGGTCGCTTCCTAAGCTGTCTGTTTCATTTTCATCTATCCTCATTTCCCGCAGCCTTCCGTATACTGTCTCGGATACTTAACTGTAGTCTATGCTGGACTGTCTGTTACCGCTTTCCCACGTTATTTGTCCGTCACACTTGCTTTCCGTGTTTACTATTACAAGCCGGTTTTCCTGGCATAGATCTATCACTAGAGAACCGTTGTGGTCTGTGTATCCATCCAAACCTTCTATATGGGCATTCATATCTCCAACAATGATTATTTCGCCCGAATCTTTAAAATCGTTTATATCTCTTCTCAAACAGTTTACCATTTCCCCATTTTCCTCCCTAGCACTACTTCCGGTCCACAGATACACCACTCCTAACCATGTATTTTTCCCCTCTGTGGTGCGTCTAACCCACAGATGCTCTTTACAACTTTCATGCACTCTCTGCCAGTCGGTCCCTTGTTTAATGAGCATGCCAACACCTCCCCCTTTCGTCATTCCTGTGGTCCTGTTGCAACCTTCCCAGACATAATTGTCTATGATAGGTGGGGCTTCTAGGTCCCGGAGGTGAGTCTCGGCTAAAGCGTACACATCTATTCCTTCCCGTTCAAGTTGCTTTTGAATTTCCACCCACTTATCTGGCTTTCTGCCTCCCTGCATAGTTATGTAGCTGATTAAATATTTATTGCATTTGTTTTTCCCTTTCCACTTACGGGGTCTGTTTTTGTCTTTTTCAGGATTGTTTGCTCCATTGTTTCCACTGAAATGGCTTCTGTCAAAGATCTCAGTTACGTCCGTAGGTTCTCCGTTTAGCTCTAGGCCTGGCTGCCTCCCAGCGTTGAGTGTGCAAGTGTCTCTTGCTTCCCCTTCGTCTCCTAGTTTGCCTTCCTTAGCTGCGCGGGGCCCCCTAAAAAAGCTACCGCTCTCCCACCTAAGCGCCACCCCACCTTGTTTCCTAGCCTGGGGCTGAAGTGAATCCCGTCCCACTGAAAAGCTTGCCTATGTCCGATGCTGCCCACTACCCTGTTCACGTCTATCACTTCAAGCCCAAGTTCCCTGCCGCACCTCACGATCTCGCTGTTAGCAGCGAGTACTACCCGTTCGGTGTGCACGCCCTGCTTCATCACCTCCGGCACGGTGCAGACTGCAATGCGCACATTTGGGGCCGTCGCCCGCAGGTCCTTTACCCCCTTCGCTATCTCCTGGCCAAGTTTTCCCTCCTCTCCCTTTAGAACATCGTTAAGCCCCGCGGCAATCACCTTAAGGTTTCTAGCTTTACTAGACAAGGCCAGCTTCCCCTTCGCTGCAGTCATCACCGTCTGCATCGTTTGACCTGGGAAACACCCCACTTTCACACGCTTATCCCCCATTACCCTGTCCACTATGGCAGCGCTGCTCCTCTTCATGTTAGAGTCACCCGCAATGATTACCACGCTATCATCTGCCACGTGCCGCTCTTTACTGGTACCCGGGTTATCGACTGGTTTTGCTGTCCTATTTCGCAGCACGTGGGAGTAGCTGCTGCCTATTGTTGCTTCCATCCCCGGTGTCATCTCGGCGCATGCCTCCGCTGCGCTGCATCGGCCGAGGTGGTCGTCATTTGTTGGCGAAATGACGCTCCTTTCTAGCTTCCTCTCAGCTGCTTCTACCTTTCCCTCAACGGCCCTCCGTTCATCGCGTTCGTTACTTAGCGCTGCCTCCAGTTCTGCAACCCGCTTAGCTAACCCCGAGTTATCCGCTTCTACGCGTTCTAGCCGCGACACCACTACGCATAACCGACACGTACCTGCCCCTTCGTCTGCCTCGCCGCCATCCCGCTGAAACTCATCTGCGTCTACGTGCCGCGGACAGCTACCACACTGTTCCAGCTTTCTACGCGTCATCTCGGCTGAAACCCCGACACAACGAGAAAGAAACCGTGCTGTTAAATACTCAGCTTCGGCTGTCCTCCGCTGTCTCTGCCGTTTCGCTGTCCTTCACTGTAGAAACACGCTGTTGTCGGAGCACCAGAAAAGCACGTCCGAACAGGTCGACTGCGCACTGCGCACCCAGGCGCTTGTAGCGCTTTATGGACCTGCTTCCGTGCGCCGACTCCGGTAGAGCCAGGCTGACAACGAGTGTGCGGCCCCAACCCGAGGTAAGTCAAGGTGTTTCATTTTGGTTTCTTGAACGGCGTTTTCTTCTTGAACTCCGCATTCACGCGTGCAAATGCTAAAATATGGTAGTTATTGCCTTTGTGAAATCGTTTCAAGTTATGCAACGGCTTTGTTTTGCAGTCTAGAGAAAGGCTGCGAATTGAATGCCTTCGTTTTTTTAAGGATTCTGTGTTCGTGTCCATTTATAGGGTAGATTCATTTCGATATTTGAAGGTATGTGACCATTGAGAAAGCAGCGTATAGTGGATAAATACCATCATCCGAAGCGCAGGGGCTGCCAGCCCTGTTTCGTTGTCTATAATTGTGACATAATGGACCGCGATGTAAGTCCAAGTTGTTCAAGGGAACCGAAACTTCGATGAGCGTTCGATGGCTTACAACAGCTACCAATGAACTACTAGCGATTCAAGAGGCACAAAGGTTTATCATGATAATTTGGCTTCAGAGTGGTTGCTGCCATGCAGTATAGTCAGTTTAATTTTCCTTAGTCTTTCACGCCGTTGAGAAGAGAAAAAAGATCGCGGCCGTTCACTACATTTCTCGTCCAGTATAATTTTCGCTGATCTCAAAGAAAAATGTAAATTCTCCCGTGTTTACGTTTTGGTACCGTTGAAAATTTGGGATGTTTTGGGACCGCGGCACAGCTCTATGAGGTCGGTTATTACCCCATATAGGAGTTTATCCAAAATAGTTTTCGGAAAGCATTTGTAGCTATTGAGAGCCAGTACATGTTTCAACTATAGAGCTTGCCAATAGGATCATAAATTTACCAGAATAATTTTCATATTACAGCACACAGCGGCATGGGAAGAAGAAGACAAAACACAGCCAGGAAGTACTTCTCGTACGATGATGTAACTGAGATGTCAAAATGCGGTGTTGGAAGTTGTTCTGCGCAAATTAAGGCCAACCATGCTGCTAATCTCCAACGACACCTGCAGAGGTATCATTACGAGATCTACAGGAAGGTCGTTGCGGACTCCTCCAATGCCCCTACAGGTGCAGAAGCAAGCTCAGCAAAACGACCACGTTCATCTGGGCAACAGAAGCTAACTGCTATGCTACCAGCTGGCACTGCTAGAGTGTCGATAAGTGATCACATAATTGTTAGCGCTTGTGTAGAGCTGTGCACTGTGAATGGCAGGCCGTTTGCGCTGATGGAAGACTCCGGTTTCCGAAAAATTATTGATCCCCTGCTCGATGGTCTTAGCACAAAGACTGTAACACACGCCGAAAAAATTCCGACAAGAGTAGCTCTTTTGGCCGATGAAATGCGCGAAGAAATCCGGCAGCAAGTGAAGGGAAGACTGATATCACTTAAAGTTGATTGGGTCACCCGTATGGGCAGATCAATGCTTGGTGTCAACCTGCAGTTCGTTTCCGATAAAAAAATTGTCCTCCGGACGCTCGCGATCAAAGAAAAAAAGGAGGAGCACACAGATAGCTATTTGCAAAGTATTTTGCTTGAGGTACTGGCGGCGTACAATGTCGAGCTATGCCAAGTGTGCAGCATCACTACAGACAACGGCACCAACCTAGTGAAGTCAGTCAAGTCACTCATGGAAGATCAGCAGCAGCAGTCGGGAAGTGATGACGAAGGGGAGGTCACTGGGGATCAGAACGCTGAGCTGCAGTTGACAAGTGATGACCCGTTCGACGACACGGGACCGTGGCGTGGTGTACTGAGGGGAGTGCGATGCGCAGCGCATACCTTGCAGCTAGCAGTTGACGACGCGATGAAGAAGGCCTCCGTCAAGGCCACTGTTGCGAAAGCAAGAGAACTTTGCTAGAAACTTCGGTGCCCAAATGTAATGATGATGATAAAAAAAACTAAACTTACGGAAGCCCATCCTGAACTGCCCAACTCGCTGGCACTCCACCCATGATATGTTGGAACGTTTGCTCGAACTTCGGGGGTTTTGTGTGGAGGTGTCTGCCACAAATCGTGTCTTGTTCCTTGCCGGTGACGAATGGAGTAGAATAGAGGACATTGTACGAGCTCTCCACCCGGCAAAGAAGACAACGCTCACCCTGAAGTCACAACAGTTGACAGTCGGTGATTTCTACAGCGCTTGGATGAAATGCGTTATAGACACAGGGAAAGTGGATTCCACATTTGCACGCTCTGTTGTTGATGCACTCAAGGCAAAGGAGACTTTGCTTCTTCAGAATGACGCGTTCAGGGCGGCGGTCTTCCTTGATCCGAGGTACAACATTCTGCTGTCTGAAGGCGACAAGCAACAAGCACGCGCTCCCTTGAGCAACACGTGGGCCAACATTGTACGCCTCAGCCGTGACGCCAACGACTGCCGAGAAAGTCCGACATCCTCTCTAGGCAGTGATGATGAACTAGACGCTCTGCTGAAGGAAGAGGAAAAATCACAAGTGGCTGAAAATTACGGAATAAGAAGGGCACTGAAGTCGATAGCGGCAGCATTGAGCGACTTCGAAAGAGAAAAGAGACTGAAGAAGGATGAAAACGTCCTTGCCTATTGGGAGACGCAACGACTGGAACGCTCCGAGCTTCATGAACTTGCTAAAGTTGTGCTGGCGTGCCCAGCAACTCAAGTGAGCGTAGAGAGGACTTTCTCTAGCTTAAAGTTTATACTTTCTACTCAACGCGTTAACTTGTCAAAGAATACTCTTGACAATATTTTGCTGATCCGTGCTAACTGGGGAGAAAAAAAGTAAAAGAGCAACAGTTCTGCTTCTACATTTTTGTTGAATGATGTAACAACACAAAAACTGTTTTGTTTTGTCGTCGTTTTTTTTTAGGTTTTTGTTAGTAGGAGTGGTACAATGCCTTAAATATGCATTCAGGATGTTTTATCTTATTTTTGTAAATGGCAGCTGAGTATAATGCTTCCAGATGCATATTCGGCCGTGTTCTGTCCGCCGGGTCGTGCAGTGCAGCCTATTTGTGCCGTAGAGTGACGGGTTGGAGGTTTGTAGTCATCGTCACACAATTTCCTTGCTGTGTGAGTACTTTTTTCGAAAGTGCCAATTTTATATGGCTGAACAATAACACTGGTAAAATCTCCTATTGTTTGACGGTAAAGTTTTCTTAACACTAGTAGCGCCGTCACCACGGGATCTGTAGCAGCCCTCTTAAGCTACATTGTAATAATTGTGATAATCCATGACTGCTGATGTTACACCTGATACTGCGGGCCGTTTTGGAAACCAAGTTGAAACTGTATATTTATATGTAATGGTGGATGTCTTTAAAGCTCGGTAGCACTGTAACCAACTTAATACCAAGTTTGGTTTTTATCAATATTGCGTTATTGTTGTTATTGTATAACTAATGTTTTCCCAGTCAGATGTACGTTGTCTATAACGGATTGAAAGAGATATTTCATTCTAATATGATCGTTTTGTGGTTAACGATTTGAGTGAATAAATACACAACTTCGTTTCAAACTTCCGTTTCTGTGGTAATCTTTCCAGGAGACCGTTTGTTTTGTACCGTTTTCGGAGTACCCTCCGGACTTTGGGATTTATTCTCCTGCGCATTTCTTGCGTTTCTAATTTTACGACATTGCCTAAACTGCAAATTTTTGCTCAGTAGAGAACAAAAGCGGGAAATGGAAAATGCTCCGGGTCTTCCTACGCTTTGTGTTATCCTTAACCTTTTTGTAGTTGCAGACTAGTGCTTATTTTGATTGCTGCAGAAGTTGTTGAAGGGGCCACGAAAACAAAAACAAGCTGGTATTTGAAAAAAAACGGCTTTATACCAATAACAATGATACCAATAATTAACGCCACTTAAATACAATTATGTTTTTATTTTTGAAAAAAGATCAATCAGTGGCAAGTTCTTTTTTTTGCGAGAGAATAACCTACGTCAGAAAGCAGCACCTCATAGTAACCACGTGGTCACTGGAACAAAAGTGGTTACCTTCTCCCGCATCCCTTCAGACGTCCAGGTAATATAGTGTGCGGTGTAGTTAGTTTTGTGCGAGTGGCGGCCGCCGACGAAAGCCAGCACCACGATGCATCCGGTTTCGTATAGGCACTTAGAAGCTAACATATTTGTGAGACAGCGAAGTCTTCTTTTTTAATATTTATCCTATTAGTCCTTCTGGCGTTGCGTTCGGTGAAGTGTTTTTTATATTCCGTATCTTGTTTAATGAAAACTTCTTTAAGGGTCTAATTTGAGTTACCGAAGGCTAGGTCAAATGAAGAAAGCTGTATGTTCTCCCCACTGTTCCTTGAATTGCTTACACGCCGAGGTGGCGGGATAGTTAGCGAGTTCTACTTGTAAGTGGGTTTGTAAGGAGGTCGCGGATTTTGCAGCTACTGCGTCGGGCCCAATTAGATGAAGTCCGAATGCATAAATGTTGGTGAGGTAACCTTTGAGTGCACATAAAGAAACCATTCCAGGTAGAAATTCCTGAGCCTTACACTACGATGTATCCCGTTTCGTATGTGCTGATTTCAGATGCTTTATTTGTAATTTATTTTGATGTTGCAATTTCTAATTATAATGTCCGAACCGGTTCGCGGATAGAATTAATCGAACCGGAACTGAACCGGAACAAAATCAATTTACCTGAACCTGAACCGTAACCGAACAGGTATTTTTTTCGGTTCGACACACTGCTTGCTAGGCATTTTATAGGCCCTCGCACACGTTCGCGCGCTCGGGACTTTCTTAGTATTTTTAACTGCGGACAAGAACAATTACGATTTGTAAATGGCATCGCTCTTAAAATTTCGAATAGTGGGCCCACGATCATTAGAATACGGTAAAATTGAATTGACTTAGTAAAACCCACCCCGTGTTTATCGGGAAAGTAGCGAAACGGGGGGGGGGGGGGGGGACGAGCTTGAGAGCTGGCCTCGCAGAAAAGAGGCGTTTAGGTGGCAGGGGTGGCGGCTGAAACGTGAGCACAAACAGGGCACACTTCTTTCCTACTGCGCGTCCCATGCTAAAAGCTATAACGGCCAGCGACAACACGGTTACAAGATATTGGTGCGAAATACATTTTCCTTTTTCGCGATTGAGAATAGAGCTTTTAGATTATTACCAATGATTAGAAGGGGCAATATGCCTGAGATGTTGCGAGGATGACGGTACGTCAAAGAGTTTTTCGTCTACATGCATTTCTGGTAAGCCACTGCAAAAAATGGAGGCTGACGTTTAATCTCATACGCACAAATACTTTCTGTTTGGTTCCTGTTACCTTATCTAATTACCTCATAGAAAACCATCGCGCTCAAGATCACGAACTCCAACTAGAAGTACATTACCTCAGTGTCTCACGGGATGAAAAATAAGTCCTCCAAATATTTTAATTGATGAAGATAGCGTGTCAAAAAACAGAAAGAAGCAGGAAAGGACATCCTTCGCGGAAAAGCAAACGTGGATTTCAATCTGAAAACCGTCAGATACGAGACGTTCCCTCAACACGAGACCACTTGAGGAGATTGATTATGAGACGCTGTTAAAGAGTGCATTTCTCGTATTGTGGTAGATGTAGTTAAAACAAAAATCCTATCAAGAAAACAGAAATGTATCAGCGACCTTATTTTGAGCCCACACAAATGTTATTCACAAAAGGCGATACAACAAACCCAGTTAAATTTCTAGTCGAATTATGCTCGACCACTGCCGAGAAAAGCACAGCAATACAAAAAATCCAGTGAAACTACAAGTAATCCCCAGGTGCTCCAAACGTTTTGTGTCCTCCTCGAGTACAGGCAACAAATTTCAGATAACAAGTATAATAAGAACCTCCGCATTCTACACTGGGAATATTTTCCAACTGTTACTTTCCGGTCGACTATATGAGGTCTTATATCATTTCAGTAGGTACTGTAAAAACCATTAAAGACTCATTTACCTGGTCAGTCTTTTGAATGTTCCCTAACATCTGCGGATCGCAGCCACGATAAAGGCTACTCAGAGCCATGCCTTCGCCGATACCGAGGACATAGAATAAACAGGTCATGACGGTTCCCAGCACCAGCGTCCTGCAATTGGAAGCATGATTCGGATACAATAATTGCGCAATACAAAATAGTTATGTTGCCTAAAAGGCAATGCGTTCCAGCAAACTTGTTTCCTTTTTTTGTGCTTCGTGTGCATAATTATCCAAATATCCAACGTTATAGCTAACGAGTAGTTAAGGTATCTGTATCCAGACTAGGATTATTGAAACGAAAACATAAAACCGTCACGTAAATATAAATTGAAAGACAACAAGAATTTCGGGGTATTCCTAACAATAGCTATGTAAAAAATCACAGGGTTCTGTCACCTGGTTATCTAGTACGACAGGTGTGTAGCATGCTTTGTCTGCCGAAGTTGTGTCGCGAAAAAAACATTGCGTCTTCTGTAAATCTTCAACATTTTTCACTTAAGCTTTTCGTCAACTCGGAACGATTTCAGCATAAGTTGCTGCTGCCACCAAGAAAGTATGCAACCAGGTGCACTCTATTTGCAAGCTTGTACGCACATGTATACTGCCCTCTTTTTCTCGGTTCTCTCGCCCCAACCCGCAAACGTATGTCCTTAACAAGGGTGCACATGTAGCACACCTTCCGCGCCTATATACAGGGGCATGTTTGTAGGTTGTACATCACTCTGTGGAAGACTGGCGCTCCAGTCAAAACGTCTGTAAAACTTTTTTTTTCGTTTTTATGCAGTGGTTTAAATATTTCGGAATAACTTTCACAAATCACCTAACCTGGTCAACACACATCGATAAAATCTGTGCATCAACACGACAAAAACTCGGCATCTTACGACACAAATTGAAAAAATCGACCCTCTTATGTTAAAATTGTTGCATATAATAGGCTAATCAGGCCTCATCTGGAATACGCGTGTATCGTTTGGGATCCACACACTAAAAACGACAATAACAAACTTGAACGAATTCAGAGGCTGGCCGTCAGGTTCATATATATTTGTTATCGCCGACATGACTCACCAACGAGCCTAATGGAAACAAACAATATCACGACGTTACAGAGCCGACGAAAAATAACAGGATTAAATTTTTTATCAACTCTGGAGCTGTATGACCCCGCACCTTATCTGCACATTTTGCCCCACAGACCCACCATTAACCATCACCCTCCGAAATTTACCTCGATTGTTGCACGCGCAAACGAATTCAAACATTCTTTTCTCCGCCGTACCATAAGTGACTGGAATGACTTGCCGGCCAAAGCCATCTTAGCAAATAATGTTCCTCAGTTTATTAAGCAAATCGTCCCATAAAATGTATGGCTGCCAACTGCCCTCGGTTTTGTGTAGCCACCTGTGTCATATTTGTGTTACTTTGTATGATCATTGCTTCTTTGCGTGGCTTTTTATTTTGCTGCCCTGTTTCTTACATCCTTTGAGCGATATATATATATATATGTATATATATATATATATACATATATATGAGATACAGACTGATCCGCGTGTTCTTTTTCTCTTGGGTTTCCTTCGATTTTATTTATTGCCTAAGTCTTCTTGCTTTCATTTATTTCTCTTATTTTTTTATTATTTTTTTGTTTTTACAAATGTTTTACCTTATTGATGTATAAACACCCCACTCCTGCATCAACCAACTAAGGCCTGCAGTATTGTATAAATACATACATAAGTTTCATTAACTGCTTACGATTTTGCCTCTTGAAGTGTCCTGGACGCAAGGTATCTCTGGACAGCCATTTGGTCCAAGCAGATGCGGTTTACAAAGGTAGGTGATGCTGCAATTAGCATTCCCCATAGCGTTTCATCGGTTGTCAAGTCCATGGTGACGCTGAAACAAAAATAGCCCCATTTGGAACGGCGAGGGAAGAGTAAAATTGCCAGTCTTTTAATGTATGATTCAACCGATTACAAAAACATATCTTCTTTGCGAGTTTTACAAGAGCTGGAAAAGTGAAGCCAGGTTATCTGAGCGCTCATAAGCAGACCACAAGGTGACTATTCGCAAAGTCGACTGTCTCAAATTTGTTCTTTAAGTTAAGAGCTTACACCCGCAGCTTTGCCCTCGCCTTCAGCACCCTTGACAAGGCGCGCAGTGTCAACAGCGGGCCGGAAAAAATCGGCACTCAGGAGATTAGTCTCCGCGTCCAAATTCTTTATGCGTCAATAAGGAAGCATTGACACACACCCAGTCCCGCTGATATCAGCCTGCAAAACTTTGCCGCAGCTCTCCCGAAAACTCGCTCTTACTTACAAGCATAAAAAGGATAAAGAGTTACGTGTAAGAAGCACGGCTCGATTTTTGGTAGAAATAGGCAAGCGGCCCCGAGTAAATTGGAATGATAGTGAAAATAGTAACCTTACCTAATTGCGGAAGAACGCCGTATCCAAGCAATGCAATAAAGGACATGTATGCTTCCTTTACTTAAACCACCTACGCTTACAGCCCTTACGAATGATCAGTATAGGTGCAAAGAAACAAATGAAAAATTCCCAAATGCAAGTGTAAAGGCCAATAAAAATCTCGCTCTCCTCCGTCTATCGATGATGATGGTTAAACAAGAAGCTTTTTCGTTAGGGATTTCTTGGATTTTGCTGAGTGTCGACTTAGACTCGCAGACTGTTTTGAATTTGACTCGTAAAGGTTTGACTGTGTTTCACACGCCGTTTGAAAGTTCCATCGCAGCGACTTCGACTTGGACATTTGATTTTCGTCATTTCATGAACTTCGTCATTTGATTTTGCACGACGAACGCTTCGCATTCAGCCATCCTCATCGTTAGATGGAGATGGGCATGATTTTTCTGTGTACCTTTGCAGGTCCATGTACCCCTTTTCAAATCGAAACTGCTTCAAGCGTGTCAACATAGCGCGATTGAGTGGACCTTCGGCGTCATAACACAAGAGGCCCAGGTTCCTTTCCGACCAAGGAAAGCGTTTTTTCAGAGCGGGGTGGGTCAGGGGTCCAAGTCGTGTTGGATATTTTAGTAAAAATTAAGAATAAATGGGCGTTGGCAGAGCACGTAATGCAAGACGCAAGATAACCGTTTGTCATTAAGGGTAATAAAGTAGATCCCTAGCGAAGGCAAGCGTGTCAGGAGGCGCAAAAAGTTGTTACGTGGGGAGATGAGATCAAGGAGTTTACGGGGATAAATTGGTCGCAGTTAGCACATTCCCGGGGTAACTGAAGATTAATACTAGAGGCCTTGGCCCTGCAGTGGGCATAGACAGGCTGATGATTATGATGAAATGGTAATCGCTGTCTTCGCGGGCTTGTCGCTTGTACTCGGCTTCCCTGGCGCCAAATACTGGGTCCTGACCCGCGTGCTGTGAGTCTTCCGCGAGAATTTCTAGGCCTGCCTATCCTAGGGCATACGCAACCACCCGAATGACGCCACCCCGCTCCCCTTTCGAGAGCAGCTGCAAACCTATTTTTGGCCAGAACATATGAGGGAAGGGTGACGGTGGGGCACCGGGCTCCCAATTTAAATGGTGCCTTATTATCCATTATGTGTTTTAGATGCTCGTTATGTGGTTATTCTCTAAGTAATACTGACCTCTGTACCGCACGCCTGATTAGCCTGGCGTATGCGCACGGCATCTTAGGCGAGAACTGCTGGTCTTGCCTGGTTGTTTTGTTTACGACTCAGTTTTCTGACAAAAGAGGACCTCACCGATTTGCTGTAAAAAACAGGTCGCATGTTGTTGTCAGGTGAAACCTCAGGATGTCGTCTTGCGGCATTCGTTTACTAGAGGCACTCCGTGAGGTTCCGTTCCAGCACGTCCCGCAGTACCAAACAAGGCAGGTAGCGCAGCTCAGCGTTAAAGGAGCCATGAAGACAAAATACAAGTTGGGTTTATTAGAAAGACTGCTTAGTCTCGATAACAATGATGTCAATATCATCGCGATCTTCGAACAAATAATGGAGATATTAAAGAAAACGTGTGAAGCAGTCGCGAGCCCCTAGCCAATTTCCCGCAACTTTTCTATGACGTCACGGAACCTTGTTTGTGCGATTGGCAGCCGCCTAACTGACCTGTCACGACGACACATGACTGGACGTCTGTAAAGGGGCCACTAGTTCCATTTGACCGCATCACTTGAATGCTAACGTGCAGTTAACGCACTAAAAATTGTTTTATTGTTGGCCCGTATGACGTCATTCTTGCTCATAACACGTCACCGTGGCGCAAAATTTGAAAGTTTTAAGTACTTCTTGCTTTTTTTTCGTTAAAAAAGCATCGTTTGGGGCTGTAATGCAGCTGAGTCAGATGTTGAATCCTAGTTCTTTCACATTACATGAAGTTGTATTTTTTTTCATGGCTCCTTTAAAGCTGACGCTGTTAATATCAATGTTGAGGTAGAGTCTCAAGCTGATTTCTTGCTCATCACTGGGGAGACATATTGTCATGTTTTACCGAAAAAGCTGTTCAGTGTAGTCTTATCAAGCGTCGCGCTTCTAACGCATTTGTTACATGTCTTGTAATCACTTGGTATTGCCGTTCACGAGGTGAAGCTCAAGAGAACAACGAAGATGCGGCCATTAACTGTTGTAAACACACGATGACGCTATGTGTAGGCCCGTGAGTGGTTTAGAACCGTAGAAACCCTTAACAACAAGATTCACTACGTTGCAAGCGACCCGACCATTCAAGTAATTCTGGACAACCACAACTATTTTCACGATTAAAGCCTACATTGCAATAACGGTCCCCGAAACCCCGTGATCTATAACCTACACCAGTCACCACATCCCTGTGATCTCAACGGTGATTTTCAGTTTCAGGGGGGATGTTGAACAAGGCATACTGCAGACACACAAAATGCAGGCACCAGCACTAGCTCGTTTCGGAAAAATAACATTAACATCGACAAATTCGAAAATACAAGACACTTAAAGAAATAATTTGCATCTTGTTATACTCCTTCTAAATTTTGGACGCGTTAATACACCGTGGCCGGTTCTGGCACATGGTTTTTCTCTCTAACCACACTTCACCAATGAATGTTTCGGGTTTCCTGAGTCTATCACTAGGGCTGCATCACATACCGTGTGTAACTCACCAATTTTCTATTACATTTACGGAGATATTCTCGAAATAATCAATGTTTTGCGGTCATTAAACAATAAATCGAACAATTAAAAACCTGTGGCGTATTTTTCCTTTTTTATCTTAATGGTTACTGAAGTAAGAACACGGGAATCTCTTGCTCATGCATGAGGTCTTCATTAGCAGTAGCGATCAGCTATTATTATGAGTTGGTATAGGCTCCGTGAGCTGGTACAATGACGACACCGGTGCCTGAACAACTTGCGACACCTAAGGCCACTGGTGGCATTTATCGGATGTTGTTGACATCGCTTGTGTGCAGAGGTCGGCGAACTCACTCATGAGTCCACTCACTCAGACTCAAACTCACGCGTGAGTTTGAGTTTGAGTGAGCGCGAGGCTAGTGTGGCATGGTGAGTTTGAGCTTGAGTGAGTTTGAGCCGAGTGATCCCGACTGAGTTTGAGTCCGATTGAGTTTGAGTACGCCTGAGACCTAGTGAATTCTGAGTCCATTTTGAGTTCTGAGTACATTTTGAGTTTGAGTCCATTTTGAGTTCTGAGTACATTTTGAGTTTGAGTCCATTTTGAGTTCTGAATACATTTTGAGTTTGAGTCCATTTTGAGTTCTGAGTACACTTTGAGTTTGAGTCCATTTTGAGTTCTGAGTACATTTTGAGTTTGAGTCCATTTTGAGTTTTGAGTACATTTTGAGTTTGAGTCCATTTTGAGTTCTGAGTACATTTTGAGTTTGAGTACATTTTGAGTTTGAGTACATATTCAGTTTTGAGTACATTTTGAGTTCTGAGTACATACGAGTTTTGAGTCCATTTTGAGTTTGAGTACATATGAGTAGCCTAGCAGGCAGCTATGGTTGGCTGTTAAGTTTCATGCGTCACTGTGGGCTCGGAATTCAGGTTACCTGCGGGTACGGCACCAATCGCGATCTGCATGATCGGTTGGGAGGGAGGGGGTGTTTGATTTTTTTTTAGTTTCTTGTTGAATTTTCGTGGCCATAAGCACTTGCGGTATACCTAATTTTCGCGGCTGGGCGCGTGAGTGATAATTGACTGGTGAGGTCATAAAAAAGGGTTGTCTTAATTTTTCCTCCTGACGGATCCACTAAGAGCGTGGGAAAGGGTGGTGGGAAAGCACACGGCGGCGCTGGTGGGCTGGTTGTTTGCCTGCTACTGTTAACGGCTTGATATACTAGGGGTCACAAAGGAAGAGGTGAGAGCCGGGGGGAAATGGGGGCGGGGGCTGTCTTTTCTGCTGTTTCAAATGAATTAGCTAAATTGACTGGGCAGCGCCCCTTAAGACAGAATAATGACCACATTAGATTGGGTGAAAAGTGAAACTGATGAGGCTAAGGCGTGTAAGGTATCAAATGAAAGGTCCGGATTAACTGAATCACGCAGGGTAAATAAAAAAAATGCTTCCTGATTGTAGTCATCAGGCAGTCATAATGAGTCATAGATTGGTTTAAAATTCAAAATGATGCTGCGAGGGCATGTGGGGAATCAAATTCAAGGTCTCGATGTGGGGAATCATTCGGGACAAAAATGCGTTATGGGTATATCATGACGTAGTCATGGTAAGTCATAGATTCGGTTAAAGTTCAAGTTCATAACGCTAGGGCGTGTGGCATATCAAATTAAAGGTCTCGATGAAGGTAATGACGTGCTTCCTGATTATTATCATGACATAGTCAAAATGGATCATAAATTAGGTTAAAATTCACA